>NW_023339763.1:17801635-17819557 GCF_004916995.1 Morone saxatilis | reverse complement strand
TGGCGAAGACGAGACCCTAGAGGGGACAAAACAAAGAAGAGAATAAGTTCCAGGTAAACATTTCAGTGCCATATTAGGTATATAAGACTTATATGTCAATGGAATACAAAAACACACAAAGAGCCATCATAAAATTCATCAAATAATCCTCCCACACAACAAAGACTAGCTCTAATCAAAACAGCAGCAGCTCTAAAGGAATTAGACACGGCACATTATTATTGCTGTGCAAGTGCCTTGTATTAACAATAATCCAGTTTGACAATATAATTACCAGACAATTGCGTGTCGCTCATAAAATGTTTTGCTTTTGTTTCAGCAGTTGGAACCCCATGAGGCATTACACATTTAAAAAAAAACAATGCTGACATGTGAAATCCTCAGGAAGTAATATATCTTTCCAAACATGTCTAGCCTTTAAATATGAAATATTTATATACAGTTTTTGAGAAAAGCTTCAAGGCTGAATCAAAATAGGATTATAGTATTCAATAGTTTGAATGGTGTCTAAACATGTCATACTGAGGCTAACAATGCAAGAAAGGTTCCCAAATGTATTATGACTGTTTTCACAGTGCACCACATGAGTGAGGGAATGAGGGAAATAAATAAGTGTCTACATGTAGCTGTGTCACTGTTGAATTTTCCATTGATGTCTGTTCTGATATTCTGGGCAAAAGAGAAAGGCATCCTCAACATGACCCTCTCTCCTCCACTTCACTGGAGTGTACATTTATTATGCTCTGTGTTCACCATCCAGGGCCAAGTTTACCACAGCCTCTGAAATCGTTAAACCAGCCATAGAAATACAAATCAATACCTCCAAACACACTCACACTAACAACCACAAAATCACCCCTAATCCCTGATACTCTGTTGAGATGTCAATCGTGCTGGTTTTCTCAGAGAAACTGTCTTACAATGAGTCCCTGTGAGACAGAAGACAAAGCAAACCTCCTTAATGAGATCCAGGTACAACTCCAATGCCTCTGTACATCTTACACTCCCTCCATCTCTTTCCAATCCCCCAACACAGTCAAGCCAAAACACCTCCAACCCCATCCATACACGGACCATCACTTGTTCTCTCTCCTTTTTCCTTCCACTGTTGGGGAATCTGGTGTGGATTCAGAGTCGTTGTTTTTTGCAGAATCTAGATCAGGTTAAATCACCTTTAATTCTAAACCAAAATGCACAAGCAATTGTCCTAAAGGGGCTATACGGAGAGAGGTTGAAGAGAGATGGAGAGGATGAAGAAAATGTGGCTTCATGTCAGTCAGGCAACCACTGTTTACCTGTTTTATTGCTGTGGGAACACTTTTTCTGTTCTTTCATGCTGCTGCAAACACTAGCTTACACAGCCTTCAGCAGGTCATGCTTTAATGTGCCAATGGCCCTGTAAAGCAGATAATCACCACCGTGCTAGAGAGTGATGAGCTCCTACACTCCCGCTGCAACCAATAAATCCCACACAGACAAGTGTTTACCCAGATAGATAACACCTTGCACATTGTGAATTTGGTGAGAATTTGATCTACTGGGTAGTGTGGTAGACATATTGTGTGTGTGTGTGTGCGTGTGTCTGTGTGTGTATTTATGCACAAATCTACATTTACTGTATTTTCTGTATAAGGAAAATGTGATATTATTTGAGAGTACAGCCCCCCCTTTCTTACACAAAACATCAAGAAGAACAGGCATTTGATAAGTGGGCAAGCTTATCATTAAAAACTGAAAGCTATGCTGACATTTGCAGGTTTTGCACCCAAAAGCTCCATATTACCTGGATGGTAGCAGACTAAATGGATGTGGACTGCTGAGATAAGCCCTCCCACCGCCTGACTATTACATTCTGTTTTTTTTTCTTTTCTCCCATCTACTTCCTTTGTCTCCTTTTCCTTTAATGCCGTCAAATGGTCGACCTAGCTTAAAGACTACATGCTAATGAGTGCAAAAAATGACACAAAGTTTTACTGTATGAAAAAGCAGGTAATTACCCGCCTAAAAATGCTCCTCAGAACTTTTTTTTGCAAGAACACCAGCAGAACCTTCTTTTGGCACAGTGAAAATTTTGCTTGTAGGTCTGTAACAATAACACTAGATTGGTAGTGACCAACAATGTGTCAGGCAACAATGTGGGAAATGTACACACCGTCAACAAGCCTTTTTGGGAAATTACAAGTAAACACATTTTCTCACTTCTGAATTTAATTCTCAAGGTTTTGAGATATCCCTGTCATTAGTTTTGCAGGTATTTGGTCATGAACTGAAGTAGTGGACTTGATGATGCACTACATTAAAGTCAGAGTTATTTAGATTCATCCTCTGGGCACCAAAGCGGTGGACTGACCGAATGACCAATGTCTATTTTCAGAAATTTTTCAGTGCTGTGAGCAAATAAAATTGGGGTGAAGCGATTCCTCAACAGCACAACCTGAGAAGGTTACAGCACAAAGCCAGCTTCTCACCTGCAATAACACTGTGCCCCTTACAATTGTCAATAAAAAAATAATGTTGCCTGAATGAAGGAATTACATGTCACATCGGATGCTGAAAGACTTTTGAACCATGTAGAAAATGAAGGAAAATAATCTTTAACCACATAAAAAACATATTGCTATCCAAACCTAAAAAGCAAAAGCGAGGAAAAACCACCCATGTAGCGATGGGCAAAATTTTAAATACTTCTTTGAAATACAATTTCACACACTGTCTAGACATTCACAGAACAATATAAACAAGGTGGCCACTGTGCACACATGCTGCCTACCTTTCTTAATTGTGTTGGGCTGATGCCTAAGGGTCGATGCAGCTCCCTAAGCTCCCTGGCATTACAGAAAAGCAATATCAGCCAGCCACAAGTAGGCCCCCAGAAGACCGGGCTTTATCTGCAAAGGGCCAGCAGCCAGTGTACAATCAGTATGCAAAAACATGCACACAGATGCACAATGGAGTACATACGTACACAGCAAAGGTCATTTGTAGCACCTGTGCCCTTACAAATATGTTTTTTTTTATCTGTCATTCATCCCTGAGGCAGTTCTGTTGTCTTGAGAAGATCTCAGTAGAGAAGTGGAATGTAGAGCAACAAACACAATAGAGAAAGGAGCATGTCTGTGTAGTTTTGTCTCAGTCAGTGAGAAAGCAGGTAGGTAGAGTCTGAGTCACTCTAAAGGATCAACTTAAATGTGCAGAAAAAAGGAGTAGAAAGCTAGAGAATGTTGGAATAACAAGGTATTTAGTATTTTATTCAAGTAAGTTGGGTCACAATGTAAGTTAGAAAAGAAGGCATGAGGGGGATATAGGAGAAAAATAGGAGTTAAAGAGGAGATGATAAAGGGGGGAGGTGGGGACGTTGAAACAACAAATCATGAGTACAGAGATTTTAATAACACAATGTGACAAATATGAGTGTAATTTACCCCAACGTTGGTGGTCTTGGATCGACCTACCCCGGTGTCATTTACAGTACAATACTGTATGTATTTAGAGTGCATGAAAGGAGGCTACTATGACTGTTTGGAACCGAACCAAAGAAATATACAGAGAAAATATCAAATATCACAATCCAATTAGCTTGCTACATTGAGGTCACGCTAGCTGTCAGCTCAGTATGAAAAATTACCCTTTCCAAATTTATAACACTTCAGACACACACACTGATGCACACTTGTCTGATGCATCACATAGACTTAGGTTACAGTTTTCAACTCAGATTCAGCACTGAAACTCAAAGACCTTCACATTCACTTCTTAAAGAGTGTTCATTGTCTCTTCTTGGTTTTCCCAAATAAGCAAGCAGTACGGTTGCATTTATCAATGTAGAATGCTATGGACTGCCACCCTTTGCTGCTGACAACTGTGTGACACAATCAGCTTGCCAGTGATACCAAGCCTACCAGAGCCACAGTGGTGGAAATGGTAAATCTCCACCTGCAGTGCTGTGGGATTACCTGTGCTCGAGTGCCAGCGCCACTCTGGAGAGAGCAGCAGTCAGGCACATCTAACAATGGCAGGCAGATTTTGTGGGAGGCTTAAGAGTGTGCAGTAAATGGAACAACTATGTCTTGTTAAGGAAATCCCTTTGGTTCAGTCTGTAAAAGTCATTTAGTTTTCTTTTTTTGTGATCCATGAGCTACAAGGTGGATCAAAGGCCACACTTTTAATGGCGAGACAGAGATTTCTGACGTTTTTTTCGACGTTTCTGAGTTCATAGCAGTGCTCTTGTATGTTAAATGACACCACGTCCAAGGACAGATCAACAAAGAAGATATAAGGAGAGCCAAATTAAATAAGACAATATAAAGATTTAGAGGTTTAAAGAGCATTTGAGAGACAGGCCTGACAAGTTGCACAGAAAAAACACCATTATAGCAAAGAGCACTGTAGGAAAAACCTCAACTGAACTACTGAAGTTGTTTCATGTTAAGTTAATAGTCAGAAACAACAAATGTCATTTTGAATTGGTCCGACCGGCAAGACGGATGTCAGATGGATGTTAGCACTTCTCCACCTTCGGCCTGACATACAGTGCAAGTCTCAATTACTCAAAAATAGTGGATTAAGCATGACTTTATTTTGGATACTGAATCCTGTTTCTGAAAAGGAAATGAGTGCTGTCAGCATTTCCATCCTAAAATACATTTCACAGACACAGACTAGACAGCCTTTTGACTCTGCGACACTTAACTCACAGCAGCAAAGTATAAGTGTGCCAAGTGGGTGATATTATGCAAGTGTTTGCTGTGCATCACTGCACTACCTTTGGTATTTTAAGCACATCTGATTATGCAGATATGTCAGCAGAACATCCAACAAAGCCTCTACTCTAAGGCCAAGTTCTGACTAATGTGGACTCAGTGCTACTTCAAAGGCCTATAAGAGAGAGGGACCTGTTTTATAAAACTATGCAGACTTTATAATAAAAGGTTCCACACACACAAAAGCACAAAAGACAAAAGCACGCATCATCATCCATTGCTCACCTTCAACAACTGTTCTCCATATTGAAGCATAAATAACTAGAAGCAATAAGCACATAAACCTGTTAACTCTAAAATTTGTTAACAAATAAAGCATAGCGTTACTTCAGGAACAGCAGTGAATTGCTTGTATTGGCGGATTGGCATAAGCTGTTTGCAATATGCTTCAATGATCGGCTCATCCGCAGCCACGTGGCTAATAACATCCTCTAACTAACATTTAATTTTCATGTACGTGTTTATTAAGCGGGATTAGCTCTTAGCAGAATCCATGTCATTCATTGAGAGCTTCCTCAAACAGCAAAATCTGACATATGTAGCCCTATAACCATTTGCTATAAATTATGCAAGTGTCTGACTGAATTACCCATATATGATCAGTTTAAATGTCTAATGAATTATGCCAGATCACAGATTAAAAAAGAAATAGGCTTTTGTTGCTAAAAGCTTGAGGATAGATGTTCTATTGTGCTATTGTTGGGTGGTCATAGATCATTAAAACAGTGGTTTTAATAATGGCACTGACACTCAGGTCACTCAGAATTTTAGTTAAAGGTCTCTTAAACAGATTACTTTTCATATTTCTACATAAAGGAATAGTTTGACAATTGATAATTTGCTTTCTTGCCAAGAGTGAGGTGAGAAGGTTGATACCATTCCCATGTCTGTCTGCAAAACATAAAGCTGGAGCCAGGAGACGGTTACCTTGCTTAGCTTAGCTTGCTTAGCTTGCTTAGCTTAGCAGTGCCCGGACAAGAGATAGGCCAGCACATAAAACCACACCTTGTCAGTTTTACACTTCAGTTTTGGTAGGGATTAAACAAACAAGATCATGTTAATTTGTGAGCTTAAGAGGTGCTGGAAAGAGGACAGAGCAAGGCTAGGGATATGGTTTCCAGTTGTTATGCTAAGCTAAGCTAACCACCGCCTGGCTTTAGCTTCATATTTTTCATAAAGACATGAGAGTGATATCAATCTTCTCATCTAACTCTTGGCGTGAGAGCAAATGAGCGCATTTCCCAAAATGCTGGTTGATTGCTTTAACATGAAAAAACAAGAGCGAACTCATTGGAATATAAACCATTTGTGTTGCTCATCCCTTGGAGACACGTATGCCAAACATACACACACACTCATTCATTTGTAAAGTAAAACACAGGGAACCAATAAATGCCAGACATTCTTTCTCAGGCTGTATAAACTACAATTAAGTGGAACAGTTGAACACTGTCATTCACCCAAGTATGTGGGGGAAGGAATGTGAGTGTGTTTCTCTGCCTGTGTGTGGTCAGGACAAGGTGTCGACACTCTCTCTTACATTGTGCTGACGCATTTGATCTTCCTAAACTGCATTTGTACAGGTCATCTTATCACATGGACATTATGAAAAACGTTGATTGCAATACTGTAAATCAGGGTTTCTTCCTGCTGTCACCCTTCTAACAACACAATGCACAATGAAGCAGAACCTCCAGAGAGGAGAGTCAAGGTCATGGACATGATAACACCTCCCAACTGCAGCACCCAGATGTTCAGGGCAAGATACCAACTGAGTGGAAATGCATGAGGAATAGGCTTGCAAGCACATGACTGGCTTAAGAATTCATATTACAAGATGCTGAGAACGATTTAGATAGAATTAGGATTAGAACTAATGACTGTTTTCAATATCAATTAATGTCTATAATTATTATACGATGAATCATTTATTCTATAGTGTTAATTGACAGTTTTTCCAAAGATGAGTTAATGTCTTCAAAAAACTTGTTTTGTCTGGCCAAGAGCAAAACCAAAAGATTTATTTTTCTAATTAAATTAAAACAGAGAAAAAGCCCCAAATTCTCACATTTTGTAAAGCCTGAACAAGTATCAAACATTTTTTTCCCCTCAAATGATAAGAAACTCCTTCATTGAGAATTGTCTGCAAATATTTATGTATTTATTTCAGGAAGTCTGGGCCTAAAATCTATAATATCTATATCTATAATAATATATTATATAATACAATATTGTGAAAAAGAAGTCTACTTTGGGTTGCCAGCTGTTAAATGCTTACTGAGAAGGTAACGAGCAATGAAGTCCCCAGGGCACACCCGAACCAGAACATTGCGGGTACACGATAAACATCTGAGCCAACTAGGTCACCAGGACACTTCAACCAGAGAACAAATCCATCAGGCTGTCAATGACACACAGGCTGTGGTCTATGTTTGTTTTTCAGGCCAAAAACAAACACAGAAGACCAAAGATACTGATTTTTTCATCTAATATCCATGCAATTTGAGATTCAAATAATATTTTGTTGCCTCAGTTCACTGAAATGTTTTGATTTGTTCACACATGACATGGAATTGAATTGCTGGTCAAGTGCTTATGGCATATTCCCAACTGCTAATACTGGTAAATCCCTAATGCCAAATATTGTCAACATACTCTACATGTTTTTGCTTTTTATATACTGACTATATACTGTATATTACTTTGGCATATGAACAGTTAAGGTGAGGAGGCTGATTGGAAGCAGCTTACCTCCTGTATGTGTGATGAGAAACACCTTAGGAGCACAACTGCCTGGAAAGGCTGCCAACCCATCTCAGAGGCTTATCCCCACTCCATTAAATGTTCAGTGGAAAGTAAAGAGGCTGTATAGGCCATTGATTATCACTCAGGCAGCACTGAAAGTCAAACTTCCAATGAATAGAGACAGACACTAAAGTGGCAAAGAGGTAGTTTGTTATTATTAAAGAACAAAAATGCACTTGGCTTAATCTTACATCCTGATTTGATACTTATACTTACTTAACTTATCTTCTCAACAATTAAAAAAAAAATAGAAAGTCTACAATATTTAGTATACTCAGTTAAACAGATTGTATGTTTGTAGTTTTTCATGTTTCCTTCATCTCCTTTGAGGCTTCTAAGTTGTAAAACATTTTTGCTAGACTAACACTACACTGAATTGATACATTAATATTGCATTAGCTTCATGCTGTGTCATTGCATGTCACAAGTGCATGTCTGCATGACCTACATTTATTTTCAGCCTTAATTGCGCCCCTGGTAGTGGCAGCCCAGATGTGAAATGACTGTCATACTGTGAAGGGAGAGAGACTTTGCCCTGAGCACCAAACCCATCTACAAAACTGAAACACTCTCACAGGACTTACTCCGGTTAAGTCCCACTTCATACGTCTGTGCATGCAGACACAGACACTTACTGTAGACTATATCTCAATATCAACAAACACACGTGAATTCAAACACTCAAACAAGCTCAGATATGCCTCTACACGGCCATCCTGACTCTCAATTACTGTCTCTGTAATGAAGAGGCAGAATGAGTGGCTGCGGCAATGGATGTTTTTGGACTGCAGTGACACTAAAAGCAATCATAGCATTAGCTTAATAGTCCAAAAGGACATTAACAAGAGGGTACATTCAGCCACAGGAGATTATAGGTTAGTGCTCTGTAGATTCACTCAAATTTTGTTAATAACCTGCATGGTAGAAGAGGAAGATGGGTCTCACTTAGCTCTGCAATAAGCCCCATGATGTGAGAGTAGGCAAATACCAGCTCTATGATATTAATACCCTTCTAGTTAAATTACATTTACATCTGAATTGCTAGAAGTAGTTCAACACTTTGGAAAATCGCAGTCTTGTCATCAGTTAAATGAGAAGATTGTTACCACTCACTGGAGTGTGCAGCTAGAACCAGGAGAGCTAGTATGCTTAGCTTAGCATTAGTTCTCTGCAGTGAAAAAAAACAATTATGAAAGACTAAACAAATTTACCAGAATGTCAAACTATTCCTTTAAGATGAATGTCTGGCTTATATAGTAAAAACAAGATCCTCTGCAGATTGCAAAACACATGACACCATCTTGTGATACTGATGTCCAGCTATCTGAGCTGCCTGCCACCTGTTTCACTAGTGTGTGATTCTTGCTAACATCTGTGCACAGACTTTATGGCGGCTAAAGAATATTTATAAATGCATATACAATTGCCCACAGCAATAGGTAGTTTTACTGATTTATTCTTTTTCTTTCTGTGTTCCCTTGCAATCAAGCCCGCTGTATCAAACTCTGATTAATAAGTAAATAATAAAATGTATTAACCATAATTAGGTTTACAAAAGCATGGCATGTTGCTTGTCCTTTTCACAAATCAACACACTAACCTGAAATTGCTTATAAAGGAAGAACAAATGTGCTTTGCTGTTTCTCAAAATGGTTTCAAATCAGCAGTTTGACAGTCTCGAAAACAGCAACCGGTGGCTGACACATTGGTGGCAGCCAAGCCAAGGAACCAGATGCAAATCTTATCAAAACACAGCTGCTACTGCTGCTGCTGCTGCTGCTGCTGTTGCCACATTGTTACCTTGGTGAAAATACAGTCCTCATTTGAAATATTAGTAGTGTTGCACTTGCGGTGAAAAATTTACATATCGTAGACCTTTATTGCTGCTTACAAAGCATAACTATAAATCTTTTTGTCAACCAATTCTGATGCAGTTTGCTAGTTTAACTGCAACACGCAACAGCCACAAAACAGTGTAGCTCTTAACATTACCCATTCCAACGATTAGTGTCTTCAATTGATGATTGGGACATGAATCACTGAATTTATACATCATTTATAAATGCGGTGTATAAGAAGAAACCGCATACACATTTATATAGTATGTGTATATTTTTGCACACTAGTCTATCAACAGTACCTGCAGGGAGCAGTAACACTACAAATGGCAATAATGCACCGCAGTGGGAGCAGCCAAGAAGTCAGAGTTCAGCGTGGATGAGAACTGGCTTCTAGGACTTCACAATATCCTGACCTCTTTTTTCACAGCAAACCTGCTTGTGTCAATCACTTCCACTGGGAAGACATCATTTTAACTGTGTTCTTGACAAATTGCTTTTCCCTTCACGTTTTTGCTGCGAAGGGTTGAAGTGTTTATGAACAGACTTCAATCCTTTTTTTCTAAGAGTTAAAAGCTTATCCTTCTACCAGCTTTTCCAGCTGATTTTTAAAAGGTGATTAAAACTGCTCATCTGGTAGCAATTTGAGAATTTATCTGTATGAACAGCTTTTTATTTGGCTCTATTTGTGGTGCTGCTGTTGATCACACATATTGGCACAGCGCTGGGTGGTTGTTGTTGACGTAAGGCGTACGGTTAAAGCCCAGCTTTCCAGCTTTGTTTGCTTTGTTGTGTGAGTTTGAGGGTATGAGTCCAAAAGTCTCTCTATGCTTTTATCATTATTGTGACAAAAACACTTTAAATGGTGTTCCTGAGTTAAACTGTTACTTTGTGTGTTCTAATAAATTGCTTTAAGAGTGCAAAACGTAGTTCACAATCTGAAAATCTTGGCAAAAGTTGTGATGATCTGCCGGTTGTAGAGAGGTTTGCTCGACTATTAAATGTAATTGCACAAAGAAAAGCTTTAGGCAACAATTTGTCATAACTCTCATTGCCAAACCAACAGTGTTTGGAATAAAGTGGCATTAAAAATCTGGCTGTAGACCACACTTGATACCAATCTTGCATGTCACAATAAAGCAGCTGTTTGAAGTGAGCAAAGCAATGCAGGTACTTTGTTTGATGGAAGTAAACTGTAAGTCTGCTCCCTTAGTTCTTATTGCAGTGGAAAATCACAGGCTATGGGAACAAAATGTCTAAAAGATTAATGACTGTCTGAAGTTTCTTTTTATCTCTGTGCTCATACATATAGATTCTGAACATGAGTTAATTACTGTATTTCATAACACAGCCACCACAGCTACGTCTCTTCCTAACACCTTGACGCTATCCCCACTTTCCTTCTTTCTCCCTCATTAACCTGAGGCATTTTTTTTTCCAAACATGATAAGATGTCTTTGGCTATCATGCAACTCCTAGTTATATGGCCTTCCGAAAAAAGGCCTTCAGCTACACTGTCACCCAACACGGCATGGGAGAGATGGAATGTAAGAAAGTAAGTGCAGCCCAGATCCAAGACGCTTTTTTTCTGTTTCGAAGTTTCAGTTTTATCCACTCAAACTCTGGAGTTTATTAGTAAAGTAGCAGATGGGAAATTTGAAGATTGTTGATGAGAGAATACAACGATTGTTTTTTTACTTGTAAAACTGGTCAGTGAGACATCAAAAGTAACCAGGAAATGTAATAAAACCACTGTGATACGGTAATTGAAATACAATCAAAAAAGCTCAGGATATGGCAAAGATGGCCATTATTATAATGAAATAGATAATGAAATGTCATAATTCTGTTATATGCTATGCACATTGCATGGCTTGTTAGATGCTGTTAATCCTTGTAGCAAACAAACTAAACACAAAAATGTATTTAACAGGATTGGAATTTCTCTTCAGTTAATCATGCAGAACGGCAGAAAGATTAGCTTTAGATGCTAAGAATAAACCAAACTCAAATACACAGATAACGGCCAGTATCTCCCTTTAAATCTTCATTCATAGCATGTGCGATATCATGCAATTCCTACATAATACAAATATCTCCCACTGGCTCTCCAACTAGCTAATGAGACTGCATGTCAAAATGCTTAAGATGCTTGGAGTGACTCCGTTCCAACGCCAACCTCTGCTTAATGAAGGTAACATTACGGTGATCCTCTCCCTGTAATAACAAGGTCAGTCCTGAGGGCCAGGAGCCTCACACTGGCCTGCTGATCCACCCGCTCTCTTCATCATCAATGAAGGACTGAGTCTGGTTCAGATGTGTTCTGATCAAAGCTGTCAGAATACATTTCAATATAAGAATTTCAAACAAAATTCGTAAAATCGTGAAATCCAACCGGTCCAATACTTCAAAAATGTATACTTGATTCATTATTTTTAACAGCCAACTGAACTGAACACATCAGTAGCTCCCAGTGACTTGACTTATCGATTCTATAAGCCAAGCCACTGGGAGCATATGGATTCTATTGATTATTAGCCACCTGACTGGAGAGGAGATGACTCACACAGAGGTAATCTTCAGAAGCCTCTCTGAGGTCATACTATTACTATGACCTTTAAAGCGGTCCTTTCAAAATCTTAATTCTCCCAGTTACTCTAAAACCCAAATCTTTGAGGAATATTGTACACCATCACCCTGAAAGCAACAACTGCAGCGCTTCAATCATTGCTAGATCAGATGGATTGTATAGCCATAAGGATATCAACATTTTGGTTCAGAGACTCGGTTAGTCTCAAAAAGAAACATTATTCTTCTCTTTATTATCAGAGTTGGAAACAAGATGGAATCATTAACACACACTTTAGGTGAAGGGAGGTCCTCACAGTTACTTATAAAATCTGAAAGCTATAAAGAGCAGTTTTATTCACAGAAGTAATAATCCAAAGTGCCTCAGCACACAGACCTAGCTGGACACTGACCTCAGAACAGGAAACTAAGGCCAAAAGAGAACAAACAGCCCGGAGAAAACCACAAACCCACGGGAATTTCTGAGCTAGTCTATCCAGATGAGCATGGCTATTGCTTCACTATTTAGGGTTCTCTTGATATTTTCTTTTGTGAGCAACTGAGAGCTGCATTTCAAGATGATGAGCACAAGATTAAATAAATCAACTTAAGATCACAAATAGTTCCACAAAGCCATTTAAGGGTGATGCTAGGCTTACTGTGGTGGGACTGCAACCTTATTTTGTTTTCGCAGATGTGATCTGTGACACAGTAAACAAAGCCACATTTTATCTGCCTAAGTACCGCATACTTAAATGACAGAATAATTTGCTTAGTGCAAATTGTGTCTGGCTGATTTAATACATTACTGAGCTTCAAGTGACCATAAAACATGTTTAATATTTCAACTTTATGCTGAGCTTCATGCTTTAATACATGCACAGTAAAATATAGTTGTTTTCATCATTTAATTTCTATATTATTTGTTTCAGCTCGTGCTTGAGTTGTTATTGCACCTAATGAAAAGATTATTATGATTTAATAAGTGGTTGTCAATGTAAACGTTTTCACAGAGAGGAGTAGAAAAGGCTGAATGAGGAAGTAGGGTGTGGGAGGATCCTTCAGGCAAGGAACCTGCTAACCTTTGTGGGACAGACAGATAATCGATCCTCCTCAAAATAAGGAGCTGTGTGTATGTGTGTGCGGATGTGCACATCTGTGTGAAGGTGTGATGACCTGTGAACTCCAGGCCTGCAGGCACTTGTTAAAGCTCTCAGTAGCTTCCCTTCCCCAGGGTTGGCAGCCACACTAGGCCTTACAGCACCACAGGAAACGAGTAAGTAAACAAGGGAAGCAATCATGAATCACAGCTTTCAGCACACAATCCGAAAACACACATTAAAACAAGCTCACTCTAATGCCATTATATGCATTTATGCACATTCAGTCAGATCAAGAGAACGAGACAGAAACAGTCCCGGTTATACCGCCAGAACAATTCCTGCTGGACAAAGTTCTCATGAGCAGTTTTCAAGTAATAATGACCTCAAAAGCAGCGGTCAAACAAAGTTCATTTGGCATGACCTCATTTTCACATGGGCGGACTCTGTGGATGCTCTGTGTGACAGTGAACACGCAATTTGAGGTTTGAGGTGTCCGTACGACTCAACCCTTTCAAAATATAATCACAAAATCCAATTATGAAGTCCAGACAAATTTGAAACCAGGTTTGAGAAAAATTGCTCAAAAACCTTAAAGATATTGAAAAAGCAAGGCGTGCAGGAGTCACTGCCAGCAGGACAGAATGACAGGACACATGATAAATTAGCAACCAACGCACTTTTCTTTAAAGACAGAGTAGTTTCAGCACGTTTTCAGTCAGTATGATTGACGCGGAGAAGAGCCACACATTGAACACATTTCCTATTCCTATCCCAGATGTTGGAGTGTTCCAACAAATAAACCACATTAATGAAGAGGCCTTTCCAAACAAACTGGTCTCCAGTGAAGCTTATTAGTTGCACAATTTCTTAGAAGGAAAAGAAGGAATTTAACAATTTCATCTAGCAAACAAAGGAATTCTCGTCAGCGTACAAAGATGTCCTATCAGCATCAACATCCACAGCGAAGAAGTCCTCATTAGCAGTGGGACTCAGCTCATCACTGTCACCATCACAAAGACTACAGGGTGTCTTGTTAGCTTAGGGGACGACACAGCAGGCCAGCTTCCCCCAATGAAAGGCATCATTACATAAAGTCCAGTGTTCTGTAACAAGTGCTGTGCAGTAGTTTGGGACTATGGAATGTCATTAAAGTCTATATAAATAAATAAATATGGCTGTGAAATAAATCCTGACATAAATAAATGAGGCAATAAATATAAATATACTGTATGTTTTAATTAAAAGCAAGTTTTGAAGAAGAACTGCTTTTATTGGTTTCAGGGGACTTTTTTTTTTTATAACTCTTTTTCTATTCCCATCTGTCATTTTCAAATGAATGGGTCGTGGTTAGCTCACAGATTTAGTTTAAAGCCTCCAAGACCAGCGGAGGCCAGTTTGACAACCTCTGTGATTTATGAAGTTTCCTGATGGACAGATAGCTTTACTTGTTGCTAAAGTAATCGCCAACTGCTGCTAACTGTAGCTGCTGTTAGCCAATTAGCTCAGTTAGCCATGCAGCTAGCCCGTTGATAACGCCTTTTGGAAATCAAAAAGGAACCAAGAGATTCCAGACTAATTCGCATTTGTAATATTGGACTTCCATGCACAACCATCAACCTCTTGTAGCCATGAGTGTCGGGTGCCAAAGCCGCATGAGTAAGCACACGTGACCTCTGACCTGTGTACAACTAACTCTATAGCAGGCTAGCCAGATGTCTCAGTCAAACAGTTCCCTATGGGTTTGCTACACACACCAGTGATGGAATTAGGCTGTGTTCTGCTGGTCTCTGAGCCCCTCTAGTACTTCCTACTCCACTGATAACACATGGATGAGAGGGTCTATAAAGGTAAAATAAGCCTCAGAGGACCTTGGTCACTTATTGCTAAAGTAATTAGCCTAGTTATTAGCTCATCTAGTACTGTCATTAGAAAGATATTAATCCTACGCACTTTCGAATACTGTACTCTGTTTGATAGCCGCAATTGTGAGACAGCCATCATGACAAAGAATAACAGGATTGGCCATTCTTCTATTTTCCTGTGATTCCTTTTTTAGACAATGTTTACAGGCCACCAAACAAAGCAGGTAGAATGGCGAGGCAAGTCACAGCATCACTCTGGGGATGCATAATTTAGATCTGTGGGATGAAAGGGACAAAGCCATCTCGACACGAACATATGCTTTTAATGGCCATCATTTAGATTATTATGCATCATCCAATTACTGTTGGCAGATTTATTATGCAGAGATTAAACTCTCAGTGAAGGGGAGTTCCAGGTTTCCTTTCGTTCCGAGTATGATGAAGTCACTTAACATCACAGCTTCAAGAGCTCGATGTTTTAATGATGGACCATTTTACCTTTTCGTGCTGCAGTCAAGATACCATACAAGGGGATGAGTTGGTATACATTAAACAAAAATGGGGTGGAAAAAAACATGTAATCATTCTGATTGCAATTTGTCAAGCACGGATCATTTTTCAAGGACAGGCATGTAAGCCTGGCAGCTATCCAGCTATAATGTCGAAAAACCCCTGCAGTCTATGATGGGATAGGGATATTGTAAACACACATACACTCAGAGGTTCAAACAGAGCCATTTCCATCTACATTTACTGTACACCTTATCATCAGCTCACATAACTTGGCTAAAAACTGCAGTACTGGGCCCATCAGTGACAATTTGTCAGAAGTCTGGTCCACTGCACTGGTCTTTTGGCCAGAAAAGAAAGGAGAAGAAAAAAGCTCCCATTGTTCAGTGGTCAAGAACGTTGAATAAATACGTCCAGGAAGGGGGTAGTCTCATGTATTGGCTCTTCAAGTGAATAAAGCAATACTTAGGAGCATTTAAAAGCTTTTATGGACCCTTGAAATCTAGGTTGGCAGCTTGCTGGATGCAGTCTGAACAAACTGTGATAAAGGAGTGCCTCTCGTGCAAGCTTCAGTGCAAATTAACATATTCACATCATACTGAAGGATCAGGGACCTTTCTTAAAAAATATACAACAGGAGGAAAAACATCTGACTTAAGCACAAATCTTCTTGAGCACTCTTGAAACTGTCTGGATTGCATGGTTACAGAGTTTGTCAGTTTGGAAATTTAGAGAAAACGAACTGGAAAATTGGTGTCATACACATTTTTGAGCTCTTGATGTGGATAGGCAAGATTTAGTATGTTTCCTTTTTTGAGTCACCACTGAAGTTTAAGAAAAGACTTGGTAAAAGGCTGTATTATATGCACATTAACACTGCACAGCTTCTGCTCTGTGATGTTAAGAAGAACATTTGATGCATTATCTTTGGTTTGGAAAATGTTAAATAAGTAAAATAACATAATATGTTATTTTAAAGAATGGTGTCACACCCAAGAATAACATTACACCCACATGTATTCTGAAGTGATTTCAGCTGCCATAGGAGCCAAAACCTTGGAAAAAAAATCTGCCTCTATACTGTCAAAGAAAGGAAGTCTAGCACCAAATAAAGACATCACTCAGTGTCAGACACTTACGAAAGCTCTAGTGCTGAAAACATATTGTTCTTTTTTCAGTCTGTGGCCACTGCTAATGTTACTGACAGCTGTCTTTGTCTTACAGAGTGAACAAGACTGGCGCCAGCAGGGAATTTGAGGGAATTTTGAGAAAACATTTGTGATTTCTTGTGCCTTTGCCTGTGGTTCCAAAAAGGGAATGCACTGAAATTGAAGATTAGTGGTGAATATTATCAGAAAAAATATTATTATTAGTTTTGCTTTTGTCCTATTTCTGTTTTAGTTTTATTCTCTAGTAGGTGCACTGCTGTCCCTGGTATTCAGACTAATGTATTTTTGGTGGACTATTATTAAGCTCCTCAACTTCAGCCCCTCAGACCTCTAAAAGTCATCCAGCATAGGTAAATCTATGTGGCTGTAGCTGGTGCTGCCATATTTTGCATGATATTATGGGTGGGTGGAGAAGGTGATGTCTACTGATGCTCATTCAATTGACACACCTGAAACCTGGAGTTCTGCAGCTTCACTGAGACAGTGGCAAATGTTAGCTGTGAGCAAGGAAAAATGCAATAAAGTCTAGTTGAAAATAAGTAAGTTGCCTGCACATGAAACAAACAAAAAAACATGTTCTTTGCTGATGTCCACCCCAGAGTGAACCTTGACCTTCCAACAGAAACACAGCACCTATGGCCAGTACACAACATGTATAATGCTTTTTTTATATTATTTTCTGCAGCATGTTTGACAGAGCTGGCAAATGTGCTTGATAAAAATATAAAATAAAATAAAACCAATCACAGTGCATGGGAATCCTCTAAAAATGCATTACATTTGAATTTTTCAATCAGAATGATGTAGTAGTGAAGCTACCATGCATGACTGTCAGTGCATGCAGCCTATTTTCCATCTTCTGGAAATAACACATCCTCACTGGTCTGACTGGTGCAAAGGGACTCTCCAAGTGAAGTCTCTCTGTTCCTCATTAACCTGCAACTCATGCAATGTATGCACCAACTGAGGACTGATGAAGACAGCCTACAATGTCCTACTTTGCCTCCTCAAATGCCTGATTGTATCATATGCATAAAACAACACGTCTCACATAAACCTGAATATATCTCCCTTTTTCCCCCCCTTGTAGATTCTTAGCGTGGCAATTCCTTTCCACCGGTGAGATAAGAGCTGCATGTAAAGGGCTGTGCTTTATTAGCTCGGGATATAGATAGATGGGTCACTTTCAGCAACCAGACAGCAAGCAGCATGGGTCAGGGGCCACATGCAGACACTGCTGGCTACACAGAGAAAAGGTGACCGAAATACCCGCAGGGTGCCATGATGGATCAAACTTAAGCAAATTC
>NW_023339763.1:17787411-17801618 GCF_004916995.1 Morone saxatilis | reverse complement strand
TCTCTGTTCCACAATCTCTATTTAAATTACCTTTTCTTTTTCTATATAAACACACATCAGCCCTTATTGTGAAACTTCACCATCCCGACAAAACTATAAAAGAAAGAAAGCTGCATTAGAAATAAGCATACCTGAACAAATCTGTAGAAATGCCAGTAGACAGTAAATTCCCGTCAAACAGGCAGGCATCATTTAAGAGCAGCTGGAAACTGTATAAATCCAGTTAGAATGCACTTTGTTTGTTGTCTATTTCATCTAAATCACAACTTCTTCCGCAGAGCCGCTGACAAGGGGGGTCCGGGTGGAGGAGAGTTCGTGAACTCCGCGAATAACAGTGATAATAATGTTCAGAGCTGCTCCTCGGGGAGGGAATTTCTATTTGAATCAAAGTTCAGATCAGTCGGAGACATCGTTGCGGGTCACTCGAGAAGTAATCCACTCGGCACCACTTGGATTTCCTCCACTCCTGTCGAACTCCTCACTTCCAAATGCAGATAACTTCGCGGGATTCATCGGTGATCAGACTCGCTTTTAGTTCCACTTGGGAAGAAGCTTTCCGCGGCTGAGGAGGAAAAGCATGAGTCCAGAGAGCAGGAGCGTCTAGTTGCACTCACTTTAATGCTTTAAATGTGTACTTTTACCCCGGTTTCGTGGGACTGGCGCTGGTTGGATGAGGCGCCGTGCGTCTCTGCGCTCAGTGATGGTTTGGTTTTCCTACCCAGTCAGAGGCTTTTCTGTTGTGCAGAGGAGATTCCTGCGAGTCAGGCTGCATTTAACCGCATAAGGATACATTCACAACACGAGGCTCCACCAGGCTTTGCATCAAGCCCCTGAGAGAAAAAAAGATCTAGGCTACAGCAGCCTGATAAATGTTGGAAAAACATCCAAATGACTGCAAACTATAATGGAATGTGCATGTTTTAATGTCTAAGCCTCATAATTCAAGCTGTTCCAAGCTTATTGAATGGCTGCAGCCTGCAGGAGACTGTGGATCCAACTGGCTGCACCAATTAAACGCTTTGTTTTAAGTGTCCATCATTATCAGATAGGTTAAGAAGAGCCCTTTAAGAACTGCAGAATCCCCCAATCTAAAATGCACTTAATATTTCAGAGAGTGTCTACAGTTGAAAGTGAACATACTTTGACCTTGGTGAATGATTTATACTATTTTTATTCTACTATCAAGACAGAGGGACGTGCACTTTCACTGTGTCCTTATTAAAACCCAGAGGGAGCAGCTCAGGCAGTACATATAGGAAGAATACTGTATTCTTAATGAGCCAGTAAAATGTGCCTTCATCCACACCCGGGCAGCCGCAGCATTCTGCTCCTTCTTCTTTCGATGACAAAAATCGATGCAGTTTTCACCCTCTGACCCCTCAACACACCGCTGGGAAATTAAATGACATTTTAAGTGCATTAGAAACCTAACGCCTAACATGCTCTGTCTTGGTATCAGACCTGTTGAAGTAATAATCACATAGCCCGAGTTAAATTCCACTTTAATATAATACATTTTGAAACTGAGAAAGATTAATCCTTTAAAGTTAATAGAGAATATATCTGACCTAGGGAAACTCAGAGATGTATTTTATTGTCTAAGGAGGTCAGCACTCCCTCTGCTGGCTGCAGGCCTGCAGCACAGTCTGCAGGTAAAGGAAATTGTAATAGGAAAACTCATTGTTTAATTTTGTTTTTCATTTTGCATTGCCTATACAGTGCTGGATTTATCCTTAACAATTTGGTCCGTTCGTGATATGGCATATATCTTCGTCTTTTAACACAACCTCTGTGGTTACAAATTGCCAATTTGCATATATGTTTTTGTTTTTTAAATACATTATTGATATTCAAGGTTAAAAAATTCGGTTTGCATTCTAATTCAACCACTCCACACTGAGGTCTCTGAAGCCGCAGGCGGGCTGCAGGACACTACAAAAATATGCCAAGTTAAGTACATGCATAATTCCTACAATAAAAAGGGTGCACTTGAAAATTCCTTCACAATTACGACCAAAATTAGCAACAGGATAAAAGAGAGGATAATTATGCATTTAGACAAAATTCAATGTCTCTGTCTCACTCACATGCCACAGACAGAGCAGTGATGCTTCTGGTATTTTAAGTCACATTTAGACTGAACAAAGTTTACTTACTCAGCCCTCCCTGACCTCTCGCCTCAAATCCTTTAATTGCCCATTGTGGACCACTGGTGGCTCTGCTGAATGGAGCTGAGCTGAGCCATCACAGTTGGTAAACAACCAATAAAATATGGGAAATTCACCATCTCACCATGCGCACATTTCTGTCTTTAGAAAACATGCGCTTTATTTTTCTTCCCCCAGTCGAAAACACCTTCCACTATCCTCTCTGTGCCCCCTTGCATGGTCTTCTTTTTTCATGCCCTATTCAACATGTTTGCAAAAACACAATGGTACTGAATTTCTTGCCATTTCCCCCTATTATTCAGCCTTAATTCTTTGCTGCACATTGTCATTCTGTTTCTTTCTACGAGACAATCAACAGGGGCCTCTGTTTGTTCACATTCTTACATTTCCTCCAAGTATATATTATCCCCACTATATGGCAGCTCACTTGGCTGAGAATGAATGACTCCAATAGTACCATAGTACTGTAGAGGACAATGTGGTCTTGGTCATCTAATGACTGCATAATTAGCTTCATTTCATAACACCGACAGGAGTAAAGTTGTCGTCACAGTCGGGCGGAAGCACAAATAACGAGAGCGTTACAGTGGACCTCTTGCTTTACGCACATGTGGCCTCAACATGACAGGTGCAGTGCACACGGCTAAAGGCAGGGTTTGTGAATGCTATCGTGTGTTTCACAATTGGTCACAATCCAAAGCATCTCACCAACACCAATATTTCCGGGAACAGATGGTGAAAAAATGGACACAAAGGCACGCACGTCTTCATGGCAACACATCACATCAAATGGCAGGATTGCAAGGAGACAGTGCCAAGTACAGAGACCTATTTTTATTTATTTATTTTACTCCAAAGTAGCTCTCCAGTTGGTTCTGAGCCAGCGGAGAAAATATCTCCAAAAAGCACAAAGCCTAATCCCCAAAATATTTATGAAGGAATAAATAATTTGGAATCTCCACAGAGCAACAAACTTGGCCTCAGCTAGTGCTCTATTAGTGACTGTTGATTGTTTTGCCCAAAAAACATTATTTTCCCCCCGTACCTGATATCAGGAGAGAAATGCAGATTGTATGACTAAGACAAGTAGAATGTATGACCTGTATGACATCGGTATGTACAGATAATAGTGTACTTTATATAACCATTAGCTGCACCTTTCACTACATTATTTGCCCATTTATTTTCCATGCTGATTTTCCACTTCCTATTATCTGTGACAGCTCTTTGGCACTTTCATTTTCCTCCACTCGTTTATATTTTTGCCTATTTGTCAGCACCTCACGTTGCACATCACTACAGTTGCTCAGGGTCATACAAAGTGTTGAAGCAAATTGAGAGACAGCCTCCGCATTCGCCATCCTCAACACAGTGGGAAAAGCTGATGCAATAGCCATGCCTGGCAAACTGGCAGCCACTCGGACGCTCTCATCAGCCGTTAAGACTTGGGCATCCTTTCAACTTATCACAGTCTCACTGTCATCTTTTTTCTTTTCCTGCTGGGCCACAAAGATTTTAGGTATGAAAAAAAAATAGACTTCTTTTCTTGAGAGAGGAAACAGACTCCCTCTTTCAATCAGTAGCTCCACATAAATTAAATCAAGCCAGTAGCTCCAATTTATATTCAATGAAACAAAAACACACAAAAAAAAATTTGTGTGGTTAAAGATAAAAGGCCAAAAACAGCATTATCTTAGCATCTCATTTTCTTCTTTGTATTAACTTTAAATTTGCTCCAGGTGTCAGCAAAGACTCTGCAGCACATAAGTCGGATTTTGTCATCTTCCAAAACCATGAAGGGAAGGAAAAACTCCTAAACGCTGTTCTTTGTTCTATCCCGCTACATCCCATGTCAGAGCCCCTACCATAAAATGAGGGAGAGAGGGGATTGAACTGTGTTGGCTTTGGACACAGCACTTAAGGTCTACAGCTGCTGAACTGGCATTAAGTGGTATTAGAGTCTTTGTCAGCAAAAGGAAACATAGTCCTCTTCCTGGGAATTGGGTTCAACATTGTATCTTTCAAAGGATAAATACAGAATCAGCACAACCCAAAGCACCACTTTACTGACTGCTGGCTTTGTCCAGGCTTATTTCAGACTGTTTTTACAAGATAAAACCAAGGCAAAAGTAGACGGCTTAGAAATAACTGGATAAAACAGATCTGTTATTTTGATTAATGACACAATTAGAAAAAGGAAAAACACGAGACTAAGCAACATATTCTGTTTTAGGTAACATGCAAGTATATTCTTTGACTTGGAGAAGGTGCAATAATACACCTTTGACTACTCCTGCTGCTGTGTAGGGTGCAGTAACAACACCATGGTGTATGACTACAGACTGAAGAATCATAGATAGCTCTTCATGAGTTTGTTGCACATATCACATTCACCGCTTGGACCGTACCTTTGTATCCAAGGCTGTTGTCTTGTTCGGATGCTGGTTCAGGTGCAGGCGTTTTGGTGATTATCTCACGGTTCCCTCTGTGTTTATCTGTATCTGTTGGCATGGGGACAAAAACATTCAATACAATTATAAAGAAAATGTACAAAATTGCAACATGGATGTCTTTTTTCATAAGTTTAACCGTGCAAATCCATTAATCTCACTGATGAATGAATGGAACTTTTAAAGGGGCAGCCCTTTTAGTCTACAATTAGGTTCAAGGCTTAGTTGTTCTATTTATTACTTGCTCATTTGCAGTGTCCTTTGATAACCACTGTGAAAAGATTTGAGTTTTTATTTATTACTCACACAATGCACCCTGCAAGAAGATATTTTTATTCATTTTTATATTATTTTCTAACAGATGCTGAAAATTGTTGCAGAAGGCTAGCAGTCACAATGACAACACTAATTACCCCAGCAAAGCACTTTTCTGAACTTTTTGTGTCACTGTAAAAGAAAAAATTACGACTCATCAAGTTGCAGTTAGTTTGGGATTGTTTTATAAATACCGGATATGTCCCTTGCTGCTAGAGGAAAACATTTTGCTCTGGAAGCACATTTTATGAGCGCCAACACTGCAGAGGTGTAATCAAATTTAATCACGCAGTCACAGAAAAGTGAAGTGTATGAGCATTAACATCTCAGTCCCAAGAGGAATATGATCTCTTCTGTGTAAGCACAAACTAAATCTAATGCAACACACTTCTGAAACGACAGCCGACTAATGAAAAATCATCTGAGCAACTAATAAATCTTTTGCACAGTTTAGTTTAGTTTTACTTGCAAATTGTCATATTATTGATGAACATAATCTGAAAGGTGTGAATTATGCATATTATTTGTAAATCAATAGATTACATGCACAACCATAACGTCTCCATTGATTTACCCATGTTTTATACACTGGCTGAGTGCTTGGCTGTGGCTTTTAGTCAAATATACCACTAGTGGGTGCCACAGCTTCATCACACCATTGGATTTAAAGCCACTAAGCAGCAACAAAGGCATGCATCTAACTTTTTTGTGTGTTTACTGTCATGTTGGAGTGCAGATTTTGAAAATATGTAGGAATAAATTCAAAACCTAAACAGAACTATGAAATAATTACTGATTATCAATGTCTAGTGAAATGCAAAATAAGTTTGTATAGCTGCAAATTTAAACATTTGAGAAGTACTTCAACAAAGCTATGACTGTGACATGATACACTGTGTGCTTAATTACCCCATTAAGTGAGACTTGATCTTTATCATTATTACTGTAACAGTGAATAAATGATGGTAGAAGGTAATCAATATATATATATATATATATATATTGCACTCAACAAAGGCAATAAGCAAGCTGTGGATGCCCTGTTTTATGGACATAAAACAAACAAACATTATAACATTATATAAATAAATAAAAAAATACACATCCTGAGTAGTTTAGTTTTCAGCCACAAGAGGACAGCATAACTGCACCTACACTACAAGGTGCTGAAGTTCTACTATTCTGGCAGTTTTGGTGACTATATTTTTCTTTCTTCACTCCTCTCTCATCCACACAGACAAAAGTGTCACCTTGAAAACTATAGGCTATACCTTTTGTCAAGTATTCAGAATGGCTGCCGTAGTAGGGAGAGAGTATTCTGTTTTGGAATATTCTTTTCATTTTCTGTTTCGCTGCCCTGTGTCCAACGACCTGAGAAACCACCTCTTTGACAAAATCCAGTTAAAGAACCCTGATTTGTTTTGGTTTTCTGAAGGTGAATTGTTGAATTGGCTCTTTAATGAAGAAATCTTTATCTTAGCAAGATTTATAGAAACTGCAATTAAGACAAGGAGCGCTGTATGCAACATAATAAGACATTTCGGTCATGGAAATTCAATATTATGAAATGTTTGTTATTGAATTTGTGGAACTGTACATTATGATTTGTCATATGTGGCCATCCTGGTTGTTGCTGTCTACTGTCTTATGAGCATATGTACTAGGCACCACAGATGGTGGTGCAGGACACTTAAATAACGTCAATCAATCCTTTTTATGAGGGAATGTGGAATATGGGAAAACTGTTCATACATAATGTCTAAATGTCATTCCATCTTTTTATTACTGACAATCCCTAAACCCTGACGGCCTTTTGATAAGTCTGCAGATTGGTCTTGTACTGTAGTGGACTCCAAACTAGGTATGTTTGAAGAAGAGATAAAGAGCTTCTCACCTGATGAAGTGTCCATAGCATGGCCCTGCTGCAGTTGGTTGACACCGAGCAGGCTGATGAGAAGGAATGTGATGGGTGGTCCTACTGCCAGCATGGTCACTAATGGCCCAGCCTGCCTTCAAGAAGGCCTTATTATAACAGAAAAAAGAGACAGGTGGAACTTTATAACTTACTGTGACATAACATAGACTGTGGTATGAAACATGTGAGCTGAACTTGAGATGTGCTGAAGGAATATAGAGATCAGGATACACCGTGCCCTAAAGTTCATTCTTTGCTTTTATTTTGGCTTCGTGCTTTTATTATTTTGACTAGGAAGTTAAAAAGAGACCCATTAAGCTCTTTTTGTAAGCGTTAATGTTTGTGTCATTCTTCAACAAGCATTGCACTAAGAAAAAATAATATTAGACTTTTATTACCTTGATAATTTCATAAAACTATTGTATAATGGTTTAAAAAAAGAGTTTTGTACAATTCCTCTCACAAAGGGAAATCACACAGACTCCTTGTCCACCATCTACCCTGCTGGCAAGCACTATGTACAACCATGTTCCTATGTGAAAATCCACTATAAAGAAAAGCGCTGAGACAGATGGACTTTCCTCTGAAACTCACCCAGCATGCAGCCAAACTCTTTCTGTCTGATTTAGTCTGATCCAATCCACACAAAGCGAGGGAATGCAGATTACTACGGCTTCAGTGTTGCTTTTTCCATCATATTCCAACACACCAGTGAGCTTCTACAGTACTACAACATACTCTCTATGTGCATTGTGCAAAACTGTGTGCACTTTGTGTTCAAAATTTCATGTGCTCATACATAATCCAACTCAAACACCATACAAACATACTCACATTTACCTGCTGCACATCCCAACCTAATCCCCCAAACAAATACACACTACCACACACACACAACATGAAACACACCCTTGCTCTCAAGTGGGAATGGTGATGAGACGCGGTGACAGCGCCAGGCGAGAGAAATAGGAAGTCAGTTGTACTGATCAGCCATCTGTGGTACAAACAGCTTTGCAACTCATCCTAGCTTTCTGATGGACAGCCAGATTCCTGGGTTGTCTTGGCACCCTGTGGCCGTCGACTCCATGCTCCACTTTAATTGTTCTGAAAAATGCACACCAACAGCCAACATTGTAAATACGCCAGAAACTTGAGCAAAAAGTGAAAATACTGTAGAATAGTAGGGACAATTATTGTTGTGATTGAGATTCTATTAACCAGAAAATTAAAGTAGCTACCTTTTCTGTATACAAAATAGGCGGAGTTACTGTACATGTTAAATGTTTTTGGTTTGGGTTTTTTTCATCAATCTTTATTGAAATGGCAAAAAAATGAAATATTTTGGTCTATAGATAACAAAAGATTGGGATTAAAGGATTACTTTTTTATTTTTTATTTTAATATCATAACTTAGCTGACGTTATTTTAAAACCTCGGAAATATATCACTGACTACTGGATGGTCATGTAGTTTCATACAAGCATTCATGGTCCCCATGCATCCTAATGAATTTGGAGCATAATATATCCAGGCCAACATCAGGATGAACTGTAATAACTTTGGTGATCCCTTCACTTTTCATCTAGCGCCACCTTGAGGTCAAAATTTTAATTTGTCCAAAACTTCAATTCATGACCACATACTTGCAAAACTAATGACTAATGCTAATGCTAATTAGCAAATGTTACCATACTAAAGGGCTAAACTAAGACGGAGAACGTGGTAAACTTCCTAGACATTAGCATTGTTGTTGTGAGCATGTTAGCATGCTGATGCTAGCATTTAGCTCAAAGCACCGCTGTGGCCACGTACAGCCTCACAGAATTGCTTTTATAGCTGGATAGACATTTAGTTGTATCATATTGTTCTTCAGCATGAATAGCCGATGCTTGTGCTGGTGCTAATGGGGATCCTAATAAACAAGAAACAAGTCTGGATTGGGTTTTATAAAACCTGGATCAATGTGGCCTTGGCATAATCCTCTGTGATTGAGTAGTAAATTAACTTCTTCTAAAGATTGTTTTGACCCATATACAGTGAAATGCTGATGTTCCAAAAGCTATGAAAGCCAGAAACAATAATATCCTATGGTAATATAATATTCAATATGAATAACATTCATATTAAAATCTGCTGATACAAATATCTACACATTCATATATTACTAACATAATGAGCAAGGAAGATTGCATTTTGTGGAGTGCTGAATATTAAATGTGGGTGGTAATAATAACATTGCATTGTTTAGTTTTATCTCACATATCTTATGAGGAATACAGAAAGAAGAATGGCAGAAAGTGGGATTAAAAAGGGGAAAAAAACATAATAAATCCAAGAAGTAATTTAAGAATATGCCAGTGGGACAAAAAGATATGAATGAAACAGAAAAAGCGTCCAAGCACACAAGTGTGTGTGTGTGTGTGTATGTATAATGTGCTGATAACTCCAGTGAGAAAATGTTACATTCACACCAAGACATCTAAATGAAAGGACTAAGAAAGGGATGTATCTCATGAAAACAACAAAAAACGAAACAGGGATGTGCTATGTAAAGATTATCCGTATGTGTAGTGAACACATAGTATTCTTATGCCTTGTTGTATGCAGTATAAATTCAGTGGATAGAGCATTTTTCAATTTAATATTAGCATAGGTCTCATTACTATTAGGATAATAGAAATAAAGTACACACACCCTGTGAGTAAATCACACTGTGTCATATACAATAGGGGCTGTCTTCATAACTGAACAAACATGCACTCATGCACTCAACACACGGAAAGTAGCCCATACTGAAAGAAATGACAATAAAATATCTGTCAGAGTCATCTGCAGAGGCTCTGAGCTA
The DNA here is from genome assembly GCF_004916995.1 of Morone saxatilis. NCBI lineage: Eukaryota > Metazoa > Chordata > Actinopteri > Moronidae > Morone > Morone saxatilis. The sequence continues at coordinate 17,791,922 of NW_023339763.1, read as the reverse complement.
ATGGGGAGAGACTGCAGATCAAAGGAGACAGGACTGCTGATTTCCCCTTCCTTCTTCTGTCTGCTGGGGAATAATCACAGCTTACCATCTAACATATTGTCAATAAGAAAGAACAGGAGCTCCCCCTATACTACAGCAGACAGATCACATACTGTAGAGAGCACTGGAGCGTGAACAGAATCAGGTTTCAGCATCCCCCTCTCCTGTAAGTTCAATCCCCTGTACTCGCAGAGACAGATAGGTGCAATGCAATATGTTATACCAGGTACGTCATGTTGAAAGATGCAGGGAAGATACTTAAATTCAACAGACATATTTAGATTTAGATGCAAATGTCGAGGAAAAGCAGACATATTTCAATGCACCTGTAGCATTTGAAACAATATAATAGTAACTTTTTACTTTTTAAACTGTATTTGTAGGATTTTTACATGCTAGAACAGTGATTCTCAACCTTTTTGTTGTCAAAGACCCCCAAATCAATATACATCAGGCCACAGCAGAGAAGTATTTGAAAAGAAGTATTCTCAGGGATTTCTGTCTGATAAGATTCAGTTATACCATAAATGTCTATACTCTAAATTCTCAGATTAACAGTGAAGATTGTGAAACCTGTGAACAGAATAGTCATTCTTATACATTCTTTCATTGAAATTAAAATAGTCCCCCCTTAACCCCCTCAAGGACCCCTGGGGGTCCCCACGTTGAGAACCACTTTTGCTAGAGGTGTATTTCATGTAAATCGGATATTGTATTGAGTATTTCTATACATGGTCATTTATGGCCAAACATATGCAAATATACATCTCTATGCACATTTTAGACTCAGATGTGATGGTTAATCAGCAGCTCTGTAGTACAACACCACGGGGGTGCTGAGGGAAAGCACAACCAGGAAGTATGATTCACTGACTATTTTCTGCACAAGAACTGGAGTCTAAATCAAGGCAACAGTGGGAGGTATGTGGAGGAAGAAGCTTGTGCTATTGAGGCAGACTCAGACATTTGATGTAGACACAACACACAAACAGCCTGCATATATTACTGTCAATCAGGTAAAGTCATACATCACACATTTTTAACACTATACAAGGCTCACTGTCTCCTCATGTAAGACTGAAGAGTTCTTATCAACACCAGGCAGTTATCGCTGACATATGGTTGTGCCTTTTGGGGAAATGGATGGGGAGACAAATACAGGCTTTCATCTGTGCCACTATAATGCATTATGGGAGCTATCAGAGCAAGACAAAGGATATTAAAAGTATGAGAGGCAATGTCTGGAGCTCTGTCAGGGATCATGCAAGTCATAGTCGGCTGAGTAGGCATTGTGGAGGAGAAAAACTAGCCTGAGGAGTAACAGATGATCCTAGGGACTAGCCACGAAAGGGGCAGTGACCCTTGGGCCCAGAGGATGGATGACACTCATATGTCAGCATCAAGACCGTGGAAAACTACACACGCTGTTAGCTGCATTTATACATTTAATCTGCAAGTGAAGAAGAAAATATGTGCTTGGGGTGGTGTATTAATAGCAGTTTGACTATTTGATAAAGAATGTATTTGTAAGGAGGAAAGGAGAACATATTGATTAAGGTGTCTATTGTAGTAAACAATTGTTTCATCCATCCTTGATAAACACCTCAGGCCCATGAAGGAATTCCGATTATGGGATTTAATAGGAACTGAATCCACTGACTCCACTCACCTTGACAATGGATTTTTCTGTCCACGATCTCATTCACAGTACCTCATAGCTCACGCCTCCTCATCATTTGCGGAAAAGAAAACTTCATACCTTTCCTTTTATTTGGCCATGTGAGTTAGTTATGGGCAACTTTATATTAACAATGAACTGTTTTTGAGTTGATAGTACAGCCAAATAAAATAAATCCACCATATTAAGGGATCCCTTGAGATATCTCAAGGGATCCCTTAATATGGTGGATTTTGGAGTTTGGGGTTGTTTGAATGTATTCTAGCAACTGTTACACATCCATAGCTTAATCCCTTTAGGGATTTCAAAACCACTGAAGGATTTTCAAAACCAGAAGCCAGAGAAATAAGACAGGAAACAGAGACCATATACTGTGGAGAGAAAAGGCAAAAGCTCAAGCCGTGAGGTATTTTTCTTTTAAATACACGTATAATGCATTCTTATATATAATTCAGTTCCTTCAGATTAATCAGCAATATGGTCAGCTGATCTAGCTATTTTTAAACTTTAATACAAAGTAAAGACAAAAAACTATATATAAATGTGATCATTTTATGAAATAGACTTGACTTTTAACTTCTCTTCAGTCAAAAATAAATAGAAGGAGAAATTATTTTTAAAAATAGAGCTACATTAGAGCTACACTCTGCAACTATTGCCTGTTTGGCAATATCCAATTATCAGAATACAAATAACATTCACTACAAATTTGTGTTAGGCACAAACAACTTTCAGTACCATAGCACATGGACAGCATCTGCTCCTGTATGAAGCAATAGGCAGTGAAAGGATTCAATTCCCTCTGAATGCCAAAAACATGTGCACTCACAAGACTGAAATTACTAACTAACCAAGCCTCACTAATTTGAATATGAGTACAACTTCACAACTTACCCGTCCAGCTTATTCCTTCAGCATTATTGTTCCATTTTCTCCGGTAAAGCCAAATCTCTGCCAGTGTGTGCTTTTGAGGCATCCAACAATGAAAGCAGAAACAGAGTGAAAAAAGAAGGCACGATGTGGACCTGTAAAAAGGGAGAAAAAAAATCAAAAGAAGGAGCCTATGCCGAAGGAAAAGCTTAAATAATCCATCTGTGATCCAGGAGACGCTATCAGATGGGTTGCATACAAATCACAAACCTACCTCTGCAGCAACCTAGGTCCAATATCCTCAGGGTCCTAAGGCTGCACTCAGACAATTTACTCTTATAGATTAAGCCTGACACCTCACACACTCAGGACATTAGAAAATTGTGAATTTCACTGATAAAAGTATCATTTTGATTTGATTTTAAATTAAAAAGAAATTGTCCTTTTTATGTCATTGGGGACATCATGGATATATAATTAATATGTGGCATGTTGAAGATTATTCTGAATTCTTTCATTAAGTGTAATCGTAAACCAGTGTGTTAATGTACAGTAAATGCTGAACCACTGAAGAGATCTCAGGTATGAATTCTGTATGTTGACTGACTGCATTGCTGGTTAGGAAAGTTGAATAATACCAATAATGTATGAAGGATGTTAAAATGCTGAAACTGAATTACTGGCTTTAAAAGTTGAATTATATTAATAACGATTTTTAGGATATAGACATCAAACCAATTTCTTCCAAATCCAAATCTTTTCTGGATTGTTTAACAAAAAATTATAATTCCATTTCACATAAGTATTTTGCATGTGTGTGCCCCAATTGTGGCCTCAGGAGCTTCAACAATCCACAACAATCCAACAATCTGTTCCTCAACATTATTTGATTTGGTGCATTTATGCTAATGTGGGAATTCTATGTAGAAAGTCGAAGTACAAATAATTTGTTACTTAGTTTTTCAGGACTTTACTTGAGTATTTATTTTTCTGTCAACTTTTCACTTTTACCCCCTTCATTCTTACATAAATGTGTGTATTTTATACTCTTTACACTTTCAAGACAGGCTTGTTCATTCAGTTTTAAGGCATTTGAGGTAATTATCAATTATTATTATTTTTGCATCACTACATGCCTTCTCAACATGAACATATCCCGCATAACAGATGTAACGTGAAGACAACAGCGTAAAAGATGATGTAACAAGTCGAAAAAGACAAGAGAGGGAGACCCAAGTTTCATTTCAATTTCCAAAACCCACTTGAAACGCAGCTCCAGAATGAGCTAGTCTTTACTGGTTACTTGTTGTGTGTTCGTGTTTTTAATTAACATCGTGGAAAATACATTTGTTTTTTTTCTATATACAGCACTGAGCTGTATAGGTGTCATTCTCCACAGGTGCACCTGTACAAGTACAGTTTAATTCACAGTGTGACTAAAACCACCATTTGGGTTGTTGTGAGTTTATTATGAACAATTGTACAGTAAAGTTAGCTGAGCATATTCTTCTCACGTTACTGAGCAACTGTAAGCATTCACACCCAATAAGAATGTATTAGAATATTTTTTGAGTGGCTGTCTCATGGTTTGTCTTAATATTACAACACCTTTTCAACATTTCTCAGCAATTTACATACTGTATTGCAAAATGAGCGGTGTGCAGACTTTCATCCATCCATCTGTCCATCCATCCATACACATATACATATCTATAAATATATATATATATACTTTATACTGATGAATTTCCTCACAATAAAACCCCACAGCTCAAGCTACTTGCAGCAATGGGTAAAAAATCACAGTGTGTGCTGTTGCAATATAGGAACACATGCCTGCATTGTGGTTCACAATCTGCAGAAAAGCATCCCACAGGGTTTGTGTTCACCTGCAGCAAAACCAGTATGCCTCTGTCTCTTTCAC
>NW_023339763.1:17786174-17787388 GCF_004916995.1 Morone saxatilis | reverse complement strand
CGCCCATTTATTTTTTCTACCTGCTTATTATATGCAGCGGTGCTGCTGGAACCTTAGCATACACAAGCAACAAGGCAGCCAACACAGCCAATTCATCACAGAGATAGCAAAGAGACACATTTACACCAGTAAGATATTAGATTTTTCAGTCCACCTGACTTGCATGTCTTTGGAACCCTGCCTTTTTTTATAGTCTCCCAATCCTCAGATCTGTGTATTTTCTTATCATTATTTATTGTACTAACATCAAATGAATAGTTTCACAGTACGTGTTTTTTTCATCTTATTGAAAACAATGTTCACAATGACTGATGAATGCATCTTCTTCTGTGTAATGATTTGTGTAACAAAAGGAGAATTGATCCGCAACATTGCTCAGAAGCTATTTATTCTATTCAGTCGACCATCTATTTGATGGGCTCAGTGATTGTGTAATTACACAAATCAGGCAAATACACTCGTGCTTTAGGTATAATTTTGTGTTACTTTCAGTTCAGCCCAAGTTTAGTTTCATTATTGTTATCATGATATTATTTTTATTTATTATAAAGCCTGTCTACTAATGAACTGGCAGTAAATACTTGCTTAATGCAAGTCAAAGACCTGCTCAATATGCTGTGGACCAAAAACACACATCAGTGAGTTTAACAGCTTTTTAAAATCCATAAATGTGAACATTTATCTTTTTAGGTATTCTTACCCATAAGTCCCCTGTGGAAAAGAATATGGCAAAATGTATAGAGTCTGATGGCGCAATAGAGGAGCATCAGGGCATGTGACCTAAGACAATTTTCTTTTCAACTACACTCTTATCAGCAGCGCTCTTATCGAGATCCTTCATCTAACTCAGCGGTGCGATTTTGAATTAACCTTAAGTCGATATCATGGTCATCTGTCATGCTGACAGGAGCAGACTTGTGAGTGTGACATTGGAAAGATAATCATCTCAAGAGGAAATGTGGTCTTCTAGCAAGAATGTTGCTCAACTGGACAGAAGGACCGAGTCACTTGCGGTTTGAACCTGGGGTGAGACACACAGAGACTTACAGTACAGCCAATCATAAAAAATTATGTTTAGTATTTGGAGGATGCAGGATAGCTCTTAAATGTTGTTTGAATGTCCCTTTCTGTTGACTTCCCTTTCACCATTTCCAGTGTTGTCGTTAATAAACAACATTATCTTTTTATGTCATTAAATCTATTTCTATTTGTCA
>NW_023339763.1:17782661-17786106 GCF_004916995.1 Morone saxatilis | reverse complement strand
AATCCATTGCCATGCTTACTGCCATTACTTGTTACAGAATACAACATTAGGCCTCTTGAATGATAGCTGTGCATTTACATCCAACCCTGAATGAGGACAAACATTGTGTAATTCAGTGAGTGTTTTATCTATTTTTTTTATTTAAAACTATTAAATGAAGGAAGAGGTCATTACTGCATGCTAGGACAATCACAGCGTAAGGTAATTGCTATTTCAATTATGTTACCTCAACTGTAATTGCAGAGCATTTTACAGTCATTCAGTTTTGGTATTCTCAACATGTTAGTATTATTTAAATATACCTCTTTCCACTCATTCAACTACAAAATCAACCTTTAATCATTTTTCCTCCATCACCCATGACCTTCCAAGAACATACATTTATAAATGTCAATGAAGTACATACCGGTATATATGCAGGTATCACATCATATTAGAGATAAACATTTCAGGGTAAATGGAGCACATGCTTATTTAATTTTATTGATTGTTATATTATTAATTGTACATATTAAGACATGACTGCTTGAAACAATAATGTGTGTCTGATATATTTCCACAATAAAATCTTTAAAAAATGCATCTAGTCCTTCATTAAAAATTCCAAAATCTATGAATATGCAAAAGAAGTTTTCTGAAGTGTTCCTGCTGGACACAACATGTCTCCTATTTGCACTGGTGGTTCAAGTTTCTACATCACACTTGTATATGTTGCACACTGGACCAGAATTGACCAAACTATGTGTGATGTAAAAATCATGCTGATTTTCAATGAGCACAGAGAAACTTTCCACTTTCAGCAGATGAATGTGAAAACATGCTTCTAGTGTCAAAGTCTGCAAGTATCATTCTGCACAGTGAAACTCAAACATCCAACTGTAGGAAAAAGATGACAAAATGATCTCTGAGGGGTGGGGGACTTTAGGGATAGTAGCAGTGAGATGATAATTTATACTAACCTCTGTGAAAGTGTTGACAGTGGGCATTTTCCTTATGTTGCTTCTGTTAGAAAAAGAGAAAAGAAATTGAGGGTTAAGAAACCTATTGACCCATGGCTGTAGCCTCTCTTGCCTTGTTCCATTTTGGTCTTAATATTTGTTTCTTTAGCTAGGGAACCTGTCACATAGACTAATGGTCAGCCCTGAGGTCCACATATAATGTATTTGCCTTGTACATTTACCAATTAATCATTAGACTTTTACTAGAGGTTGATAAGGAAACAAATTCCGTCAATAAGGTTACTCTCTTTCTCTAACACACACACACACACACACACACACACATTGATGTTTCTATTATAAAACTGACCAGTGGTTATATTACCATACATTTATATGTTAATGTTTGAGCCCTTTTTCCTCTCTCTTATTTGGTCGGGCTGACTGACACTTCAGCACCTACACAGTCAGGAAGCCAAACAAAGCTACTTTTATGGATGGACCATTATACAAGAGCTGCATGGGGAATCTGTGAGAATGCAATCCAGGTGTCATTGCCCCTTGGTAATCTCTCTCATTTTCAGGATTCATTTTCTCAGCAGCTTCACTTGAAAATGACATTCTGACACCATTTACATGGAAATCACTTTGCCTCTTCATCTGTAATAGCGGCCTGTGCTCAGACAGGACCTCTCTGAGGGCTAGACTATTAATGGGCATAAACAGAACGAAAGAAAGAAAGGAAAATAAGGATTATAAAATGTGTAGAAAGAAAGAAAGGAAGACAGACAGACAGACACACAGACAGACAGAAAGAAAAAAAAAGATCATTAAATGTGTAGAAAGAAAGAAAGAAAGAAAGAAAGAAAGAAAAGAAAGATGATAAAATGTATGGTTTTCAGGGTTAAAGCCAAGGTCAGAGCTTTGGGTATTAAGGGATGAAGAAGAGATGTAGACACTGAGGGAAAGCATAATGAGGGAAATTCCTATTTTTCCCCTTAAACATGTGTATCCTGTCTCCTCCTCTCTCCTTCCCCCTACCCCTCTTTCTCACACACAACAGAGAGATGTAAAGATTTTTCCTGAAAGAAGAAGAAAAAAATCCACCAGCAAAGCAACGAGTAGGTGCTGAGAGGAATGCATAAAGGTCGCAATGACAAATATTTGAATATGCGAAGAGATTTGATTACTATGCATGTGTTTTATCTTGTAAGAAAATTCCTTGATAACATCAATCACTTCTCTGTGGTGGTCATCAAAAAGTGAACCAAATACTTGAAAATGGACTTATACAAAGACCTGTGTTTGTGGAATAAAAACAGCATTATTTCAGTGCAGTCTTAACCAGCAACCGAGCATCACACACATACTGGATGCATCTCCATACACACTGCACAAACTTGGACTTGCACACTGTCACTTGTGTCCTCAAGCATAAATACGTGCTTACACACATACACCATAGAGGTGGGGTTATCTTGTCAAGTCATATATCAATGTGTGGGGTATGATAATGAATGTTGAAAGTGGTTTCTATAGGCCATAGATCACAATGATAAAATGATTACAGGTATCACATATTTAGATTTTTTTTCTCATGATAAGATGTTGTATGTGTGCTGCCATTATGCATTTTATAAAAATTCCTGTTTGTTGAATTTCTGTGAGAAATGGGGGGTAAATGTGGAGAATTAATGTTATTTGATTGGATTAACACTGCCTCCACCTGGCATTATTGTAGCACTACTTGATGAAGAGCTCATGCAAATGTGCATTGATAAAACCCCAACTACCTTTATTATTTCCCATTTTCTTCTAGTGTTTTTTTTATGAAAACTGATGAATTTAAACCCTTCATTTTAAAACGACACTTTAGACTCATCATTACATCCATCCAGCTTGCAAAACTCAGGTACAGTAGAAAGCATTGCATTAACGCAACAAGTATAGTATTAAGTAAATCCTTTGTATTACAAAGTCAAAATAATCATTGTGATTTTAAGTCAAATTTTTACATTCAGCAGTAGTTGTTTCTTGACCTGACACATGGAGGCAGAGCGGGATAGGCCACAGCAGAATTTCGACTTAATTGCAGAGGAAGATGAGTGTTACTAATAACATTAACTGTGGTTGGATTCTATTACTGTCCCAGTAAGCCATTGCAGTGTGACAGTGAGGCAGTATTTTCAAGTCAAGTCTTCAGAAGCAAATTTTCAAGTCGTGTTGGCCATTAAAATAGCCTGTCTATCTTGAGAAATATTCATGGGGTGGCATGGAGACTGTGGCAGAAATATATGCTGATTTATTCACAATCACATCACACATCAATATTTGCTCCATATGAGGATATTTTACCTAAAAAACATTACATAGAAATATTGAAAGATGACTTTAGAACTGAACCCCTTTTAGTCTCAATGTGGCCAAAACACATCTTTAAATACATTTCCATTTTTGAACACGCATTAATATTAATCTATATGAATGACAGCATTTGCCACCAAACT
>NW_023339763.1:17772960-17782649 GCF_004916995.1 Morone saxatilis | reverse complement strand
ACTTTGGCTGTTGTTTTACCATACCAATTCTTCTAAGGCCTCATCATTTTTCGAAGAATCGATTTTAAAAAGTTATCTTGAGTTATTGTAATAATGCCAAAGCACGTAGGACAGCAGCTGGGCTCGTCTGAGACAAATGAGAACGACATGAACATGATATCATCAAGTTACGGTAGTCACATGTGGTCGCTACATGGAATTCCAGTGTCTTCGAGCCCCAGTAAAGGCAGCACAGTCGGACGTGCTGTGCGTCGTTGCTAAGTTGATAGGTGGAAAAACAGGACGTCATTACGTACAGCGGGACGTCTAGGAGAAGATAAACAAAAAGGAAGGAAGCCTTCGGCCATACAATCGCGGCAAAAAGCGGTTCAAAAATTTAGCTTCCAGGCTACAGTTAGCAACTACATGTGCCCCTTTATTGCTTAGATAGTCAACATTAGGCGTTCACAATCATGGACGACGCAATAGTGTTTCGCATGAGCGCATTTTCCGAGCAAGGGGGGAGAAAATACATGGAGGATGTTGTCGAGATAAGAATCGAGTACGAGCCGACGCCGTCGCCAGTGGAAGATTATCCAAAGTCGCAGAGACATGGAGGACAGGGGAAAGCCGAGAGTGAAGCTACCAAACAGACTGAAAATGAGACACACGAGCAGGACGTCGCTGCCGAGTCCGGTCCGGTTTCTGCAATGTGGGTAGAGAACCTGTCTAACGAGGACAGTGCCGACAACAGTGCACCGGCATCAGACGAAAAAGTCGCAGAGCACGTAGTCGACACTCGGAAATCTGTGGCGTTTTTCGCCGTGTTTGACGGCCACGGGGGGCGAGAAGCGGCACACTTCGCCAGAGAGAATCTGTGGGATTTGTTGAAGAGGCAGCGGGGGTTTTGGTCGACGGATCACAGTGAAGTGTGTGCCGCTCTTCGGAAGGGCTTCATCGCCTGTCACCATGCAATGTGGAAAGAGCTACGTAAGTCATCCAAGTTAGCCTACTTGCTTGTTTTGGCCACCCTCATATGTATTGCTGTGTGTATTTATTTCTGCTCACTGCTCGTGATCCTTGATGCCACAGTCTCGGCACCGTTAGATGGCAGGCTGTGTCACATGAGGCAGTATCCACCTCCTCAGCTGGTACCGTGATGCCCAATCCTCTGCCGACTGGCCCATCCCATAACAAACGAACACAGCGAGCTGTCATCTGACCACGATACAGCCTTCACAGTTGATATATGCCACAATATAACTCACAACTGTCAATCCAATTGGGGGGTCTGGGGATTTTCACCCGCAGCTCTCTTTGTATGATGGTGGCCATTCCTTTTTAACATTGCTGCTACTGAAGAGTATGTATTTAATTCGCTGTTTATTTGACAGAAACACAAGGCATTGTCCTTCACTGTGAGACACTCTGCAGTGCATACATACCTCTGCAGAAAGCACTGCAGACACATAGTGTTATTATTGTGAAAAACCTAACTTGAGTAAGCCTAACACGCTGAACCAGGGTGAAGCTGTTTTTTCATAGAGCCAACTGTGCTAAATGTGAGCAGACTAATTCAAATCTGGGTTAGGAGCTCCTCATTCGTGGCTTTAAAACACAGACCTGAGACGTGGGTTATGTGAATTCATTGATTCTTGAAGAAAACAGAGAGGTTAAGAGAAAGATGTCCACGACCATGGAGCATGCAAATATATAATATGTCAAATGAACAAAACAACAGTGCATTGCTGCTACTTTCGGTCTGGTTGGTAGAATGTAAAACTGGTTAAACTAGTCTATAAAAAGCTACTCTGCAAGAGTACATTTGCATGGTGACATATTTAATCCTGCTTTATCAAACAGAATTCCTCATAAATAAGCCTGATTTACTCAAGTAAGCCTGGTTTATGTGGCGAACATGCTTTATGCAACGACCCTCCAGTTGGTGGCCAGCAGAAACTTGTGTGATGGCGATACAGTCATTTTGGTTTGCTTTCCTTCTGTGTTTGGGTCTAAACATCTGTGTGGCCAAATGAATAAATATAACAACTGTTTTACTTTTATTCACCTCCTGTTGATACTGTAAGGAGGATTTACTGAGGATTTACTATAATTCAGTACAGATACAGAAGATACAGGACCAGATTATTCCCTGTTAGGCTGGAAGGTTAATATTTTCCTCTGACTCGCTTGCAGGCTGAGCTGAAGCTGACGTGTTTATTTGTGCGCTAACATGTCTTGTGGTAGATTATTTTAAAGATGCTTTGAAGAGTCCTCCTGACCTGGGTAGACAATATTAACACCTTAATGCCAGCTAAAATATGTATTTCTATTATCTTCACAAGCCAGTGATACTTTCGTTAGAAGTTCAATTTTGTCTTAAATCGAATCAAAATCGATCAAAATTTAAAAACCCCTACTCATACAGCCTTTAGTAGCCTGGTCATGAATCGTAACTAGTTCATCCTAACTGACCAATTTATCAACATTTTCCATTGTGTCATTGCTTTTACTGATACTATGAACAGTGTTTACATTTTATCAGCGAGTTACATCAAATTGCTTTATTTATTTGTCTTTTTCCTTCCAGCGGAGTGGCCAAAGACTATTACTGGCCTGCCCAGTACATCAGGCACCACGGCCAGCGTGATTGTGATCCGCGGAGTTCACATGTATGTTGCCCATGTGGGCGATTCAGCAGTAGTGGTTGGAGTGAAAGAAAATGACTCTGATATCACGCTCCAGGCACTTGAAGTAACACAAGACCATAAACCTGAACTTCCTAAAGAAAAAGAAAGGATTGAACGACTGGGTGGCAGGTGAGTTGGCCAGCAGGAGCCTCACAGCGGACTTCTTCTGAGGCATGTCACAAGATTGAATTAAAGTCATGGGCCATGTCAAGACGAAATAACGCCACACGGAGGGCAGATATATTTTTTTCTTCTTGTTCCTTTCAACATTGCTGTGTTTCCTGTCAATCTTAAAAACGTGTTGTGTTATTCCTGTAACTGTAGTGTAATGAAGAAATCTGGGGTTAACCGTGTCGTGTGGAAGAGGCCCAGACTGACCCATAACGGCCCTGTGAGGAGGAGTACAGTCATTGACCAGATCCCCTTCCTGGCTGTGGCCCGATCCCTCGGTAAAGATGACGCCCTGTCCGTTGGGATTATGTGTCCATACATGTATACTTCATATCGCTCATGGAAAATGTATGTTTTTCCTCTAAAAGTGATACACTTTTCTTATGTGTTGAAAGGCGATCTGTGGAGCTATGACTTCTACAGTGGGGAGTTTGTGGTTTCTCCAGAGCCTGATACCACTGTGATGACCCTTGACCCCAAACGCCATCGCTACATCATCCTCGGCAGTGATGGACTATGGAATATGATGCCACCCAAGAATGCTGTCAATATGTGTTATAGCCACGACAAAATGGTGGTACGTATTGTACTATACTATAACTATACATAATCATACAATGTGGAATGTGACCTTTAAATTTAAAATGGATACAATCATTTTCTTTCTCTTTCTGCCACTTATTTTTGCTTCCAGGGACCAAAAGGAATGTCTTGCGCTCGCCGGCTGGGATGCACAGCGCTGCTGTTTTGGAAAGAACGTATGCTGCGTGCAGACAACACCACGGTTATCGTCCTGGCCCTACAGGAGCGCGGAGGCCCTCCTATCCCTATGCATCGAGATGAGATTGTTGTCGACATGGCTACAGGAATTGACCATGTTCCATACCCAGGAACTACTTACAACACATGTGAGGTCCCAAAGGTCAGTGCCATAGCCTTGTTTCATCCTCTTTTTGTGATGTTTCATGAGGATGAACCATATAACTCAAGCAAAATGACAGATATTTTCCAAATGCAGAGTGGGGGGGGGAAAGTACCTCAGCACCACTCTGACAATGGAAAAATATACTTTTTGTGTGTTTGTTTGTTGTTTGCTATTCACTGTATTGTCCTTTTTATATATTCCAGTCCATTTTGATTCTCATTTTGTTTAATACTTTCACCAGTTAAAATAAAGAAGGTTTGTAGTCAACATGGCTGTTGACTCAAGGTCATAACCAGCATTTATCAGTGGACAATTGGTTTCAACGAATCACTCTTTGTTTTCGGGGCCAACAGGCGGAGCATGAGGATGACATGTTTTTTGAAGAAGATGAGATATATGGAGAAGAACATGAGGGATGGCCATGCCTGGAGTGGTAGTGAGGTGACTGCTCAGTTATAAAAATGTATCAGCAACATGACCCGCCAATGATTTAATGCACTGGTTCTCAAACTATGGTACGCGTACCACTGGTGGTATGCGGAGGAAAAATAAAATACATTAATTAAAAAACATATAATATCACCAAAAGCCTACATATTTCACTAAAATGTAATTTAAAATAAGTTTCCTGTAATATTTTGTTTTAATATCAGCCTGCTACGTTGTCACGTTCATGGACGTAGCGCATGCATACATCCGTGATTAGATACGACCTAAAACGGGATGGCAACATATTAAGTGAATGGTTCAGAAACACTGCGACTGTGGCTCCAAGCGGGAACTATTAGGAAGAGAAGTGTGCACCAGGAATACTCCTTTTCCACCAAATTCCGGTTCTTCAACTGGTTCATTCAAGATTCAGCAACAGTCAGCAATAAATAAACTTCTTATCAGGAATAAACCTGCCTCCTGCGTGAACTGTCCGTAGCCAAATAGAGATGGCTTTTTTTAACATCGGTCATAATGGTGGTACTTGGACTGCCCAGTGTTTTCTGAGGTGCTACACAGTGTAGCTCAGCATAGATATAAGGATAACAAACTTCCCATGTAGCTGGTATAAGCTGCTATAAGAGAGCTGTATTTCTTAAAAAAAAATTTGTGAAAGTGATATAAACTGAATAGAAATTCCCAAACACTGAATGACTTTGTTAATAAAAGATGGTTACCATCTGGTGATGCCACCTTAAATCTTCCTCCCACTTTAGCCAGTAGGGGGAGACAGGGACATTGCTGTCTTATTTGAAAAAAAGGGATTAGATACAAGATGGAGAACACTAAGAAAGCTTCTAGCTCCCAAATTACCCAGCATCAGCATTATTTCAATCTGTATTTACTGCCTACATTATCGCTTGTATCATTATCACTCATCTGTGTGTCTCATTTCCAATTTTAGATGAATTACAAGTTGTGTTTCAGTTTCTTCTTGTTTTCTTGAAAAAAAAAAAAATTTGAATGAATTTAAGCTTAATATGTGCACCAGTAATTGGATTGAAAAATTAGATGGTATACATTCGAACATTTAAATTAAGATTTTAATTTTATTTTTTGATTTGTTTTATTTCAGCGGAGCGATGCAGTGAATGCTCCCTCCCTAAAAGACAGTTCTACAACTCTGGAGCAGGCATTTGGGCTGTATGAAGCAGCTTTCTGTGCCACCGCACAACTCTTACCTGACGCTGACTCTGTGAGGGCCACGCTGGCCCCCTCAGATGGTTCTGCGAATGTTTTCGAAAAGCAAGACTCGACAACCCAAATGGACTGTGCCGCTTCTGCTCCACCGTTAAAAAGGTCTCGCCGCTCTCTGCATCCCCCCCCTGAACTAAGAGGTCCTCCTCACCGCCGGCTCGGCCGGTCCTCCACCAAAACCTTCCCCCAGGAGACGCCCCATAGAAATGTACAAAGTGAACAAACCCAAGGAACTCGTGCGCAAAAGGGAGAAAGAAGCTCCTCCGAGGAACGCAGTATCCTGACACAGCGCCACAACTCTGCCTTGTGTGTGTGCTGAATCTCATAGAAACAGTGTTTTTGCCCTGCGACTAGAAGGATGATCTGCATCGTTTGCTCATGTATCAGGTGTGCCACAGGCCTATTCCTAGATGTATACTTTTTATACAAAGTCTTTGTTTTTGTAAATATGTGAGGAATTTGAGATTGTAAATGTGTTGCTGTTTTGACCTTTTCCTCTTCTTCCTGCCCCCTTCCTAAATTTTAGTGTGACTTTAAATTTTAGTCCTATTCAGTCTGCACAATCTATTTTCATACTCATAAGTATGTATAGTATTTCCAAAAGACGTATTTTAAAGAAGATGGATCACTACAATCTGAGGTAACATCAGTACACCACATCTTCCGGTTTAGATATTTTGACTACTTGGATGCTTTAACATGCCAGTCTTTCCTTGATGTGGGTTAATTCCTCAGACCAGTTGTTTGGAATCTTTCCTCTTAGATCAGGGGTGCCCAAGCCTTTTCCCTCAAAAGGCCCAAACTGCAACTTTATGGTAGACCACAGATTGTCCTTATGGCAGGCCAACTTTGGCCCCCTAGCCCCACTTTGGCCAACCCAGTCTTAGATTAAGTAATAGTGGTAATAAAAGGGTGCAAAATAATGGAAGAAATTTGACAAGCAATGGTCTGAGGTAATTATTATTGATTTTAAAGCTCCAGTGTGTAATATTTAGGAGGCTCTATCTAGAATATAATATTCATAGTTTCATTAGTGTATAATCAACTGAAAACAAGAATGTTTTTTTGTTTTTTTAAATTAGAATGAGTAATTTTTATCCACAGCCATGTTGAACCACCATGTTGACATGCTCAAAACAGAAGCTGGGAAGGGGAGGGTGAAGCGAGGGAGTTGCAATCTGCAACTACATGGCTAGATGCCACTAAATCCTACACACTGGACCTTTCAGTCTCTGTTATTTGTGTTGTGTTTTTAACAGTGGCTAATTATGAACTGTCAGCTAATTGGTGTATGATATGCATAACTTTTTGAAGAGGTATTGAAGTGTCAATTCACCCAAATTTAAAAAAAAAAAAAAACGTGAAACACTTACCCTAGTATCTATCCATGTAGATACTGTAGATATGTGTATTTTAGTGAACTGACCCTTTGGTGGTACTTTTTCTTTGCTGGAGAGTCCATTCCAAGCATCTCCATGTTTGATTTGGCCAATTAAATTACAGTTGTGTTGGTCTGTCTAGCAATGCATTTGTTTAAATGGTACAGTCAGAACAGTACAGGTTGTTGGGTAATGGTACTGCATGTTTATGTAAGAGCAATACCCGTGCCTCACTGGAAGGTGGTTTGGGGTCTGCCTCGGCCTTGATTTTTTATTTGTATAACGTCCAGTTCAGTTTAAGTGTCCACTAGGCACTAACGCTATTTCAATAGGTCTTCCTCTTTGTTCTCATATATTGTACCCTTGTGTATGGTATGCATCCATAACTTGTGTGTTTTTTGTTTTGTTTTTTATATTGTTTTCTTTACCCTTTTATTGGATAGGACAGCTAAAGATAGACGGGAAAGGGGTTAGAGAGAGGGGGGACGACACATAGCAAACGGCCACAGGTCTGCTTCACTGCAGCAAGGACTCAGCCTTTGTACACGGGGTGCCATTTCTACCAGATGAGCTACCCAGGCGCCCCTACAACTTGTGTTTTAATCTGCACATAAAACACCTTTTATAATATGTATTTCGAATACGGGAAGCGCCTGATTCATAGACTATAGTAAGTTCTAACTTGTGTTAATATGGCAGCTCGGTTACTGTTCTAGCTGATTCGTTTGCCTTCTTTTTACATAAGTGTCATGTTTGCCTTAGCACAAACTGAGTCAGAGGTGCTTTTCACATGTTTTAATATTTGGGACTCAAGCAGTGAGGTGAGAATCTCTCAAATATGTCAATGTAGTATGGCTGTGCCCCAGCTTCAGTTATTTATCATGCACCTTCAGTTCCACATTGGTGTCATTTTACCGTTCACACTGCAGCATACTAAACCTGCTCCTAAACCTGGTTGATGTTTTTCAGTTATATTACAGAGCAGTTTGTTGGTTTTGTACAGTGCGTCAATATGCAATAGAAGTTTGTACAGTACATTATTATGCAAAGTAATTGGGTTTTTCAGGAGTCTGGCATGCTCAGATCTATTCTGTATGTTGTGAAGTGTCCAGAGGTAATGGATGTTGATGGGCATGTGGTTTGTTTTTGACAGTTACAATACTTGGGTCTGGCTTCATATCCACTGCAGCCAGCTTTCAGGACTAACTGTAGGCTTTGAAAGTGACTGGATATACAATGTTTGTGTGTTGTAATAAAGTTCTGATTTTCCAATTGGTGCTGTCATGTCAGTTGTGGTTTTTGTTATTATTTGAATATAAAGGTAATATTTATACTCACATTTATGCAGTGTACACTGGCAGTATTTACCAGTAGATGGCAGTAATGTAAAGTTATTAAACAGTGTCTCTACATTTGCTTTTTCCATATCTTGTTACACACTGTTTTGTTACTCAGAGAAGATAATGTCTCAAATTTAGACACAGCAGTACATCTTTGGATTTGTATGTAAAATTAATAATAATCGGGTGTGGTTAAATTTAGGTTTGTAAGTCAGTCAATATTGTATAAAACAATTTTTATATGGATTGCGTGAAATAAACTTCCATTTCAGTCACAAACAAATCTTTTTTTTTTTTTTCAACAAGTGAACCCTTTTAGTTGTGATTGTTTTGTCAACTGCTGTCACTTTTAGGTCAACACAGAAGTTCAAGGTGCTTAGATAAATGGAAAGTTAACATCTAAAGTTAAATCACAGCTAAGCAAACATCATCAGCTGGTGTGACAAAGCTAAAAGCTGCAGAACATGCAGCAGACCTTGAGTTTTGCAAATATTTTAACCTAATGCTTAAAATAACCTTAACTTGTTCCGTTCCCTGATCACCACTCTCAGAAAAATCTTGCTCTGCAGGAACTTGAATGATACTGATACTGCTGACTTCATTAACGCATTTGAATCCAAACTTGAAACTAATTTTTCGGTTAGTGTTCTCAGATTAGTTCAGTCCTCGCACCTGTTACCAGTGTTCTTTCAGTTCGTCGGTCTCAGTGAATCTCTTAACCCTAGTATTTATAGTCCATGTTTGTCCTGCAGACGAGACTAACTCTATTCTCTGTCTGTACGTCTGTTCCCACATACCTCCTAGCTGTGCCAGTTTTTTTTTTCCCTCTCACTCTCGCTCTCTTTCTTTCTTTGTGTGGCCTGCCCTCTTCCAGGTCTCCATGATAGAGAGGACGTTGTTTGGCTCCCACTTGGCAACACCTGAAGTTGCTCAGTGTCCTACTGGAGCCACGTTCTTCACATACACTAAAGTTTTTGTCATTAAAATGTGTATGTGATTTTGTTATTCTGCTCTGTATACGCGACATTTATTACACGTCCATGTCCTGGGAAGGAGATCCCCCCTCTGTGGCTCTCCCTGAGGTTTTTCCATTAGTTTTTCCATATCCCAAATGACGGCATATGGACAGAGGGTGTTGTACCCCATACAGATTGTAAAGCCCCCTGTGGTAAATTGCGATTTGTGATTTTGGACTATATAAATAAAATTTGAATTGACTTGTTTTGCATTTCCTGTATTTCCATGAACATTTTGGGGAAAAAAGACCTTCAGCGAAAGATGAAGAAGTTGCTGGCAAATTAAAAGCATAAATTACTTTAAAAGTAGGCTGCACATGGAAATTACTTTTGTTAATGGGTCATTAAACTATTTGAGTGTAGCCACTTGAATATTTGATGCTGAACATTACCCAGTACTTTATCAATTTTCCATCTTCCTGCAAGTGAGCATAAGGATCTCCTGGGACACTCTAATCTCTCTCTTTAAAAGAGAAAGGTGTTGTCATTGGATATTATACTGT
>NW_023339763.1:17770368-17772952 GCF_004916995.1 Morone saxatilis | reverse complement strand
TGAGGCCAGCTAATGAGAGTGTACATCACCCTTCCCCTCCCTGCATTTAGATGTACTTGAAAACTTGACTCACATACTGTAAATGAAAAACATCTTTGGTCATTGTTTCATGTGATGTCCCTGTGACATACACTGTACTTCAAGAACACATTTCTTGTCCTCGCCCATCGTCTGTTTCTGAGACATTACAGACATCAGATGCATGATAGCAATGTCTTGACTTGAATATTTTATTGACTGTCAGCCCAACATCTGCTGACCTGCCTAACATGCAACATTCCCCTCTTACTGCAGACAGTCTGTCACTGTACATCAGCCAGTGGAGCATCACCACCTCTCCCTCTACTCCCCCCCTCCTCGTATTTTCTACAAATAAGCATCATCACAGAAAACTGGGGGACTCAGAAAGCAAATACATACAAACTGACTCCCCACTCATTACATAAATTGTGGATTTTACACACAAAGGTGCCCATGCGCAGTCCTGTCTGTCCTGATTTTTTGAAGCAAAACGAAACTAAACCTAAACTGTGCCCTGTGATTAACGTGTGTGTGGTTGGAAGGTTTTTTTTAAAATCTCATTTGGATCCAGAGACTGCACTGTGCTGTGCCAATCATCACAGTGTCCACCACCTCTCCTTAGCTGGTTTCCCATCCTTTGCTGCCTTAATATGATCCCATGAAGACCCTGCATGATGCTCATTCAGCAGGGTGATAGAACACACGGGAGGGAGATTGGATATTTTTACAAGAATTGGTTTTGACTTTTTTCATTGGTGAGTGTTTGGCAGAAAATATTTTTGGTTTGCCGGTTAAATTAGACTGTCTCTAGCCATGCTAGCAGCTCTGTGAGCAATGCTGTGAGCAAAATGCCACTGGAAGCATTCTAACATGCTCACAACAACACCAACATGCTGATATTTAGCAAGTATAATGTTCACCATCCAGTTTTAATGTAATAGCATGCTAACTAAACACAAAGTACAGCTGAAGCTGATGGGAATGTCATTAGTTTAGCAGACATTTGGTCATAGTATTGCACAAGTTAAAATGTTGGATCGATGATAGAAAGTTAAGGCTCAGGCACCAAAGAGATTACACTTCATCCTGCAGTGGAACATAAATGTGTGGCCCAAATTTCATGGCAATATTAAAAATAATTGTGGAGAAATTTCAGACAAAACCACAAATGCCAATTTCAGGGTGCCACTTGGGGAAAAACTCCAAAACAGATGCTTTAATACAGGGTACGAAGGATCACAGACCTGAAACTCAAGCTGTTCTGGTAGCTTGTGGAGACCGATTGCCTTACACGTACAAACTCTACGTACTCTTTCTTCTGTCTCTATACAAAAAACATTGACATGTAGCCTCCAACCTTGCGTCTCCCCTAAGAATGTCCCATGAAATTTTTATATTTAAATTAGACTGATCTGGCACCATCACACACTCAGTATGGACAGGAGCAGTGAGTGTGTGAGTGTCACAGCCTTTGGTGGAGCCTGTCTAACTTGTTTCTTTCCAGGTCTCCTGTCTCCTTCTGACAGTATCTGTAGTGTTTCAACAGGCCTTTAATGGCTTGCCCTCTGTCACTCTTGGGAGGCTCTAGAGTAAGTGCTATGAGGAGAAAGACTTCTTCAGATGATGGGAGATGACGTGCCCTCCTTTTAGGCAAGCAGGATCGTGATCAAATACTATTTTCATCAGAAAAACAGTTTTCATATTTCACTCTAGGTATAGGTTCACAGGTTCATTATTATTTAATGTATGTGCCATGTGTCCTATTTTAATTAAACTCTGCCTGGTCCTGGCTTGTGTCACTGGTGTGGTTTATGGGCATCTTGTGATGAATCAGAATGTGTTTGGTTATGCTGGTTAGATTATCTTGATGATAGCTGCTGAATAGGGGGACTTGTTGTAACACAATGGCTTCATTTTGTGGTAGGTCAGGAGATTTGGTCCCACATGTATGCCTCCAAAACTGCGGTGTGTGGTCTGTGCTGTTGACCAGGATCACATGGACCTTCACGGTAGACAGGGTATGTCCACTTGTGATAAGAAAAAAGAAGTCTCATTTGGCACCATCACCCCTGATACAGTCATCACCTCACCCCACACCCCTTTCCATTTTGATGGCTTTCTCACAAAGTCCAGTGCCTCCCTCCACAACCTCTTTGTCTCCTCCTGATATCTCAGTCCTTATTCACTCTTATGCTCATAAACAAAAACTCACAAGGACACTCAACCCAATTGCCTGCAGCTCAAAGTCACTCTTTTCTGCCCATTGCAGCACATGTGCAGAGAGGGAACTTAATCTGAGTCATGGAGTGAATTTTATATCCACCTTATGTCCAACAAAAAAATGTTTATGTTACATTTTGTGTTACATGGACATTTTTAAACAAACAAATACAACAAAGGTCTGGCAAATTTCACATGCTTTTAAATAGACTCTTTTCACAGCAGCCATTTTGAAAAGAAATAGTAGGGTAAACACAGGGGATACTAATGAAGGTACGGCTCCATTCAGGTCAAACAGAGTCAGGGTGCTGCTATTTTGCATGTTGGCTCTTCTTTTTTTTTT
>NW_023339763.1:17729089-17770238 GCF_004916995.1 Morone saxatilis | reverse complement strand
CAGTTCTACCCACTGAGCTAACCGGGCACCCGTGTTGCCTCTCCTTAAATAGTCTCATTAGTAACATCTATATTTAACCTACTATTTGTCATGCCAAAACACAACCCTCCACCTATAAAGTGGTATGGCTAACAAACATGTTAGCAAACAATAGCCTAGCAATCCCTGCTATATTTGGAAACACTTATTCCACAGGCTGCATGTGTCAAAAGCCCACAGTTTTCTGTTCTTAAGTGAGACACCCAAAAAGCAAGATATAGATGGCTTCAAGTGGCTTATCCACACTCTGCGGACTCTCTAGGTATACTGCCTCATTCCTGGAACTACTAAACTGTTTGAGAAAAGATACTGCTGATCCTTAAGCCCATTTACTTCTGGGCTAGGTGTCAACATGCTCATGAGCTACATTACCACAGTTTATGCCGCGCTCTCACATTATGGTCAAATGGGATTTGTACTCTTAGTATCCACTATTCCAATAAATAGTGGATAGTAAGACATTAAGAGAAGTAGAAATGTGACTTAATCTATTCAAAGAAAGCTGCCACACTGGACCTTCTCACCGTGGGCCGTGAGCACAGGTGTGTTGGCTTCAAGTTGTTTAGCTGTCTTTAAGTCCTGCCGTTGTTACCCAGAAAATCTATTTCACCTCACACACATAATTAGCAGGTTCAAGGCAGAGTGACATTGGGGTTAAGTTGTTAAGGTGACCTGCTGAGAAGTGTGTGAGGGGGATCTGCTTCTTTTTGTCACCACATGTAACCTCGGCAAAAGACTGTGTTTGATCCTCCTAGAGCTTTTAAGACTCTTACTCTCATCAAACCTCTGAAGCTAGAATTATAACGCCATGAAGGGTCATCTGTGTTATCTGCAAGAGAGAAGTGTTATCCTACTTGACACCCGGTGCTCACACACATTTATTAGTAATTCAGCTGACCTGGATATACAGTGTAAAGACCATAATCTCATAAATCAGTGGCAATGTATTCCGCTATGATAGAAAATATGTGTCAAGAATAAATAATACGATGCTAGAAATCAATTCTAGTGTCAATTCAATCCGACTCCCTGCCCTACATGCAGTATTTCTTAAGTGAAATGTGGACACAGCCATTCTGTCTTTATTCCTTACAATAAAGCCATTATATAATAAATAAATCAAAATTTAGATGATGATGTCAACAATGGTTGCTGTGTAGCGTTCAGAATCATACCTCAAAAAAGGTTTTTATTAAGATACAAATATGCATACCATTTAAAGCCCTTGTTTAGTAAATCTTTGTTCAAAGGAACTCATTTGATGAGGCAGGAGTGTCTGATCTTCCTTGCTGCTGCTGTTTGTCTCTTTTGCCAAATCTAGGTATGTGCACAAACACAGAGATGCCCACAGAAAAATACAGAGGACAGACGTGAAAAGAAACAGTTGACTCATCTATTCCTAATTCCCTGCTGGCAATGGAGGCGACTCTCTAGTCACTGGATTTGTGTTGCTAGAATGTGTTGTCTTTTCAGTTTGGATTAAGGTGAGAGTGAAGGCAGGAGGACGTGCTGGGGCCTGGGAGCTGTCCAATGCCTTCTCTGTCACGGCCAGTGTGCCTGCTGCTTTTAACACCAACACTTTCACATACTCAACACAACCACCTGTAAAGGAAAGCAGACGACTCCAGCTGTACAGAGTCAAACAACACACTTAGACAAACACATACAATTCCAGCTAACCTGCAAAGACTATTAAGTGATTGACATTGGCACAGCCTTTTGCAGAGTAGCCCAAGAGTTGGTGAAAGGGTGCGTCTGAATGCAAACTGCAAGCCGGTGCCACCAGGACTTCAAACAAGATCTTGGCACACCAGTATATAATACTAGATGACAGGGACACATATCATTTATATGTGTGTAAAGATCCTTTCCTGTGACAGTTAGGCTACCCACTGTTGCCTGCTGATAACAATGATACATTTGTTACTGCTTGTATATTATAACCTTTAGTAGTAGTAGTAGTAGTAGTAGTAGTAGTAGCAGTAGCATGTGTCTAAATAAAGATGGAGCATCTTGAGTTGAGACCTGGATGTACACGTGACCTAGAAGGAATTCTGAGAAGCTTTTTGGTCTGGACCTAAGATGCATTGCAAGCTGGGAACACTGAAAGGGAAGATGCAGCAGTAGTTTGCAGTAAATTGAGCACTAAATCATGTTCATGTTTTAACTTTCACTAAAATACATGTTGAATGTACTGCATTTTAAACTACTTTGTAGTGTTTTGCTTATACATTATATCCTCAAAGGCTTACTGAATGAATCTTAATGAACTATAATCTTGTTGTTGGGGTTATGCAGGGGTCAGCATGGTAAATCCTCAGAGAACAGATTTGCCGAGCAAATTTAAGAAGGTATATCATAGGACAGTAAGTGATCATCTGATGCAATATCTACAAGTCATTCTGTGACTAAAAAAAGTTCCATTCCCCTAAGACCAGGGAAAATAAGCAATTCACATGCTACATAACATTAAATGACTCCACTCTGAGGTCCTCTCAGGCCACTGAGCTCTTCATCTTGTAATAGACTAGCTCAAAGACAAATACATCTACATTTAGCTGCCTGTGCCTGTGATCTTATAGGATCCAAGTCTGAGTGCATTGGCGAATCTAGGATTTTTCTTGGCTCAGCTATCTCGTCTGATATGGTCACTGCAGCTCTATTCTCAGTAGAATAAACCACCCACAGTACCGCCACCTATTTTACATTACTTTGTATAGGTTCAACATGCATAATAGCAGAACCTTAATTACGGACACTGTGAGAAATGTAATTTTTTCTTGTAATGCATCTATTTACCTAAATAGACTAGTAGAAATGTGACTTAATCTATTCACAGTAAGCTGCCACACTGGACCTTCTCACCGTGGGCCGTGAGCACAGGTGTGCTGGGGTTAAGTTGTTTAGCTGTCTTGCCGTTGTTACCCAGAAAATCTATTTCACCTCACACACATAATTAGCAGGTTCAAAGCAGATTGACATGTCCTGGTACTTAATAATCTACAGATCACGCAAATATTGCATGTTTTGTTACTGGTGAATTGAAGAACCAGGAAGTTGCATATCTGAAAATGCTGTTTCTATTTTATCAAAGAATAGGAGGAGATTTTGGAGAGAATGCTTTAAAATGTTTGAAAAACTCTGACCTAGGCATAGTTTTCAGCTGTCAAGCATAAGGGGATTTCAATTGTGTGACACAGGTGACCTGCTAAGAAGTTTACAGTGTGTGAGGGGGACCTGCTTTTTTTTGTCACCACATGTAACCTCAGCAAAAGACTGTGTTTAATTCTCCCGGAGTATATATTACTTTGTATAGGTTCAGGCATGAGCACAGATAGACACCTGGTAAAACACTGACTGTCATTTGTCAATGTTGGTTAACAAACACAAATCAAGTTCCCTGCAGAGCATCATCCACGTCAAACTGACCTGCCTTCATTGGTGACAGTCAGGTAATGATAGTGTTTGACCTAATCCTATGTATTGTTTGTCACTGTTGTGAATTTAATCACTATTAAAACATTTCAATACAGCCAGCCTAACTTAGGCAGTAGTCAACCATTAAGCTTAACAACAAGTAAGCTAGTGTGACATAAAATAGTGTTGTCAAAGTAAATGATTTAGCTCCGGTAGGCTAGGTAGTTCCATTTTCAAGAAACTGAAGCAAATAAATATGTATTACATGGTTAATATAGTCCAATCCTTTGCACTCTTCACCATTGCACTATTCTTAAATTTCTGTTTATATATATATGTATAACTGTACATTTTAGTCTGTCTTTTTTGTTGAACTTGTTCCCTTTGTTTATCAAGTCAAACTCAACTGCTTTCTAAAGCACACAAATTTAAATTTTGAAGTTTAACAGACCACTAGCTATAAGATAAGTTGATGTCGTGATACCGTTACCCCTGAAAATAAAACAGCTGTAAAACTAAAAAAATTAGCTTAAAGACACTAAAATGCTCTCTGAGGAAAAGAGACCAGTAATCATCTTTATGGGTTTATCACTACCAAACAACCCTTTTCACATTACATGCAGTCATTAGACCCATTGTTGTTGTAAAAGTATTGATTAGTGTAGCTTTAAACATGACATGTTTGCATCCAACATGAATTAAACATAGACCTAATGACTAACACCAGCACTAATGATGATAGTGGCACCATCAATCTCATAGGTGCTAAATACCTTATTTTATCATTTGTAAAATTGCAATGGTAAAATTTACTGAGCAATTTTGCTATGAATCAACTTGAAATTAAACACACCACAAACAAATTGCCAGTCTATCTGAGCATATTAAAACATAGTTTTATTTGAAAGCAGCAACATGATTGGCTGGATTAGATTGTGCCTGAATGGATTAACTGAAAGCGTAAACGCCCATAGCTGATTAGAAACGAGATTGAAAGAATTGTGAATTAATTAGGCATAGTGCAAAGGTCTTCCCGATTTAACTTAGCTGAGTTTCATTTCTGCATGTCAGTTGTTGGTTAGGTAACCACCATTTCTTCATCATCTGATACTTATTTGTTGTACTCACAAAGAGTCATGTAAGTCATGTTATGTGTGTTATTGTTGCAAAAAAAAACATTATCAGAGTGTAAAGCACTGTAGCTTTTCTGTATAAAGTCAGATGCCCTGCCACACAGCTACACTCACTACCATGTAATATTGAGTATTGCCTCAGGCATGGAGGCAGGCTTATTTCGCTATGCAAAGTCCCTTCTGCTTCAAGAAAAAAAAAAGCAAGCAGAAGTGCCATGCACAGCAGACAGGGCTCTCATACTGCTACTAGGAGTTCCAAACGAACTGAAAGATGATGCGCCATAAAGACTTTTAGGTGAGGCAGGGTAGATATGACTTAAAAGGCAGCTCTACAAAAGCCTTCTGCTGGCTGTCTCTCTGATGGGATTTCTGACACTTTGGACACCAGAAAATGCAAAGGAGTGGCAGGCTTATAAAGACAGGGAGTAAATGATTTAATAGCAAATCTAATGCAGCAAACCAGCCAGAGAGCTACAGCTTCCCACAGGATAAAGGTCTAAACCTTTGTTGAAAATAATGTCCTCAGTCAGACCTGTTTTATACTCAGTCCAAAATATTTTTGCCCCACTGACTTATCTAAGTTGCTTTCATGCCTGGAGAACAGTATGTTCTCACACATAGTAGCTCCAAAGTTCAAGCCAATATTTCAATATTTAATATTTCCAATTATCTGCGTAGTGTATCTATAAATACTCTAAACAGATGTTATTATAGTTATTAATTCTATGATAATTACAGTATACAACATAGAATCAAGTAAAGGACACCATGGTCCTGACAAGGCTGTCTTTGATCTAAGATCAAAACTAATTTAGGTTGTACTGTATTACACTTGCAATTCAAGTGCTAATGCATTTGATTTAACAAAAAAACTAAGAAAGCCATTTATTAAAATCATGCCAGACGCTTTCACATTTGAGAGCCACACACATAGTCATCAGTTGCCGGTTAGGCTGTCAATCGCTCTAAAGGCTTGTTAAATGGTTTTGTAGGAAAACACCTTCCTGTAAATCCAATAAATCTAAACAAACAAAGTCATAGTGATGTGACAGTGCTTTAACAGGGAGTCAACTCTGTTAAGCATTAGACTTATTTCCAAAATAAGAAGTCTGTCTGCCAGTCGGACATCTAACTTGTTTAGGAAGCAATAATATTTCTTAATTCCATTAAATGAACAAAAGAGGCTTTTTTTCAAAGGCCATTGGACGTTTTGTAGCCAGTGTCACTTTACACTGGGAGTTCACCAGGCTTTAAGATGGTTAGAATTGACTGGCGTCTCTTACAGCGTGTCTATTAGGCCCTAATTAAATTTGGGGCTAAATATTTATAGTCCCTGCAGCAAGAACAGTGACTTGGCCCTCTCTTTATGATTAGTTGTGTCTCTGCCTCTCTGTCATTAGATTAGGTTGGAATCCCAGACGCTTGGAGTCTGTGCTTGAAACACCACCACAAATGGGTTAATGCAACCCAAAATTCATTACTATAACATTAGATTTATCTCGTAGACAGGGCGTCTCGCTCTTAAAGGTTACTGGATAAAAACGCTAGACCTTCACACTAAATTGCATACAAATTCAAATGCCATACAAGCCATCTAGCTCTTTCTTTCTGTCTCAACCTCTTAGTTTAAAGCTACTGTGTCTTTTCCTTTTACAACTAAATTATGGAATGTCTGAATGTCAGAAAACACAACTTGTAGCAAAATTATGAATTGCTTCAGACTGGATGCCAATAAATACATGTTGGAAGTCCATGTACACACTGCAGTTGCTATATATAATATTTTAAAAGCCATTCCATTCATACCATTTACTAAACTAACTTGAACCAAATCGCTTCTCGTGCATGCTGTGGCAAAGCTACTACTTGGATAAATTTGCTTATATTCGATCCAACTTGGATCACTTGATTGCACATATTTGCTTGCTGTCATATTTTTATGTCAGTGGGATAACTGTACTTTTTTTGAATGTCTGAATATCTATAACTAGAGACTATAGATGCTGTGGTGTAAATTACTAATTTACAGAATTGCTCTTCAGTGTTAGGAATATCCCTGAAGCTATTCTTTATTGTTGGAAACAATAGGACAACGAAGGCAATGACCCTTCCATGTCATGTATATTGTGCAAGTTTTGTGTTTACTTTTAAGTCCCTGTAAATTGCAAAAGTATAGTTTCATTCTGGAATAAATTGTTTGTAAGATTGCTAACTCTTTTCTTAATAGAGTTTATACAGAATGTGTAGCCTATACGCTATAGTTGTAGTACAGTACAGTGAACACCTAAACACACACAAAAAAAGAACAAAAAACATGGAGTTCATCATCTTAACCTCTTTGTAATAATGAGCCACATTCACATTCCACTCTGCAGGAGCTCAGAAAGTACTGAACCCTGAGCTCTGGCAGGGAAAGTGATACCGTCATGAATTACTCCAGATAAGCATGGACAAATGTTTCCATGTAGGTTGTTCTAATGTACATATGGTTCATTATGTTTTAATAAAAAATAAAAGGAGGCACGGGGTCTGAATATTTTTCCTGCACATTACAGGAAAGATACTCAAATTAAATAAATACTTAAGCCTTTCTGTGATAAAGCCCTCTCGTTTTGGAGCTGCACTAATCCCAGCATCCAGATCTTACAGTCAGGATAAACGGATCCATGTGTTGTGTCTATTATGTTACCCATATGATATCATGATTAAAACAAGACACTACAGAGCCCAGACAACACTCGAGGTGACCGGCCCTTAGACCCCTCTCCTCTTAAGTCCACACTCAAGTTATCTTCATGTCCTCTTCCCTTCAGATGTGATACGTACTTTACTGGCTTGCCCTTTGGATGACTTGCCAGGAACCCTCAGTGGCCGAACATTTTTCTGAATTTGTCCCAGGTGTGGACTGTGACCAGAGAGGTGAAATTCATGCACCATCACTCAGATTGATTGCCTCCTTCCTGTTTCTGGTGCTTCTCCCAAGCTGTCGGCTGGAGCTGCACCAGAGAAAAATGGCGGCGTATAGACCATCCATCCCTCACAGTAGCGCTGAGTGAGGAAAAGCAGACCACTGCCGCTCCCCTCTTCAACCCCAAACCCTTTCACGTAGTCGCCAATGGCTGTGTTAGACAGGCAACCTTGTGCACGCCATTTCTGTGAACATATACAGAAAGGAATGGAGAATGATGTCTTCTCACCCTTCATCGCTCGATCATGCTTCTCTGAACTCATCTTATGGCTTTGATTACAAGTTATTACCCTTCACTATCTTGGGACCCATTCATCATTCTGTGGGACCTGTGAGATCACTTCCTATCTGGAGCTTTTCCTGCCTTGTAACTGTCAAGCAGCACTCCACTTCACCTTGTACTCATCGTGGTTCAGCCCTAGGTATACAGCAGAGAGAAAAATAGCAGTTCTTCTTTTATTTCTAGTCTGCATTATTCATTCATTCATTATTCATTATTATTGATTGTGAAATCCTGTGCAGAGTTATATTCTGTTTTATGTGATGGTACGACAACCACATAGGCATGGAAGGTGATTTTTGTGTGCAATGTTTTATTTTCACAAACTTAAATAAAAAGTAAATAAAAAAGCAAAAGATTTTTTAATTACTGATTTACATAAAACAGTCAAACCTTTTCAATAACTTTAGAGGCCTGTAAATAGGCCTATTCAGTTAGCCTCACAAAGATGTTAACAAAGCGAACATAATTTTTTCCACTAAATTCTAAACAGTTTGTTGTAATTGTGTCATTGAAGAAACAGTAATTTAGCAACCCCATCTAAAAAAGGAAAGAAAACTGTGGATTACTGAGGTGGGCAATCTCAATGAGATTATCATTCTGCAAATCCAGAGAAGACACTGGAAGTTGAGGTCAAGGTGTGTGTGTGGCTGTGTGTGTGTTGTTACATTTACTTCATTATCATTATCTCCTTATGGGACTAACCAGTTAACTCACATGCGGGAGTTGTTGTTAGCTGCCACGTCTGACTTTCCAGGAAATGCGGGGTGACAGCTGCGCTTGTTATTAAGGAGCCAAAGATGACGCTTCTGATGACGTGAATGCAGGAAGATGTTAAAAAAAACTACAAATGATGATGATTAATTAAAACGTATATATTTTTAAATAAATGCAATATATATATATTTTTTGTTTTAATAAATTGTGTTAAAGCCTTGTAATATTAGACTTGCACTGGAATAGAGTCCTTTAATATTACCTGTGAACCTGATGAATCACAATTACAATCTACAGCAGGTCCATCTTTTCTTAAACCAGTTACATGGTACCAAGAAAGCTTAATAAGATTCTTTTTTTTTTGTTTTGCCCCGAAAAATTCCTTTTGGTCTACTGAACTACTATAATTGATGGATGAATTATTGAAAGCCCGTGCAAATTTCACCCCAAGTAAGTTTACTGCTTAATCTACACAAGGGAGAAAAAATTAAATAAAACATAGACCTATCCCAATAAGAGAAAAAAAAACTATTTTACTCGTCTTGTCATCAATGAGGAGGCAAATTGCCCGACGTTTTATCTCATAACGAAAAAAAAGTATTTCATCAGTCAGTGCTGCTTTTATTTACATCACTGGACTCCAATCACATTCACTCTTAACTCGGGGGTTTTCTCCTGCATCACCAAAGAAAGCCGTGTAAACTCCAGGCTGCACCCGAAAGGAAACTGGAGCAGGCAACTTGAGGATTTGGAGAGTTTCCTAATGTGAAGTGACAGAAGAGAGCTCTTTGTGGGACGCCAGCAAACTGGCGCCAGGTCCGCCTTAATGAACACATTCACTCATCCCTCGACACTTAATCAGAAAGTGGGGATGTTTCCAAAAGACGCATAAACGAATGTAGAGTCGGGCAGTGACTTATTATTATTATAATTATTATTATTATTATTATGAGTAGTAGTAATATTATAGGCTAAATTAAAACAATATATTATTAATTCCCATTACTACTATTGTTACTATAACATCATAAAAACCGAAATTGTTGAAAGTTACTTTAATAATTCATTAATGCTGTGTTACTAACCCTGTCTCCCTCTATCCACGCCCAGCGC
Organism: Morone saxatilis; assembly: GCF_004916995.1. Classification (NCBI taxonomy): domain Eukaryota; kingdom Metazoa; phylum Chordata; class Actinopteri; family Moronidae; genus Morone; species Morone saxatilis. The sequence goes on along the minus strand of NW_023339763.1, from coordinate 17,760,571 downwards.
TCTCTAATAGGTTCGGACAGAGAAGTTGCCTTGCCGAAGACGTTTGGCTCGTTAGTGTGCCATGTGCCTGAGAGGGCAGACTCCACGCCTCTCTCTGCCCTCACTCCTCAGTGCCACTGCAGCTTTCGAAACAAGCTTTGCGCATGGTCCCAAAGTGCGCTGCCCTCTCCGTGGTGGATCTACCAGCGGATACATTTAGGACCATCCTTGCCTTTTTGCCCCAGAATCGCTAGAAATCTGCGTTCCCTCATCTAAACTCTTGGCCATGCTTCGGAACTCACAAACTGTTAATAAGGTTGCCGCACTTTGGATGTGAACGCCCGTGCGCCTGCAGCAGCGAGCGGGCTGAGACTTTGTATTGTCAACCTTTTAGAAGACCCGATGAGAGATCCAATTGACACAGCGGCTGCCATGGCTTACCATCCTTTCCAAGCTCATCGACCAGGTGCCTTGCCCTTGTCAGCCTTCTTTGCTGCCGCGCAGCCCTCGTTTTTCCCTGCGCTCACTTTCCCAGAAGTCGCATCCCTGTCCGAGCCTCAGGACGCGGGGCTGCACGCAGCTCTGGGACGCCTACATCAGCCAGTTCACCCGCGGTCCTTAAAGAGCCTGCAGTCAGATGAAGGGCAGGAGGATGACCCGAAAGTCACTCTGGACTCACAGAATCTATGGAGTGAATTTCACAAAAGGGGGACTGAGATGGTTATTACAAAATCAGGAAGGTATGGCAAACTACTGCTCATTGACTCCATGACAGGTCCATTATAGGACTTATCCGGTTTGAAATGCCATCGTTTTAAGATTACAATATGATCAGATTTGTAGATGTCTTGTAGAAGAAAATACTAATGATAATAGGCTATCAATGTAAGAGTCATTTTTAAGTTCGTGATTACCAGTATATTAGTCCTTCTTAGGTCGGGGGCCACAGGAGACCTTAGTTCCAGGGGCCCTGTTCAATCCGTGCTATATTATTAATAACAATATCATACAATCATTTTACATTCTCACTCTAATCAGACGTTTAAATACTCCATATTTCATATTTTATATTAATGGGGAAACAATGCTCCAAAACCCATTTATACAGCCAATATTCGTTTATTTTCTGCCACAGGAGGATGTTTCCACCTTTCAAAGTGCGGGTAGACGGGCTGGATGAAACAGCAAAGTATATCCTGCTGATGGACATTGTCGCCGTTGATGACTGCCGCTACAAGTTTCACAACTCCGGCTGGACTGTGGCTGGGAAGGGCGACCCGGAGATGCCAAAGCGCATGTACATCCACCCGGACAGTCCGTCCAAAGGAGAGCAGTGGATGAGCAAGCCCGTTGCTTTTCATAAACTCAAACTCACCAATAATATTTCGGACAAACATGGATTTGTAAGTAACAATAACAGAACTTTTAATTATAGCATATATGACTTATTTTTAAACTGGCTGCACATGTCAATGTGAGTTCAAAGTGACCTTGTTACTTATTTTATCACTTACTTATCATTTAAGTCAGTTACATCAGGTACTAGGCAACTTGCCAGCAATATTCATTTTAGACTTTCTTTGCTTTAATTGTTGCAGACGATTTTGAACTCAATGCATAAATACCAACCCAGATTTCATGTTGTGAGAGCCAACGACATCTTGAAGCTTCCCTACAGCACTTTCCGGACTTATGTTTTCCCTGAGACCGAGTTCATCGCTGTCACTGCGTATCAGAATGAAAAGGTAACCTTCATCCTCTCACATCCTCCTTCCTCCACACACAGGCACACATGCACAAACAGCAAGACCTAATCTAGTTCTGTGCTTGCATTATAGCAGGTAATGCAACGATCCTGCAGGGCTGTGGATTTTATTTATAGGGAATTTGTTGATAAAAACACAAGTCTGGTGCCTTTTGGGATGGTTTGAGAAAATGAGATGTATATTTTAGGGTTATAAAGCCTAAAAAAAGATTCTCCAAAACTTGGTCCTCATTATGAACTTTATGGATACTAATGTTGCACTTATCTATCACTGAACAATGAGCTGTATTTTTACAATGACTAACTCGCTACTTTTTCTTTTTCTCCATAAGATTACACAGCTAAAAATTGACAACAATCCCTTTGCCAAAGGATTCAGAGACACTGGAAATGGGAAACGAGAAAAGAGGTATTTGTTTTTGCCTTCAGAATCCATCAGCATATTAAAGCACGTGCCTGCATGGGTAGACCTAATCTCAGTTTGTGGTACACAGGAATAAGCAGTTAAACATCTCTTCATTGCACGAGAACCGAAGCAAAGCGGACCAGGACTGTGCTGATTCTGATGACTCGTGTGAGCAACCCAGTACCAGTGATCCTTTGTATTCCCCTTGGGAGCTGGTGAGCAGCCCTCTGATGTCCACACCAACCTGTCAAGGTGGTTAACTTACAGTCTGTTCCATCATTAATTTCTATAAACCAAATGATTTTATACAGGACTTACCATAACTACTGTATTTGAGGATTCAAGAGTCTTTTACAACATGATCGTATCCATCCATCATTATCATGTGGGATTAAGATGTCACTGGATCGGGGACTCTGCGGTTACATAATGCATCTTTGAGTACTAGGATGGCAGCAATGTGAACATTCCAAACACAGAGGGAAATTGTTCAGCTGTAGACCTCAACCCCAATTTACTGTGTGACTCAATTTAACAAAACAAAAATAGTTTGCTTTAATGAATCATCTGTTTCTGGCGCCGTTGGGTTAGTCACAGAAGAACACTGTCTCACTCACGCCTCAAGATGTTTGCTCTAAGTCATCTCTCTCAAGAGTCTATCACCCCTGTCCCAATAGTGTTCTAATAATATACAGTACCAACAAGGCAGAAATATACTTTTTTTTTAACTTTTAACTGTAAAGACATTTAATGAATGTAATGTTTTTCCCCCACAGATGAAAACAACATTGGAAGTGATTCAGATGATGATCTACAAGATGAGGATGCTGCTGAAACCGGCTCTTCCAAGACTGAACATATGTCTGCTCTGAGCCAGAAGAGTGAGGAGCTACTGTGTAAGTCAGCTCTCACTATGAGCAATGGCAATCAGGACACAACAAAAGACAGAACAATGTTTAGAATGTCGGATGATATGTACTCGGTAGAGGTCGATTCTTCCAAAAAGCAAATGAATGAAATCAAAGATGGGGTCTTGCCTTTGGCGAGTTCATTATCCCTCAGCGCTGGACACCTACAGACTTTGGATTTCTCAAGCGCACACAGCCAACAGTTTCTTAAACTTGGGGCACCGTTGTTGTTTAATCCTGGACAGTTGTCAGTGAAGCCAGAGGCTTTTTCCACCACGGGTATGGGGCATCTGTTTTCTTCTTTGCCTGGAGTAAATAACCTAGAAAATGGAGGCCTTTCTTCTCAAAGCATCACCTCTCCATCACCCTTCATGTTTCAACTGTCACAACATATGCTGGCATCTCAGGTAAACTTCAGCAGGAGCACTGTATTCTAATGTTTTATATACACATATATTTTAATACACATAGTGAATAGATATTGAAAGCTGAGAATTTTCATCGGGACTATTTCATTGTTCTAAAGCACTTGTGGTGAAAACTGTTTACAATGAGGTGTGTGGATTATCCACAATAACCCTAAATTAAATACCATATATTGTCACGGCAGCAGAAATGTACACAGTGATATCTCTAGGCCCTCTCTAAGAAAAACAAAAAAATATTTTGGGATTTTGGGTGATCTAACCCCTAAATTGTAATGCATGAAATCATTAAGCCAGGAGACTATTATCCAGAGGAGTTGTTGGAGAAATTTCTTTCAAGAAATGTTTCAACTGGATAACTAGGAGAAAAAGGATGGTAAATGAATTTCTACTGTAACCCTCCCTTGTTTGAACCCAGTTGGCCTGTAAAGCAGGGGCTTGGAGAGTGTCTACACACTAAGTAAAATCACTCCTCATTTGAAAGGTTGCAACCTGCAACAAGGGGACACAAACAGATGTGGCTGTGCATTAAGGGGTTACAAGCAGTTTGAGCAGAATTTCCTGTAAATGGGTCTAGTAAAGTGCAGATTTATTCTATGTACTTCAAACTGACATTCTCTTAAGGATCCCAAACCTTTCTCCTTGGCATAGCATCTCCACTTTACCTACATTTTCCCAAAGAGTAAAAATTGGCCAGTTTCAACCTCAGAATAATTCTCTATGAAACAGATATAAAGTATATAGACCTTTGCAGTAAACTGGTCAGAGTCAATGCAGAGTAGTAAGTGTTAAATACTACTCTTGTTCCTTGATGGGATTAGATCAACTACCTGCATTGATGTCATTTGCTGACACATTGGAATAAAAGGTGTTAGAAACTAAATCCAATCACAGAAGCATGCATGGCATTGTAACTTCATATTTCTTTCTTCATATACAGTATCTACTTCTTCGATATTTAATTAACTAAACTGTACAGGTCTGTACATAAACATGTAAAAAGATCAGAAAATCCATGGTTAAGAAAATTAACTATTTTATTTTTTCGTACAGGGAATCTCACTGTCACCCTTTGGAGGACTGCTCTCCTATCCATATCGCTACATGGCAGCATCAGCCGCAATTGCACCAGCTCTTCCCACCTGCTCTGCAACTTCTACGCTGGCTAGTAACCACTGTTTCCGCAGCCCTCGACCTTGGTTGCGATTCAACCCTTATCAGATCCCCAACTCCGTCACCTCGAGCCAAAACCACCTGCATACTACTAGATCGCCCGGCAGTTCAAACTCACAATCTGAGGTGTCTAAATCAGGAAGCAGAAACTCAAGTCCAGTGTCTGACAGTCATAGTCACAAAAGCAAGGCCAAGCAGAAGACTGCACCACCCAGAAACATTGTGAAGGGTTCAGTGAATGAACTGCAAAATATACATAATCTGGTGAGAGGACTTGATAGACCACTTCCTCCACAATAGAATGGTGGATACCTGGTGATCGTCACACAGACAAGTTTATGAAGCTGCATCACCTAAAATAAGTAATCTGGCAGAAACTGCATGTTTTGCTGCTATTTAACTTGGTATTATCTCAATAAACTTGCCTAATAAAGACTGATTTGATGATTTGCAGGTCAAAAGACACCTAGACCTTTATGTCAACACTAGGTCTAAGTATATTCACTATCTTTCAGTGAAGCCGTTTCTAACTACATGTTAGAATATAGTCATTTCAGTACTTTTGAAACAATGGTTATATGCAACCTAAATGTCTAACAACGCTTTCACTTATTCAACCAAATTTAGCCCAGTTTTAACCTAGACATCAGGGACTTTTGATTTGCAATTAAAATGAAAGATGGTCCCTGGAATTTCTCTGGGGAAACCGAGCTATGCAAAACTCAATGCCCAAAGTGGAATGCTCTTTAAGGAAAATAATGTTTTTTATTGCTTTATTCTGTATGATGATGTAAATATTTTGTCATTTTTATTTTCACATACATGTATAAAACACGACTAATCAAAGCCTGCCAATGAGATGTGAAGACATTATATACCACCTATTCACACTTTCACATTCTGTTGATGCACCAAATCCGCACCATGGAAAACTCAGGATTGTTTTTTTATTTTTTTAAACAGCACTTGTAAAATGTGTTCAGTAATCTTGCAGGTTGTCTGCCAAATTATTCAGGTAAAATGCATTTTGTGTGCTTTTTTTTCACAATTTAAATAAAATCAGTTAGTAAGTAAAAATAGTATTGTTGATGTTAAATTTCACATTACATATGCAGATGTCTTTTGTCAGACATCACATTACGTATGCACTCTGCATAGAAATGTACTTGCTGTGTTAAACGCTGTTCTTACACACAATAAAGGCAAACCTTCATAATACAAAAAAAAAAATAAAAAAAAAAAATAGTGAAGCTCATTAGTGATTATTTTATTTTATAGAAGAGCAATGTCTGTACATGGACACATGTATTGTAGATGAATTTGAAGTGGATTCAAGAGTTCTGTTCAGTTATCTAATGAGGATTAGGATTTGTCCGGATGTTAAAGGGTAATCCTTTAACTTAAGCTCCTGTGTTTACCCTTCCTGGCCTGTCCTTGATTCTCAATGCCTTGTCCTTGGCTGCCCTTCTAACCACATTACTTTATTGTCACTGTCATTCAAAAGGCACAGTCAAATGCACTGTAAGGCAAAGTTGGCTATGAACCTACTGACTTTAATTGTGAAGTAGGGGTTTTGGCTAGCAATCTTAGACCACAAGTATTGACCATGTTTTTTTTTTAAACTGGCAAATAAAAAAATGTGACACTAAAGATTTAAAATTGTATTGCATTTTATTATTTGTTAAAAGTGGTGCTGCATAACAGCAGTTGCTGCTGCTATGCCCTTGGCCATAGTAATGGTGGCTGAGCAATAAAGGTGAATGAGTGAGTCTGCGGTCCCGCACACTTCATTCCACATGCATGAGTGCAGCTCACTGCTTGCAAGGGCAATTCCCAAAACATCTCTGCGTGTGACAGCAAAGCCCTCTGCACGTACATTTTTTCGAGCTGCACCAGAAATACTTTTTTGGGATACATAAAGGACATATTATTAACTCAAAATAATATATAGATTTAATAAAAGATGTATACATATTTTTTAACATATATTCACAGTGTCAACAGTGTAAGTGCATGCTTATGTATATGTAGAATATAGAGCAAAAAAGCTTCACAGGGAGACACTTGAAGGCCTTAGAAGACCTTGTGACACAAGGTCATGTCACTTTTTACTTTTTAGTCCACGCATGCAAACAAATGTAGCAAGCTGCTGATTTTTTGTTTTTTAACTGACCCCATAGTTTTTAAAGTATAGCCCTCTACCAAATGGTCGAGATGTTGTTTTATGGTTAAAGTACCGAAATTCATAAAAATAGCAAAAACATAAAATCATATATAGACACGTTTTTAGGCATTGGACCCACTTTATTTGTGGTATCAAAATCAAATTAGCTTAATGTTGCTAGGTTTACCATAAACTGACAAATCAACCATTTGGTTGAAGTCGTTTTCAAAAAATTTGTTAGACTTGTTTTGTGGCAATAAGTAACATAGTGCTGTTCATTGAAGCCTCTGACAGTATGATATGTCAAAAAAATATGCTTACCTTTCAATATTTCACCAAAAACAGCCCACATGTCTGGGGTGATTTTCCCGCTTTTCACTTCTTTGTTTGAGGGGAAATGAACAGGCCTACTACTATTTTTTTAGCATAACATACCGTAGCCGAATGGTAGAGATGGCTTAATCGGGTTGAATTGATTTAAACACTCACCTCAATTAGATATAGTGACTCAAAAGGTGATCTACCAAACTGGCTGGGGGTATCCCCCCCCAGCCAGTTAAAGAGATATATACAATATGCAAAAGAGATGGTATATCTTACCTTGGACAAAAGGTACAGCAGAGAAAATTCTCTGTTCATCCATGCACATGTTGTACACCAAGCAATGGAATGCTGCTAGTTTTGCTGATGATGTGTCCTCTGTCTGATTGACATCAGCAGGGATGTGGCACCCAGCGTGGAGGAAGAGCTATCAAAGGGAAAAGCCAGTATATGTATCAAGAGAGGTGGATACTATACTATATGCCATTTAAAAGGATACACCTGTAAAATTGTTGACACCTTTAAAGGCTCACATTGTCAGTTATTCATTTTTAACCCATTAAGATTGGGCTATTTAGTAAATAAAAGTTAGATAATAATAAGTTATTTTTTGTGTGATCTCTGGGGCTAGGGAAAACCAATCAGGAAAAGCAAAAATGTTTTGGCTTATATGAGCAAATAATTGGGAAAAAATAGGGCCATTTTGCAATACCATGTCTAGTTCTCCTTAATACATTGGCCTGTGATGTCTTTTCCATAGAAATGTTGCTTTGAAATAAAATCACAGTGCTTGAATTATCAATGCAAAACAGTACAGTGAAATGCCAGAATAAATAAATTGCAATTGTAATATGAACGATAATAAAATTGTCACTTGCAGGTTTGTTCTTGCTCTGGCACATGTTACTGCCAAATTAAAACTAAATATTGGTTCATACAGTTTGCAGTTTTTCTGTGGTGAGCAAATAAGTTTCAGTTTAACTACACATTCTGTTAACTGTGGACACATTGCTTGGTGGAATCAACTCAAAAACACTGTACTTCTTAAAGGTTAAATCTGTGGGTGATATTTTGAATTTCATCATCTTTGTAGAGAATAAAGAAGGAAGCTTTCATTCAAAATCTCTTTGTGTTCATTTTTCAGTCATAACAAAACAACCATGGCATGACCCTCCACAGCAAAGCTGTAGCTGTATGTGCGAAAAAGTCAGGTGGTCTCCTAGAAGAAAAATTGATCTGAAAGGCCCCCCTCTGTGCTGGGCTCCTTTCAAACCTCTATTGTGTCCATTTTCTCCTTGGCTGAGCGTGGCGTTACACTGAAAGCACATCTCCACTGGCTCAAAAATGTGCGAGGAGGTCAACTGTAAAGTTCTGCAGACAGCAAAAAATGTCTCCCTTCAGTGCTAGGGAGTTCTTGGGGGTTGGAGGGAGAAAGGGCCTCGGGCACCAAAGGGGGAAGGAGAGCTTTTTCCTGCCTCACCCACCCATATTCCTCTTCTTTAGGCCTAGTTGACAGGCAGGCAGTAGCATAGGTGTGGGGCTGAAAGCAGTTGTCTCACATTGCAGTGTGTGGAATACTAACTTAAAGACTATTAACTTGCAGGTAAGATTGTATTTAAACCACATGCCGCTGCCCTTGTATTATTAATCTGTGATGTGTCAAGAGAGGCAATACACTTTCTCAGGTCTGTAAAGCTCAGATGGGATTTTTAAATTAATCATTACCATTTGCATGACACAGTGTCAAAGCAACATGGTGTATCCCTGGACGCTGGAAGAATGTTCTGCATGTATTGGTGCTATAAATTTCACCTGAAAGTAAGTGAGACACTTATCTGTAGCATACAATATAAATAATGCTCTTAGCAGGGATCCAAAAAGCCTGTGTAACCGTGAATAAAGCACTAGAATGTATGCAGGGCTTTGCTAGACTGTGGATACATAAAGGTGTGCAGATGCTTAAAGTAGGATTAAGATGGATCTAACGGCAAAATTGAAGAATGCTAACTGAACACCGCTCGCTTTTGTATTTGACAAACTGGGAATGAGAACGGGCTGTGAGCTCTGCCATTGTCCTGAACTGACTGCACATAGAGATGGCAAACTAATGGCCTCTAAAGCCATCTAGTGGATCACAATTGCAGTAACACTGCATTTTTCGAAACAATATTTAATAGTTACATTAAATTTACTTTATAATGTTTTGACATTGGCATTGAGAGATTATTTCACTAGAATTAAATGTCCATAGTTTCTGACATGGATCTGATTTGGTTTCAGCATTAAACTTAAACATCAAGCATCTTGTTCTTACTTACTTGTTTAGTCAGCTATAAAAAATAAAAAAGAGGTACAATAGTGATAAAGGCAGATAAAGGAGAAGCCTCTGAGACCAAGTTTGTTATGTTGTGTTTTTTAATTAAATTTGATTAAAAAAATTTAATTGATAAATGATTGTATTTCACATGGCAAGCAATACAGCTTAACCTGCAGTCCATTCCACTGTCTAGTGGGAGCAATAAATGGCTTTAAAAAAATACTGTATGCTACCCTTTCACTGCAACAGTCTCTTTGGTCATTATTAGTCATTTGCTGTCAGACTATAGCCTGCAGCCAACTAGCTGAATTCTGCTCTTACTTGTTTGAACTTGTGCTGCAGTAACATTACTTATCTTTCAGAATGCCGGTTTGCATACGGCAGTGAAGAGCATTTGCAAGAGTAGTCCGCTCACTCATTAGTAAGATACTTTGCCTACATTATCACACACACACAAAACATGAAAAACGGTGATAAATTAAAAGTCTTCGTCCCATAAGTATTGGAATGTATTCTGACTAGACGCCACCTTTAACGCTTGTGAATTATGGGCAGATGTTTGGAAGCTGGTGCAGATGCAGATCATTTCACATTTACTGTACGCACAGCACACGCGGAACACGCATGAAGAGGGACCACCTCCTCCGGGACCCGCCCCTCCTGTCACCCTACTAAACCCCGCCCACAAAAACCGCTCTGGAATCTGATTGGTCATATGCGGGTGAACCCCTCCTAGATCTAGGTGAAATAGAAAGTATTTCATGTACAGTGAATATGTTCTTCTTTTGTTGTTTGATGTAACTGTGATGTATGGTATGCTAAGAATCAATTGTTTGATTGAATAAGAACAATGCTGTAATAGTGGCCTGTGGCATTAAGATTGCTATAGATCGAGCACTTTATCAATACCAATGGAGTATTCTTACAGCAGCCAAGTCACAATTGTCACAAAGACAAAGAGCGTGAAGAAAATCAAAGGCAGAGAAGAAATAAAACAACAAAACATACATAATAGTAATAAAGTTTTAAATGTAACTAACTCAAAGAGGATTATATATATATATTATTATATTATACACTCACTAACTATAATATGAAAGTCCCTGGTAATTAAAAGTGCTTCAGTAGCAATATTGAAATAGCAATGAACTGTTTTAGCTTTTTCTTTTTTAGTTCAGCTGTTCATTTCAATGAGGTTTAGCTCTTCACACATTTGATATTGTTTAATAGTTTAATTTAGCAATATTAAGAGGCTTTTTTATGCATGATTAAGATTATTTCCACTTTTAAACTACGTAGATTAGAATACCTATAATCCACTTTAATGAAAAATACATAAATAATAGTAAACGAGTGAAGGCGTCTGAAATACTTCATTTCCACGCACACTTTAATGTCATTCCCCACATAGTCTTTTCTACCTGCTGTGTGTCTATAGCGGAAGCCGCGGTCAGAGGTCAACGTCCAGGAGTAACCCGCCTGCGCATCAGCACATCACCCCACTCTCTGCTGTTAAAGCGTCTGCCGGAGCTGTGACCTCATCACGATGTGATTTTTTTTTTTTCCCCATCACCACTGGAAACCGACATGTCTGACACACTCAGCTCATTTATCGATCTCTCGGAGTGAACTTTTTTTCAGGATTACGTCTCGGTTTATCTCCACCGGTGAGTTGCTAGCCCGGACGTTTATATCTCAGATGACGTTACACCAGTCTGCCTGTCATGAGCTGCGTTCACAAGATTTCGAGCACGCTGCATTAACGTGACAGTACACCGTTAGAGTGCAGTCAGCAGCACTGTCGGAGTGCCGGTACTGTGGCATTATAATTGTATTAGCTTCTGCCGGTAAGCTAGCTAACGCCTACCTTATTATCAGCATATTATCAGTCTGTGGCTGCTGGTGAGCTAGCTGTGACTACACAGGTAACGTTAAGCAGCGGCTAACCTTAGCTAGAAGGCAGCCTAACATATTCCATTTAATAAAATGGTCTATGTCCGAATTTCCAGTCTGTTAAGAAGCTAAATGCAGTTCTCGGCATCACTGTGATGTTCCCCTGGCTCACGTTTGCAGTGTGTGTTTCAGCAGTGCTCGGCTTGTTTTTCTGGTCCCGCAAGCAGCTATCGTTAGGTAAGGTGTGCCCACGTTATTACCCGGGAGTTTACTCTACTTGCTTTAACGATTAGTTGTATTTAAAAAAAATAAAAAAAAATAATAATACGTTAGTTGTAGCAATGTAAAGAAACAGACATGTTGTACAGCACCGTCATTGTTTCCATAGGGTGATGTTAGGACACCGTCGGTAACTTAGCTACTGAACGAGAAAGTGAAGGAAGTCTGACACTAGAGTAGGTAGTATTAGTATTAACAATAAGATGTGCTCTGAAGTCAATTCATTCAACCTACAATTGTAGTCATACAATTGTGTCAACCCTTACATTGGCTAGAAGTGTTTTTGTGTGCATTGGTTTGAATTGGCAGACAAGTGTATCTCGCATGCAGGCAGGATTTGTGCATGTTTTACAGAGTGCAACCTGTTGTATGCTTTTCACATAGGCAGTGTTGTTTCATGTGGCTGCAGTTATCTGAGCCTGAAAGAGTGCTTCAGGGGCTTCTGACTGTTTGGTTACGGCTTTTAACCAGCATTTGTGCATATAAAGCAAACAATGACATTTGCATACATATGCATGTGTGCAAATGTCATTATTTCATCCTTCTTGAATTCTGATATACAGCTGTATGTCCAACAATGGCACTTTTTTTTTTTTAGATGTTGCACACGATGTACTGATGCTCCCAGTGTTCAAGTTCAAGTGTTGCAATATCAGTTGATTTATCAAGATTAAGTTCATGTAACCCACTTTTGCAATATGACAAACAGCATCACATGTCGGTCAAGACAATCTTGTGTCACACTGTACCCTGATATTGGACTCTGTATCGCCTTTATAACTGTTGCTGCCACTGTTGTGTTTCTTGCCAGTATTCGCAGCCTGTTCGTGTCGCCCAGCCATGGCACAGCAGGACGGTGCTGCTAAGAAGAACCCCGCCGTTGCGGTGTTGCACTCTCACTTTCTTGTGGGATCAGTATCGGAGGAGAACTCAGAGGATGAAATCCAGGGAAAGCCTGACATCCAGCTGGAGGAAAAGGAGCCCAGATCCTTGTCACCATCATCCGGTAGCTCAGACAGCACCTATGAAATGGGATTTGACCATATTGATGGCCCCATGCACAATCTAAGGTTGGGATCCAAACCTGGTCTGTCTGAATTGCCGCTAGTCTCTCGATGTGCATTTACAATTGTTCGCCTAACATTGTGATCATGATAGTGGTTGTGTGTGGATACAGGTTTGTTCTGTGATGACTTGTTCCGGTATTCTAAAGCTTTTCTTTTCTCAGGCTTGCAGACCAATTTGTATCAATAATGTAACATGTTGCAGAAGCCACTTGAAACATTTTCCTAATTTGGAAGTTGTTCGAGGGTTTTAAATAATGTAGTGTTTGTTGCAATTCCAGTATTTTTGGATTATTTGCTTTTATTCAGTCATTTTTAAACTTAGTCTTCCCATAGTGACACATGAAGACATTACAAAGACATACTTGAATTACATTATTTCTTATTGGTTATAAAGTGTGCACATGTGAGATACAAATGGGGAACCTGCAACTTCAAATGCTGTTTTTATGAGACTAGTCCTGTTTGAGCAGGCCTTGTCCAAAATGAGTACACTATGTTCTGACTTTGCACTGACTAGGTAGCCCTGTTTGCAGCACATGTGAAAAAAAAATGTGGTTTCACTAACTGCACACTGCTAAAGGGTCTCTCTGTGTCCTGAGTCTGTGAAGTAGGCCTGGAAAGTAGGCATAGACTTCAGAATGTTGGTTTGGAAAAGTTCACACAGAGAGATTCCTGAGCTGAGTTTTTACAAGCTTGAAGAAGTCTTTCTGCCAGCCGCTGTTTGTTCACTGGGCCTCGACGTAGGCCTTTAACTTCACTGTCACTTTCACAGATAGGGGGTGCTTGTACATTTGCTTTGAATACTCACAGAAGACTTGGGTTTGTGATTCGAATGAGATCGCATGCTGATGTAGGTGACTGCCTACAGAATATCTTCACCGTAATTACATGCTGTTTTTTTTTCCAGTTGACTGAAGTGGGTTAAAAACTGCTTTCATACATGGTTTCTAGATATATTATATTATAAAAATATTATATTCTATTATTCAGCCAATCATGTGCATAGTGTCAGGAAATTGGTACGTCCTTGATCTCAATAGCTGCTTTGTCATGTCCGGTTTTGTGTGATCAGTTTCACAAGGACAAAGGGGATGAAAAGGGAAATGGAATGAAGCTGGGAATGCAGTTTTAAAACTAGATGTACTGGATGGGGGCGTCTGTCTCCTCCACCCCCCTAATTGTCTCTCTCATAGGACAGGACAAACTCTGGCAGCTCCACAGCTGGATTGAAACCAGAGCCTCCATTCAGTAGGGGCTCATTTTCCTTGTTGCGGTAACCCCTACAGTGATGCAATAACGCAGGATCAGGCCACAGAAGCCAGCCAGCCAAACGAGCCCAGGCACTGCCACACCTTCCAGCTGATAGTCATATCCCTCCCCCTGTACATACCCTTTCCCCCATGTGGTTCTCCTGCAGGGTGGAGCTTGATTCAAAGAGCTGTTGGAGGTGCTTGTCCAAGCATGTCAATATGTTTGAGGACTGTTGTTTGAAGTGTTTCTGTCCTGTTGTGCACAATCCGATAGGCAAACAGTTTCCTTCTTGAAAGTCTTATATTATTAGCTTACCTGCAAGATGTCAGTTGACTCTTTACTTACCATTACCATCATCCCTATTATTAGTGAGTTTACCGGTTCTGCTTAACATTTACTCCAAGGGGGAGCGGTTACTCACCAACAAGCTATAAAGCTTAAGATAAGAGACAGTAGTCAAATCCTCTGCGTCCTATCTATAGAAGGTGATATCATTATCTTTTATCTGCTGGGCTATAAACATTAACTGTCTTTAAAGCACATCTGCTGTGAAAGAGTTATGTGGTAGTTGGCTTTTAATTTATCTTAATGTTAATTGCATAGCTACCTAACAGCCCCTTCTTTCCAAAACAAGAGGCGTTACGAAGGGCCATTACATGCATTCTTTGTATTTCTTGAAACAGGCCAAGCATGTCAGGGCTGCACCTGGTGAAGCAAGGCAGAGATCGACGGCGTATCGATCTCCAGAGGGACTTTACTGTGGCTTCTCCTGCTGAATTTGTCACCCGCTTTGGTGGCAACAAGGTTATCGAGAAGGTGATGATTATTATTTTGCACATTCCTGTAAAGATGCTGTGAAGCACAGAATAAATTATTCCGTACTCAGAAAATAATCCCAACAATATGTAGAACCTTTTTAATAATTAAGGTGTCTGTGTCTTTGCATTACATAGCCATGAACTAAAATTACAGCATAAAGTCATATTGCATATAGCCACAGCACTATGTGGACATACACCAGCCATTATTATTGGATTATTTTAATTAATGTGAGCAAATTAACATTTGTAACTCAACTATTTTGCTTCTCCAGGTGCTTATTGCTAACAATGGCATTGCTGCAGTCAAATGCATGCGCTCCATCCGCCGGTGGGCCTATGAGATGTTTCGCAATGAGAGGGCAATCCGCTTTGTTGTAATGGTAACCCCAGAGGACCTCAAGGCCAATGCAGGTGAGTTTTAGCATCTGGACATGTAAAGTGCAGTAAGTGCACCAACTGTGGTGCCACTAGCATTGCTAAAGTCCCCAGAGCCTGACGTGGAATTAATGGACAGTTTATGCCTTTCAGCTCTTTTTCAGTGCACGTAAACACCATAGCTAGACAGTACACCAATAAGGAATAATGTAGATGTGACTGCAGTAAAACCATTTGGGGGGAAAAAATGTTTTTCTGTGTTTCTGTCTTTTACAGAGTACATCAAAATGGCAGATCATTATGTACCTGTGCCAGGAGGGACTAACAACAACAACTATGCCAATGTGGAGCTCATTCTGGACATTGCTAAACGCATACCTGTTCAGGTACCACCACACACTTAATATATCTATAGTTTCCCCACTGTGATTCATTATTTTATCACTGAGTAACTGTTGTCCTGTATTCCTTACAGGCAGTGTGGGCTGGCTGGGGTCATGCCTCGGAGAACCCCAAACTTCCAGAGCTGCTTCACAAGAATGGCATTGCTTTCATGGGTAAGAAAAGCTTCTTACTCTATCACTTTGTTCACTCTTTAACTTACTTTCACATTATCAGTTGAGTTTAGTGATCTAGAATGCTTATTTTAAATTCCTTACTGCTTCCTCAGGTCCCCCAAGTCAGGCTATGTGGGCACTAGGAGACAAGATTGCTTCATCTGTTGTGGCTCAGACTGCTGGCATTCCAACCCTGCCCTGGAGTGGCTCAGGTAGGTCACGGTTTGTGTGGGGGTCCAGAGATAATCCCTTTGTTAAGGTTGTTTATGGTAAAATAGAAGTGTGTTTTATTTTTCTAAAAACAATGATTCTTGAATTCAACCAGATGTGATAGGTGTTTTGGTTTGAGCAATAGTAAATGTCATTAACACGTTATTAACATCATATAAGTTAATTGAAAAGTATGTATGGGGAATATTATATCTGTTTGTCTTTCTCAGGCCTAACAGTAGAATGGACAGAGAGCAACCAAAAGAAGAGAATCATCAACGTTCCTACTGATGTGTATGAGCTTGGCTGCATCCAGGATGTAGAGGATGGCCTTAAAGTAAGCTTGTCATCTAACTGGCCATTCATAATGCCAAATTAATGTCGCTTGTGCTTAAGTATAATGTGCATGTTTGCGTGTATGCTATAAAGCTGTATGTTTTCATTCCCAGGCTGCAGAGAAGGTCGGCTACCCTGTGATGGTGAAGGCCTCAGAGGGAGGTGGAGGAAAAGGCATTCGTAAAGTCAACTGTGCTGATGATTTCCCTAACCTCTTCAGACAGGTAATTGGGAAAGTGACATTGTATCGAGTTTGCAGGACTTAACATATTTCGGAGTAGGTTTGAATATATCATTAGAGATCCAAATTTTTTGTACATTCGTTGACTGCAAGGATTTACTTTCTCTTTTTCTCCAGGTCCAGGCAGAAGTTCCAGGATCACCTATTTTTGTCATGCAGTTAGCCAAACATGCCCGGCATCTAGAGGTCCAGATCTTGGCTGATCAATATGGCAATGCCATTTCCCTGTTTGGGAGAGACTGTTCTGTGCAGCGGCGGCACCAGAAAATTATCGAGGAGGCTCCGGCTACCATCGCCACTTCTGATGTGTTTGAGGATATGGAAAGGGTACAACCCACGTAGCATTGTTTGTTTTTTTTGTACAGCAGATAAATGGAGTTCTGAGACCAACTAAGTAAATTCAGATTAATTGAACCTTGATATGAATAGAGTTGTTTTCTCTCCTCAGTGTGCAGTGAAGCTGGCCAAGATGGTGGGTTACGTCAGTGCAGGTACAGTGGAGTACCTCTACAGTCAGGATGGCAGCTTCTACTTCCTGGAGCTCAACCCTCGTCTGCAGGTGGAACACCCCTGTACCGAGATGGTGGCTGATGTCAACTTGCCTGCTGCCCAACTCCAGGTCTGTCTCAAACAGACATGCCTGCAGTGTCACAAAGAGCACATTCTGTTACATCACACACAATACGTTCGAGTCTGTGACTGACCTGTAGACAAACGGACAAAGTAAGCACGCTTCACCGCTCGGCACTAGACGGGGCCCCTTGTCTCCATGGCAACCTGCTGCAAAAGGAAGGAGGCAGTACGCAGAAACAGTGTAGTAGATCCAGTGGTTGTAGCAGCACTGTGGTCACGTGGTCTGTTCTGCAGTGTTTAGGATTGTGCATAAATAGGTCAGTGGCAGTCGAGCTGAAGGGCAGTGTGGCTGGGAAAGCTTTGTAATCAAGCTGATTGGGTGTTACTGTAGGAGTGACGCACTGTCTGGCACAGGGGACAAGAGTATCGGGCAACAACAAAAGGACTCACTCTCACCCAGATATTGTTAATCGGTTGTTTAGAAAGCTGAAAACACAACATTAACAACTATCAGATGAGCATGCCAGGAAGATGTATGTGGTTCATTCAAAGCAAATATTTTCACAATGAACATAATGTGTTGTTAACCCTGTGTGTTCAGGGCCTGTGAGCCTGTCCCTGATGTTCTATATATGTCAGTTCAAGGGCATAAACTTGTATTGTACTAATGCCACTATCCTCTGTCAGATTGCTATGGGTATTCCTCTTCAGAGGATCAAAGACATCAGGATGCTTTATGGGGTCCAGCCATGGGGAGACTCTCCCATTGACTTTGAGGGTCTGTCAACAGCGCCCTCCCCACGAGGCCATGTCATTGCAGCACGTATCACCAGTGAAAATCCTGATGAGGTAAACAAAGTATTTGATCACTGTTCTGTTCCTGTTCAGATTTTCACTTTGTAATTCTGTTGTACGGTAAATAAAGGCTGTTGTTATTACTTCTCTGAACGTCAAAATTAGCTGGTTTTGGTTTTGGCTGAGTTTAGTGAAATGTGGTGTGTGTGTATATGTTGTGATCGCAGGGTTTCAAGCCAAGCTCTGGAACGGTGCAAGAGCTGAATTTCCGCAGCAATAAGAACGTGTGGGGCTACTTCAGTGTCGCAGCGGCTGGAGGGCTGCATGAGTTCGCTGACTCCCAGTTTGGACACTGTTTCTCTTGGGGAGAGAATCGGGAAGAGGCCATCTCGTGAGTACACATAGAACAATAAAAACACTGCTGTGTGTGTGTGTGTGTGTGAAAGCTCACTCAAAAGCCATTTATTCATTGGTATATATTTACTATGGGAGATATTTTTTATGCAACTGTTCAATCAAACGGTTTTATAGTTGACATATGTGGTTATGTTCTTTTGCAGCAACATGGTGGTGGCTCTGAAGGAGTTGTCTATCAGAGGAGACTTCAGGACCACAGTGGAATACCTCATTAAACTGCTGGAGACTGAAAGCTTTCAGCACAACAGCATTGACACAGGCTGGCTGGACAGGCTTATCTCAGAGAAGATGCAGGTATACAGAGATGTTCCAGCTGTGGCCACTGGATGGTCTTAAAGAAAACTCTAGTGAGAAAAGATATGGTTGACATACTGAACCATATTATAATGTCAGTGTTGATAATAGTTAGATCTTGTGGTTTATGCCCATGGCACCATGCGGTTTGAATTTAAGCTTGAATGTTTGATGTTTTACTGGATAAAAATTAAAGTGTATGTCATGGGCAGGCAGAGCGTCCCGACACCATGCTGGGAATTGTGAGCGGGGCTCTTCATGTTGCAGATGTCAATCTGAGGAACAGTGTGTCCAACTTTCTGCATTCTCTGGAAAGGTAAAAATATGGCATATCACTGTAAAACCCTTTTATAATAAGTATAGTAAATACTTGTGCAGTGTTTGGATAGAAAACATAAGAACGCTCTCTGCTCTCTGACCAGGGGCCAAGTGCTGCCAGCACACACACTACTTAATACTGTGGATGTCGAGCTGATCTACGAAGGTAATAAGTACGTCCTGACTGTGACACGCCAGTCTCCCAACTCCTACGTGGTCATCATGAACAACTCCTCTGCTGAGGTGGACGTCCATCGGCTCAGTGATGGAGGTCTCCTGCTGTCTTATGATGGAAGCAGCTACACTACATACATGAAGGAAGAGGTGGACAGGTAAGAACAAAGCTTTAGAATTAAAATATCATTACTAATTCAGCCATAATTTTATCAACTAGAATAAAACGTAATTAAAAAATATTTACACATCATTATGCTGATAAGTCATTGCCTGAAAATATCTCAACTCAGTTAA
The DNA here is from genome assembly GCF_004916995.1 of Morone saxatilis. Taxonomy (NCBI): domain Eukaryota; kingdom Metazoa; phylum Chordata; class Actinopteri; family Moronidae; genus Morone; species Morone saxatilis. Next base: position 17,741,215 of record NW_023339763.1, on the reverse strand, counting down.
CAATGTTACAGATATTACTTAATGCACTTGCATCTTATAATTTCTGGTTCTGTTACAACTAAGTATATTTTTTTTCCTACAGGTATCGCATCACAATTGGGAACAAGACTTGTGTTTTCGAAAGGGAGAATGATCCTTCGCTGCTGCGCTCTCCTTCAGCAGGAAAACTTATCCAGTACACAGTTGAGGATGGCGGGCATGTGTTTTCTGGCCAGTGCTATGCTGAAATAGAGGTACAATATGTTATCTGTATGTTGTCCACAAAAAAAGATGGAATCTGTTTAAATTCACTTTATTTTTCTTTGATGAGTTGTATAGATGTAAACTCTGTACGTCTTCTAATTCCAGGTGATGAAAATGGTAATGACCCTTACGGCTGCAGAGTCTGGTTGCATTCACTACGTGAAGAGGGCTGGAGCAGCACTGGAGCCTGGCTGTGTCATTGCCAAGCTGCAACTGGATGACCCAAGCAGAGTGCAGCAGGTACTATATGTCTGACTAATGCGATGTACGAAGTGGTATGCCAAGTAGGATTTTCCATATTCCTGCTACAAAATGACCCACAATATGTCATATTTCTTTATTTAGTTCACAATATTGGCATTCAAAGTTGCTTCACCTTTTTATATAAAACTTTTTTCAGTCTCGCTTTTAATATGCCTTTGGGAAAAAGTTGTATTGATCATGCTGTAAAGAATATAAAACGAAAAAGACATAACCCATACAGATTTTCCTTCATAATGTCTGTACTTTTTAGCCAGTATGGTAGTAAAATAGGTCTGAAATTGCATTTATAATAGTCTTAAAAAGTCTTAAATTTAACCTGTTGAAACTGTTTTAGCTTTCAGCTTCTATCATGAAAAGCGACAGCCTTTAAAAAAAGTCAGAGATCTACATTTCCATATACAAGAGATGCACTCTACTCCACACACTCTACTGTGGCTTTATATATTAGTTAGGGTGTGTATTCTTTCATTTTTGCTTATGACAAGTCACTTTATGAAATCAAAGCATCAATGAGGCAGGAAATTGAGGCTGCCACCAAAGATGATTGCTCAATTAGCTGAAGGAAAAGGGTGTGTGAATAAACATCTGAACCAAGCTAATGTCACTTCTGGTGTTGTACCAATATCCAAAGAAGGACAAAGTGGAAGCTACACATTTTGGACTACTTTCTTGGATGGACATTATTCACAGTAAATGCAGGTTTGTTTAACTTGCATGTAGCTGCGGTAGCCTGCCACTACTTCCTACTAGACTATCAACTCCCATTGACAATGCAACATCAGCACATTCACACCAGTGTTGTAAAATAAATATTTGTGTTTGTCTTGTAGGCAGAGCTTCACACAGGGGCCCTGCCATCTATCCAGGCAGTGGCTCTGAGAGGCGAGAAGCTACACAGAGTCTTCCACAACACACTGGATCATCTTGTTCACATAATGAATGGCTACTGTCTTCCTGAGCCTTTCTTCAGTGCTAAAGTAAGAATTCATACACACCTGTGGTACACACCAACATCAGCTTTTCCAACTGTAAGCAGTTCCTTAAACATACAACTCCTGTGTCTGTCCTAGTTGAAAGAGTGGGTGGAACGGTTGATGAAAACAATGCGTGATCCCTCTTTGCCACTGTTGGAGCTTCAAGACATCATGACGAGTGTGTCAGGTCGCATCCCCCCCGCTGTGGAGAAAGCTATCAAGAAGGAGATGGCTCAGTATGCTAGCAACATCACCTCTGTGCTCTGCCAGTTTCCCAGCCAGCAGGTGCGTCCACCAACATGTGCACACCCCACGCTAACTAAGCCCACAGAATTCTGTTTAAATGTACCTTGTCTATAACAGTGAAACTCCTGTTGAGCATTTTGCTGTTTCTTTGCCCGCAGTAGTTTTGTTTGTATTCCACAGTTAACCCTGTTTCCAGGAGAACAAAGGGATTAGTTATGAACACATGTAGAGCACATTTTTAATGCTTCCACACTAGATCATGTACAAAACAGCAGTAAAAACCTGTTATAACAAATATATGGAGTGTTTTCCTGTATCTCCAGTAGTTTTATTAGATCAGCACTGAGATTTCTCAACTCTGCACTTGGCTAGAATACTGTGTCCCCAGTTTCTTGTGCAAACAAATTATTTCACAATGTGTATGTCTGTGTCTGTGTCTGTGTGTAAAAGATGTCAACAATTTGCTGAATTATGTAAAAAATACAGTGGATTTGATGTGTTATTACTGGTTAAACATTTTGGACACTCCATATTCATTCATACTTTAGGAATTTTATATTCATGCATAATTTATAAATAGCAAAGGAAGCACAGTACACTAATGTCAGTAGTAGTGAAAGGGTCACACACTGCCAACAATATTTATCTCTTGTTTAAATCATGAGTTTGGATCTGGATAAAATGGTAGCAAGCTAACTGAGGGGTCATCACTGCCACTGGGATAAAATGCTTATGAGTCTCCATTGCTGTTGGGAATAAATGCTTATATTGTTAATCTCCCTTGTTTCCAGATTGCAAACATCCTGGACAGCCACGCTGCTACTCTTAATAAGAAGTCTGAGAGAGAAGTCTTCTTTATGAACACGCAAAGCATTGTTCAGCTGGTACAGAAGTGAGTATGGTACTCTATAGCTCAATATAATGCAAAGCTTAACACACTGATTACAAAACTCTTAATGTAATTTGCTGCATGACTGAGAGTGGTTTACTTTATATTAGTTGTTCTCTTAGTCACTAGATCTCGATTTTGTCCATATGCCCATCTAGTACAGCGCTGCATTGTTTGTTTCAGACCAGACTGTTTTTGTCTCCAACAGGTATCGCAGTGGCATCCGAGGTCACATGAAGGCGGTGGTGATGGACTTGCTCAGACAGTACCTGAAAGTAGAGATCCAGTTTCAGAATGGTGAGGAACAACAACAACAGCAGCACACTTAATTATTGGTTTCAAGTGCTCATTGTGGTGGCACATTGCCACATGCAAGAGTAATGTGGGTTTAGCTTTGCTGTCCTACAAGTTCTTTTTTAGAAAAACTGCACTTACTGATTGTGTCCACTTGGTGGGGCTCTTCCACAATAAACCCCTGACCACCTGTGCATTTGCAGTTCCCCTGTGCAGTATATTTGCTAAGCTACTTTACTTGTTGGTTTGTCAACAGGACACTATGACAAGTGTGTGTTTGCCCTGCGTGAGGAAAACAAAGGCGATATGGCAAATGTGCTCAACTATATCTTCTCCCATGCTCAAGTCACCAAGAAGAACCTGCTGGTTACAATGTTGATTGTAAGTGTGTGTTTGAAAGACTTGATTAATAACTGATAAAAACAGACTTGTCCTTTTGCAGGGGATATTGACTCCTTCATCATATCTTATTCTTGACTAGAGTGTTTTAAGATATCTAACTTATGATGTTACGTAATGTTATCATCTGTTTTGTCTAGGACCAGCTGTGTGGCCGTGATCCCACACTAACAGATGAACTGATGGCCATCTTGACTGAACTCACCCAGCTCAGCAAGACAACCAATGCCAAGGTGGCACTGCGTGCTCGGCAGGTCAGATATGAACAAAAAAATTGCTGATTTCTTAATTGTCCTGCAAATGAGAAACATGATTACGACAATCAGGGGCATTTGAGAAACCTTTTTTCCCCTAAGTAGATTTCCCCTGAAGAACACCATTTTTTTCTGCCATATGGGTAACAAGATTTGTAATCTGCTCTGAATTTGATGAAAGGAGAGATCATTACATGTAGTGATGGGGTCTGTGTAATGCTTCAGTTCAATCTTCCATTTCCAAAATGATAAATGAAAAAGTGGAAAATTGAATTCCATTTACCAAAATTGTATTTTTTATTTATAAAATCAATGTATAATTAAGATTTTGGAGTCAATTCCATGTATCATTTGTTCTTTGGTTTCGTAATTGGAAAAACACAAAGACGGGTTGGGGGGCAGGCCGTCCAGCATTGCCACGAGCAGGTACCGGTCCAAGTCCAGAGCAGGGTTTGGGTCTAGCCCGCCACAGAGTGAAGCAAAAAAAATGCTTGGTGTGTGTTGAGGGGTAGGGGTAAGGGTACCTAGAGAAGAGCAGCACAAATAGTAACAAAATGTTTTTTGGTTTTAAACAGAAAAACATATTTGTTTTGTATTTTTATATTTTTGCCATCTTGTTTTAAAACCGAAAAACACAACAACAATGCCGTTTTTTTTTTTTTTTTTCCAAATTGGTCTTGAAATGAAAAACCAAATATTTCTATTTGTGTGTTTGGGGTGCCGTATCCAAGCGCCAGACTAAACTTATGTCTGGTTGGCTGGCGGGAGCCGCTTGTCTCATCTATTGTCACACTTGCATTCAATGATTACATGATATCTGATCATGGTCTCCTCCCCACTCATTTAAATGCAGATTTTCCCTGTTTAGTGACATCAGAGTTTGGGATTAGACCAGTCAATGGATTAGATTTACGTATGTATGTTCAAATAAGGTCAAATCTTTTAAAAATGTGGATAGGCTCAAATTAAACTTCTAAGTGTTACCAGAGTGCCCAGAGATGCATCAGATAGGGTTAATTATTAAACATCTACTTTTCAACATTAGACAAATGTTTTATTGATTATCTATGGGGACACCACCAGATGTCACTATCTACTCTTTTTAACTTTTTCTTTTATTCGTGCTGTTTACCTAGGTCTTAATAGCTTCCCACCTCCCCTCTTATGAGCTACGACACAACCAGGTGGAGTCCATCTTCCTCTCTGCCATTGATATGTATGGACACCAATTCTGCATTGAGAACCTTCAGGTAGGCAGTAAAGGAGTATTATCTGTGGTTTTATGTAATGCTCTGAAAATGGAGAAAGCTTTAAGATGACAAAATATCCCTTTTTTTTCTAGAAACTGATCCTTTCAGAAACATCAATTTTTGATGTTCTGCCCAACTTCTTCTACCACAGTAATCAGGTTGTCAGGATGGCTGCCCTTGAGGTGAGATGAATGACAGTCTTAATCCACATATCAATTTGCCGTGAGTGAATTTGATTTGAATGCACGTTTAAAACTAATAGTAATAATAGTAACTAATAGTTTTTTGTGGCCTTATCCCCAATAAGGTGTACGTTCGCAGAGCATACATTGCGTATGAGCTGAACAGCGTTCAGCATCGACAGCTGAGGGACAACACATGTATAGTAGAGTTCCAGTTCATGCTTCCCACCTCGCACCCAAACAGGTATAACACACACCAAAGTTCTTGCAACGCTCACATGCTGTGCATCATCTTTGCTGCTGCTCCCCCCTTAAACGGCACTGTGGACAGGAATCAATACTTATTACAGAGATGAATATTGAATTTTCCATTGGTGGCAGTGATGCTGGAAAGTTGGCAGCGCCAGCATGTATTTGGTCACTGCGTTATGTTAATTTTAGCGGCATCACCTACAACTATCTTTTGTTGTTCCTTCTCACTGCCTTTTTTGGTTGTATCTCCCTTTGCCTCATAGACCACTGTGTGATTCAGTTGTCAAGGTGTTTGTGGCATAGGTGGGGGTGTTCTGTGGTTACACAAAACATATCACTCCAGTGCCTGGAAATCGCATACTTTTTGTGCCATAACTGTTATAAGATGAATATCTATGGCGCTGATTTAAAATCACTGCAGCAGTGAAGAGTTTACTTCACAATCTTACGTCCTCCATGGTGCCACGGTTTACTCTCCCACCTTCCCAGCTATGCGTCATTGTTCATATACGTTCTCCATGTAAATGCTTCTCATGTGCAAAAGAAGGTATTTTGCAAGACTGAAAATACTTTTCTTGGTTTGTCAGAAGTGTGTGAGCGCCATGAACAACAAAGGTCCCAGCCTCAGGAGTCTCATTGCCCTTCCTTGTTAGTCCTGGAAAAACCTTGGGGCACTCTTAAACCATATAAAACCTGAGAATCAGAGAGAGAATCAGAGAGAAACTAATAGACAAACTCCAAATATTTCTTGTACATGCTCAGCATTTAGAAAAGAAAAGAAAAGAAAAGCCTGTAACAAAAGAAGTACTGTGGCATTTCTGTTGCACTTGTGTTCTGCATCCTACCTGTGTGACTGTGTCCGGTTTGTCTGTGTCTCAGTGTGTGTACGTTTTGTGCGTATTTGTCTGTTAACGCTTTGCAGTGCTTGTATTTTTCTTTGCTGTGTTGGGTTCAGCTCTTTTTATACAGTTAGGTGAGGCAATCCTTTAAAATGCCGGCATGCACACATTTTATTGCATGTCTGTGATTGTATGTGTCCGAATTAACCTTCATGATTTGCTCATCACTGTGAACTAAATACTGCATGAGGATGTGAAATGATCCTCTGTCTTTGTTCAGAGTAAACCTCAGGACAAGGAGGCCTTAGGATCTCATGATGCATGTTGTAAAGGGAGCAGTCAGGATGTGAAATGTGTGTTTAGGGTTGGAAAGATATTTTCACTTTACTTTATTCTCAATTTTTGACATTCATTGCATTCATTTAGATATTGATAAATGCAAACTAAATTAAGTATTAAACAGCACACACACATACTTACACACACACATACACACCCATTGCTACACCTTGACTGTCTTCCTTTCCTGGTGCCTGCCACTAACCACTTAGTAATCAATGTTGTTTGATTGCAGAGGGAACATCCCCACTCTAAACAGGTATTGTAAACATTCTTTTTATTGCATAGACTACTAGTGACTGTAGGTTAGCTGGCTGCATGGTCAAAACAGTAATCTATGTTCTAAATAATTAATCTGGTTATTAAATCTACATATTGTTTGGTGTTTTGAAATTTTGCAAAAATGAAACCGATTTAACTACTGGAGTTTCGTCTGATTGAGAAAAGCAATGTTTAATTTTAACTGACAACAGCATGGCCCTTGGCATTCAGCCTCTGTGTCAAACATGTTTTTGAGTCTGTGTGTGTCTTTGTGGAAGAGAGTTATATTCCCAACTGTTGTGTGTATGAGCTTCAATATTTTGGAGATTTGGAATAACATGGGATGTAATGTGGTGTAAGATCATTTGAATTACATGTTGGAGGAATGTTGTGCATCAGTGCAAATCTCCTGAACTGAAACCTGTGACTGTCCTGCCAGGAAAATGTCTGCTCCAATCCTGGACATTGTAAAAGCCATGGACACTAAATTACAGGAAACTAAACCCCAGGACCTTAAAGAACAAGATAGTAAATCTAAGGATGATAATGCTGAGAAGATAAATGGCTCTGATTCGGAAGCTATGGACAGGTTTGACACACCAAACGTCTTGAGTACTTTCAGTGGGTGTAACCTCTGGGAAAGCTTCATACAATCACCACTATCAAGACTAACACCCCAAAAAATTAAATGTGAATATTTAAAGGGTCTTTCTGGTGGTTTTATGTTCATATTCCTGTAAAAGGAATCTTTTCTTTTTTTAATTTGACTAACTGTGATCTGTCAAAAATCCTTCACATACTGTATAGGTTGTGTTCACATGTAATGGTGTAATTATATTCCTACTTGCTTTTATAATTGGAACCTCACTCAGTTTTTATCATAAAGCGTCTCCTACAATTATTCCATTACCATTTCAATCTGCTGAAAAACTGAGGTATCAAACTGTTGTGAGGCTCTTAAAGGTGGATGGGGGATGTTGTCACAGAGTCATTCGACTGATCTGGTAGATTCCTATTGTAATTTCTCTCTGTCTGTACCCTAGGATGTCATTCTCATCCAATCTGAACCACTACGGCATGGTGCATGTAGCCAGTGTCAGTGACGTCCTGCTTGACACATCTTTTACACCACCTTGTCAGCGCATGGGAGCCATGGTCGCTTTCCGCTCCTTCCAGGAGTTCACCAGGTCAGTCCTTGTATAAAAATAGCCCTAAACTTGAATATATTTCGTCGGTAGGTGAAGATAATATTTCAAGTGTGATTAATGGCATGCATGACTTTGCTCCTATGCAGGAACATAGCAGACGTGTTGAGCTGTTTCTCCGACTCCCCTCCCCCAAGTCCAACCTTCCCAGAGGGAGGTAATCCTGTCCTGTATGGTGAAGAGGACAACAAGGTGACGAGAACGGACTTCTGATGGTCACAGGCCTGTCATTGACCTGTATGACTATGTACCTTTTGAATGTAAATGTGTTTTTGCTTTGTCATCCAGAGTGTCCAGGATGAGCCTATCCATATCCTGAATGTGGCTATAAAGACTGACAGCGACATTGATGACGATGGCCTGGCAGCCAGCTTCCGAGAGTTCACTCAGTCAAAGGTGGGAGCGGTCTACAGCAAGACCTTTTTGTTTCTGTTGATTTCAGCAGAGAGATAAATGTTTGAGATGGCTCAGAAAGATGTTCTCATCCTGACATTTTGCCTTTTTCCCGGTCCAGAAATCACTGCTGTTTGAACATGGCATCCGTAGGCTGACTTTCCTTGTGGCTCAGAAGGTGAGGGCTCTAATTAATACTGACCAAATCTACTACCTGTCTCCACAATCTGCTGCCCTGCTTGTCACCAATTCAAAAGTTCTGAACAGCATGTATCAACATTTTATAAATGAAACGCCCTGCATCCTACTTTTTGTAATTAATACTAATACTTTATTTGATTGTTTATGTGGAATAACAATATTGTGGTAATTGTAATAATTTGCATTTGGAATTTAGCTTATCATCCTGTTTGTCTCTATCTCTTTCTGCATGCCTTGCTTTTGCTACATTTATGATGACAGGATTTCAGGAAGCAAGTCAACTGTGAGGTGGACCAAAGGTTTCATGTAAGTAGAGGAAGACAAAGGAAATGAGGACAGGTGGCCCTTTGATTTGATTTGATTTGATTTGATTTGATTTGATTTATTGAACAAGTATCAATGCATTTGGTTAATCACAGTTCAAACACGCCCTACCATGGAGGTGCACATTAAATATCCAGACAGTCAGTTGCATTATTTCTGTTTTAAAATGCTGTGGACAGTCCACAGGGGGTAGATTAATGACATCAAAAGACAGTGTACTGATATTCCCAAGCTATTGGGTCCTGCAATTTCAAGGCTTATTCAACTGTTGCACCAGTGTAAATAAAAGAAACCTTGACACATCATTGTTCTGAATCAATAAAGGTTTGGATTGGCTACAGTTTGTTTTTAAGCTACAGTCATTAAAACCCCAGAACTAGGAATTGAACCCCCAATCACAGCAGTTTTCTGACATATTGTCTATTGTGCTGTAGTACACAGGGCTGCATTTATCTGACCAGGGTTGACCCATTATCAGCACGCACTAGCATTCAGATGATGGAGATAATGACAGGGATTTAGAAAAGGATTAGATTTTGAGAAATGCCCCGTTCTTTCGCCTCTGCTGTCATTTTGACAATGGGCATTGATTCCTTTTTGATGGCACCACGGTCTCTGATGAGAGCTAATCATGGAAACTGGTGTCACCGTCATTACATGACCCTTGTTACACGGAGGTTTTTTTTTTTGTAGTCTTCTCTGTTCACTATATTGTGGAGGGGATGTGATCAGTGTCAAATCATGGCTTTAGAGGTTTCCAGTGTGTGCACTGTTGCAGTTCTCTTGTTATCGTGTAGGCTGTGAGCTGATGACAGCATCTCCAATCGGTCTGGCATTGTTTTGGCAAGTGGGACACTTCATCTGATAATGTCAAACAGGGCTACCAGGCATTATTCAGAGGATCAAATGTTTTTTGAAAAAAGGGAATGTTTTATTCATTAACGTAGTGAGTGGTGCTATAAATATAAAGCCTATTACCATTATTATGTGAGCTTGCTGTCTGAGTGAATACAAAGTGATTCCCTGATAGAGAAATGAAAGCAGTGAAGTAGTATACGGCTCACTGCATGTAGAACAAGGTCCTGTTCATCACGGAATAATACTATACTAGCAAACTAAGCAAAGCCCAGTATAACTTATGGTCACCTGCTGTGATTAGGTTTATAGTTGGTACATTTCTAACTCATTTAGTATTTTCTAACAATGCTGTGCTTGCAAACATGTTTTTTTCTTGAGCCGTTTATGATTTATTTTTGTTCTTTCTATCTCTGTCTCACTATCTTACACAGAGAGAATTCCCCAAATTTTTCACATTCCGCGCCAGAGACAAGGTGGGTATCACAAAGTATTACCATGTGTCAGCTCACTTTTAACTCTAAAATGCCTTTTTATTTTAGTGAACAAAAAAACGATCGATAGACTTTCCTTTGGCTGCGAGACCATTCAAAACTATGTTTTCACTGTTAACTTTTCACCTCTTTGAGATGCTGACTTTCACTCTATCACAATCAGTGATGGCTCTTCCTCTCTGTTACCCCTGATAGTTTCACTACAATAACACCACCAAAACTCATTAAAGTAATGAAGTCTTTAATTATGTCTCCCATTTAAGTGAAATGACACCCATTACCAGCTTTCTGAGATTGAGATTGCTCATGGTTTCATTGACTTAATACAGTGTGTGGCTCACAGGCATCTTTTTACTATTATATCAACTCTGTGCTGCTGAAATTGCCAATTTGAACTACTTCTGTTAATGGAGGAGTTTATGGCAGGGAAGCTCAACTTGTAAAGAAAAAGTTCTTCAGGAAAGTCTTTGAACATGTCCATTTAAAATGTTTTGTGTGACTGTGTCCTGCCTCTCTATAGTTTGAGGAGGACAGGATCTATCGTCATTTGGAGCCGGCACTAGCTTTCCAGTTGGAGCTCAACCGCATGCGCAATTTTGCCTTAACGGCAATCCCATGTGCCAACCACAAAATGCACCTGTACCTGGGTGCAGCGCGCGTGGAGGTGGGCACAGAGGTTACGGACTACCGTTTCTTTGTGCGAGCCATTATCCGCCACTCTGATCTGGTCACAAAGGTGAGAGAACGGAGGAACCAGGAACCATTGCACTCCCTTTTTTTAAGTTGGTTTTAGAAGTTTTGGAATTTGCAACACAATCATTTATCTCCCTTTTTTTGATGTTATAAGTTATTCATACATGCTGACAATGACAGATTGTTTTCTTGTTCACTCACTAGGAGGCCTCCTTTGAATACCTTCACAATGAGGCAGAGCGTCTGCTGCTGGAAGCCATGGATGAGCTGGAGGTGGCTTTCAACAACACAACTGTACGCACTGACTGCAACCATATCTTCCTCAATTTTGTCCCCACAGTCATCATGGACCCATCAAAGGTTTGTGGAACTATCACACATTTGTATATCTGATACGCTGTCCGACTAGCTCACATTGTTATTAATGAGTTTACTGCTTTCTAATCTTGCTCTACTAACTTCAGATCGAGGAGTCTGTGCGCTCCATGGTGATGCGTTACGGCAGCCGTCTGTGGAAGCTGCGTGTCCTGCAGGCTGAACTGAAAATTAACATCCGCCTGACTCCAACAGGAAAGCAAATCCCCATCCGCCTCTTCCTCACCAATGAATCAGGCTACTACCTGGACATCAGCCTGTACAAGGAGGTCACTGATTCTAGAACGGGACAGGTGGGGCCCAAAGACCGACAGGTGGGGCACTCATACATCTTCCATCTCATCTGCTTATTGTCCCGTCGCGGGCGAAAGGCTTCAGCTCCATCTTGGATACCTTAACGCCCAGAATGCAATTTACCAGCCTGTCTTATAAAGTATAAGATAGTAATTTTTACATATAAGAATTTAAAACGTCTTACTTTACTTACTGGGGTAGAGATCCAGTATGGTGTCATGCCCCTAGCCTGGTGGACAATTCTTTCAGTAATATCCTTTCTCCTCGCAGCTCATTAGGTAAGTTACACTTCATCCAGCCAGCCAGCCATCCATACATCTGTCCATCATCACATCCACCCGTTAAAGGAACGAATGTTGAATACCTGTAATGGGCTTTAGTAAAATCTGAAATGAAGGAAAGAAATGACCATTATCCTTGTATACATTCAATTCTTGTTAATTTTTTAGTTTCAAGTTTGTTTGTTTTTTCATTTTTGCTGGGTGGTTGCTTTATTAGTTCCATAATATTGAATGGGGGAAAAAATTGGTTTTTATTTAGTCTCCATTTAAAGGGGAACTTGGCAACTCTAGCCATTTCTTCGCTGGTTTTCATTTTTGTCATCGC
>NW_023339763.1:17720495-17729064 GCF_004916995.1 Morone saxatilis | reverse complement strand
TCTTCAACACAGATTAAACTATGCTGGCTTCTTCTCGTCCATCTGCAATCCACCTGTCCTGCCATAGTCACAGCGCAGTCATTGGACCTGTAATCCTGAGGGTCTTCAAGTATCGCTACCGCCCACACCTCAGGATCTACAAGAGAGGCTTTAGCCCCTGCTAGCTGCCTGTGCCATCGTGCGAACACTGTGGGAGAGACATGAGGGAGAATCCAGGTACCTCTTTTTAGTTATATATAGCCTCACGTGGAAAGGATTAAGCTCCTCGCAGAGGCTTATGCTAGTGTTAGTCCTGAAGCTATGCCCATGCAGAGTGCGCAATGGGGGATGATGATGGAAGGGCCTTCTGTTAAGGTCTACGTCCGGTCTGTGAGCTAAGGATTATGACTGATGTGCGGCAGGTACAGGGATATGGGGAAAGATGAAGCGGCTGGGTGTGGAGAAGTGCTGGAAAGGGGCTGGAAGATGCGATAGCTGAGAATCCGTACTGGTTGGCTCGTCATAGCCCTGTCCGCCGAACACCTTACCGGAATAATGTATACCTGCTGCGGTATAAGATAGAATGAGGTGGGAGCGTCACTCGATCAAAGCAACACACAACGCGTACCAACGTCAGGTCCTCGTGCGCTCTCTCACCTGCGCATCCATATATTGAGCTGCGCATCACTTATTAAAGGTTCAGTGTGTATCCACTTAAAGTCAGAAAGGGATCTACTGGCCAAGGTTTCGATAAGGAAAGGCACTTACCTTTGGACATAATGACAGGAGCGGTTAACGCATGGTCTCTGGTTATAGCTCGTTTTACCATATTCACTATAATGTTGATGCCTTTAAACACAGTAGTGTTTTTTACTTGGAATACATAGGGAGAGCCTCCAGAGGGAGATGGCGGCCTCTTCTGCATGAGACGACACTGATGCCAGGCATGTTGCAACCCACCTTGTTCTCTAGCAAGACAGCCCAACGAGAGCGGTAAACCAATCATCGACTTTGAACGGAGGTCCTATATGTCATGATGTAGCGCACGTCAATTTTCAACGGCCACCAACCTTACACCACATTGACACCTCTCCACACCGCCCAAGTGCCTGATATTGAGCGGGGGCTCCACTCCAAACAAGGTACAGCATTCGATGCTGAGCATCTGAAATTTAATGCACATTCTCATACAACCTCAAACCAACGAACAGTTGGCCATATTAGAGGCTCTACACACTAAGTTAACCACACCATGCTCTGACTCAGCATCTGTGGTTCGCCTGTAATTACGGCCCATGTTGCTGCAACAAAAATAAAAAGACACAACCATTAGAAATAAGCATCCTCGCCTGATAAATCTTAAATTTCTTGCCCATCCTAATGTTTTCCAGGTCCTCCATAAATGCAAAATCAATGCTCATAAATAACGTCTGGAGTGTGAGTTTAGTAGAAGTTTAGAGCCCGCTCACATCCTATGCTGCTCACCAGGTAGCCACCTTCCGAGACCCACACCAGCTATTGATTCTTCGTGGATGTTCTTTGCCTTTTTAGCCTCTATAGCATTGAAATTGTCTCCCAATATCTCAACTCAGGTCACACAGTGCAGATTCTACAAAAGAAGAGAAGTACATGAAGGTGAGTTCCCATCAATATGTGAGTTGTACAGGTGGTTATGATCTACATACAATGAAAACCTACACACTTAAAAAGAAGATCTGGATCCGTCTTTAATGAAAAAACCTAAGGGCTCGCATCTCTCATACTCGAGCTGATGCACCAGCCCTGCAGTGCTCCACGTTTTTGTCAGAACCTCGCCCTTGCCTTTCGGTGCTTTCCTGAAGAATCGCTCTGGTGGAAACGACAGACTATCCGTGTCTGACGCGTTGTACTGATTCTCGCCTGCCCGCAGGGCTGGAGCCGACTTTGAAGATCTCCCCTTTCCGAATCCCAACCCACCGGCCCTCGCCTGCCACTCATCAGCTGGATGAATGCGCTCGACTGCGCCGAACCAGCGCGCCCACCGGAACCAAATCACCCTCGAGGAAATCATCGCGTACAGGATGATAAAGAAGCAGCTTACCACTGCATACCAGTACAGGGCCGGCTACCTACAAAGCGTAAAATTCAAACAAAAAACTTGTGAATGTTTTTTAAGTCCAGAATGCAGAATTTGGTTTACGTGCCACGAATACGATTTACGACCATTACGGAGAATCGTGACATTTCATCATAGGAGACCAAGAAATTTAGGCGACGGACAGGTCTGTACAAGTTACTTGAAAGCCGTTCCCAGGGCAGGTGAATCTTATAGTGGGAGGATTTTTCTTTTTTTTTTCTTCAAAAGATTAAACTATTTGTTTTTTCCATCTGAATCACTGTCTGCCATAACTAAGCAGTCATTGCTGTATCCCCCCTGCAGGGTTTCAAGTATCTCTACCTCACACCTCAGGATTACAAGAAGGTTTCAGCCCTGAACTCTGTGCATTGCGAACATGTGGAGGATGAGGGAGAATCCAGGTACATCTTTTTATTATATATTAGTACGTGAGGAAATTAATCTGCAAGGTTATGTAGTGTTAGTCTGAAGTATGCCCATGAGATCACAATGGGGGTGATGATGGAAGGGCTTTTTAAGGGTCACGTCCGGCTGTGAGTAAATATATGTGTTGTCATGCAGGTACAAGATCACTGATATCATAGGAAAAGATGAAGGGCTGGGTGTGGAGAATCTGAAAGGGTCTGGAATGATAGCTGGAGAATCCTCTCTGGCGTATGAGGAGATCATCACCATGAACCTGGTAAGAATGAAGTGGGCACACAAAAAAACACACGCGTACACGTAGCCTCCTCCCTAGCCTTGAGCTGCTCACTCATGTGATCTTTCAAGAACAAAGGCTTGCTTGATACAAAGAGTTAATGCATCTGGTTACTTTACACGTATTTGATGCCTTAACATGATTGTCCGGGCCAATAGGTCACATGCAGAGCCATAGGGATCGGGGCCTATCTGGTGAGGCTAGGACAGAGAACCATTCAAGTGGACAACTCTCACATTATCCTTACTGGAGCTGGGGCACTCAACAAGGTAAGATGATCTGATCTGAATTTAATGCATATTTTACTACACCAAGACAGTTTTTTTGCTCTTAAATTTAAAACACAATGCTGTTGTGTGATTGTGTGCACTGTGCTCCAAAAAAAAAAAAAAATCATTAAATCTGTAATTTCTAAATTCACATAATTGATGCATTTGCATTTTAATGAGAAATTTGCTATAAATATTCATTCACTCTTACTGTACAGTGTGGTTTTTTTTTTTGGTTTTTTTTTACAATAAATGAATAAACTGCAGATTATGAAATATATAATGACAGGGTCGAGTGGTGTGTGTGTTTATGCATCAAAGAAAAGAAATGAGAAGAGTGTACTAAAATTGTGGTGCTGTTCCAACTCAGCGCTCAGGCTTCCTTCCACCCCCTTCTGTTCTACTAGGATTCCCTTTCCGATCCCAGCCACCGGCCTGCCTGCCACTCATAGTGGAATAATTGAATGCGAACCATGAAGTTGTATTTGCATAGAAATAGAGTGACATGCCAGAGGCTGCAGTGTAGGACACCCATATCATTTGTTTTTAATCAAAATGAAAAGTTTTGCTGAGGCAGATTGTTTTCTGCAAGCAGTTGATTGGTGTGTTGATGCACGTGTGTGTGTGTGTGTCTCTCTCCATGCTTCACTACCTCCTCTTGTCTTGCTTTCCATTCTCTGTCCTTGTCAGTGCATTAAGATGACTCTATTTCAAATTAGATGATAGATCGCAACATGACAAATCATGCAAATGGCCCAATGATGGCATACCTTTTTGCTTGGAGCTCAATTGTTTTTAGATGAGCCTCACTGTTTAGCTCTGTCTGTGGGTGTAGACTCATAGTAATGTTTACTGACAATGTGCAGGTGATGTATTGCAGTATGTTCTTTGTTTACAATGGGTTGTGTTTATTTTAGAATAGTACTGATTTCACCAGCGACACAGGCAAGAAATAGGGTCGTTTTTTTTTTTCTGCTCGTTTATCATATGGTTTCCTGGCTATTAACTGAAACTTAATGGAGAGCAGGAGGCTGCCACCCAGAGATCATCATTTCATTAGCTGCTGGAAAGCTCTCATATTTTCATGGGGAGTGGATAGTAACTACTAGCATAAATACCCCAGTGAGCTGTTACATCCAGTCTGCCCCTCATTTTCTTCCTCCCAGCCATCTCCCTGTGTCCCTCCTCCTATATCTCCTCCTCTTCTCTCTGCTGTGGAATCTTAATGAATCTGGCAGTGGCCGGAGGCACAGGGGTTTTGTGTATGTCAAGGTGACTGCAATGTTTCTTGGGGCCGCAGGCTTTCCTGACAGCTTTAGGAGAGTGCCCTAGATTTGTAGCCAGATACATAACCATTAATGGTAATAAAGAAAGTAAATGATGGCTGAAAAGGTGAGAGCTGAGGGTAGGCATTGAGCTCCTCTCTGATTTTTATGGAACCATGTCAGGGCCCTGCCACCTGTTCTAGGCTGCTTATGAAAATAGGGTGGGCTGGGAGTGAGATTTTATAGCTTCAGGTTGGCATAGGGACAGTTTTAAAGGTGGCTTCCATCTCACCCTTATACAACAGCCCCTTTTACAACTGGTGGAACCGGAGGATTCACACACAGGACAACAAAAAGGGATGCAAGCCAGTTAAATGAATGAAAGTGTTTTGGATGAAATTCACACTATCTGTTAGAACATTCCCTCAGGAAGAGTGGCAGGTGCTGCCACCCACCTGTGACTGCTGGAGTAGAGACATTTCTGGCTGCTGATCATCTGTATTGATGAGGCAGTGAGACCATGTAATACAGGGTCCTGCT
This sequence comes from Morone saxatilis, assembly GCF_004916995.1. Lineage (NCBI taxonomy): Eukaryota > Metazoa > Chordata > Actinopteri > Moronidae > Morone > Morone saxatilis. Next base: position 17,724,195 of record NW_023339763.1, on the reverse strand, counting down.
GTTACCCAGCTTGTCTGTGTCTCTGTGCGATCTCATTGAACCACACTCCCGGTGAAGCCAGACGCCAGAAACCAGAAGCCTGGTGACAGGACCTCCTGTTGTCGGCCAAGGTTGCACAACATGAACAGTGGATTAACGCTGTTGCCTCCATTAAGAGGCCAGGGTAAATCCACGCTAAATTTAACTGGGCAGAAAACTGCTGTTCCAATTTTTAAGCAGGCTCCAAGAGCAGTGCTTCTGCAGTTTTCAGTTGTAAGTGACTTTCTGTGTTGTACCCTCAAAATAAACTCATGTTTACTTCCACAGTACATGCCTAAAAAAACAGAATCAAATGCATGCTGGGATTCAACAAAGAAATGTATTATTTTTAATCATCCTTTTTCCCCCCATCTAAAATCCACACCTTCGTCTTTTTCCTACTACAGGTGCTGGGCAGAGAAGTGTACACATCGAACAACCAGCTGGGTGGAATCCAAATCATGCACAACAATGGTGTGACCCACTGCACTGTTTGTGATGACTTTGAGGGAGTCTTCCTGCTTCTGCAGTGGCTTTCCTACATGCCCATGGTAATGTTTAGCTGTTGTGATAAATTAACTTATCCAGATGTTTGGAACTATGTGTTTTTGACCTTGTAAAATAAAAACATTTCTTTTATTTTTTGTTTTAGTGTAAATCTAGTCCAGTGCCCATCCTCAGTGCCAAGGATCCAGTAGATCGGCCTGTGGAGTTTGTGCCTACAAAGGCACCCTATGACCCTCGTTGGATGTTAGCAGGACGTCCCAGCCAGAGTGAGTATCTAGTCTGGGTGTCCAGAGAAATCTTGTAACCGAAACTCCAATTTTTGACGACATTTATGTGATTGTATCATGTGTTTATAACCATTTTATGTCTTACAGACATGCTCTGCTCCAAAAATAGCATCCTGGTTTTATCTACAATGATGATTAATACACTTTTACTTTTACTCATTTCCTCCACTAATTATTTTCATTGAAAATGCTTTATCAGCATCTGTAAAGAGTCACACCCACACTTTATTTTTGTGTGCGTTATGTCAAGTATACAAAGATTTATCATTTCAGCCTGATATCCCCTGTGTTAAAGGTTGAAAAAATTAATAGTAAAGAGACAATATTAAGAATTTAAGAGAGAAATGGGGACAGCTAATGCTGCTGAAGGCAAGATCAAGATGGTACCAAAATGGATCCAGTGTGTTTTACACTGCAGGTCTGGACTGAGCAGGTTCCACATCAGTGTAATTACAGCTTGGGACAGCAAAGGGATTGGGGGACCGTGTTGGAAGCCAGTCAACGTCTCTGGTAGTGATGAGTGGCGAGGCTTAATTGAATGGTAACCTCATAGGCTGGGCATGTTTCTCTGGGTGTGCAGGCAGAAAAAGAGCTGAGTAAGCCTTCTTATACAGTCATCCATCATGGTTGCTGCCAAGATTATAAATACATAACCTCGGGCTGCATGATGAATAAAGCCAGGATTTTTTATAAAACACAATGGAAAGAGAATATTTTTGGGAAACTAACACACTTGCATTCCCAGTTTGTAATAATTAACTCCACTTTTCACTGTTTCACTCTCTCTGATTTTCTTTTCTGCACTTTGTCGCTTTTCTTATCACTTCTATCTGTATATACAGCTCCAAAAGGTTCCTGGCAGAATGGCTTCTTTGACCATGGCTCCTTCATGGAGATCATGCAGCCTTGGGCTCAGAGTGTGGTGGTCGGCAGGGCCAGGTAACTGCCCCAACAAAACCCTAAACCCAGATGGCACAATGCCAATAAGGGATTTATTTGCACTGTAAATGTAGTCGAGGTATTTTGTAGATGTCAGCACTGAATGGCCTCTTCTTCACAGACTTGGGGGGATACCTACTGGGGTGGTTGCTGTGGAAACCAGGTCAGTGGAGCTGTCAATCCCAGCCGATCCAGCCAATTTGGACTCGGAGGCGAAGGTAACGGCTCGCGCCATACGTATACTAGCATCTCAGTACTTGGACATTTAAAAGACACTCATGTACTAATGCTGATTTTCTTATTTGTATGTTTAGATCATCCAGCAGGCAGGACAGGTGTGGTTCCCAGATTCTGCATTTAAAACAGCCCAGGCCATTAAGGACCTGAACAGAGAGGGCCTACCTCTCATAGTGTTTGCCAACTGGAGGGGCTTTTCTGGAGGAATGAAAGGTACTTATGCTCTCATGGTAATCAGTCAGTCTGTGTTTAAAGTCATTCAGTCCCTCATATGAAATTCTTCTTCTTAGATATGTACGACCAGGTGTTGAAATTTGGGGCCTACATCGTGGACGGGCTTAGGGAGTACAAGCAACCGGTACTGGTTTATATCCCACCCCAGGCTGAGCTAAGGGGAGGATCCTGGGTGGTTATAGATCCCACCATCAACCCTCGTCACATGGAGATGTACGCTGACAAGGACAGTCGGTAGGTTGGATGAAAAAAAGAGCAGATTAAGTATAGTCTTTATCAAAAAAACAACATTTGTTTATTTTAATTATTCTCATCTCCAGAGGTGGAGTGTTGGAACCTGAGGGAACAGTGGAGATCAAGTTTAGGAAGAAGGACCTGGTTAAGACCATGAGACGAGTAGATCCGGTCTACATGGGCTTGGCTGAAAGACTGGGTGAGTCCTCCGCTTCGATTCTAATTATAGATCTTTACGGGTGTCTTCGCCCCCCTCTGCCTTGTCCTCATTTTAGTAAGGCGCAATATATCAGGTGGGAGCATGTGTGCTTTCACTTTTGTTCTTTGATGTTGATTGTATCATCTTCACTGCTGTCCCTCGGGAGACGTGTCAATCACAGCCTACTCAGATCAATCACAGGCTCTCCTGTCTCTCCTGTGTATCGATTTTCCTCCAGGCTCAGAGCAATTGTGGTCTGATACTGTGTGGGCTCGGCGCTTTGGGCGAACTGGTGGAATTGAGGGGTTACTGGGGAGGGTTTGAGAGCTTACAGATTGGAATTGACAGAAATCAGTCTTCGTTGACAGCGACCAGGGGTTTGGGGGAGCTCTGAAACAAAATGCTGTTAACGGGAGTTAATTCGCAGCTGCATGCTCATCTAGAACCTGATTTCATGGTAACTGAACTATACGTAAAGGCCAACTGTAAGACTACTATGTTAAGATATGATTTTTGGCTTTTACACCTAAACTAAAATGACCTGACAGCTGTGTTGTATGCGTTGTTTTGAAACTCCAACAGGAACCCCAGAGCTGAGTCCCCCTGACCGTAAAGAGCTGGAGACCAAGCTGAAGGAGCGTGAGGAGTTTCTCCTGCCCATCTACCACCAGGTGGCTGTGCAGTTTGCAGACCTCCACGACACCCCAGGTCGCATGCAAGAGAAGGGCGTAATAACGGTGAGCACTTTTTATTTTTTAAATGCTGTCTTGTGTGCATGTATTGCTGCAGTGTGAGTGTGCAGTATGTGAATAACCTGAAAAGCCCCCAGGGGAGTATCAGTCTAGCTGCTGCTGCACCTGCCTTGTGAATAATGTTTGGTCTCACAAGGCTGTGAGACTCGTCCTCATAATTATCTTCTGATGACCCTGGTCAATCACCTCAGAAACCGTGGAGCAGCCTCAGGCAGGCCCCAGCTCATTCTGTGCCTTCCCAGTCCCATCTTTCACATACAAGTATACACACTTTGCTCACATGACCAGAAGGG
>NW_023339763.1:17708937-17720429 GCF_004916995.1 Morone saxatilis | reverse complement strand
CTGGGCCTAAAATGACATTCTCAGATCTCCAGCTCACTGTGATGAAGACTTAATTTACAGTGTAACGCATTTCTGTAACACACCTTCATCTGCTTTACAAGTGTTACACTTTCATCAAATCCTCAACAAACTTTTCAACAAAAATGAAAAGATTCCCACATTTGATTTTTCATAAACCTGAATTAGCCCTTTGAATTGAGTATAATGTGCATTAAAGCAGACTACTATACTATATTCGAAAGTCCTTCATGGCCCGCGTTATATGACGACATTTAATAATATTTAATAATATGCAAAACTTGGAGTTGGTAGCTTCTAACAATAGTAGGTGCAGTTACATTATCATTTCTTTTGTCTTTTGCCTATCTCAGGATATCCTTGAATGGCAAACATCCCGTCAGTTCTTTTACTGGCGTCTGCGGCGTCTGCTGTTGGAGGATACGGTGCAGAGGAAGATCCAAGCGGCCAACAGCGAGCTAACGGATGGCCAGGTCCAGGCAATGCTGCGCCGCTGGTTTGTGGAGGCCGAGGGGGCTGTCAAGGTACCGCATACTTTGTTCAGTATTCAGAAACCCTGCGTGGAAAATGTAGAAAAACCCTAATTAATATCTCATAGACTCAGTTTCTAAACTGGACGTTTTTTTTTTTTTTTCGTTTTTTTTACGGCAAAAGAGAAGACTGTGATAGAGTATGAGAAACGCATGTGCTCAGACTTTTTCTAACTTATTTTTAGATTTCAGTATCTACTCGTATCCAAAGTCATCAAATCCAGGCCTCTGTGATAAATGATTGAGAGAGTCTTTGACAGATCATCACCAGTATTTAATTGTCTGGGGGAAGAAAGGTTTAGTTCTTTTCAGTGTAAATGTCCAAGTAAACACCTTCTTAGCCCCTGGCAATGATTACAGTGCTCGTGTCTTTTTATCCTGAAACTCTTATTCCTTCTCCACAAGGTGCAAAACCTTGGTAAGCGTTCCTATTAAATCATCGTGATTTAATACAGATGGACTGATAACTGGTAGTTAATGAAAATAAACATCCCTCAGAGATGCATTCTGGCCCAGTCTCGGGCTCAGAGGACCAGCCGCAGGGGTGACATGAGCCTGCCCTGCGTTTGAGATCTCCTCAGAAGTGGCCTTCTTGTTAGCTAATATATTATCCCAATCAGGACTGGCTGTCTTAAGCCACAATTAATCACAGCCCTGGCACGTGCAGATAGGAGAGCAACACGCTGTTTCTTAATTAAAAGCAAACAGATTAAAAATGATTAATAAGGGCATTAAATGTTCTTGTGGACCTCAAGCAGGACTGTTCATAAAAAAGGCAAGAGCCCATTAAACCCCTCAGCCCCCAAATCTTTGCTAAGCCCTCCAGCCTGGCTTTGTTTGGGATCAGAGATGCCAGCACTCATGAATACTAATTTTCCTATCAGGTCCAGTCAACAAGACATCAGACCCCCACTTTGTGCCTGTCCATCTCTTTTGTTATTGTTGATATTATTTGCTGATTCATATTTCATCAGTTTATACAGAATGTTAATATTTCATTTTTCCATGGGACCTTTTTTTTATTTTATTATTATTCCCAATTACATTTGTTCTCACTCACACCATTGGAAAAAGTGTGATTCCTAGGTTTCATTTATCCATAAATACTTGAACGAATGAGGAATAATCTTACTCACAATGATTCATCTTCTCTCCTCTTAACACGCCCTCATTATTCAGGCCTACCTGTGGGATAACAATGAGGAGGTGGTGGCATGGCTGGAGAGGCAACTAGCTGAAGAAGAGGGCGCGAGGTCCGTCGTCGACGAGAACATCAAATACATCCGGCGAGATCACATCCTCAAGCAGATACGCAGGTAAGTCTCAACGATGCCAGCTCAGTGTGGTGAAGAGTTATACAGTGCAAAACATTTCACCTGTAATTACAACAACAAACACGTGAAATCCAGCTTATTAAGCTTTTTCCCCTTTTTATTTCAGCCTCGTTCAAGCCAATCCAGAGGTTGCCATGGATTCAATTGTGCACATGACCCAGCACATCTCGCCCACACAGAGAACCGAGGTGGTGCGCATCCTGTCCACTATGGAGACGTCGGCCTCCTCCTAGTTGGGAGCCCGGCCTCTCCTCTCCGCCTGGCTGAAGAACAGCTCAGGCCACAACCACAGCCAAAAGGAGCCTGGCTCAGCCACTGCTCCTGGCTTAGGCCCGGGCTGGAAACTGAGGCCAGAGGAGCCAACGTGATGGGCCCTTGGCAGCTGCCGGGTTACTGATGATTTGTTGGCTATGATTCTTACTAAGAGTTCAGATGACTGACATCAATTATAACATTTGTAAATTGTCTTACATGTATGCTTGTGTTCAGATAAATCAGTGTATGTTGTATTCAAGTGCAATTGAAAAATGGCTTAAACAATATCTAGTGACTAATATGTAATAATATATTTGGAGTTTACACAGTTGGCCCAAATGGATGTTTATGCTTCCATGATAATCAGTCATTTTAATGTTGTTGTCATATTAAAATGCCCCTTGGTTTGTGACATATGCTTGTTAATATTTGCAAGTGTTTTGATGACCAACTCCACAATGACAACACATTGCTGGGGGCGTCAGCCAGAAAAACGGGTTTTGAACTCCTAAGTAGGAAACACTTAGTTACTGAACAAAGACGGGGAACTGTATAACAGATTTGGACGGGAGAGCCCAGCAGGGAGCAGGGACATGGTCCATTTTAGACCCCGACTGTTTCACAGTTACCCTGCAGTGAGCAATGGGCAACTCGCCTCACAACAAAACCACAGCTGTCCCTTCTGTTGTCGCTCACACAGTACACACACATACACATGCTGCTTCAGATGCACTTTACTGCTCACTGTGCCCTCACAGAATCACCTGCTGCACAGGTTTTAACTGTTGCATCGAGCATACACACATACAGACGGACACGCACAAAGTGATACGAACAGTACCACGCACAGTGATAATGATGGTTAGAATGAGAATTGTTCACACACACACATAGTGGGTAATAGTGTGCTTGTTTAGTAAAAATGGGCTTTTCTTTTTTTGTGTTTGCTTCTACAACCAATCTTTTAAACTTGAGGGGTTTTTTTTAAATTTCTTTTTTAACTGAGGAAATATTTTTGAATTTACAAGAGTTCAATGGCTAAATCATTAAATGTCTGTGAAAGAACAACTACGGTTCACTGGAATTACATGTTACGTGTCTAATTTTACCTCTAATCCACATTAACTGTTCTATTTAACGTTTGTACTGTATGTATATGAAAGGTTACTTATTTTTAATATTCATTTTTGAAAACGCTGTTTGAATTGCATATTACTTGTACACTTGAGTTTGTTACCAATAGACAGGCAAAATGTGGCAACTATATCACACAAGGATTTTTCTTTAAAGGGTACATAGACGTAGAAGAACAGCACCGTAATATGTTAAATTCAGTCTTATAGCAGCTCATTGTGTCATGCTCTGCAGAAAAAGCAATGTTACTTATGTGATATGGCTTCATGGTCTGTGCTGTGCCTTCTTTGTTTCAGTATCAACGTTTAGTCCAGCTGCTTTATAAGTAACTGGTTGTTTACCTACACAAGGATGGATATGAATTTACAGTGATGATCTAAATGTGTCTGCAGATTTAATAAAGCTTACCCAACTTAGTTTGAAGTCTGTTTGTTTGAAAACTTTAAAATCTCCATTTTTTGGGGGTACTTTTAACAAAACTCTATTTTCCAAGAATTTGCAGTAATTTAATTTGTCAATTATCCTTATATATTGATGATCCTCGGGACAGATAACATCACTGGAAGCCTCATTAATTTCAGCAGTCAGTACAAAGTCTATTGCTCTGGAGAGACGTTTTCTGATTACTCGAAAATGATAGTCTTCCCATTCCTCAATCCACAGATGATTAAAGTGGCATTTTCTTCCTGGCTTTTAAACTTCAACAGTATTAAGGAGGATAAAGGAGATCAAACAAATATTGAGGGATCTATCTCATCCTTTTTCTATTTTTTTTTTTTGTCTAATTCTTTCATATCATCCCCTTGGCTCCATCAACTCTTTTACCATCCTACCAACAAATATGTAAGACAAATTGAGTTGCATGCACCCAATACCCACCACAATTATAGGAGGCCCAATAAGAAAATGAGTCATTTGGCGGTATAATTGGAAATGTGCCTTGCTTGGTCTCTCTGGTCTCCCAGAGGGTTTTGCTCATTTGTGGTGGCATGCTAGGTTGGCTAATTCTTTTAATCACAGACAAACTGCAGAATCAGGTTCTTTTTCAACTGCAGGAGTGAAGGGAACAGGAGTGTTTGGACAAACTTGTAGAAAACGACTTAATGTGTAGATTCATAATAAAATACGTGTAGTTACATCAACAATATTGACATGCTTTTTTTGCCTTTTGCTGGTCAAAGAACTACTTTGTAGGTTACAGTAAAGAAACTAAGCCAATTTTTAGAGAATTTAGATTGTTTTACTTTCTAATAGCCAAGCCCAGTGACTGCTGGTTCCAGGCAGAACTGTGACTCAAACGGAGGAGAGTACAGCAAGAAATATTAATGGGAAAAAAAGGAGAAAATCAGTGTCTGCGATGAGATTGAAATGGAAGCATTAAGATAGCACAGAGGGGAGACTCAATCATGCATCTGAGGCAACCATAATTCCACATTCACGCGTCTCAATGACTTGACAGCACTTGAGAGACAATGCCTGTGACCCAGTTGCAGCATTCCAATTATCAGGGTGTATGCAACAGTTGAGATGAAAAGGGAACAGGGTCTTTACAGAGCCCCAGGGCTGTCTGATTACTGCCTGAAAACAAGAGTCTTTTGCCCATGACAAAGAGTAGACCGACACAGAGGGAGCGCCAGGCCCCAGCTGTTCTTGTTCTCTCCGGGCTGGGGATTCTGAGGAGCTCATCTCAACTTCGCCTGCCCATTTACATTTCAACCATATCGGAAAGTTTAGAGCCAGTCAGACTAAGACACTTTTCATATTTCACATTTTTCCTGCCAGTCTTGGATAGAAGCAGATAAGCCTGCTTCTATTACCTAAAAGCAACCTTATATGCAGAATGCCTGTTGTTTTACATGAGTATATTTGTCACGACACATTTGACACGATAGTTCCCTACAAATATATTTCAGATTTTTTCAGTTTCAATGTTTCAATTTATTTCAATCCCCAAATGAAGTCAAATTGATGAATTATCATCAAGTCAAAATGTCCCAAGTCAAAAAAGGAAGTTCAACACCTAAAGTATACTAATATAATGTAGAAGTTTACCATCTATCCATCCTATAGGTAAACAACCAGTTACTTATAAAGCAGCTGGACTAAACGTTGATACTGGAACATAGAAGGCACAGCACAGACCATGAAGCCATATCACATAAATAACATTGCTTTTTCTGCAGAGCATGACACAATGAGCTGCTATATGACTGAATTTAACATTATGGTGCTGTTCTTCTACGACTATGTACCCTTTAAAGAAAAATCCTTGTGTGANNTAAAAATAAGTGTTTTAAAATGTTCAAAAAAAGTATTTTTTTCTCTATGAGTACACTTATATATTTCTTGTCACCACATTAAAGACTGTTTTTATTTCCAAAATATAAGGTATAAAGTCATGATTTAAATCTATTGTTAGTGGACCACTAGAAAATATATTAACATAGCAATATAATTATAGTTGTTAATTCATCTACTTGTGAACTATTTATTTATAAATACATTCAGAATAACATTAAATTAGCATTTTACCTAAAATGTATACACAAGTCTACTATTGTGGTAAGCAGAAGAAAATTACAAAACAAAAAAAATGTGGTTTACAGAACTTAATGATAGCCAATAAATAAAAATTCATATAATAAACTGGTTGTAATAATTGTTAAATATATACATTTATGCAAATTAATTTGATGTGGCAGTAAAAAACCCACGTTTAACCAAAATGTCCACATATCCAGTGCCTATGCATTACTAGCAACTTAACAGGGTGAAGCAAAACGGCACAGGTGGCCAAAGTACACACATTCTTTACTCAAGTAGAAGTACAGATATTTGAGTTAAAAAAGTGAAATTAAAAGTGCTGATTCAACTTCTTTTACTCAAGTAAGAGTGAAACAGTACAGATTCTGAAATGTAGTCAAAGTATAAAAAGAATTCTCTTAGTTTTTTTTTTTGAAGGACATTTCTACTCGCTGTTTCTGTGCAAAGAACTAAAACTTTAAAAAGGGTTCAGTCTCCCTCTTTCATCTTGATGATGGGAAGCTGTGCAATAATGCAAAAAAACATATAAATACATTTATAATTGCCCTCAAATTCATTAAAACTAAAGTAACATGCCTGTTTTGAATATGTAAGGGGCAGATAGTACAGATATTTGTTTAAAAATGTAGGGGTAAAAATAAAAAGTAAAGTACAGATACCTGGAAAAAAAAATATGGTAAAGTAGTATTTATACTTAATTTATACAAAGTATTTAAACTTTTTTACTCCCCACCTCTGCAAAAGGGTATACGTTATAAAAGCTGTCCATTTCCCTTATTAAGTAGCCGGAACAATGCAGCCATATCACACAGTACTTGAGTCCCAGTCTAGCCGGGTTTAAGCTGCAGTTCTAATGGGAAGTAAAATACTGCTGTCACACTATTGGCTTTGTTTGCAGTTTTATGATGGTGAAGTGAGATTTCCCCATGCATTTCAAGGCTTTCCTGATTTATAATGTTTGATGGACTTAAATAACAAAGGGCAAACTGAATTTCTGGAAAGCAATCTCCATCTATAGATCACAAATGAAAATAAATGATGTATTGTATCTTTAATGCAGGGGTGCCGGCCTGCAGAGTTATAGTCAGGCAGTGAATCTCTCCAGGGGCAGGAAGGCAGCCTGTGAGCCAGCTGCATGAGAGGCTTAATGTTCAATCTCCTTTTGAAACGTGCCACAAGGGTCAAAGATTACAACACCCTGTGATCATCACCACATAATGCATACATTCTCATTCTGTCAGAGCTTGGTAAACACTGGCTGACTAACTGAATGCCAGGATGATAGAGAGAAGGGCTAATTCACAAGCAGACAAACCCGCTGCAGACAGAAGAGAAAGAAAGCATCGGAAGACAGAGGGCTTAAGAGCTAATCACCAAGAAAATGTTTTAATCTTAGCTAAAAAATACAGTTTTCATTTTGATAATAGATGGATCCAACAACAAAGCTACCTCAAGAAATGTCTGTTTTCATCTTCAAATGGAAAAATCAATATTATGCAGCAGCTGAGTATAGACAATAACTAGGTTGCTGTTATAGTAGTAGGTTGATACTGTAGATTAATCACTAATATTACTGTAACATAAAAGAAACTCAGCTTAGCCAATATGAAGCATTACATGCAAAAAGCTCCTTATAGCTGTGCATTGCAGACCAGGTGAAGTTGCTCCCTGTACCAAGCAGCCACCCCCTCCCTCCCTCATCCACGTCCCGACATTAACATTCATGGAGCCACTGGAGTGTGGCGAGCCGAGTACATCGAGCCAACGACGAGATGCAGGGACGAGGGGGGGAGAGGGAGGACGGAGCCTCGCCACTCCCCCCACCCCCGATAAGGGCTGGTTTGAAGAAGGGGAAGGGTGGTGAAGGTTGCCCAGTATGGGATTGTGGGAAAGGTCAGCGACCAAGGTGCTACGTCTTTGGTCATATATCACAATTATTACTGTAGGTCATTGACTGGTATGGAAATTATAGGAGCAGTGACAGGTCCAAATGGCATGGTAGAAAAGTGGGCAAGGCCGGGCCAGTAAGAAGTCAACTGTTACTGTATTGCAGTAAATGTAGTTTTCAGCCATGCTAGCGGCGAGGCTCTGGAGGGCATGCAAAAACTTGCAATCAGCCTCAGCGGTTACTGCTAACTGACAAATAGTACAAACTAAGATGGTGAGCATGGTACACATTGTCCCTTATAAACATCAACATGCTAGCATTGTCATTGTTAGCATACTGACTTTAGCATTTAGCTCGTAGCACTGCTGTGCTTAGCCTCACAGAGCCGCTAGCATGGCTGTAGCCTCTTACAGTCTTGTTTGCATTCTTTGATTTTGCATTTTAATTTTACAAAGAGGCCTATAGCGACTACTTAGTCAGCTTCAAAATACAAACAGTAGGCCTACATACACTCAAAGAAGTGTACTATTCTGGTGCAAAGTTGATGGCTTCAAGAGAAGAGAGAAAACACTGAAGAACCTGCAGTCTACTTTACATGCATGCACAGTATAAGCGACTCATTATGAGTTATAGTATGCACAGAGTTGCTGACTACAAGAGTTTTAGCTGAATGCAAACATCGGTCCAGCGGTGGCCCATTTTGAGAGGTGCACCACATTAAAATGCATGCATTACAGGCATATCAGTGGAGCGTGGAATGCCAACTCCCTATGGAAATGTTGGTTTACTGCTTCTCGTCGGGCCTGTGGACGGGTTTGTTTGTGACCAGTGTCCTCTGGCTCTGAAGGACAAAGGCAGACAACCAGGGAAATTATTGTGCTTTACAACATAGAAGTGTCATCTGACAGCACTGGTTTCCAACATTTAAATCAGACAGATAAAATATCTTCCCAAGTTCCCAAGAAAACTGTTCCACATCCAGAAGGGGTGGTGGAGCAAGCAAAGCCAGGGCAGAAAAAGATATAGATTAGGTAACAATACTGAGCATGCTCTTGTACTGCTGCTAAAACTGCTTCTTCTTTTCAATGTATTGACTGACCTGCAAATGGCTTTGGATTGCTTTCCCAGCAATAAGACCTACATTTCACATGAATCGCCATCTAATCAAGCTCTATTTTTAGATTCAGTTAAGCCACTGGACGCAATGTATTTCTATCATTTAATGCTGTAAATGCTTGCCGCTCAAAGCTAAAAAAAACAAAGTATTTCAACACTGAAGAAGACAGCTTTCACCTGCTACACCTCACTCTGGATCAAGATGTATTTATCCTGGTGCCTTGTGGATCATTAGAGTACAGATCAGAGGAGGTGTGGTCTTGGCAGACATACTAGAGCTGATGTGCACCCCTCCACACCTCCACCAACTGCCTCCACCCTGGTCGTCCACCCCATTACACACGCATATGCACACATACATTTTGCAGAGCAGAGCTATTTCATACTTGAACATTACACGCTTGATTGCAAATGAGAAAAGCTGTGTCTTTGTCTCAGTGTTCCTATAAACTACAATTACAACACAAAGGGATGTGAAAGAATTCAGTGCGGAAAATGTTTAGCATTGTGTAAAACCAGTTAGGGACAAAATATCTCTTCCTGTCTCCATATGACAATATATTTCAGAAGATTATTGTTGATTTTTGGATACTTTTTGGTTGCTACATTGTGACTTTTGTCGAAAGCAAGATCATAAATGGTCGATTTCACATATTGTCAGTGATAAACTGGCGAAGTTTGTCTGTTTACATAAGGCGTGTGGAATGTTACTGTCATCAATCTGAAATTATCAGCATTTTTATGCATGGAATACTATGTCAAGTACACCAAGTGTTGGCAGGACAGATAATAAAATAACTTAAATGATGTCAAAAATTTAAATGCATCATATTGCGATCACGCACTCTAAAAAATGAAACACTGATTAAAATCTTAACGAACATAATCTGCCCTGGCTTTTGTGAGGGAATGACTTGTCAGTATCTATAACATGCTGAAATCATCACAGCACTTGGCCTTACTGATTAAGCACTGCAGGAAAAGAAAGAAGGTGGGGAACACTCACAATTCTGTCCTCTTCAACTTTAATCAAAAGTACACTGACGTGCTGCAGCCCCCTCCCTCTCTTTCATAATAATAGGCCGCTAAAAATTCAGGAGGCAGGCTCCACATCAATCACTCGCCAGATTTGAGTCCAAGCAATAAATATGTAAATGAAGGAGAAGCCAATGTCTCGTAGCTTTGAGATCAGCGCTAGGAAAAAAAAGAGGGAAAAACTGTATTAATTGCCCATGGCCAGAGGAATCCTATTACTGTGGGCATTGATTATAAAATTGTATGTGTGAATGATTTCCATGCAGAAAGTGGACTACCAAGCCTAGAGCAAAAAGTGAAGAAAGAGTAAAATTAGCGAATTGGGCCAGATTGTGCAAGTGACTAAAAGGAAACAGCAACGACAAAAAGGCTAAATCTAAGTTCAAATAAGATTTAGATTAGAAAATGAAAAAGATTTCTATCTCAAAGCACAATACAGTATTATTCAGCCATTTGTCCTATTGTAGTGTTTAACTGTATTTGCTTACATTCAAGATGTACTTATCTCTGGTTTCATGTGCCCAAGCTTGTAAAGGAACCTCGAGAATGGGGCAGTTTTAGTTGCAAAGTCCATTAGTTTCGTGCCATAATAGACTCTGTTCGGTAAGATAGTTTTCATTTTTCCACACTACATTAGGATGGAGGAGTGACAAAAGGTCATAGAAAGTCTTTATTCAAAGTGATTGTATATGTATTATGCTCACTGTTTCAATCCCATTAAGCAAAACTGACTTTTAAACCAACAGGATGCAAGAAAGTGTAATGGTTATAAAATAAAGAAAAATATATTTAAAAAAGCTATGTACAGATCACTCCTCAGAGGACAAACAACCACTACTGTGCATGGTTTATCCAACAGTCGCCATAATCACTGTCAGCTGATTTAAATTGATTTGCTGGCCTCCTGTTTGACTTGCAAATCTCTCTCTTAATCATGGCATTTTCTTCAGATAAACAGGGATTAGTTTGATTAACAGCATAACATTATCTCCATTTAAACATTGTAGACTTTAGGCTTTAATTAACATAATGTGAACAGTTTTAAACATTAAACACATTTTTGTATCTACATAAATATTTTGTTTGATTTTCTTTTAATTTTTATTTGAACTTTTTTAATTTAAGAATTTAGCTATAATACTTGTTTATCTTTGGCATTCGTCAAATTATATATTTGATATCACTGGTATTTAATTGCCATTTTAAGACCCCTTTGACTGTGACTTTCCTTGTTTTCTCTTTTGGTGAGGAAAACAGACTGTTAGTGTGTGTGTCCACAATTTACTGTACTGCCCATAAAAGCTCCTCTCAGAAATGAGTCTATAACATGATTCCACTCTCTGCGAGAACTGGAGTTGGCTGCCAAACAACTACATCTACTTTGGAAAGTGAAAGTGATTGAAAGTCACTCTTTGTCAGTGCCACTTGTACACGTGACTATATTATCAATTAGGATTAAACTATTCAATTCCACTGATTCCTACAGTTCCAATAGGATCAGCATCATAACTGACATTCATAGTTTACACAGTATTTGACACTGGCTTTTCCCCATGGCAACTGTTATTTTAAAATAAAATAGTTATATATATATATATATATATATATATATATATATATATATATATAGCACCTCTA
>NW_023339763.1:17698806-17708837 GCF_004916995.1 Morone saxatilis | reverse complement strand
TGTTCTACTTTACTTCCTGTCTTTGTCTTTTCCCCACCAATTGTGACTTTTTGACCCTCCTTGATTGTTGTCACCTGTGTGTCCTTATCCTTTGCCTCACCTGTATATTTGGTCTTTGTGTTCCCTTGTTTCTTTGGATGTTGGATGTTCTTTTGGTCTTCTCTGTGGATAGTTCACTTTCGATTGTGTCTCTGGATACTTTGCTTTGGCTACTTCGTTTCCTGGTTTGGTTCCTGGTTGTTTCCTTATTTGGACTTTTTACTATTTGTTACCAGTCTTCCTGCCCGCCTTTCTGCACCTACCCATGAGTGACAATAAATCACCATAGTCATCCTGCCATTAAAGCTGTCTTGCATTTTGGTCCAATCCTGAGTTTTCCTGAGCCATGACAACGTTGACTTTCTAAAGTTGGTTGCAAGCAGCCGCCAGCAGCTGATGAAATATAGAAGTGTCTCAAGTGTTCCTCCATTAGCAGCTGGCCCCCAGAACTCTATTCAGAAAGCTCTAATTTATCTGTCAAAAACATTGTGATTTTAAGTCCAATCATAAATTTTACTTGCTGTCAACAAATCACATAAAAAGACCAACACCATTTGAATTGACTTACGGGCACTGTAGTTAATTTAGAGTTGATCCCACTCCTGCTCGGGGTGGAATATAACAAAGTACTTTTCCTCAAGTACTGTATGTACAGAGAGAAATTCAGATTAATACAAAATATAACTATATTCAACAACAATCAACTAATAAATTATGGTATATTATTATACATTAAGCTACCTGGCAGTATATAAATAACATTTTCTCGACCTTAACCAACTACAGCATTAGTGATGTTTACTTAGTAGGCCATTCTGCTACTTACTTATACCTTAAAGGACCGGTTTGTAAGATTTAGGTAGATCTATTAGCAGTTGCAATCTGCAACCTCACCACTAGTTGCCACTAAATCCCACGCACTGGTCCTTTAACTATATTTTGATGAATTCACTTTTATGTAACAGAGTATTTTTACACTGTGGTATTGCTACTTGAATTACTTATGGATACAATTTGAGTACTTCTTCCACCACTGGTCCTGCTGCCGAGAACTCCCAAACAAATGCTCTATTTACTCCCAGTTGCTAAAAACTACAGTGCCTGAGCTTTTTTAAAGATGACCTGTTTATACGCGTGTTAAGGCTTACAAAAATGTATTGCTTTGGGGTATGTTGATTGCTATCTTGTTGCTTGCCTTAAATTTTGTGACCAACTGATGAGATGTTAAATCCAAAGTGAATCTTAAAAACATCCCACAGAAACCTAAGGGAGGAATTACAGATCCACATCCATGTTCTCCTGGCCTTCTCCTGCCCCTCCCCCAAACAGCTCCTCTGATTTGCTCCTTCAGCCTCCTGCTTCACTGCTCAGTGGTTCATATTCCTCTGTCATCTTCTTCACTATTATCACAGACGCCTTGAAGTATGACTTAACATTTCAGACAAGATTGACTTATTCAGATTATTTGCATATCCAAATGTATCCCTGCAGCACTGCTTCCAAAATAATCAGAAAATGTCCATCAAATGGACAGTTCCCTAATATATAAAGAAACTCCTCCTGTGTAACATAAAAACACACAGGCACACACACATACAGTATGTTATATGCATCGGTAATGTTTCTAATTAAGCAATTTCGCTCTGAAATGTATCTTGTGGTAACAGATTTGTTTGTGTTTGCTTTTGGTGTTTGGTGAGAGCATAAACTCATTTGAATAAGTCAAGAAGACAGCAATGGAATACATTTCAAGCCGTGACCAACAGGTACAAACAGAGTTTAGGTCTAAACTTCAGTGGTGTTCTTCTCTCACAGTACAGAGCAGACACTAGCCACTTTATAAATGCAACAGCTCACTAACATTTGCAAAGTGATCTGAAAAGAATGCTGACCAATTGCTCCTGGATTTGAAAGTGTATTGATTGCTAGCTAGATGTTTGTCTGGATTAGCCAACACTGTCAGTAACAATGAGCAGCTGTAGTTTTGTTGACTGAGCTGCAGCAGATGGAGAACCTAGAAGAGAACCTGCAAGCCTCTCCAAAAAATGTCATTTTAAGTCTTAAATCTCCTTGCCAAGAACCTGCAGAAGACTTTTAAATAAAAACAATTTACACAGATTTGTGTATAAAATTGTATTTAAAGGTAAGTCTAAATCTCCTTGTCAAGATGTTCATAATATTGGAGTTCTGGATAATAAACCATGAATCTTTTAGTAAGCTGTAGCAATAGAAAATACTCAATGTTACAGCAATTAAGAATAGGTCAGAAAAAGCTGTAAATTTAGCAGCTCATAGACCTGAATGGTTTCACAAAGTCAACCGAGAAAAAGCATCAAAATATTTTTTGAAATAAGATTTTGAGGTATGAAATTTTCTCTCTAAATGCAATAAGTTGTCATTATAATGATATGTTGTTGTGTGTGTCTCTCAAACAATGCCTTTCCCATACAAACTGACCTGGACACATATACAGAGCGTGTTCTAAATGTTTTGTCTATAAAAACAAGTTAAACTTTACTTAATGCAGTAATGTTAAGTGTAATTATATGTCAGTATCTATGTATATTGATTTAGATAACAAAGTACAGCCACTGGTTTAATCAGAGCAGGATGATATATTAGGGTTATTCATTAAAGTTAACACTGGTCTGGAAATATTTGTTTCCTTGAAGGATCCCATTATATAATCATTTTAGTCCTTAAAAATATAAAATATGTCCAATATATAAAGTGTCTCTTAACAAATCCCTGTTTATTATACTTACAAAATCAAGAATCACTCATACTTGAAAGAACAAGTACTATTTCCCTCCAAAGAGATGAACAAATAACAATGTTCGGTATGTGTTTTATTATACAGTGAATGGTCGTAAACATCTGTCTCATAAACTTAACTGGAACAATCATTTATATATCCTGTAAAAAAAAAACATTGCTGCTGCTGGCAGTGTATGGGACCATCAATGTAAATAACTGGACATTTTGATCCATAAGGTCAAAACCATTGTGCCTTGGCTGTTTGGCTAACTGTTTTTACTACAAACATCCAACACTTTTAAAAGTGCTGCGTCTCACAACTAAAGTTGCAGGGTTCTGCTGTGCATTCATTTGGCAACCGTTTATTAGCATTTTCTGTATTCTTAATGAGGACATAGTACAAACTAGCACAGTGAGTCACCACATAAATAGAACAGCTACAAAAGTTTGGTTTGTTTGCATTAAATGGTCTGTCCGTCTGAATCAAGAGGTTTTACACAATGCTGATATTCAAACCCCTGAATACTGGAGCTTTAAGTAAACAGTTGACTGTGCTGTACAGTTGTCCATTATTCTATATATACCGTTGGACTCTTATCATGGTAAACTCAAATCATTTTCTGTTACATATAAAATTTTCAGATTTATAAAGATATCCTTTTGAAGGCAAATGTGTTGGCAATAACATAATGAAAATGAAATGCCTGACAAATAAAAATAAACAAAAACAATGTGTCCACGGTCCTGAGAGAGGTTTTTGGTCAAATGTATTGAACATCACAATCATAATCTGTTATTAAATGATAAAATCTTGTATTACACATGGAGAACTCATGGATGGTGGGTGCTGTTTGTCTAACACACTGAAAGATGATAAAAAAAACGCTTTCATGCAGCTTCACATTAACATTTTAGGTACGTCAAATATATGGCAGAAAAGGTTTTGTAAACACTGAAAAAAACACTTTCTGCAGCATATAAATGTGTTTGTTTATTGCTTGATCAATGAAGCCCAGCATTGTGAATGTTTTAATGAGTCAAATTCACGTGGACTATTTAAAACAATCTATTGATTGGCTAGTCAATAAACAATTATACCAACATACAAATATAGAGATTTATAAATAGTTAAATAGAGCTCAACAGAAATGCAAGCAATTAAGTAAATAAATACATAAATAAATAAATACATAAATAAATAAATAGCTAAATGTACATTTAAATAACAAACAAAAAAAGCATTGATTTGCCTTCAAAATCCAAGTGTGCCTTGTAGTTGGGTGTCTGCTGATTACCAGACAGTGCCTTCGCTCATTTCTGAGGAGGGTTGTGACAGCTGGTTGGTGTATCCGTTGTCACTGAGGGACACAGTGGTGTAGGGTGTGCCGGGGCCACACATCTCACTGGAGATGCTGTGCATTGAGCCCGCTATATTGGGCTCTGGGCTGGGTGAGTCCGCAGGATGATGGGATACTGTGTCAGAGAAACACTGCAACTCTCCAGGACAGTGGTGCCCTGGATGGTGGTGGTCTATGACTCCTAATGGGGTGCCAGCGGGGACAGAGGAGGGCACAAAGCCCAAGTCTGCTGGAGTCTGAGCCTGGGACGATGGTGGGCCTTGAAAGTACTCATAATTCCCTCCTGAGCCATAGTATTCACCAGGATAATCTGCATTCATACACATGTCTGGATTAGTGCAAACAGTATATCAGCATGTAAAGAAAAAAGTTCAATAGAAGATGAACTGAATTGACATTCTAGTAAAATACTATCAACTTTGAATAGAATTATCAATTCTACATCCCCTGAAACATATCTCACCTCCATAATAGGAGAAGTGTCCGAGCTCCTCTGGTTCCAGTCTCTCTCCCAGCGCTCTCATCCTCCTCTGGCCGCGGAAAAACACGTGTCTCCGGCCGCTCAGGGCGCTCAGCTGCTTCATGCGTCTCTCTTTGGACCTCCGATTCTGGAACCACACCTTTAGGACAAAGTGAGGGGAGGGGACGCAAACAGGACACGGTGAGCAGCATGAATGATACAAGCAGGAAAGCAGAGCAAACACAAGAAAAGACGTCATCCTGTAGGCTACCTGCTTATGCCTCGCAGGGCCGTGAAGGCATCACTGCAACATTTCTGATATTTCAAAAATTTAAAGATCGAGATGAGAGCAAGCAGTGTATGTGCCTTTAAATATTACCTTGCACTTCTGCTGTGTTGTGTGATTGTTGTTTACTTTTCTCGCTTAACTTATGGACACTTGGTCAAAAATATAGGAATATGGTGTTTGGATTAATGGTTTTAACTGCGTCCAAATCAAATGTTGGCCATGTAAACCCCCTGAAACACAATTCACATTTAATGCATTTCGATGACGAAAACGATGCACCAGGAAAAGTCACCAAGGGAGCTTTTTAAAAATGTCCATGGACATCAGCGCAAAGTGAGTCCTGCTTTTAAGGGTTTTAGGGGCGCAATGGGAGTAAAGATTATAGAAAAATCGGATTGGAACCCCTATCTGAACAAAGAGAAGAAAGGGAAAAAATCAGCAGAGCATTAAGGACGGATTCCCTAAAGGTGTCTGCATAACGCGCTGTCCAAAAACGCCAAAGCGCCTTCAGCCACATATGTGTGGAAGATTTTGAAGATGTTTTGTATCATCCATTGTCTGTTAGAACAACTGTTTGAACACTGCCCTCCAAACTCGGATGGGACAGAGGTGTCCGATTATGGATGTAAACGCCCCATATGCTCCAAAACATTTTTATTTTCTTTTACTTTTCCCCTTCCTTTGCCTTTTTACCTGGATGACTCTCATGCTGAGGCCGGTCTCCCGTGACAGCTGCTCCCTGATGTGCCTGGTGGGTTTCGGCGTGGCCGCGAACGCCGCTTTCAGGGTCTCCAGTTGCTTGGCTTTAATGGTGGTCCGAGGCCCGCGGCGCTTCCCGACGGCACTCTGCTCGTCATTTTCGTTGTTGCACGCATCTTTATCAGATAAATGTCCCGTTTCTGAGTCCTTCCCGTCGTCCTGCGGGTCCTGGGAGTCTGGAGACAGACTTGGGTCGCTGCAAGTCGTGACTGTGAGGAGGAAAAGATATATTGGCTCAGCATGGCGCGCAATATTTACAGGATCTGGGAGTCAAAATTATACCCGCAAAACCCTCCAGAAAAACAGCGGCATTTTTAAAGCAAATTATGAATATAGCAGCAAATCTATCTTAGAAATGTGTTAATAATATTCTGATAACGGATAAGAACTGAAGCTTTTGATAATAATAATAATAAATAACAATAATACTGAGAAGAAGAAGAAGAAGAAGAAGAAGAAGAAGAAGAAGAAGAAGAAGAGGAATAACCTGTCTACCGTTTATTTATGTAATGATTTGATTTAGAAAATCTAAAAAAAAACATATTTCCACTCCCCTTTTGAAAACATAAAAAAACAATAAATGTCTCATGCCTGATTGGCTCGATTAACGCATAGCCTAATCATTACCTGAGAGGAGGATTGTGTCTTTCCCGTTATTGTTCTGATAGTCCTCTTTACAGACAAACTTGAATTCGTCCAGGATGTACAGTTCCTCTCCGGTGGACAGCTGTTTGTTACACATCACACAGGTGAAACAGTTCAGGTGAAACACTTTGCTCTTGGCCCTGCGGACCAGATCACTGGGTAAAATCCCCTGGGCGCACCCGTCACACTTGGTCCCAAATCTCCTGTTCAAGAGGGAGAGCAACAGTCAGCATTAAGTACAATAAATATATAAATCATTTTTAGACTTCGGTTTAGATATGTACATTTATTAGGAGTTTACAACACTGACAACTATTCTGCCACCACCACAAAAAAACAGGAACTTCTGTTTAGTGTATCTTCAGTTCAAATAGTCAAAATCGAATTCACTGTGTGAAGGCAACTATACAGAATAATAAGTATAATAAAAGATAATATAGTGGTATATTATATGAACAAATAATAAAAGTACAATTGTAAGTCCATCATAGCAACCACAAGGCTGAGCCCTGTTTGTATAGGTTGCTATATTATAATACTAAGAAACAGCGTGTTCTGGCCTGTTATTAAACTCATTCTTAAATAAACTTTTTTTCCTACAATTTTCAGATTTATATTTAATTCTCGAGAAAAAAAAACGAAAAGCAAAACAAAACAAAATTACTGCGACATTTTTCCGAATAGGCAGCGGCTCCACGGTGTAAACAAAGAGGGTTTATTGAGCCCTGTGCAGAACATGGTCCACTAGTTTTACTACAGGCCCCATCAGCCCAGCATTTTCAGCGAATTCTCGTTTTTGGGACTTACCCTGGACTGTCAAATTCTATGTATCTTCATTTGTATTTCCTGGAGGAAGCTATTTAAATTGACAACAGTTGTAATTTCTCTATAAAAAAAACAATTAACCACAAACACTTTGGATGCTTACCTAAAGAAGTCATTCTTACAATACAGTTTTCCTTCTCGTGAAAAACACTTCTCAGTCAAAGTGCATTTACATTCGCAGCACTGGACACATTTGATGTGCCAAGGTCTGTCCAAAACTTTGAGCAAGAACCTATCAATAATAGGCTTTTCACAGCTGGCACAGTGAAGCATTGTCTGGAATTATTCCCAGCCAAAGGTTGTGGGAGATGTACTGTTTCTTTCTCCAACGTCCCAGTCTCCTCTATACGTTGATCCAGGAAATCCAACGTATCCAAATCAATCTGAGTAATTACATCACCATCCGTGAGATTAAATGTAACTCTTCTGTTCCGCGGGACAACAATCCACATGTGGCCAACGGCTCCAAAAGGCGGGCTAACTGTTGAAAAAACAGCATTTCTGGAACAAAATTACAGACTGGAGATCATAGCGGGCCCATCAAGATGATCCGAAAGTGTGCGATTTATATGGGCAAGCAGACAGAAAAAAAAAATAGCCTACCCTTTAGGGATTCTTACATCAACTCACTCGATTTATCCTGAGTGGTGTCTAAAGTGGCGAAAAATAACGAGGAATGCTGTCGGCGCGCTCAGCCTTGTCATTTGTGTCCCATTTTCCCTCTGATGAGCTCTCAGTCTGAGAGAAACGGTGTAATGAGCGCACCTCTTAAAGCTCAGCCTATTGCCTATTAAGACACCCGTGACGTCAGCTCCAGGAAAAACCTATGAGCAGCCTTTTCATTTCACTCCACCACATGGACTTCAGTGTTGTGTGAAGGAAAGTATAATAGCATGGTTATAAAATGAAATGCAACAAAATACAGTAGAATAAAATGAAATAGAATGAAATGAAATACATTTAACAAGTCCAATTAGGGCCAAGATGCAAAACTGAGTATAACACTCACTTCTAAACCAAAAGAAATCAATTTATCTGTGAAGAGCGCGATAAAAAGACAAAACTGGCTATAATAACACATGATGCAAGTTCCACAAGAAACATATCTTGTAAAGGCCGATTCTATTTAAAAAAAAATCACTGAAAAATAAAAATGGTCGGGCCAAGGGAAGTTTATTCCAAGATGTCTAACGATGATGCTAGAGCCTGAAGAGCTGTCAATTTACTTTGAGAAATTTTAACTTTAAAGAATAAATAAAAAATAACAAATAGGAACAATCCACCCTCCACCATTACAACAATAATAATCATTTTCTTTTCTTTTTTCTTAACCAGCTTCTCTGTCAAGGAGAGCCTGCATAGGGTCAATGATGATTCCATAAATTATTTCCTTTGCAAAAGGCTGCCTTGTGTGGGAGAATAAGACTGCATCAGTGGCAGATGAGAAATGATCAGCAGGCCTATCCCTGCAGTATGCGGAGAGGACAGATGAACATGCCGAACACAAGCTTTTCACATAGATTAATGTTGTGCACCGGCATTATTCCTCATTTCGTTGGAAAGGACAAGGATCACTAATGGTTCTAATCTGCGGCGATTGGCAGTCTCTGCTAGATGTTATCACACCGTGTTGGCGCACTGGGGAAGGAGATAGCGCATTTCCCAGCTCTGCTACTCCCTGATATCTAAACTCCCGCCTGTGTAAAATTGTACGTCAGATTTTCTGTCTTTGTCAGGCCTCATCACATGCTCAGAAATGCAAAAGGCTACATCAGCAAGTCGCCTGCCTGTCACTTTCATTGTAGTTGTTTTGTCTGGCAGCTGATTTGTAGGATAAAACAGATGTATGCCCTACCTGGTTCTGTATATTTGTATTACATTTTTGATCAATAATCAAATCAACCAATCCAACAAGAAACAAAACAAAACAAAAATATGGACGCAAGATAAAGGCTTTTTGATTCTGTTGAAGCTCATTTATTGTATCTAAACATTTTCCCCTAACCTCCCTTATGAATGTGAGCATGAATGATAATCCTTTAAAAGGGTTTGGCAATACAAAGTTTTCATTCAACAATGCCAATGTATTTGTCAACTAGAAAAAGTTTCAAAACTGAGCACACTGCATGAAAGAGCCAACACAGTTTTCATGACTGCAATTCATCAGAGTTTCAGATTTTTTATTGGACAAAAATGACTGTGTAAACTGATACGTTTTGTTTGACAGCAGACACTTTGAGCACCTAAATTGACTTTTGAATGGTGACAATATAAGAATCAAACTGCATTATCCCATGAAGAGAAAAATAATGTGTGTGACCTCGCATCTTCTGGTGAATTATTTAAAATGAAGTTGAGGCAGTCACAACTGCCAAACAACAGCTAGGTTTAGGTTATATCACACTGCTTTTATTCATTCATTCACTCTCCTGCTGATTTCTTCACTTGTAATGTAAATTAAAAACAATAGTGGTGCACAAATCCCTGCCTGGAAGACTTCCAAAGGAGAGTGCCTCGTGACATTGTCGGCCCTGAGATTTGCAATGTGTTGTCAGATGTGAGAGATGTAGTTTTCTAGTAGCTGAGACTTACTAATTTAGTTGTACAAAGTTCAGACAGCCAAAAAAAGAATCAAGAACATTAATAACTGTACAAGTACAACAAAACTCAGCCAGTCTTGTTTCCTTTGCTCAAAGTCATTTTTTAAAATTATTATTTTTAAATGATTATCATAAGAAAATCTTGACATGCCTCTAATTGGAAACCTCTTGCGGATTTATCACTGGTCTGCAGACACACAAACTACAGCATAGGCAGATTCTGAACTACAACTGAATAATGAGAGAAATTATTTATTCTTTTCTTTTTGTATTCTTTCTGTTTGAAGTATGTTTGAATG
>NW_023339763.1:17643312-17698798 GCF_004916995.1 Morone saxatilis | reverse complement strand
ATGGAGGTCAATAAATGTAACACTAATAATAATAAGAGTAAATGCTTCAGACATTCTGTCCCTCAAACCTGACCTCATTTGCCTAAATGTGACAGTGGGTGACAATGAAAAGATCAGAGGGGAAAGCAAGCATCTTCATGGTATCCTAAGGGCGAGTTGGGTGGATACGCGTCTCTTCTGGGTTTCCGTATCTTCATTAGAGGTGTTGATTAGAAGGCTTGCCCAGTGAGCTGGCCCCCTGCAACCACTCCAACACACAAGAGGTCTCTGTGCAGCACTGGAATCTGGCAGGGTGCGCACTGTTTGTTTTGGAAGGAAAAAAGCATGTCATTAGTGTTTGTTAATTGCAGCTAATTGGCCCTAACGAGATGAACTGGCCACCCACTGGGACCATTCATACAAATAATTTGTAGAAAACAAAATTAATTACTAGATGCTAATTAAAGTCAATTAAAGCTGATTAGGCAGTGGTGGAATGGGAAAGTTAAAGGGAGGAGGAAAATACCTGGCAACACACAGTATGACATGACAAATACATCTGGCAGCCAGAGCTCCCTACTGTGAAACAGGATGGTCTTTACCTATTCAGTCCCTGTATGCTGGATGCAGCTTAACGTAAGTCCCCATTGTTCAATCAGACTCTTACTTAAGGAAAGTAATAACATAACTGCTTAAAGACTACTAGGATGAAGATTACACATGGCAAAATTAAAGAAAACTCTTTGTCAGTCTCACTGATATCATTCTATCAGTTTAAAATTAAAGATACAATGGTCCCCAGTTTCACTTCCTTTAATGGTCTTCTGTACTGATATCTTGTTAAAGAAAATTCAGTTGTATTTAGCTCAGCCTGAGTGAGCATATCTGTTGGGGGTTAGGCTAAAAAAAATCAAGGAGGCACTATAGTTTCCTTATCAAGGCTTCTTTCCAGGAAGTTACTGGCAGAAAAAGCTCTCCTAGCATGTGGCCTGTTTTGAGTTTTCATATTTTTAAAATTTTACTTTGATTTTTAAGTTTACTTTTAGAGGACAATCATGGAAATTGAAGTGTATCATTTAGGAAATCCTTAGTTGTCTTGTGTTTGAATACAAGTCAGCAATCATTTGAAGAATACAACAAAAATATGATCCATCACTCAACCCCGAAACACAGATAAACATGTCTGACCTTACTTTAAGAAAATGTATTCATCTTTAAAAAATGTTTCCCTTTATGCCGTATGTAAAATGTTATATTATTAATAGGTTGTGTGTTTTATTTCACTTAAAGGGAACTGTTAAAAGTGTACTTTTACAGACTTCTCAACCATTTGGTAGAAGCTCATGTTTGAAAAATTGTGTGGTCAGATGAAAGTTAAAAAAAAGAGGTTTTGCTGTCAGGAGCCAAAGAAACTCAGAAAAGAAGGTCCTGTGTGGGACCATTAAAGGGTTAATCCAATAAAGACTTACTTACATACATGTGTTGTGTAATACTGTGAGGTGCTTCTAACATTTAGTTTATCTTCATTTATATATAGTAGGGACACTTCAGTATAACACAATATGATTCAATAGCATCACAAACTACAGCCTCCAAAATGAAACATCTTGCTGAAACAGTTTGAACAAAAACTGAACATTATGACCTCGGTGAAGGATTTATTGCAGTGCCGTTATATCAGGCTGCATTAGTTTTAAGCTATAGGTGTACCTAATAAAGTGAGTATGCGTGGTAAAGCAGCAAGTTTAATCTGAATTTCTGGCCAAGGAACATACCACCTACACCTTTTCTGCTCTGGAACAACACTGACCTCTTGCCTTCATATTTTTTTAGAGCTGAGAAGTGGAACAGCTAGGTGTGACATTTGCAGTGTTCAGCATACAACATGCAGCTATCTTTGAACAGCCCACATTAGCATAATACAGGCATAGATAAATGGAAGGGGAATACAGAGATACTGTCATACAGTGTGGGCTTGAAGAAAGCAATTCCTCAACTTTTAATTACTGGGTTATTACCCATTTATCCGATAGCATCAAAAGGCAAATATGGTGGTCAAGTTTAGAGGCAACAAAATGTACACTCTGCCAGAAAGGTAGCTCCTCCATACCATACACTAAAACACACACTACTGAAAAAACCTGTCAATGCAGGGCTGACAGCCCCAGAGTGAAGTGTAATCCATGCTGACCACCTCTACACTGACCCGCCAAATCATATCAGGGATTTGTCTCATTCACGACATATCTTCATCGGTGTAACACCTATGAATTAATATTAGTGATGGTTTTCACTGACACTGTTATCATTATAGCAGTACCAATAGTTAAACGGAGGGATCTGTGATTATTCCTCCAAAGTATAGCTGCCCAGAGAGAGAAGTCTGTATTAAGTTAATGTAAAAACTCCCTTGTGTATAATCAAAGAGCTATTGTGGAAATCAGTCAAAAAATCTATCCTGCTGACCATGGGTCTTTTTTGTTAGAATACGAAAGCACTGCTTCAAGGCTGGACTGAAGCAGCGTGACTTACATTCCATGCACAATACTTATCGAGAGCTGTTAAAATGATAGTGTCAAGTGCAGCGAGCGCTGGGGTTCAGGCGGTATCACATTGTTTGCATGAGTGACTACGAGGTGTGAGGAGGAATAGGGGAGCAAGACAAGGGAAGGGACGCACAGAAGGGGAAACCTACCCCATATGAAGGGGACAGAGGGTGATCTGCCTGAGGGGCCGTTCAGTGAGAGGGCCCGAGGGACTAGAGTGCCCACGGCCCCGGTGATGATGGTGATTGATGTAGGCACAATTCAGACACCCCAGACACTGCAGCAAATTAAAAGGCTATTTTGTAAAGTTGTAAAGGAGCAGAATGGCAAAGGGGCGCGATAAGCACCCCTCCCACCCCCCTTGCCTCCTCTGCCTCTGCTCTGTGACAGCATCAGCTTCTGTTTGGTTTCCTTGGTGTCTTCAGTCCCTCAGGGCGGAGAGCTATTACAATCCTTTCACTCTCACTCATACTGGATACACCGGCGATGCTGCCCTTGCGCATATGGGAGTGTGTGTGTGAGTTTGTGGAGGGAGGGCAAATATGGATATGTGCACCAGGGAGAAACTGTAAGGCTGTCTATGAGTCAGTAGATGAAAGTCAACAAGCAAATATTGATGAAGCATCCAGGGGGAACTTGGTATAAATATTCTCAAGTTCTCAACTCAGAAGCAGGAGTGCTCTCTCCCTCCTCTGTGCATTAGTTCCTTAGCTGTACATGATTTACAAATCATTTATCCTCAATTTGAATTTAATTGACCTGGCTGACCTGAGGATGCACCCTTTGCTGGGTGTGAATCGGGCCTGGGAGCAATGTGTATGTGGGGAGAGGAGATAGCAAGAAGGACAGACTGCGGCAGAGCAGCCTTCGGGGAGGACGACTCACATGCCAGAGGTCAAACCGGTGTCAAGTGGGGAGCGAGGCCAGCTGAGCTGCCTTGGCCCACGCATTGTGCTCATCACTGCAGCTGCTGTCAGTTATCAGGAGTGTTTGCAAGGGGAGGCTGGGGGTGGGGGCGTAGGCTGCGTCCATAGAAAGGAGCGTGCTCGTGTGCAAGTTTGGGGGAAGTGGGAGGTGCAGGGGATGGGGGATTGTTGGAGTGTAGGGGCATATGGTCCTACTGCCAGAGGAAAAGGGCTCTTTACCACGAAACACATGCCTAGTCTCTCACAAGCAGGTCACCTGCCTCACATCTCAAGGCTGCTCAGAAGACTCATTTGAAATGGCTCTAAATGTGGTCAGCTATTATTTTAAATTTTAAATTTCAAAATAAGCGCTCTAAATATATGGTGGAGGATGGTCAACAACTATGGTACATTTCTGAAATTGACACTACTCATTTAGAATAAAAATAATGATGAAAACAAAACAAAATCTAAAAGAAAAACACATGTTTGATGCTTGTTTTTCTATAATTCAGAATGTTTTCAGTTTTCAATGTACGTGAAAGCCAGCAACCACTGATTCCTGTAACTACCAGTTTACTACTACTTCTACTACTACTACTACTAACTAAATAATAATAACAATAACAATAATAATAATAGTAATAATAATAATGACAATAATAATTTCAAGACACAGAAACATTTTGAAAAAACACAATATTTGAGGTACCACTGTTTGCTATCTGGTTATTATCATGTCCTCTGTGACTGCTGTGATCTCAGTCAGGGGTGATATATTTCAGGCTGGAGTGTAGAGGCTTGATTCTCAGACCTAGCAGCCCCGGTGAGCTATAATCAGCCCTACTGCAGTAGGGTCACGACTCCTGCTGGAATGGTTTGTCTGGCCTATAGCAGCTTATCACTTGCACCCACTCTCCCTAGCCAATCCACTGAATGCTGACTGCAAGGAGGGGGAGACCACTGTATGAATCGATCTGCGCTCACACAGATATGTCCTGCTAAGAGGTCACCAAGTCTGGGTAATATGTACACTGGCGAGTCAATGGGGAAATATTAGCCAAACAGCTTAGAGGGAGTGAGGGGAACACAGGCACTGCATGCATGAAAGGATGAATGCATGCATGTGTCAGACATCCCTGTCTGCTTCCCCCGGTGCATCTGTCAGTCTCTGATCTCTGAGTTGTATGCAAGCAGGGGAGTCATACATGCTGCATTAGAATAAGAGTGGACTGCAGGAGTGCTACAGACAGACTGTGTCCTGATGCTGCCGCCCACCCTTGTCTTTTCAGCTGGGCCTTCTCATACTCATCCTTTCATTCCAGCAGCTCTTTGGGACTGGCCTTGTCCCAATGCACTAAACAGATGGGCGTCTCACAAAGGGCTGTGCTTCTTGGCAAGCTGGTGTCCTACATGGCTGATTACACCTAAATACCGAACCCAGAATTGATACAGTGGCTCATGGTCACGTAGTGCAATGGGGTTACAGGGCAGACATAAAAAAAATAAAAAATAAAGATGATGTAGGTTGAAACCTGTTTGTATTATTGGCAGAAAACCATAAACACTGCTACCTTAGAGAAATAAGGGGCTTAGGACTTGCTGGAAGACACACAATATCGCATACAAATGTATGTATAGTGTACATGCATAAACAACATGAGAAACCTACATGACAGTGTTTTTATTTTTATGTCTTAAAGATAATTTTATGTTTACTGAGTAATCACTTTTTACAAATACTTAAATTATGAGATATGGTAGAATTCTGGTGGTTTTCTTTGTTGTGTCAAGGGAAGCTTAACATCCTCCTCCCCAGATTGTATTATACAACAGTGCTGGTAACAGAGCATGCACTGGCTGAATACAGGTAAAATATATGTTTGAGGTATCTCTAGGAAGAAAGACAAAGACAGCAAACTGACAAAAATAGAGAAAAATGTAAAGACAACAGTCTTACCAAGGTACGACAAATGCAAATGAACTTAAGTGTAACGGCTGTTTTTTTAAATTCACAGAGCCTCTAATCAAATCATCAAACCCTCAGTCAAAGCATCACATAGTCATTAGTCAAATCCCCATTGTCATATCTCTCCTTTAAACTAAAGTCTTTCCACAGTCCCCCCATCCTATACCTGCCACATTATTGCATGAATTGCATGACCTGAATAAGAATCTATACATTCGGAACTGACTTTTTTACTAATTATAACATACATACATACATACATACATACATACATACATACATACAACAGTTTATGTTGAGCACACCTGTTGGTCTGTTATAAAATTCTGTGTCATTAAATATATGTATTTTTTACAGACACACACAGTTCATCTTCCCTAGTGGGCGGTGAGCAATGTTTATTTCTCAAATCCAGGTTTTCCCTTCTTAATTTTATTCCCTATCTCCCTGATAGGAGTCTCTCTCTCTCTCGCTATCTCTGTGTGTGTGTGTGTGTGTGTGCAAGTACCTCCACATGTCCATTCTCATCTGAGGCTGTGTATGTGCACATAAGATAGAGAAGAACAGAGAGAAGGGAGTGCGTATACATGCCTGTAGCCATGACTATCCACATTTTCAATCAACATAAAAAAAACAAACCAACAAACTGGGCTTCTTATCAGCAGCTGTGTCCTTTCCTTCCTCTCAGACTGCCCTCCCATCCCTGTCTGGCCTCCCAGATATGCTAATCGCTATGTAAGAATATCCTGTTGGATAATTACCATACATTACCCTATGCTCATCTCCGGATTAATTCTTCGTGTGCATAATCGCATTTTGGGCTTCTTTTCCAGCCCAGTGTTAAAGGTGAAACGTGAGTAAATACAATTTATATCGGTCGAACATTATAGTATGGAATGTGTCGGCACACTTACCTCCAGGATATTGTCTGCAGACTGAGATGGCTGAATGAAGAGGATTATCTCTTCAGACACAAACTGTCCAGACTGCTGGATCTTAGAGAGTTGTAATACCACCACCGGAGGCTGTTTTCAATGGTGGATATCCGAGCATTATGCTTTGTTATGTGCTGGTTTTACATTCATTTGTATATTCATGTTTTTTGTATTGATCTCTTGCAGTGTAACTGTCAACACAAAATACCTAATTACAGCACAAATTAAGCCTTTGTATTCATTTGGTGTCTACTGCAGCACTGCACCTTTACAAATGTATAATAAACAGACCGAGTTATCATAAGTCAAGAATGATTCAGTGTTATTCCACAGCTATTTAAAATATCTCACTTAAGTTTCAGAATAACGTTTTTGGGGTCATTACAGAACACTGAAGTTTAAAAAACCATCTGTTTCACTTATAGACATTTAAATAAGTTCACTGTGGCACTCAAAATGTGTCCTGTCGGTTGATTGATCAATGCATTCTAGTCACATGAGGGTACAACTGGATCCATCCTTGTATTGATAGACCCTCCCCTATTTTTATATCTCATTTGAATATATTGAGTGTGCCATCTGTAAGCCATTTATCTACATCAAAAAGCCGTTAGAATTGCCGTCTCCTCCCCCTGGCCCTGCCTCCAGTCCAGTCGGCACATACAAATCAACACATGCATGCATATGTCGCTGCATGTGAGTAAACACACACACAGACAAAATGCATGTACAGATGATTTGTCCAACATGCCTCAAAAGCTGTGCTGTATATCTTATCACCATATTTTCACATCCAGGGTTTAATTTTTATCTTAAACATATCAAATCTTTCAGGTCTGCAACAGGGTCTGTAGACTGACATTCAACATTCTTCATGGACATAGGAAGCTGTTTTAATTTGATCCTCCTGACA
Organism: Morone saxatilis; assembly: GCF_004916995.1. NCBI lineage: Eukaryota > Metazoa > Chordata > Actinopteri > Moronidae > Morone > Morone saxatilis. The sequence continues at coordinate 17,691,551 of NW_023339763.1, read as the reverse complement.
ACCCATGCCTATGTCTCTGTCTGCAGCCCTTTCAACAAAGCCCTGCTGCGGCTGTTGCACACATGACCCTTGCGAACGAAACATAAAAGCACTATTACAAGAGTAATGACCAAATTTAACACTTTGCCTCAGCACACCTGGGTTCCAGACAAGGACCGTATATTTCCTCTGACAGTCCCAACATCTCTGCGGAGCGCAGCCAAGCAGAACTTAACTGGCAGGGTCAATATCCCTGGAGAGAGAGAGAGAGAGAGAGAGAGAGATATTGAGAGGAGAGTACTTTAAAGATGTACTGTATTTGTGTATTCTCATTTGTGGCTGCATATAGGCCCAGAGGGCAGAGAGGAAGACGCCTAACAGAGCTTCCTGTTAATTCTTAGAACTCTGGAATGAGACAAAAGATTGGAAAGTGCGTGCTATAAAATGAGAGTTTTATTAAAAATCTATTAGGTAAAGTGGATGCTGCAAGCTTACATTTTTGGTGCTTTCTGCAAATAAGGTCCAGAAAGCCAGACTTTTGTGGATCTTGTGCATTAAATGTATAGTTCCACATTAATATACATAAAACCAAAGTGTGACAGTTTGATATTAAAAGCCCTCTGTTTTTTTTATGAAAAAGAGACAGCTAATTCTCTGCTGATGTCAGTGAGCAGCAGTTGCTTTAACAGCCAGCGGGGCCTGAGGCAAAGCCAGAAGTCTTCATTCAACCCCTACAATGCTAATGTGCTAATCTGTTTTCTTCCAGCATGCCCCAGGGCTTTACACTGCATTATGGCCACAAAATAGTATTTTCTTCAAATTAGTTAATTGGTCACACAATAGGCAGGAATGGTAAAATTGAATTTTTTACATTACATTCAGTATAATATCAAAGAAATAGTGTACTTTTACTGTATATACTGCACTAAGGTGTTCATCTTCTGTAAGACATTATCCGGTAAGACTAGTTATTTGAGGAAAACAGGTATACCAAGCCAATATAAAACCAGAAAACAACTGCGATCACAACATGTAACTGATTTACTGATATGCGTGATAATATTTTATCAACATTACATTTGGTCACCCTTTGTGCTACCAGAGCACCAGAGTCAGTGGGGCAGTGGGTGGTGAGAGTCAGGGGAGCGCACAAAGAAAGGTGCTAATGGATTGACACAGTGGTGGAGCTGATCACAGCTCTGAGTGTCTGCCAAGCCCAATGCTTCATGCCTCTTGACTAAGACATATGTTCATAACAAAACACTAGTTTGTTATCCCCCCTGTTTCCAGTGTTTATGTTAAGCTTAGCTAACCAGCTGTTGGCTCCAGCTAAATGTATACCGTACAGACATGAGTGTTATTATTTGTGTATTCGTAAGCACATTTCCCAAATATTTGAACTATTCCTTTAACTTTCGATTATTTTAATGAGTGACAAGCTGATTAGATGGAACACTTAATCCTGTAGTGTTTAAATGAAAAATGTAAAATCACCAAATTTGGAGATACAATGTTGACAATAGAATAAATGCATGATCTCAGATCACACTGATTTACAATCGCTATTGTTAATTTGCTGTATTTGATCCAACTTCACACCATACCACCACTGTTATATTGCCATGTCAACTAATCGTCCAAACAGCCTTGTCAATGCAGATGTTTCATTTGTCATGTCAATAAAGCTATTTGCAAGCAATTGATCAGTCGCAACCTCCCAGTTCCCACAAGGGGTGAGTGGGATTTAAAAAAAAGAGAGACCAGTAGAAGAAGTGAGAATCGCTGATTCTTTTCATCTGACCCCAGATAATATCACAGGACCTGCAATCAGCTCTTCCCAGTGGCCTTGCTGCAGCGCACCTTGCCTCTTCTCTCTAGAGATAGTTAGAGATAAAAGAAGCCATGACACTGTACTGTCCCATCAGGAGTTGTCAGAGATCAGCATCAAAACCCTGGGGAGAAGGGAGGGTCTGTAGAGAAACCAGTCACTGAATATTGCAGAGCTGATAACAGGGTTGGGCATTTTCCCTAGAACAGTTATATTTGGGACTATGCATCTTTTCTGTCCCTGCTCAAGCATGAGGTAGGTGTTCAAGCAGATCACTGCATTCCTGCTTACCCAGAATGCTTTTGGGTATCCCCACCTTGGGAGAAAAGGAAGACGTATCTGTCAGTTGAACAAAGCTTTCCTGTTTTTTGAAAAGAAGAAGGGAAATCAATGGCTATCTCCAGTTTCTGGAGACGCAATCAATTCAGTGTGGGTCTTATCCTCTCAATGGAGATGAGGGAACAATAACAGAATATGGTCATTTCAGGGTCACAGCAGACTTGGGGAGATGGCCTTTTTGGTTGAGGTGTTTGTGTTGGATCCTGTGTTGTGTTGTGTATTGATTTCTTTCTTCCTCTGTCTCCAAGAACCTGGGCTCCTTCACACAGATAGGAGGCAAATCACCCCTTCATGGGTGCTCTGCTTTCTGTCTCTATACTCTGTGTAGGTATTGTTATAGAACAAAAAACGAATTACGTCTATTAAATACATATTCTATGGCTTTCCCATTTTGATAAGCTCATAAACCTGAAAAGATCTTAAAGTCAATGCCCCTCCATCATTTCAGGAACATAGTAATGATGGCACCACTGAATTCATTCATTTTATATTATTATACTTTGAGCTGCAAGTTTAATAGTTTATAATAAGTAATTTTCATTGTACAGTATCTCCCTTTAAGAGTACCTTTAAAGGTATATTCGAGTGCACAGTATGAAAAAAATCTGAGCAAAAAAATCAAGACAACACAACATTTTGATGATGAAAAAAACGAATACATAACCGAAAAGGATTAATAATAAAATCTCTGCCTTACAAACAATGAATGTTATGATTATCACAAACGTATTCTCACCAACACAGAAAAAAAAACATTCACCTTTGTGGAGTTTGTATAATATATGATTTCCACTTTAATCTCTATTAATCCCCCCAAATAATTCTTAATTCTACTTCTCATCCGTAGGATTAGGCTGCTTTATTTCACTGCATCTGTTGTGTTCCTGTGATTTCACACACCTCTGCCTGCCTGCAACCAAAAACTGTTACTAGCCATCATTCAATTTCTTTCTTTTTGAACCCCAGATAATCCATGATTGGCATGCTATGATCCTCCGAAGTGTTATATCATGTGAACAAAGCTTCAACAAAGATTGTCTTTGTATATATTAGTCTTATTCTTTGTGTAAATTTAATCTTTGTTGCAGTGCTTTCAATAATACAATGGATGTTTGGCCACAGTCAAATTTCCCTGCGTGGTGCAGATACATTGACAGGAAATGCATCATATAGGGGTTTGCATCAGACAGGTTACTGTTTCATGACCTTTTCCTCCACATCACAGACCATCGGCTACTCTGTGACTACTACTAGTCCAGAATCAGATACGACTAATGTGTGCACTACAGCTCAAAAGCCAATTGAGGGGAAATTTTCTATTTTCTACCAATGATGGACACATTCTTTTCCAAATAGCGGCCAAGGGAACTAGTGACAGATATCAGCATATATCTTATCACATTCATGTGCTCTGAATTAAAGACATTTTCCATTATTATGATAATGTAGCACACTTTGGTCAAACCAACAGACCTTTTACACCAAAGATCATTACAACTTTTGTGAAAGAACTTGCTCATCCTGGAACACCATCTGTCTGTATCTTACTATTCAACTCTACCAAATAGAAAATGAAAAACAGAATATCCGTTCATTGTCATTATGAAACTCAGAATGTATATGTTGATTTTACGTATAAGTATAAATACAAGGGGGTCTCAATGTTAAGCACTGTAAAAAGGGCTTATGGACTTACACACATTATTTACAATGCCTAATTGCTCATTTTAGGTTTGGTCCAACACTTTCAAATACACAGGTTGTTTTCTCAAGTGGTAGTAAGCACCAACTTCAAGTGGAGAATAAATCAACCTGTAGAGGATGTAGAGCATTAACAAGCTGAGGGACAGAGTATAGAAAGATGGAAAATGAGAACTGGGACCATCTGTCAGTACTTGTGATGAATTGTAATGGGCCTCCCTTGTCCATCCTCAGTGCGCTACTATTCTCCATCACCTTGGATGACATTTCTTCGATCAGTCATGTTTTGCACATTTGTAGCAAATTACTCCATCAGACGTTGCTAGCACCTGTCTGTCAGACACAAAGGGAGTGCCTGATGTCTCACAGGCAGGTGAGTGACAAGGGCAAAGCTTGGGGAGAAAACCAACCAGAAGCAGTGGTGTGAAAGAAAAGAAGAGAGAAGAAAAGTCAGCGACTCTTTTGAACATGAATACCCAGGGGTGTAGCAGTATCAGTCAATCTGGGGCTAATTCATGTCAGAGTGTATGTGCAATATCTCCTTGAGAGGCCAGCAGAAGGCTGATAAAATGGAAGTGGAAATGAAGTTGGTTGCACAGGTGGACAGATATAGCAGCAGTAAAGAGAACAGAACAAAGATGAGGATACTGTGTCTTTAATTAATATTCTTCTGATCTTGGAGCAAATACTTGGACCATCTTTCTAACATCCCGTTTTAAAATGTTCCACCATACAAACTTAAGTTCTGTAGCTCCAGAGGGAGCATGCTCTACAGTTCTGCTTGAGGCCAGCAGCTCAAGGCTACATTAGCTGCTAATAGTAAGACAGACCTGAATCTCTGACAAGACTGTTGGCAGCTGAGTTCCCTTGTGGAAAATATTGTATGAACTGTAAACATTTGTAAATGTTTTATGTTTTCTTTACATTTTTACTCCCACAATCAAACAGAAACACCAGAGAAATTGTATGGTTCACTTGAAGTTAAACAATACAGAGCTTAAGAAGCTGATACATGAACTCAGGATGTTAGTCCTCGAAAACCACTTGAATCCTTCACGACTGCCTCCGGTAAACCTCTTTTAAACGACAATAAAACCAAAATAAAGAAATAAACACTACAATCATAATAACTGATGGTGGCAAGTAGCAAAATTGAGACGTATTAAAGTCAAACATCAGTGATCAATAATGTTTTCTGGCTATATCCTTTAAAATGTCTAAAATATAGAGGAACAAAATCTGATTAAGATAATGAGAAAACAGTTGAGTGGAGGTGCACTGGGGTGTCAGTCAGAGCAGGTTAAAGTAGAGCAGATGGTGAGGTTGGGGCTCTGTGTCGAGTGCATTATGTGCCCTCGGGCCTGGGGAAGCAAGGTCTAAATTAATATGATTTGTCCACCTTTGATATTTAAGAGGATTATACCTTATGTTCAAACACGGGGTTGTGAATAGCCTAGGATGAAAAGTGACACAGAGCAGAATAGAATTAGCGGCTCCTGAAGGACTTCTTCATTCATTGTTAACTTCTTGCCTAATCCTTATTAGGATGTACAGGTCTAAGGGAGCTGGTCATGGCTACGGGGACATGTGCCCCTATTGTGTGTCTGATGGTTAATCATGCTGTCATGGCAGGGGGAGGGGACAGCAAATGGGAAGAGAGTGAGGGATCAAGAAAGTGCATAAAGGCCCCCTGCTCTTTATGGGTGTTACCCAGTCTGGCTCAGCTCTGATCCTCCTCCATGGCGTTAAGTATGACGTGCAGAGCACAGGCGCTGGCTCCCAGCATGTGCACATGAGGTATATCACAGAAAACCTGCAAATTACATGCAGGCCTATTAAGGAAAAACAGCAAGTGACATTTGGGGATCAGAAAAATATATCATTTATTTCATCAAAACCATTTCAGACCTTTGATTTCAGGCCCTGGACAGAAATGGTTGCCCCCACTGGTTCAAGTAGTGGAGAGGAAGTAGGAATCAACTCATTTTTATTTGGTTTGGCAGTTAATGTCAACTACATAACTGCTAATTTGCAAAGATTTTAAAGAGAAATAATTAGCCCGCAAGGAAATACCCAATGCATGCATTTTAAAGAAGGGAATGATTTGAAATTCAAAAGGTAAAACTACACAATATTTTGTAAATTCATAGCGTTGATAGAGTCAACACAAGGCTTTAAATAATCAATTTATTCTTCTTCCAAGATCCAGTGACACCGATCCACTTGCAGTGTGCAATGCATTACAAAAATAGCAGGTTACCATTAAAAATGGAAAAGGCTGCAACTAGTCTAGTCAAACAAGATTGACACAGAAAGCCCAAATATTGTTTTAAATATTATTTCAGGGAACTATTGACCTTTGCAAATCAGAACACAACTTCAATCTTGTCTGTTCAATTAAGAGAATTGCCTCAATATTTTAATCTTTTGAATTACTGGGAAAATGTTTCTTAAATTGGCTGAATTTTTTTTCAAGATAGTGTCAACAATATTGTGATACCTACCAGCAATAGAGGTTTCAGTACCTTAAACATGCGTCAAATGTATGGTATGTTCTCTTTACATTAATCACCTCCAAAGTTGACTTTTAATGTGTCTTTTTATTCTTAATTATGTATTTATAAAAAGTCTGCTTACCATTACTCGAGGGTTGCTGTATGTAAATAATTACATTTCCCTGTAATATTACATTTTCATGACTTAATCTAATTAAGAATGTGCTTCATCAGGACAGTGTGGGTGTGGTTTGATAAGATTTGATTGACACTGGCCAGGAAACATAAGCAAACATTTCCCATAGATGTTGCTAAATACTAATTGGCACATGGAAGTGTGGCATCACTGTTTCCCTGCCGAGTCACACCAACACTGTGGGAAGAAAAACACAAATACAAATTGAAGCAGATTGAGAAACCATGTAGAGCCTTTAATACTGGCAGAATTATTCCTCAATTCCCAATTCCTCATCCCTTAACTTTCCAGGTACTAAAAAGGTGGATAGACAGTCCTCTCTAAATTGTTCTGAAACACTTATTGTTTCATCACTGAATGGATAAGTCCATGGACAATTTCTGTTCATACTTCCAGGTACATGGCAAGTGTGTAAAATAAGATTTATATTGCTTCCTGCCATGTGATAGTATTATCCAAAGTGCCCTATCTTTGTACACTGTGCATCATGTATTCTTTTCTCAGATAAGGAAGCTGAATAACAGCACTGTTATGTATTTGTATTCCTCAGGGTGCACCTACCCTCATCCCCACTCTCCCAAACACCAACATGCTTCAATCTAATGTCACAGTGCACTGGCCTGACCACAGCATGAGACACTGTGGCAATACTATCATGTAAATAAAGTCTGGCTCATTTTAAGTGCCTTTGGGAGATCAGTGGTTTATCAGAAACACGCCTGCCAGAGCAGCTCAGTATTGTCCATTCACACCAGTGCACAGAGAGCATGTGGGAGTCATATTCACAGCCCAAAGGTCAACAACAATACTAATGCAAACGGTGCTGCATACATAAAAAGCAATTCAGGCTGTTGTTACCTATTGTTGTTGTCATGCTTAGGGGCGCTACTCTCTAATTCTTAATAATGACAATTTACATTTTTAAAGAACAATTTAGGAACTCCCTTCTTGTTTCCCCTTGTTCATGTTTGACATTTCTCAATACTAAACCAAAAATAAAAAGGCCACTAGTGTTGGGAGATCATGTAAAGTTCATATGGGGAGTATTACAATGTAAACCAAATAGATAAATAAATCAACACTAGATTATTTGTGAAATCGAATCCAGTTCAATATCTGCACTATCCTAATATACCAAACAGTGCATGACATTGACAGCAAAGAACCCCGTTGGTTTTTCTTACGCCTGCAGAGCTCTCCATCAAAATGTAATTAAATTATGAACTGATACACATTGGGCTTGTCACGCTTGTTTGTTTATCCATTATTCGAGGCAGAGAGCTTCCATCCTGTGAATAAGAAACAGGGCTGACTCAAGTGCTATTTGAGCCACACAAGGGCAGACAAATGAATCAAGAATATCTCCCCAAGTTAAAATACATGAAAATAACAAACTCTGACCTTTTCCAAACAATCGACCGAGACTTAAGTTGCTTTAAAAGACCCTTTTCAAGACCACTGACATCACTTTTGCAACAATCCATTTCCCTGTTGCTGGCTTTTGTTCACCTGCTTTTGTCAGGAGTAAAACACTCGCCCTACTTTCGGTTTACACACACAAAATTGGAGACATGTTATGCTTTGGGGGTGAAATTTTACGCCTGTCGGGCAACAATTCAGCCACATCCTTTCTTCAGCGACTAATACAAGTTATAATGAGAGATGCTGTCGTTCCCATTTAATATAGGCTACTGTCTAAAAAATAAATGGCATAATTGTAGTTGTTAGAGAAAATTATGACACTTGTGGGTAAACGTTCTGTAAACTGCTATTAGAGGTGAGGAGGCTTTCTGTGCTGCAGGTGGAGAGGCAGCATGCTTTAGCCACCACAATCTGACATAATAACCCTCCCATTTACTAACACCTCCCATCTCCCATTTTTCTGTGTGATTGATGTACTTTGACAGTTTCAGCACTGAGAAGCTCCACTTATCTTCTTATCTATATCAAGACATAATTTGTATTTAAACCTTGCTGTACAGTATTATAAATGCTTTTTTATTCGCCAGTCTCCTATAATTCTGAAATAATCAAAGGTAATTGTTTTCTGTTACACTTTGTGACCCATGAAGTTACTTGTGAGTTGAACATAAAATTTACCACACTGTTTAAAATTACTTTGTACTACATTTTATATTTTTTAGTAGTTCCTTAGATGGCAACCTGATAAAAAGGCCTGAAATGTTCAGAATTTAAACATTTTAACAAACAATTTGAAGGACGTCATTTATTCAGACAATTATGGAAATACTTTCATTTGCTTTTTTATTTTTACTGAAAATAGATAGATACCACTCTCATGTCATAACATTATGTTAAATATGAAGCTACAGCCAACACCCGGATAACTTAGCTCAGCACAAAGACAGGAAACAGGAGGTAACAGCTAGCCTGTCGCTGTTCAAAGTTGAAAAAAAAAATCACCTTCCAGTACCTGTAAAGATCATTAATTAACACATTGTATCTCTTTTATTTCATTCCTACAAAGTGTAAAAACTACCCATTGAGGTTTTATGGGGGATTATGTGCCAGGACCAGTTGCCAGGCAACCAGTGGAGACTCTAGGAAGTCACTGCATTTCAGTCTTTGTGCTAAGCTAAGTTAGCCATTTGCTCGGTGAGTGATACCTATCAATCCTCTCATCTAACTCTCAGCAAGAAGCATACTTGCCAAAATGTTGAACCTTTCCTTGTTCTGTGCACACTGACTGTACAAAATCATAGGCCGGGTCCGATGCTGTTGAATTTCTCCTTAATTAGCAGGAAGAGCTCTTTATTTAAAGAGTCCTCCATTTTTGTGGTCACTCCTCTCAGATATGGTACAATTACAACAATTACACAAGTAAAGAGGCACTCTGTCCTCAATGAGAAAAAATGTGTCATATGACCCTCTGGCCTTCTCCACTTCACGCTACATCATAATGAGGGTGGAGTGCATGGCTTGCTGAGGTTATGAACTCGAGTCGGACTTCTGATACACTGGTATTCATTACTCTGTTGATGTTCTCTGATGTGATAATGATCCACTTCTGTCTGCCACAGAAAACCTCTCTTAATCATCACACAAAGCATAGTTACATGTAAATATTGAGGAACATTTTCAAAGTATAGCTTGTTCAGCTTTCACTGTTGGAATTTTAATGATAATACTAGTGCTATAATCAATTAGATAAGTCTTTGATACTATTTGATTTATTTGTGTTTGCATTGAATTATTCTGTAGTCACTATGTATATCTGTGTGGCAGAGGAAGCCAAGTAGCAGCTTGCCAGTTTCTAGTATTCCAACATCATTCATCTCCAGTGGCCTTTGTCTCGCACACAAACCTGCTGATTCACAAGCAGCACATGCCTGGTTTGTAACATCTCTTTACCCGGCATTTTGGGACAAAGGCAGTGTGTGTTTTCCCCACACAAAAATTCTCATAAAACAGGACAATTAAATGAGTTGCTATATGAGAGTAAAACAAAAACAAATTGGGCGACATATCCCCATATCTTTTTGCTGGACACAGCGGATTTCAGTCTTTTTTTCTTTATTATACATTTTGCAACACTCTAATCATCAGACTATACCCTCACCTTTTAATAATCAATAAACCTTTTCAAAATACATCAGTATCTGTCAGCCTCATTCAGGCTTTGAGATGATTGCACTGATTTCATTTTGACCATTCTCATTACTCCATTCAGTGTCTTCAGTTCATTTTCATTCAAATATGAGACACAAGGCAGCTGACAAAATGTTGTGCCTGTGCACTTAAGCAGCATGCTTCTGAGCAGTTTAGCACTTAGCTAGAGAGTGTGACAGCTGGCATGGAAACATAGGTTTAACAGGACATGTGTTTAATATTAGCTCAGCTTGATTTTAACAGAGGTGAAATAACACTTTCAGTACCTACCTTGCACATTACAGTTTCTGATGCTATATGATGTCTTATTATCCTTTGGGTTTTTTACTGGAAGAAAACAATTCACAATTCAGCTTGCAATCATTATGCACAATTTCAGTGATTAACTGTGTACATAAAACAATAAACAGATCTTTGTTATTATCTTTTTATAATAATTAATTAATGACAAGTTCATATATGTGCTACTATGCGCTGTCTGACGGCTGGTTATTTGAGGGCGAGCTGCCATCATTAGAGAAGCAAATATGCTCTGGCTTCAAAAATAAGACTGTGTGCTTGTTTAAGGAAATATATCACACCAGTCTTCTTCCTTTAACAGCATGATGGACTCCCTGCAACAGATATAGTCCCACAACAGGGATCTAGTTGCCCAAAGGATCCACTCTCTCATTATGACAATATTCACAGAAGGATATCTAATAACTCAGTTAATTATCTAGCAAAAGAGAGTCCTTTCTTCCCAATTAGGTTATCTTGGAAAGAGCTATGACAGCTACAGGAGTGAGGAGATCTGGGCTGTAAAACCAATGGCCAAAAAGGCACTTTGAGTGAAGGATTTTGGGAGATGCTCATGTTTTATCATTAGGGAAATACAGTCCATTATCAAAAGCCTAGAACACTGCAATTAACCCTCCAATCATTTATTTAGGCTCTATCTGTATGGTCTTCATATAGTACTTAATCCCTGTATATGTAGTTAAGGCTTGGCATCATTAACTTGGCTTGTCAGGAATCTAATCTGGCTCATCGTCTTTACAGTCCTTTCTCCTGGCCAGCTATGGTTTATCACCACAAGTTAAATCAATCATCTTTTATTATACTTGTACCAGTGTGATCATTAACCAACATTCTATTTAAGTTTCCAGTAACCATCCATTCATTGTCTATACCAGTTTATCCAGTGAAATGTTGTTTGTGTGGGCCCAGCTCATTGGGCAAGAGATATTCACCTAAAAATGTAGAAATCAAAGAATATTTAAAATAAACAATACTTGCAGTTAGCGCATCTGTACTGTCTTCAAATGAGATGTCACAACAGTTAAACAAAGTCAGATTATCTTTCCTTTAATGCTAATCTTGGAAAATCAGGAAAGTCTAAAAGCAGGAAATACTGCATGTCACTATAGCAAAAAATATATATTGTATCTAAATTTAAACAACAATCACTTATTTTACATTACTTACTAACTTACTAAGGGAGAGACAGTTGCAGCAAGGCAGAGAACATTAGCATGGAAAGGAAATTACTTTACCAGCTAACATAAAAACAACACATCATTAAGGAAGTAAAGGACAATCAATAACAAGAGTTAAGCAATATTTAGACATCGCTTTCCAAATGGAAGCTGCAAGACCTTTTTTCTAATAATCTGACACACTTACATTACGTTGCTGTTTTACAAATGACTTTATAATTCCATGTACACGGTGTGAAAGCTGGCGTAAGGGATGAATGAGTATTCACAAATCAGGCCATTGATGGGCTTCTTTTCAGGCATTATGAATGTTTCATTAACATGATGTCTAGTAAAACCCTTTGAAGCATGAAATATCCAACAGTTGGCAGATATGACTGATGAGTATTGTTTCTTCACAACAGAGAAACTGAGTTCAGTCATATTTATTTAAAACCAGTAAGGGAAATATCAACACTTATTTGACATTACACTGTATAGATTTGTGAAATATGTATGTATTTTTAATTAAACATTTTTGTTCAGTAAAAAGTCACATTCTTTGCATGGGAATTTTATTCAGTTTTTCCTCATATATATTTAGCCACAATTGAAACATAAAATGACTAATTATAGTATAATTTGAAAACGCATTTTCTGGTAAGTGATTAATCAAGACACTTGTAAAATATAGTCTTAGTGCCTCCTGGTTAACATATTAAAGAACATATTAAATTTTAATGTTTAATTATAAAAAGATCTCAAATTAAATATTTATGACTTTTAATGATTCAGGTAGTGATTTTGGTTCTTATTTGTAATGTGTATGCTACTTTCACAGCTGCCTTTGAAAAACAAAGATTTTAGTTGGCAATTACAGCTTTTTAGCATATGTGAAATTGTAACTGTTTTTTTTTTTTTTTTGGTAATTAGAAGATCCTGAATCATTTATAATAATTCAAATATCCTGGAAATATATTTTTTTCTTTGTTACTGTTATATGATCCTTGCCTCAAGTTAACCACAGAACAGGCTCACATCAGTGTGTATTGTAAAGGTTCAAATGTAGAGCACTTGACAAATTAACTTGAACTTCAAACCAACAATGAAGTTATTAATGTTTAAATACCTGCTCAGCTCAGTCAGAGTTAAAGTGATCTGTCCTCTTTGTTCATTTTTTCACCCCTCATTGCCTGCTATAAGACATCTTCTGTCTGCCTATTAACTGGTTTGAGGTTTATAAGATGGTTTTTGTTAAAATCCAAAAAGTCATTGGATGAGAAAAATTGTTTTTTAATATACAGCCAACATTTTATTCTGGTGCTAGATTCTAGTTGTTTGCACCTGAAGCATCAAACCCATGCTCCAACAACAACAAACATTTATTTGGTTTTGGAGGCTGAACATTTTAAACTCCTTGCTCAAGATAATCACCTTTTTCTTTATCTTTTTTATGATGGTTATGAGTCTCTCAGTGGCTCCAACAGAAATTATGAAAAAAACATCTCTCGTATTGTTTACCATGCATCCAAATTAAGCCGTGCAAAAACAAACTTTAACTGGCGTCCCACAAATTCCAAATCAGTAATGTTTGATAATGATTATGCATCACTGTGCTGAGCTGAAATGTGGGAAGGAGGAGTGAGGACAGACTGAAATCAATATAAACAGCAAATTCTTTCCCTCCAAGGCGGAAAGGGGATCTATTATGGAGAAATCATGATTTATGTCAACGGTAGGAGGGATGTCAGGTTGAGCAAGGGATGAAGGTACGAGCCAATAATGATAAATGTCCCCCATTCACAGGCCCACCCAGCCCCCCAATACACTCCTCTGTGTCCAGAGGTGAAGCTCCTCAGCACTTCCCTGCTTCCCTCCAGTATGTTGGTTCTCTTTAGTGTTTAAACCGCCACACCTTCATCCTTGTGGTTCTATGCCCTCTTCTTATCCATGTCTTTTTTTTCTTATCAAGACAGTACCCTCTTCTTCTCTGTTGTCGCTGCCCATCTGTTGTTGTCTATTCCATGTGATCTGTCTATGTGGAGACCAGTGCTGCTGTTCATGATGGATTCCAATGATCCAGCGCTTTAGGGAACAAGGAGCGAGGCAGTCACCTTTAAGCTGTGGCTGAGCAATCTGTCTCTGTCAGACATTCCCCATACATGCAACATAGGCCAGACAGTGAGCAAGAGGAAGAGGAGGGAATGAGGAAGAGAAACGGCTGAGAGCGTCTATGTTAGCGGATCAAATACACTAGATGGAGATAAAAAAAGAAGAAAACATTGAGAAGAAGAAGCACAAATATGTTTGTCTGGTTCAAACACATTCAAACAATATAGTCTTTTCATAGAAAATATTATCTCAATTTCTCAAATAGCCCAAAAAATATGTTTGTATTTACAGTTATAATGTTCTTTATGAACTGGGGAAAATCACAACATTTTGTGCAGAAGCAATTGAAAAAATGAGAGGATAGCATTTGGGTTGCACAAATCAGTGGGCTTGACATTTCTGGAGTTGGTAATGATTTCAGTTTGGTTTAATTAGTATTGAGTTCTGCATCAATACAAGCTGATATAGATGACAGCTTCATTCATGACAGGAGTGCAATGAGTTGGTCATCAATGAGAATTCACATTAAACTAAGCACAATGTTATCATTTATTAAAACACATCATCAATAGTGATGTTACACTGGCATGATTTTCTTTAATGAGAGCTATTTAGTATGTATTGCAGATGATGCTGGGTGATCACCATGGCCACCCTGACCTGTGTTTGCATGTTCTTTAATTTGTGTTTCCTCAGTTTGTGTTTCCTCCTAAAGTCCAAAGCAGGTCAGGTAAGCCGATAACTGTGGGACTGACTGTAAGTGTGAGTGAGTGATTGTCTATCTGTGTTAGCCCCGTGATCGACAACCCTATATCTACTGAGATAGACCAATCTTCCCACCCCTCCAAATCTGGCCCCCTTACCAATAATGGAACTCAATAGGAATGAGCAGGTAAAGTCAATGAATGAATGAATGAATGAATGAATGAATGAATGCATGAGTAAAAGCATCTTAAAGCCATCACTGCTTGTGCTTCACCAAAACGACTGCTCTGCACACATTCAGCAGGTGTCTGTTGTGAATGTGTGGCATAAGATCGTTTTCACTGCGCGGTAGCAGGAGGGCAAGAGGCACATAGTGTGTAATTGACAGTGACAGATAGCAGTCAGATGTGATTAGTTACGGCTAGGTAAGCAGTCCATCGGTGGCCTGGCTGACAGAAGAAAACAGAGAAGTGCAAAGGCAGCAGTGAAAAGAACCGTTTGGACACAACAGTCTAGATATTACATACAGCCTAGTCTATCTTCCCCAATATTCCTGAGGTGATTAAAAGGTCTTCATTTATTCTCTTAAAGTATTTTATCTGCACACAGTATGACTACCAACTGAGCACTAGGAGCTAATTTTGACTTAACATCAACGGTGCTTTACTTTACGTTTACCTATCACATATTCTGTACACTTTCTTTATTCATTCAAAATGATTTGGATGAGCCAGATCTTGGGGATGCATCAGTGGCCATCCTTACAATCGCTTACAAAAGTTTACTACCTACCGCCCAGTGAAAATCTCCATCCACGGACACTTTTGAATTCACTCAGACAATTTTACTTTGAATGACTGTAAATTCTCACCGTGGCTGCAGACTCTCAAGACTGTCTTGATGACACGTGTAGAACTGAAAATCTTTCAGCCAGGTGGTCAAAAGTACACTCTACCTTTGTTAACGTTGTTAAAATGGCATGTAGTGTTGTATTAGGAGTTTATAAGCTACTTTTAAAGGTGGACTATGTAGTTTTGAGAAAGAAATTTAAATCAAAAGAGAAATCCTCATTGATACATTTTCATGACTGAATAAACAAACCTCCTCAGGAAAACAGAGTTTCATACTGTTTTACATTGTTTATATTAGCAGGACCCTTCTAAATAGCCACCTTCCTGGCTTCAGTGTTCTAGAGACAAAAAATCTCTCTGAGGACAGGTTGTTTAGAGAAGTTAAGCAGTTTATACATTTCTGCCCTACATGTTTACAACCTAGTTAAGACTATATCTATACCCATTTATGATGCATCCAAGGAGAAACTACCAAAGAGGAGTGAAACTCCTAAACCCAACTAAATCCTCCAAAAGCTCTTCTGGATCTAGAGGATCACAGAACCATATCATATCAGAGGACAAAGTCTGTCAGTGTCTGGGTGACACGATTTCACTCACCTTTGTCGGGGCGACTGGTGTTAAAGAAAGCATCAGTTGCAGAAGTACTGAAAAAGTAACAGACATTGTGGCCAGAGAAGTGACAGAGAGGGTCAACTCCGAGCTCTTAAAAAGCTGCAGAAGCAGTGAGGGCAGCAGTGAGGGGAGTGAACTGCCCATCTCAAATTCTTTCACCCATAGACGAAAAATCACCCACATGGTAAAAATCCTTCAGAACTACACAGCTAAGATGAACTGCAGGTCGAACAAAAGTCAGCAAAGTTCAATTGTGGAAGCTGATGAAACCAGGGAGTCAAGGCAGACCTCTGTACATGATGTGCAAAGCTTTCTGGAGAAAACCACCAAAGCTATCATGCAGATCCTGCAAGAACAAGAAATATCACTCCTACTGATTGCACTTCATCAGAAGAATACAAAGTGCCCGCGTCCAGCACCTTAGCAGATACAGATGAGATAGCTTCTGAGATTGTCAAGGAAATAATCGAAGAGCTAAAATCTGAAACAACTAGCACACCGTTCATTGGAGGCAAAATTTTCTGCTGGAAAACAGTGGGAGGTAAAAATGAATGTATTTCTTGTACAAAGATTTGCCATGGAGTTGATCCATAGCCTTGTGAAAAAACTGCAGTGTAAATATAACTATTAGTAATATAGTAATAGTAATAATAATAAGTACTGTTGTAAAGCAGATTAAGGGAGTCATAAGTCTGCCAGCATTCACAGAAAGCCCCTCAATAAAGGTAAGTGACATTTGTGCTGGAACCAGAACCAGCTTCCCTCAGTCTGGGGACAGCCTTCAGTGGTAAAGCAACACCACTTTGCATTACTGTTAAGTCCATCCATTATCTGATCAGCAAAGAAGAGGATGGCGCTTTGACACATGTGGTTGAAGCAGCACCACCTACCACTATTGTTCAGACCATAGATTCACGGATCAGTGATGAAGCTGAAGCTGAGGCCACAGCACACCCAGTGCTTAAAACAAGCTGCAGTGTTATGGTGAGTGCGCTGATTCCCCAGATTAAAACAAATCTGTGGAAGGATCTGCAGATTAATCTGACTTGCAATGACATAGAAACCATCAACAGGTCACTGAAAGAGATGCTCTGGGCAGAGATTGCAAACTGATGTTGCTGTCAAGCCAAATGGCCATCATATGAAGAGGATAGCCAAGGCGGTGCACAAGGAGTTGTGCAAGAAGGCAGACGATGCAAAGGTCTCGCAAATGTGCCTTCTGTCCCAGGATGCATTAATTTGCAATTACATAATTGAGACTCTGAAAAGGCATCTGGTGACACCAAAGAGTCTGGCGCCCAGACCCAGACCATGGCCAAGCTTTTCACTGCCCGCTTCAGACGTGGCTGCAAAGAGTAATCTTTGGTGTCTTTGGCAAGTAGATAGGACAGACCTTTTGCCACAGCTGTGTAGATGTGAGGTTTTTGGTTCAACCACCTGTTAAACTATGTTGCTACTACAACAAAAAAAAAACTACCAGTAAGTTTTTAAAAGAAAATGTCTTTATGCTACTAGCCTCAGTTCGGTTAGTAGCATAAAGTGTTCCACCTGGATGCGACATTAGTCATATTAATATTCTCACTATTATTTAGCATTTGCCATCATTGTGGCTATTGCCATTATCATTATAAGTCACTTCTACTAGTATAGTTGTTGCTATTGTTGTTACTGTGCATCTTTGTCTTGAAGGAAGCCCACCTTCCTTAAAGGGGAAGGCTCAACTGGTAACGCAGGTGCAGTTAGGTTGTGGGTGGAGGAATAATCACATCCTTTATTGAAGTAAACGTAATACCACTAATGCCAGTTTGAAAATATTCTTCCCTCCGCTGCTGAAAAGAATCCTAGAGGATACTCTGAAACCAATTTAAAAGACCTGTCTTATTTTCTATATTGTATATTTACTATTGCTTTATTTCTACAATTGCTAAGCAAAAGTACTTCTTATCTGATTACTCGATTAATCGATTGAGTAATCAATAGAATATTTGATTACTTGATTAGTCGACAGCTTCAGCCCTAGTCTCTAGAGACAAGAGTCAAGTCATTTAAATCAAATCACTGATGCACAAACAAACATCGATTGTCTAATAAAGTTTTTGAATTCGATTAAATTGCCTGCCAACTGCAATTAAGCAATAAAAGCAAAACCAGTTCTGTTAAGAATTTATAGTCATCTTTACACCAAATGAATAGAAACGTATTGATAGTGGTAGCGATAAAAATTTGTAGGGCAGCCAGATTCAATACTGCTGCATTCCTTTGCAATTCTGAAATTTAAGAAAAAATAAATGATCTCTGCATAAAACCATGTGTGAGAGAGAGTGCATGTAACATACTTTAGCTCACAGCACCTGGCTGGACAGGAGTTTCCCTCTGACTCCCACTATGCGACACCCTTATGATGTTAGGGTGTCATCACATTGAGGGAAATGAATTGAAGATTTAGCTTTGAGTCCTGGACAAAATATAACCTCATTTCATGATACATCTGCAACAAACAAACATTAAGTGCAACATTTAAAAATGATCGTTGCCTAGGTAATTTTAAGTCAACTAAAATTAGACGAAAGTTAAAAGTATGATAATACAAAAATCCTAAATAAGTAAAATAAAAGTGTGCATAAACCAGATTAATTAGACATTATAATGTGGCAACATGGAAACAGTAGCGTTGCAATGGTTAACACTCATGTTATTTCTCTGTGCCAGCTAAACTGCGGCTTCCTAACTAACTAGATATCTTAACTCTTTATGTTTAAGAAACACACACATTTTTTCCACGAGAATTTGACAACAAAACAAAGATAATTTTGTTTATACATATACAGAGTACATGAAAATAAATTTTTAGGTGTGATAATAAACCACAAAATCTGATGGAAACCTCAAATAAAATATGTGCAAGCAAAGCAAGGAGCATTGCAGTCCTGGAAGAACGAGGCACATTCTGAACCCCAAAGAGCTGCACCTTCTTCACTGTTCACTGATGGGTCATATCTTAATTACTGTGTGGAGGTATAAAGCAACAATTACACGCCTGCCCTACAGCCATTATGTATATTGCAAAAAAGGGCTATAAGGTTAGTTAATAATATAGGTTTGGAAGAACACGCTAACAAACTGTTTTTAAAGTCAAATTTAAAAAGTTTATGGATCTAGTTTATTGTAACAGCACAGATTTTGTATAAAGCAAGAAATAAAGCCTGCTTTGGTAGTCTTACCTCATGTGTAACACACTCTCAAATATGGAAATACTCTATACTCTATAAATATTCCATATTTAAATAACCATGTTTTTACTTTTAAAACTATGGTTTTACATTTAAAAAAAAAATCTACTTAACATGCTGAGGTGCATGAGTAAATAAGTCAGCCCCGGTCACCGGCCCCCACTCCATATTTGCTATGTGGTACACAGACACCTCCCTGCTCTTAAGCTACTAGCAAACAGGATTGTCCACTGTAGATTTACATATAGGATTAATAGGCTATATCCCAATTCACCTGCATACTGTTTTGAAAAAGGTTAGTTCACAAGTATATTATCTTTCAAATAATAGAAAAAAAGATTTAAAAAAAAATATCGGCTAGTTCTGTCATTAATAGAGGAATAATATATTCAGCTACACTTTCAGTTTGAAGACGTAAAGCTAAACAATTACATTTTTTAGATTACAGGTAGAAGTCTGAGTTAATACACTGTAAAGATTAGAGTTGTAAGTTTCATGTAGACTGGTGTAGCCTGAACAATAGCAAAGGTACTGATGCACACATAGCTGACAGAATGTCTCTTCCCAGCAGGAACATGATCTAAATACTAATCAAACATCATTTACAGCTGGCTTTATTTGAGGCTCCTGAGAGACGGTCCCATCCTGCCTCTTTGCCATGGTAACCAGGGATTCATTTCAGAGGTGTCATGCTGCATTATCATCTCACCAGCTCATCCAGTCCCCTCCGCCCTCTGGCTCGCTCGCTTTTGTCCCTTCTCTGTTCAGACCCTTCAATCTCAAACCTGCCCAGCATCCTGGAAGGAAAACATCTCCTATCTTGCTCTAGCTCAGATAATACACCAGTGTGATTTCTCGGACTTACACGCACACACAGACACACACAGACACTTGCAGGTGCACATGCACACATACGGCATAGGGGCCTACAGAGTATGCAACACACTTTTAAGCCTATTTTCACATTTGCAAAACACACACTTTATTTCCAGCACGTTTAAGTAAAAGGGACATGTAGAAGAGCAAAGTCACCCTTTGCAATTATTAATTATTTTTCCAACATCTGTATCAGTTTGGTTTATACAATTTTTATTCAATAAAATACATAGCATTTGTAACTTTCACCAAAACTGTTATATTACTCTCTGAACTAGGTTATGCATTAATATATGAAGTTAATACTGCGTCAGGAGCAAGCATTAGCAAAAATCTGTCACATGGACTGCATCGATATGACTCCTTTATCCAAAGCACTTTACAATTTGCCTCTCATTCACACGTCCACAAGCACACTGACACATCAATTGCAGCAAACTGCCATGCAAGCTGGTAGCCCAGCGATTGGCTCAGTGTCTTGCCCAAGAGTACTTCAACATGTGAACAGAAGGAGCTGGTGATAGAACCAATGAGGATTAGAGGACGGCCTGCTCTTTCTCCTGAGCTGCAACCACCCCTGTCAAGCCCACTTATACCTGATACACCATGCTATTTTGTTGACTCCGCTTCTCAACCAACATCTATCACCATCATTCATCCCTTTACCCTATACATAAAGGCTGAAAATAACTTAAGCATACACAATATGAGCACAACTGTTAATAATAATAGTAGTAGTAAAAAATAGTAATCGTAATCTTCTTGACCTATGGAAAGAAATATAAAAATACACTGTACAGTGTCATTCTTTCATTTAGACAAATCATGGCAATCAAAATATCCTCTGAAACAGTGTTTTTTTCTGGCACATTTGTACTTTACACAGTATTTCAGCTTAGAAAGTCTACTGGGTACTGAGACATTTCTGAATAACATACAATGTGTTTTGGTGTGCAATTCAAATAAATTCAAGTGATGAAAATGTATTTCCCTCTCTGCCTCAGATCAGCTATGCTAGTAGGGGTCTGGAGATTGGAGATGGAAGTTAATTCAAGCACTTCTTTGTTTACATGAGTCTCATTGATCTGAGGGCATTAGGGAAGCCCTGACCCCCTACATATGCTGGAGAGTAAGATTTGGCATCTTGCCACATCAAGCAACACCAGAGGCGTGCAGAGGGTTTACCCTTTGTTTTGTGCAAAATGGCTTCCTGAGGCTGCACTTTGTAATAACAAAGACAGTCTGTACGATATCAGCCATTGCTCCCTGGGGACGGTAACAAATACAGTACACTAGCAAACTGAAGAATTTCCTTACATGAAAACTAAGATTAAGGGATAAAGAAGAAATGTCCTATTTTTCAAGAGACATACTTTTAGTCTTGTCATTCATTCTTGAAAACAAAATTACTCTTCATTTGAATGTTTAAACAGTGAAGTCCGACAGTCCACATTATTATTCAAATTATGTTATGCTACATTTCTAGACCTTCACATTACCTTAGTTCATGAGACATTGGTAATTAAATAGCCTACCTCTTAATTGAGATTTCAAATGTCATGACTCCTTAATCTGTCTTTATTTATGACCATATTTATTATAATTTTTTTTTAATTATAGGATACTTGCAATAAAAAATAATAATCATAATAATAAACTGTATTAAAAAACCACTCAAGGTGTGTAGGTGTAAAAACTAAATAATATTAGTGTAAAATAAATGGCAAAAGTTCTTTATGCTTTCTAACGGTTATGGTGCACAGACAAGCCTGCAATACAAAAGATGTGTGGTGGCCTTTATACTGTAGGTCTATGTGAACAAAGGTCTGCTTGTGAGGGTCATAACCTCAGTGAACCAAACAACCCTGGCACCAACACCTTCATGTCCCCTGCACCTGGTGCTACCTTAAAGGTAAAGGCAGCTTTAATCTGTCCAGGTTCCATTACTGACTTGATATTTCTCCTGCTATGCTGTCTTAATGGCATATTAATCAGATTAATAGAATCATGATTTGGAGAGAGAAAAAGCTGTCTGTCAATCTTGGTTGCAAGTAAAAAATGAAAATGAAAGAAGCCACAAGGTAAACCATCAAAGCCGTGATAAATCTGATTAAACTTCAAATGTAAGAATAAAACAGACAGAAAAGAAATATAAAAATAAAAAAAAATCCACAACTAAAAGGGATAAAAGAAAGCCACTTTGACTAATATATTACATGGTGAGCCTAGTGGATTTCATCTGACAATGGCTGTGCCAGGGCATCATCCTGCAAAATGCCCTCACAAAAAGTACTAACACAACATTTATTCAATTCTGAAATTGGTCAATTTAAGAACTCATTGCTAATATTCTATAAATATGCTCATCCACGTGTTTTACTGGGCACGTTGCTGAATTTTCCATAACTGCTACAACTCAGAGCATACTGAACAATAGGTTTAAATGGGTCATTACATTAAACTATCTCTCATAATATGCATCCCACAGCCCAATGGTAAGCATACTGTATGCCCTGGGGCTGCCGATACATAGAGGGAGGTCTAATGGTCTGCTGTATTACTGGGTTAATTGCCATGTCCTGGTCTCTATTGGGTTGTGGGTAGGGTTTTTATTTTAATTGTGAACCATCCTGTCCTGTAAACCCCCACACTAGGCCGCTTGGCACTAGTCTGTGGTGGGAGTATTAAGTGTTGGAGATGGTCTTTACAGTGCACTTGAGGCAGCTGACCCCACTGTGACAACTGAATTGGTAGTAGGCTGCCACCTGCTGGCAGTTTAATAAAACAAACCCCTCTTTGATGTCAACGAGGCCCACTCATTCTGATGACTGATAGATGGTTTTGATTTATCATCTGCTGACACGTCCAGTATCTTCATCATCAACGGTGTTATGCATGTGAAGCTTTAGACTCTAGAGCTTGGTTGCACTAAGGAGCTGCAAGATTCATAAGGTATGTGGGTAGTATAACAGCATAGTTAAAGTTAATTTATAATTAGTTTTTCATTTACTTTTGCAAATAGAAATGTTATTTTTCACCATGGTTCTTGACACCACTATATAATCAGTATGCCAACTTGCCCCATAAAGACATCTTATGATGTTAATCCAAAAACCTTGAAACTACCCAGTCATGTGTGTCATGTTTTCTTTTTAGGTATACATCACAAGCCGTTTGTTGTTCACCCTTGCTATTTATGCTATCAAATTATTTTAATAATTATCAGCTGGTCCTATAGATATCTTTATTTTCGTTGGTGGTTTCATACTTGTAATGTAAAAAAGTTGGACCGGGTTTGACTAAATGCAGTTACATTAAATGCAAACTTTCAGTTCATTAATGAGGTTTATATAATCACTTCTTGAATCTAAAAAAACCCCAAAACAACAGCAATTACAAGCCAACATTGAAACAATCAGTGTTTTATTTTTCTATTTAGGCTTTATTATATATTTTTATTACCCCTCAATTTTTTATTACCCCACTTTTCTTCAAATCTTTTTGAAAAAATTTACATATTAATGGCTCAAACTGCTCGGTGCCTCCCTGCATCAGAGTGAAAGCTCAGCTGAAATCTCGGGTGACTGCCCCCAAACGACTCACTGAGACAAACCAGCTCCCACACAAACACAGGAACAAAAACATAAACCTTGACATGGTCATAAAACCTTTTAGATGCATTTCATACGATTAATCATTTTTTAGAATTTTCCATCGGAGAAATTAAACCAGAGGGCTAGAGTCTGGTAAAGAATAATCTGGAGGACAGCCCCTGCTAACATATACACTGTACCTTCTGCTACTTTTATGTGAACAAAAATAAGGTAGAATGTGCAAATTTATGTATATACATTTATATTTAATATATGTGTGTATATATTTAGATAGATAGATAGATGTTGTAAGACATTAATGTACAGAGATTAATAGGATTCTGTATGAAATAAAGCAGAAATATAAGTTGAATGAATATGAGTATAACAAAGGCCTCACCTCATGTCCTACTTGTTATCATGCTGCCATCTAGAGGTAAACAACTGTATGACACACTTAATTTGGTCCACCCGCTCATATTGTTCACACACTGTTTGCCATGTGTTTCACTGGAATATTAACATAGAGTACATGCGTCATTTAAACAGAGATAATTGGATCTAGCAACTCATGGTAGAAATTCATTATGCTACTGGTGTTTATGCTGCTGCCTCTAATTCAAGCTGATTTCATGAGTATTTTAAATCTATCCAGTCACCTGCTGCACCTGGGATAGGAATCAATGTTGTAGATAAAATTAAATGTATGTCTATTTAAAGCATTGCAAATCCACTAGATCTTAACTGGATGTGACCACCTGAGAAGGTTACTCAAACAATATAAACCACTGTTTACATTCAGGTATAGCTTATTGTCTGAGGTAAAGCTTGTTTTAATTGTTTGTTGTAAGTTTTTAACCAATGTCAAAAATCTATTTTCTCATGAATGAATCAATGACAATACTTTAAACAACAATTCATTTTATTATTAACCAGAGGATTATATAGATACTTGAAGGTGATTTGGTTTCCTGGGTGTGGTTTCACCAGCTGCGCTGCTGAAAGAAAGATTTGTTGGAGTATAAAGGATATGCACAAAGGATATGAGGTCTATCTACAAATTTAACACAAGCAGATGCACCACAACAATGTGACCCAAAGTAAAAACCTGTCTGTTACATAAGGATCTATTTTAGCCGGCACCAGTAAGTTAGCTCAATCATGTGGTTACTATTATCACAGGGTTTTATCTCAGGGTGTGCTAATGCTGAGGTGCAACCACATTTTGGAACATACACAAATGAACAAATTGCTACTTATACTTTGAGGCAGACTTTAGAGTGAGACATAAGAACAAAGTTATGCGTATCTGAGAAATCCTCTGAGGCTATGCTGTTGGGACCACACATCAGCTAGCAGGAAAATATCTGCCATCATTTGTTTTTACGTCTTGAAGAGAAACTGTCTGATGGAAAAGACTAAACACTGTGAAGTGCTAAGAATGTCAGGCCTGCAAATACAAAATTAAAACGAAATATCCAGTTTTACAAACATTTTCACATGTGATTTCTCAGGTTATAGTCAGTCGTGAGGCACTCATATTGGACAGGCAGTTTATTTACAAATAGCAGACCCGTACACAGAAAGAAAAGAAAGTCATGATGGCAAATTTCCAAAGTGTGTTGGGTGATGAAGGATTTGTATCCAACAGATCTTAACAACCGAAACACCATTTCCCTCAATCTCTAATTGCTACTGGCAATTGGGGCATCAAAAAGTACTCAAAAACATACAATCACCAACGGTCATCAGCAATTTACTTTATAAAAATATCACCATGGTGATCCACAGACTCACAGATTTGACCGTTAAAAGAAAGACATATTTACAGTAATCCACACAAAGGGAAAATGGAAAGAAATCATTGGGGAACAAAAAGGTTGGAGGAAAAGATGAGCAGTGCAGAGAGGGTCCCAAAAGGCAAAGCTTGAGCAATTCTTGCTTTAAGGGCTCTAAATGGACACCTCTTAATCTTTTTCATTTGTCCTGTAAAGATCAGACAAATATATCAGTTAAAATGGAATCACAATGGTGGAGGATCGTACAATTTGTGATGCATAAAGAAACATTTACAATACACAGATTAACTTTGAAATATTAAAACAAATATATGTTTTTAATTTGCAATTGTGTCTTTCTGATTTGTCATACATGCAAAATGACCTGTGAGGTTAGATGGAAAAATGTATTTACTTTATAGTGTTGGCATAACAATGACTTATTATGAAAGAAATACTGTTTATCAGTATTGTCTTGTACATTTTAATTAACCTGAAATGAGAAAACAGTGCTTTACCAAGAATTTGGTATGAACACAACAGAAACAGAACTAATTACATACTGACAATAGAAAGTGTTGGATATGTTACTTTGGTGGACCACTATTAATTGCTATTACCATTTATTATCTGAAATTTTCACAAATGATGAACAACACATGAACTAATGACTACTGCGGGGAAAAACACTATCTGTAGTATTTTGAAAATGGTACCATATGGATCAGGTTTTAACTATAGTCTGACATTTCTTTTTCCCAATTATTCCTTATTTTTTGTATATTTATCTGTTGGCAACTTAAGTTATTTCATCAATCTTTTCTTAAGAAACATGCATTTAACAAAATAATAAGTTATATACCCTAAGGTAAACACTAAAACACATAAAACAAAATATGACCAGTATGCATGTAATGTAGATGTTACAATCACACATATACAATTGTCATCGTACCATAAAAGAGAAACATATAGGTATAAGGTTTTCATTCATGTGAAATCTCTCCTAATCTTTTATCCATTATTTTAGGTGTATACAAACAAGATGGGTATGCCATATATCCCAGGACTGCACTAGCATTGTGTTTTAAATTCTTTCTATCCAGTGGTTCTGTATACCTATCATAGTCTGTAATTACAGAAATGTGGTTTTAGACATCAAAGTAGAAGAAAGAGCAGAATGACTAGAGGATTTCTAGAAAACCATGCTGCAGTGAAACCAGAATATGTGTGCAGGTTGGGAGAGGTAGTCAAAACATGACAGACAGGTGACTCAGGTGAGTGAGATATGCCGTCAGCAACAGAAGATCTCACCTCATAGTTCTTCAGCAGTACAGCCAAGGTTGACAGACTGACAGGGTTTAGTATCTAGAATGAGACTGCCAGTGCTGAAGGAGTAGGGGGGAAAGGATGAGAGGATGCTGCAGTCACAATTGAGACCAGTACATGAAAATTGTGAGAAAAAAAAAAAAACGTGCATCCATACATTCACATAGAAACCTATGGCTATATGGCATCCTCTATCTTTGTGATACAATTAGCACAGGTACATCTATGAATAAATAATACTGTGATTGCAGCATGCAACATGATACATTTATATGACATGGGTAAGAGATTTCATACCACAATGAGAATGATGGACTGCAAGTCTAACATGTCACTCTCACTCCTCCAGGTGGATGATGTATGAAAATCCAGGAAGAAAAGTGACCTCTGACCACACAGTGAGGTGAGGAAACGTGTCCTTCCTTTATATTCTTAAGAGCAACATCATCAGCTAAGACCACTAGCTTTTACTGATGATTGATGAGGTGATGAAAGGTGAGGTGGAGGGAGCCCTCTGCTGGTGAAATATGAGATGACGACAGAATGGCAGCCAGATGGGAAAGGATCAGGACAGCACACTGGTGTTGTGTGAATCCACGTCTCGCATGCTCATGACATCTGTACTTACTCCGCACTCATACACAGGGTTGTCGAAAGCTGACTCTTCTGTCATGTTGTCATACGGTGGCGAGGATGTTGGCATTCTGATAGTCTTCCCTTGGAGTCTGAGTAAACAGCAGGGAAACAAAGAACATCCTGTTAAGGCTTATTTGATTCCAAATGAAATAAATAAAGTTTTAAATTGTTACTTACTTGGCAAAGTAGACATAAATCCCAAGGACAACCACCAAGATGATTGCAGTTGGAATAAAAACAGCGAGGGCAATATTGGTTCCCTCCATGCCATAATCCATATTAACCACTAGATGGGAAAAAAACACACAAACCAGTTATTTCTTACTGCACAAATGAGAAATATTAATATATTTATACTGCAATGTTTTGAAACACAGCTCACCATCTAGCCTGCGTTCGTTCACATATTGAGTTGAGGATGCTACCAAGACACAAATGCAGTTAGTCAGTATTTGGACCAGAGTTGTGTAACATAGCGCACAATGCATATATTACATTTAAGCAAAGCATTTGCATTCACAAACAGCAACAAAATCAATGGCACATAATATGGTCCAGGTCGTATTGTATTTCCAAATGTTGGGAGAATTGTAAAAGCTAAAAAAGCTTGCTACAGTGTGTGAGCATGATTCACCTCTGCAGGCAGGGGGAGTGCTATTCCACTGCGACGGGTGTCCAGGGATACAGTAGATGGTGGCGTCACCCTGAAGCTCGTACCCTGAGTGGCAGGAGAAGGTCAGCATCTCCCCTGCTTGGTAAAACGCCTTTTCAGAGCTCTGCACACTGGTGGAGGCAGCACCAGGGTTCCTGCATGGCTCATACTTTTCAGCTGAGAGGAAGGACAATATCTTAGGTCACAGAAATACTCACTCACTCATATTTGTACATTTGTACTTTGTGAAAGTACAGTGGCCCTATTCACTTCAGTTTTGTATGTTGAAACTACAGGCGCATGATGTGGCAAAAAATAAACCAAAATTATAATTGGCACCTTCAAGCATAACATGTTTAAATCATATATCCAAAGAACTCAAACAGTGGTGTGTGTGTGTGTGCGTGTCCATGTATATGCGTGTTTCCGAATTATGTGACTTACGGACACACTTGGGAAGCCTCTCGCTCCACTTGGGTGTGGCAGAATCTCGGTTGTAGCAGGTGAGGAGGCTGTTGCCAGACAGGATGTAGCCTTTATTACAGATGAACTGCACTGTCGATCCAACGGTGAGGCGGCTTCCAGTGATCACCTTATGACTGTGCTCCACATTTCCAGGGTCCTGACATGTCATAACTGGTGCATCACCAAAACAAACGATGATTTGTTATCATTTCCATTGGTGGTGTTGGTAGTTTAACCAAGAAAAATAATGATTTACATTATTGTTATATTATTACTTTTCTAGGATAAATGACACAGGTAAATTCCTAATACTGTAGGTACCTGTTTTAATGCCACACAAGATTATTAAGCACTATTCACAGTATGGAAAGGGGTTTTTAAAAGAGTACAGTACTACTACAGCTTTGAACTCCTTGTTGCTGCAGAACCAGAGATATCATCTTTTTTATTTCACATATTCCTCTTCCTTGTCAAAACCAGGTCCCCACATTATCCACAATGCAACTCAACTGCTAGTAGTGGCTAACTTCTAGCTGCTATTCTCAAGAAGAGATGAGGAGGTGGCTACCGACCTCCAAACAGAATCAACTAACATGCTGAATGCTGACTCAAGTGACATAACTTGAGGCAAATCATCAGATCATAAGATTTCACACAGCAACAAAAGACTATAAATGACTTTCCCTTTAAACGTTTTCCTTTAAGTTCAAAAATCACAGTTGCAACTACCGATATGGAACGTTTCCAAAATGTTAGTTAGTAGTATTAAACAGCTAAAACGAGGTCTGCGTCGACACTTGAGTTTACAATGGCTTCAAAACGGCTGCTAATTGGCACCCAATCCAAATATGACCCACCATTGTATCAGAGTTTGCTGTTGTGAATCAGCCACGTTAAAATATGAAGTCTTTTTTTTGCCCTGTATCACCAATCTCCATCCAGTACTAATTTGCTTTGAATATGTTGTATGTTTGACATTCTTTAAAATTGTGTCTACTATATACAGTTAGCTTTCTATTCAAGTAACTGAACAGGCATTACATTCTTCTCTGCATCCTCTGCAGCATGTGCAGCATGTGCAGATTAAATTTACTAAGAGAATAAAAGTTTTATTATGTAATCCAGTCTCCTCACTATACCAAAGCCAAAATATTCACAGACTATATGACTGGTGAGGGCTGACTCTTCTGCTCTCCATGTGTCAAAAAATGGCGAAAATACGAAGTTTTGCCTGGTTCCTCTCACCTTCCTCACATCTCGGCACGTCACCGCTCCAAGTGAGATCCCACTGGCACATGAGGATCTCAGACCCTACCAGCTCAAATCCAGGGTAGCACTGGTAGGTGATGACAGTGCCATGGATGAGGTCAGGGTGAGATGTGCTCTTCCAGCCGTTTGTGATCTCCGGCAGCTCAGAGCAGGTGTCGTTCCTTGGCACCTCTGTTGGCATTGGAGCAGTTAGTGTTGCGTTGTGTTGGTGGGAGAGAAGATATGCAGAATGGGAAATTATGAATTACCGATAGATTAATCATTTTTATTGACACAATAAGAAAGGACGATGGTATTGGGAATGCAGATAAACCTCAATAATGCTGTCTTGTTTAATGTACATATTTTTTATACGGGATCAAGATTGTGAAAGGACACAAGATGACCTTGTCTGTAGGAATACAACTGCAAATGTGTCTGTTTGGTGTGCACTAAACAGCAGCAGTTTGAGAGAGAATGTAAATAGAGGTTTGTGCTGTTTGCTGGGAGGAACACAACATGTGGTTTGGCACCAGTCAATCTGTGCCTCCCTAACTGCACCATACATGGCCAAGAACAGAAAGAAATGGGCAAAACCAGCTGATGTTGAAGTACCCTATTATTGTGTGTCTGTGTTTGTTGTTATCAAATCCTGTGCACCTGGGATAAACCAGAATACAGGCAGAGGCACAGCAAGAGAAAGAGGCAAAGAGACAGAGGAATAAATAGACTTTTATTCTAATTGGTAACCTGCTGGGTTTTAGGTATGAGTAAAATATTATATTTCACACTTAACCATTCTTTGTTTTGTTTTTTGTCATCATACATTTAATTACATTTAATTATAAGATAAAGTTATGGATTTCAGTTAACCAAGACAATTAAGTAGTGTTTTTTATTCAACCACAACTGAACATACAAAAAGAAAACCACAATCTTACCAAAGAAGTGGACCACAAAACCATTGTTGTAGCCATAGATGTTGGTGGCAGGATCTGACTGAAATTGAATTGTGACATCAGCCATGGAGGTATAGAGCTTGAAGTGTGGCCGTGTGCCACTGTATTGGCCCAGGATGTTCGCTGTCAGGTCATCACCATCATAGAAGGTCAGCAGATCATTCTTGCCAACATGGAGACTAGAACAGACATAAAAATGTGGTTATTTTCTTCCTGGTGATATGAATTAAGGTTTTTCTATAAAGTACAGCTATGTCCCATGTCTGTGGTTATGTGGTATGATGGCTAAGTATTTTGCTCAGAGCTTTAAGAGTTAAGCGACTGGTATCCTTCTTGGCTGATGAAAGCAAAAGCTGATGGCATAAGGCGATGTCAGCAGTCCTTGGGAAATAATAATTCTGTTTATACTGGATGGATCTAATGTGAAGTAAACACTAAATAATTCATGATGTATGCCTTTTCAGTCCCCCACATTGCTCTCATGAATATGTACTATAAAGTGTATATTTACAAAAATGAGCATAATATACCATCATCCTTTAGGTCACAACACCTATACAAAAAGCTGACAACCAGGATTATAGAAAAAAATGACAACAAATAGAGAAAGAGATGTTGTCTCATAATCAGAAGATTGCTGTTCAATCCCCGGCTCCCCAGAAAGCCCAGTAAATTACTCAGTAATGGCGTTAATGTCTAAGTAGTTGAGTTAAAGAGGCTTTTCCTTCCATTTCCCTACGACATCATAATGAAACATAGCTCGTAGTTGAGCCAAAGGGCTCTGTGAGCCCTTGATTTAGGGACAATGACATGGCTGGATAGCTAGCTAGTCTTCTTGTTAAACATAGGCGCTATGTGAGAGCAACGATATGATAGCAATATTAAAAGTCAATAACACTGTGTATGGTAAATTTAATTTGCCATTATGTTTAAATTGTGATGGTTAGACGACCGGGTCAGAGCATCTCCAAAACTGCAGCTCATGTGGGGTGTTCCCTGTCGGCAGTGGTCAGTACCTATCAAAAGTGGTCCAATTAAGGAAAAGTGGTGAACCAGAGACAGGCTCATGGGCGGCCAAGTTTCATTGATGCAATTGCTGAAACAGTTTATGCTGGTTCTGATAGAAAGATGCCAGAACACAAATTACATCACAGTTTGTTGCGACTGGGGCTGCATAACATTATGGCTGATCGTTGTATATTTATGAGAAATAAAGATTTTGTTGTCATTCAATTTATTTCAGCACACTAATTTAGAAGGGTGGCAGTTTCACTGGAACTACTTAGTAGGTGTCCTACATTAGGTACTAATGTACACCCTGCAGTCAGAATAGAGTATTCACCTAAACCATGGTATTAAAATGTATAATTTTAAAACTATGTGGACTATCAAAATCTGAAAAACAAGTTATATCCCGAGTGGTCCAGCTATGCTATGTAAACAATTTGATATAGATTGCTCAAAAAATTTAGGAGTAAAAAAAAAAAAACAGAATAATCCAAGGGAATAAAAATAATTTTGTTTCTGAGGTTCAAATTTTAAAGGCCAAAAAGTAACATCTGAAGTAATAGTGCCACAATCTGATTAATCGATAAAAAACATTTTTGTCTCTGTAGTGGGTGAGATTTCCAGCCCATCTGCTGAAATTCAGAACTGTTATGGTTTCTGAGACCAAGGTCATTTTAGAGAAACTCGTTGCTCTTTATGTGCCTTAAGCACAGGGGGACAAAATAGCAGTGGAGATTGGCAGATTGTTTTGTGTTAATATTCACAAGGTGTACTGAACAGAACTTAGCAGTAATAGAACAATGCCATTAAGTAGGAGCACTGCTTTTATAGCTATGTCACCTGTCCCCTGCATAAGCTCTCCCTCACCATTTAGAGTGCACGATCAAGAAATTAATCAAGCGCAAACACAATTTTCGGGAGACCAGTGTTTTCCCAAAATGGTAACTGATAAACCTCACAGCTTTTCTCGATTCCTTTGCAGAATTTTCATCAATGCATTAAGGCTCCCTCGCCTGTAGTTTCGATCACACCTTGTTATCAAATCATCGTTGAATTTTCCCCCGGATTTATCTTTGGCTTTTCAAAAATATCTATTCTGTCTGGTCATCTAGTATTGTGTTGTGATCCTTTATGTTTGTGTATACTTAAAGATAGCTGTGTGATACGTCAAAAGTCAAAATATTTCACAAATAAATAAATGGGGGTTCTGAGACAATTTGCTGTTGTCAGATTTAGGTAAAAAAGTCACACACTCATCTACGTCAATGAGATCACATGGCAATCAACATGAACCTAGAATAAGACTACATAGAGAGGTCAATCTTTGTCAAGAAAGCTTCCTATGTCCGCATCCTAGGAACCAACAAATTCAAATGGGTAACCAAGGAGAGAAAAAAACAGTCTGCAGGAGAACACAAAAATGAAAAACTTTATGGTAAAACATTTGGGTTCCTATACTATATATATTAATACAAATTCTAAGTCTACAACACAATACAATCATGCATTCCCAACAATGTAGCAGAAACAAATCTTACATGCAAATTGTTTCAAAGATAACATAAAAAAACACCAGAATGTTATTATTTTCCGCTGTTCTTATTTCTATCAGTTTGTACTTTTTTGTACTTTTGATTTTTACTCAGATTTTTCTTTTTTTCAGTTCCATATAAATGACGGTGGATTTTCTTGCCTAAATTACTTCTCTAACAACTCTATTTCATCTTCCGTAATCCACTGTTTCTATGTTTATGGTATCAGAGCCCATGACCACTGAATATGAGATTCAAACATGCACAGACTAAATACCTTTTTTATTTTTGTGGGAACAAACACAGCAGTAGAAGTCTAGGATGGGGTTTAAATGTGACTGACAGAGTTTTATGATAATAGAAGGAAGCAAATGGCCCTAGTCTGTTTACCTCTCCTCAGTCTTTTACTCATAACCTCCCCCAGTTTCCATGTCACTTCTGAGTAGAAACACACTTCAGTTAAAATCAATGAAATGCATCCACTTTAGGTATATTCATCCAGACTAGGACCAAATCCTACCTATTTATGTGATTTATGTTGACTATAAGCCTTGACCAATAATTAAACCCAAAGGTGAATTCCCTGGTTAAGGCTAGCAAGTCCCGGAGGGCACAAATTTGAGACAAAAACATGACCAGAATGACTTTATTCCACTGTCTGTGTGCAGTGTGCTGGTGCTGAAATTTGGACAGAACTAAATTCCAGCTTCTCCTGATGGACACAAATAATAGATGCCAGCTGCATGAATGAGAGTGAAATGAGGTGCTGAGTGACATGGTACTCCCTCCGGTTAGTTGGACAGCTATGGGGACAATTTACACCTCCATGTTCTCTAACAATCAGCGGCTGTGGATAGAAGTGACAGGAATGACAATGCCAGTTTCCATTTCCAGACAGCCATGGAGAACACTTGCATGCATATGTGGAAATGCTGTGTGTGTAGTGATCAAAAAAGAGGAAAGGAAATAAACATAATAAGCCCATGACGTTTTCTCACTCCTACATCCTTCGTTAGGTATATTTTTGTAACATCTTATTTGAAGCATTCACAATCTATAATAAGTATCCTGCTCACACTTAGTGACTGCATTGGATGACAGACAATGGGGATTTTATTAGCAGTAGGAGTAGTAGTGTCACAGTTGTCACAATAAAACGGGGGTGTCCAAGTCCACAGACGAAAACCGCAGCCAATGGTGTTTGCGTCTCCACATCTCACACTTCACTTCACCTCTATTCAAGCTCTATCCTTCACTTGCTGCTCATGTCAACAAGGCTATCCACCTTATCATTGCACTGTATTTCGCCTTATCTCCCCCCCTGCATTCAGACTACCCTAGAAGGAGGGATGGGGTACTGTCAGTTGGCAATCTTACTTTGTGATTACCTCCAGTCTCTGCATTTCATCGAACTCAACACAAATATACAGCACCTGCTGATCCCTTTTGCTATGTACAGGTTAGCAATTCTCCCAATTAGTCTAGTTCTTACTTTTTACTGCTTTTACTGTAAAGCTTCTACTCTCCTTCACACTGGTGTATCTTATCAATACAACAACCCATATCCTTTATCTTCTTTAGCTAATCTGATATTAGATAGAGCTCAATAGCATTGCTACTGATCTTCATCCTTTACTCTTAACTTTATACCACAAACGTTGGATAACATTTTTGCACTTGATGGTGAAATCTGCTCTCAATTCTTTATCTTTCAGAAGTCAACGCTGCTCAAGATTGAGACTGTGCTTCTCTATGTCTCATCTTCATCATGGAGAGATCACAGAATTAGAATCTGTCATCACACTTTCCACTGAGGCCTGGATCTGGGGCCAAATTCAGATTTTTCTTCCTGACTTGCTCTTTGGGAAAAATACACCCACAGTTACTTCAGAACTAACAACAATAATTTTGGTCTGATTTTGGGCAACATGCAAGGCCATCAGCCATATCCGAAAACAGCAGATTTATATTCAACAGCACTAGCAAATCGCACACTTCCCCACTTGACACACAGTAACCTTTCCTCCTGTGTGGGTTCCTAAATAGTCTCCCCTGTCGCTGTGACTCATCGAGAATGCTGCTGTCAACCTTGGTTTTAAATTTTCCCTCTGACCCCATCCATTCGCTCCACTCTCTGCTTGAAGTGTTTTCATAGAGCTGGTGACAATACAGAAGAATGCCAAACACACTCTGCCTTCAGTCCAGACTTACACAGAACTCTGTGTTGAGTCACTACAGGTCGCTCAACTGCCTTCTCTGTAGCAACCTGGCAACCGCTCCACCCAAATGTCATCCCACCTGGCTCCTTTAATGGTTTCCCCTCCAGACAGGAAAGCAGTCAAAAAATTGAAACTTGGTGACAGGCACTCTGCTCCTGTGTGTTGCTGTAAGAGCAAAAAATTGGCCGGCAAGCAGAGAATCAAAATATCGCTGAAACTCAATAATCAACTTAAAAAATTCACTGGAATCTTGTTCTCCTCTGTGATTGGACAGAGCCTGGATGACTAACAAAGACTAATGTGAACTTCTACTAGCCAAAGTGATGTTAAAATGGTGATGTGTGAGGGTGTAAGACTGGCTTTAACATAGTTAATTCCAAAAACTTTAAAGGCAATACTTGTTTAGAGTTGTCTAATGTGATATATCTTCTCCACCGAAGAGGCATGGGTGTTTGCAAAGGTCTGTTTGAAAAAGGACTTAGAGAATTTCTGGAGACTCCTCTGCATACCAATGGCATCAGCTCAATTCTGCAGATGAAGGGGTGACAGCTGTGTTTTGTATAAGCCTCTAGGCATTTTGTCACCTTCACTGACCTGTCAAGGCAAGTCTAAGGGACCCGGCAAATCTCCAGTAACTCTAACAGAATGGAAATTGCTTTCAGTGTCAAGCTTTTCAAACGGCAACCTTCTACATCTTATAGACATATTTGACATTTGAATTGTTCTGCACAGTGAAAAAGGTTCTCTTTTCAAATAAAAAACCATTAGTGTTCATGCACCTACATAACCCCAGCACAAGTGGACTTGCAAATGGCATGTTATGCTCAGAGTATCCACAAGAGGACTCTATAAACCCAGCATGTATCTAAAAGGTCTCTGTGCTCAGTAAATTGACATAAACATTCCTACTGTAAAAAAAAAAAGACGTCCTCATCATGTTTATAGGTGAAACACATTTCTAGATACAGTATACTCTAAATGCTGATATCCACATGTAAACCATTTACCTTGTTCAGTTCCACAGGTGGGGATATCAGCTGTAACCTCTTGTCTCCTGCTTTTGCTCGAGCCATGCTCCATGCTAATTAGCAAAGAGCCAGCCCTCCTGTTTGGCCTAAATTAATTAATCAGTCCTCATTATGCACACTGCTCCTCTGTAATTGCCAGCACAGGCACAGTGATGAATGATAATACAGAAAACATTGTCATTAATGTGGAAAAGTGTGTACCCACCCTTATAATGAGACAGCTCTCATCCACAAGAGCCTTTTGTCACTTCGACATGCATAACACGTGCACACAAACAACACTTTCACACAAATTACATGTTGACCGAGCCTTAAGGAATGCTATTCTCAAGATGCGCAGGCCAGACATGAGGGTAATGGTAGGGTCTGCAGGGAGCACACAAGCTGTGGGTTTTTACTTCCATGAATGCCATGCATGACCAACCTTGAGATAAACTAGAGCTGGCCACAGCACCATTAATTTACAGCGAGTGGCCTCATGTGGTTCGGATTAAAACAAACTTAGTGCTGGTGCAATTTAAAAAGACTCGACCTCTGAATGAAAATCAGTTTACCTCAAATCAAACTTGTTTACTTCTGCATGGGGAAAAAAAATCCCCTCTGATCTTTTTTACCCTAGGTGCACTGGTCGACTTGCAACATCAGACATTAATCACTGAAACTTAATCTCCAACTAAAGAACAGGGAGGCAAGCAGGGTCACACAAACCCCTGCGTGGTATTCAGACATTGCGTGTTATTGGTATCCTCTGATGCTATTATTCCCTTTTGATCTGTGGATCATATTTGCGTGGTCGCTCATATCTCAGTTATGGTAAGCCTAAAAGATAAAAGAAGAAGTTTGGGGCATTATGTGCATTGTGACCATGCAAAGGCATACACAACTATATGCTCACAGCTGTGAGGGATGAGGTTTTTTTAGACTAAATTCAGCAACATCTAAAAAAATACTTGATAAAGTAATGCAATACAACGTTTTATGATTATAATCTGATGTAAATCAGATAAATGTTATTCAAATGTATATTTGTCTAAAGTATTATCAACAGAATTTATCTAAATCCAAACTGATATTACTAATACTGTTAATGAGTCAACAAAGCCAAATTTAAGTACAGTTATACTTCTAGACTAAAATGTCTTATAGTGTTTTTTACACATTGTAATTAAAAAATCTTCTATTTAAAAAAAAGAAAAGTAATTTAGTGTTTTTTACTGCCCAAAGGAACTAGCAAATGCAAGAAAACTAATACAATATGATAATGATGATGACTGAAGTTTGCTGTAAATTACATGCAGGACAGCATCCAGACCTCATGTCATAATTAAACTTTGTAATTTTATCAACTGTTCAGAGATATACAGAATATTAATTCTTACAGCAAGAGTATTTTTGCAAACGCCTACAAACAAATGACCACCATGACCAATAGCTGATAGTACCCTCTGTTTGAGATTTGTCAGGGACTATTTTTCTTCAGCCTCAGGCAGTATTCCCAACTGGTTTAATTGGAACCTCTCTCTGCCCTCTTGTGTGCAAGTGCTTCGGGCAATAACACAAATATCTTGTAGTTTTGTGTTGTCTACAGGATCCCATGTTCATGGAAATATTCATGTAATCACTCAAACAAGACAAATAGATGAACCCATATAAGATAAGCAGACAAACACGAAAATTCTAAGGCACACACTTGAATTGTTTTGTTTTTAAAAAAAAGTAACATGAAGAAAACAAAGAAACGTGATCATTTACACTTCTCTTAGGAGCAATAACTTGGATAAGAAAGACGGGGTGTGTGTATTTGTGTGTGTGGTGTTGGAGGGGGCATACAGTAAGAGTGATGGGTGAAGGAGAAATGCAGTGTGCCTATATTTGTGTGTGCATCAGTCTATTGCAATCTGTGTGCATGTGTGTTGAATGTGTGTTGAATTACAGTTGGGAAGGCTGGATAAGTGGCTCAGAGTAGTTCACTGCCAGAGCATATTCATTTCAAAGCCAACTCTGAGACACACACCAGGGAAGTAGGAGCAGGGAGGCTTACTGGCTAATCTGGTCAGAGAGCGAGCTGGAAGCTACACAGAATTCTTAATGTAGCGGGTGAGAAAAAAATCTAATTAGTGACTGCAGCCACTGAAACACTTCCCCATGTGCATGTCGTAGCATGTCTATGTGAGTGACAAAAAAGATGAGAAATGTAACTGAATGTTTGTGTCTGGAGATGGAGTCTTTAACATCTCGAGGTCAATTTCACCTCCTCGCTGACCTCGCTGTGTGATTTCTCAGTCTTACACCTGAGTGCAGTCTCTTACACTTGGATGTCAAGCATGATCCTCTTGTCCTCTTCCACATGGATGCCCCAGATGCAGTCCTGCCCCTTGTCATAGGCCTCAGGCCAATTAGGAGACAGCACCACACCGGCAGAGTCTGTGATCTCCCCGCTGCACACAGCTGCAACGCACAAAGACCTCAGGTTGACACTGAGAAACATAAATAAATCGTAACGGATTTCAAGACACAGAAAATTTAGACTACAATCAATTTAACAAGCAAAGTATATATCAAAGCATGCAATTTAACTGGCTGAATGAAAACAATTATGTGACTTCATAGAATGGAAACATGGTCGTAATGCTTAAAAAATACAGCTGCAATCGAATGTGCAGGCTCCTTGACATGGACCTTGTAAAACTGCATACTACCACTGAACAGCTTGGTGACCATGACCCACAGGAGAAGAAATAAAATTTTCTTATATCGAGCTTTACTAGAGAGCTTTTCAATTTCACTGTTTGGCAGAATGACCATACAGGCAACAAAGACCGAGAGTGAGGTCAGTGTCATGTGTGGAAAGAGTGTGAGAAAGAAAGAGAGGAAGGGCTCAGGGGTAGTACAGCATTTAGTATGGTGCGCAGTCTGTGCAGTGTGGCAGTGTTCATCTTAGGCCAACTATTGTATGCCTTTTTAATCTTAAACACTTATAATAATCTGCCCTGCAAGCAAACATGTCACAGTAAATCATTGTTACATTTTAAAGAGGAAATTTATCATGGATCAGAATAGAGCAGCTTAGGAAAATATAGTTAGCTGCCAGTGGTCTTTAATATTTGAGTAAAAAGACTTCACTAACTCCTGCAGTGATCAAGTAGACAATGAAAGCCTTGGGTCCTTAGGTCAGTCATATCTTCCTCTAAGTTCTGCTCCAGTGGAAGCATATTTTTCAAAAGATTTAACGTCGCACAATTACCCTAGCGGATGAAATCTGTTGACTCACCCCTACAAGCCGGCTCAGTCTCATTCCACTGGGGGTTTTGTGCATCCACACACTCTATCACTACGGAGCCTTGCTCCAGGGTGTAGCCAGGATCACATGAGAATTCTACCACTGCACCCACACCGTAGGTAGAATCACTGCTGCTGAAGTTGCCATACTTCACGAAGGGCTCGTAGCACATACCTTTCGCAAAAGCTGTGGACAGAAAAAATGCACGGTGTCAAATGCAGGGTGACAAGGTACAGTGTGTCTATTAGCAAACTCTGCAAACTGCGTGATCCACCTGCCTTCGTATCTGATGGCTGCGCCAGTGGAGGTCATTGTCCCGTCTGTGGTAAACTCTATAAACAAGTAACGTCCAGTACTGAGCACGCCCTCATTGGGCAAATACTCTACCTCATATGAGTCGTACACAGGGGGAGAGTCTATGTTGTTGCCATTCTTAATCAGCAGCCTTAAAAACACAGAAATAAGAGGAAGATAGATTAAAATAGATGTAAGTGAGCCTTGAAAGGTAAAAGAAGCATAAAAGAAGTTACAAGCTATCTGAGAGCTGCCCACTGTTCCAGTTGTGGCTGTAATAACATTTTCCACCATTCTGTAATGAGGTAAATGGCCATGTATGACAATAGCCATGTGGATCAGTAGTTAGTGAAAAATGTAATGCAATTGCTGTTCCCTACCTCTCACTACCCTCTGTAGTCCCTTCAATTCATTCGCTTGATGGAACACTGTTAAAGGATTATAATGATAAAAGGTCCTTTCAAATTCATCTGTCACTCCCTAAAGATTTTGGTTATTTATAGCCTTTGAGGGTTTTAATGGTCTATCCACAGGCATGGTGTTATTCAGAGAATGAGTTTAAAGCTCTGTGCCATCTATTAGCTGAAGACACACATACACACAAAAATTCATACTGTACACTCCCGCCTCAATGTGTGTTTTGAGTTTTGCAGTCTGCATACACTACCTGTCATCGTCCTCTGCCAGAGCCACCTTCTCAAAGTGAATGTGAAGCCGGTGGCCTTCAGGGGCCTCCAGGACCCAGTGGCATGTCAGATTGTTGCTGTAGTTGCCAGGGAAACCTGGTGAGACGATACGACCGTAGGTGGCATTTTTTATCATTCCCCCACAGGATGCTGTATGTGAGAAGAAAGAGAGGGAGAAGACAAAGAGTTGGAGGGTAAGACTAGATGAGAAAAGTAATGACACCAGCTATGGTAGGGGGAGTTTTGGAGAAAAGTCCCTGTCTGACCAGAGATTGCATCAATATCCAGTGGACTGTGGCTGGACTACACTCGGCGACTCACCTGGGTCTAAGAGTGCGTGACTGCGTGTGATGGACTTGTAAAGAGAACAGCAAAACGGCGGCAGTTACACTATCAGTTCAGAGCAGCTGCAGGCCGGCACGGAGAAAGGCTGGAACTGGCAGATGAGCCTTTACCAGCAGGAAGATAGTCATGCGGCCCAGTTCTAATTAAGGCAGCCAGGTCCAATGGCCTTGTTTTGCCCTGTCTCTAAAGAATAGCTCCCTGTGCTGCTAATCACATGCAAACACACTCATTTGGCCTCTGAGTGTAACTAATCAACTCAGCAGGAGACAACGTAGTGAAAGCTTTCGTTAATCAAAATCACCTGTATTCTAGAAGAAAGCTGCAGAGAAAAGGGCTTACAATATACCATACATTTTTGAGTGTTTAAAATTATTTACTCTGCACATCATTTTAATTGTAGAAATGGCTTCTATCAGATTCTAAATAGTATTACTCAATAATACTTTAATAAAGTTTCTTAGGAAACCATTTGGACAAATTTAATTATGAAAGAAAACAAGATTGCTTTAGAAGTCTGCCCCCAGTCTGTTAACTACTAGAAGGTAATTTAATAGAAAAAAAAATTAAATCTAAAAAAAAAAAGCAGTGAGCATACCAATTAACCTGCAGGTGTAAGGACCTACAGTTACAGAGACTTAATTTTGTGTAATTACAGTTTTTGCTGCTTTGTTGTTGCAGTTCAGTAAGGGGCTACCTCATTACCCTGAACAGCTCCTACTGGAAATGAGCTAACATGTGTCTGGCAAAGAACCAGTTTGACTTACCCACACATCGGGGCTCCTTTCCACTCCAGTAAGGTGTGGTTGCATTGCGACAGGTAAGCATTTTTGGGCCTTGCAACTTGTAGCCCGTGAAACAGCGGAAGAAGGCTTCTCCGCCAGCATGGAGGTGTGTCACAGAAACCTCTCCGCCAGCAGGCTCTTTGGGGAACGCACAGCTCAGCACAAAGGCTTGGGAGAAGAAAGATCAGTTAGAAATGAGAGAGCAAGCAAAGGAGACATTTTAATTAATTAGAGTATAAGTCATTTTTTTATGTGATTTTTTTTGTGAACTGTAACGGACCTAAAAATCATCTAAAACTGAAATGCATTTGATAAACACTATATAGGGGACAAATGTGCTACTTTGGTTCTGCTAATGTAATGCCAGTAAAATTTATTAAATGTGTGATTGTTGCTGCCTAATGTGTGACAAGATGTCACAAGGTAAAAAACCATTAATGCTATAATGCAATTCAATTAAACAGTTAATTAATTTGCTAATTATCTGTTCTGTAACGCAAGTGCAAATAACTGACCTGATAATGAAACCCTTTATCGAGGGACTCACTTGCGACCTCATTTTTTATCCCAGTTTTAAGTATTCTTTCAGCATTCTGATACTTGAGGGAAATTTTTAATGTAAAAATGACAAAAGTCAAGTTCTTGCCAAAACAAACAGCCAACAATGTTAACTGGCTCCACAACATAATCCTCTGTATCCTGCACTGTGCATAGCCGGTGCTGTGTTGCATTGTTGACCATGTTGTCTCTCCTCCAAACCACCACAGAGCACACATGCATATTTAGATATAAGGGGGGGGGGTTCCATTGTTTGTGCAAATAAATCAAGTACAATGCTTCAACTCTGTCTCTGCCTTCCTGATTCTCACATACACACAGGCACATACAATTAGGGGTGCTTTATAACCAACCTTCAACTTTCTTCATAAACACTCCATTTCTTAATTAATTGCAGTTTACCAGTTCATGCAGTATGTAAATGTACAGAGACATGTTTGCAGCACTACAGTAATTAACATCACCGTGGGATGCAGTGTAGAGCCACTGCAAATACTTTGACAAATGGAAATGTTGCTGATCAGTTGAACATCATAGTGGGCCTATAATGTGATAGGTGGAAGAAAAATTGCCTCTGTAGTGGTTGTCAAAGAGTCCTGATTCCAGCAGGGTAAGATCAATGTTCCTGGACTTGCTTTGCATTGTTGTTCTGTCCCTCTTTTTAAATGAATGGTGTAGGATGGGATGGAGTTCACATGGATAATGGAGTGAGCTAACCAAGTCTGTAATGGAAGCTATTAAACAACCTTCTCTTCCTGTCTAATAACCACACTGTTCTACCTCATTAGTGTCGGCACTTTAATGATCAGACTAAAACTTTTAAAGTTCTGGTGAATGTGTTAACAACAAAACAAGCAACATAATTGGACCCACTATGGCTTGTGTTATAATAACACTGTGATTGTGCACCGGCAAAATTACAGAAGCCTTTTAAAAGCTGCAACTTTACTCAAACTTTGCAAGTTGCACGTCATGTCTCAGCTTAATGGAGTGTATGCAAAGCACAAATAAGAGCTAATAGAAGGAAAAAACAACAAGGAAAAGGACATAGTGGAGGACCTGCCTGCGTTGAAATTGTATTTGCAGTCTTAAAAGCAATTATGATAATAAGCATTGGCTATGTAGTGCAAACACCTTAATCTACTTATGTTAATATGATTAAGATTGGTGTTTACAGAATTAAGAAGTGTACTATAGCAATTTTCAGCTGCATAGTTAAAGGGCTGTTTGGTGAGAGCTTGTCTGTAGAAATGTACTAAGGTGTTACCTATTCTTTTTCTTACATCCAGCCTTTTTTCTTTATTTTTTTTTAAATTGTAAACATCACAGAACTGTACCTTCTATCACTGAAATATGCACTTGGCATGAAAACATCCAATCAGCAGTGCTTTAGTTCAAGACCAGGACTAGTTGAGACAGAGTTCAAAAAGGTTCGAGTGTAAGTCAAAAACGAGTCCAAATGAGAGAGACAGAGTCAAGACAGAGACAGGAGAAAAAGAGTTGAGTGAGTTTTGGCAGCCAGGCATACGATTGTATTGACATTGACACGTTCTAGATTTTGAATCAAACTAGAGTATTTGGTGAGACCAATGGCCAAGTCCAAGACAAATCTAAGTGCAAATACCAACGAGTCCAAG
Organism: Morone saxatilis; assembly: GCF_004916995.1. Taxonomy (NCBI): domain Eukaryota; kingdom Metazoa; phylum Chordata; class Actinopteri; family Moronidae; genus Morone; species Morone saxatilis. The sequence continues at coordinate 17,647,508 of NW_023339763.1, read as the reverse complement.
ACAAGTCTGTGACAATGAAATAGTCAGAGACCGTACAGCACTGCCAATCAGTATTTAAAGTTAATGTTTAGTAAAGAAATTGAAAGTCATACAGTATAATAGGGTTAATTTCAGATGGTTTAAAACATACTTGGACAAATTAAAATTGTCCTGATAAAGTAAACACCAACTGTTAAAAGATTTTTGACACAGGTCCCATGATAAAACAGCCAAAGGCCTGGGTTTTTAAGATCATACGTTTAGCGCAGAAGCAGAGGACACGTAGAAAGCAAAAGCTGACACTTGACAGACAGGCTCTTTGGTCCACACACACGTCTTTGCATGCACACATGCAAGTCCATTAACAAGTGGAGGTTAAACAGCACAAAAAGAATTCTGTAGTGGGTTGGATCTGAAGTGCTTTCATTGCAGCCAGTCATTTGTAGATGAAAAACAACACTTAAGTGATGTTTCTAGCATTACCTTGAAGCTAAATTGGATATTCAAAAATGTTATTCTATCAATCTTTGAACTCGAACTCGAGGGAAAACAGCCCTAAATGCATAATGGCCATAAAGGCTTGTGAAAATGCCCTCATCTACTATGTTTTAATCTACTGACTGGGTTTTTTTTTATACAAGCCACTGGTCCCCACCATAATGAAACAGGCTTTTCTTTTGCAGTAAATCAGTGAGCCACAGGGACGAGGTACACTGCCCCTGGGTCATCCATTCAATTCATAGTTTATCACTAGCTCCAATGAACCTCGTTATTGCCATTATCATAGCAGCATTTACATCCCTATTGAGCATGCAGTGGGAGAGCCAGAGGCAAAAATTGTGGAGCCAATTCCTGGAGTATTAAATTACGTGCTCCCTCCATGCCAGTAGATGTGGTGCTGGGCCATAAAGTCTGATTGTTTTGCCATTACAAATAATAGATCCACGGTGCAGACAGCCAGGAAGATTAGCTGATAGTACTATAGGGCCACAGGAAACAGACATGGAGCTTATGTCTTTAGTTAGTGTTTCCTTGTAGAGAAAAGGAAATGGTCACATTGGTAACACTCAGGTAAACCTTCAATTTTACAACATTACTAGTATGGACTAGCATTTCAGATCAAATGTATGCTTTTGCAAAGTGATAAAAGTGTGCACTACAGACAGGAAGTTGCAATGTACACCAAAATGTGCACGTTTTCTGAATCACAGAGCTAATTTAAACAAAATGCTACTGTGGTTGTTGCCATTCTGATGAATCCCTAAATAAGTGATAGACAATTACTGTCAACCAGATAACAGGGTGTCTTAGTGGAAGATGGTTGTGTGGAAATGATGTATCACCTCACTGTGTTCCCATATTTCTTTTAAAATTACTCTGTTTAGATGAAAGAGGGCATCACAGGTCAAAACAAGGAGAAATCACTGACAGAAATGCTGTATCGTCAATATCAAACATGCATTGTACTTTAATATTGTTTTAAAATTAAAATAAAAAGTGAGGAAAAATAGATAAAAGCCTCTGGGATTTAAATGGCATAGTTTCACATTCTGTTTTATGTGTAGCTTGTCAGAACCAATACATAATCATAAGGAATCTGAACATGGACTAAATGTTTTGTTTGTTTGTTTGTATTTTCCAATTTATTTTTGTCATTTCACAGTACTTGTTCACAAGAGTTCAAGAGGAACACATCCTGTCTTCCTGTCTTTCTTTTTCTCTCACTTATCTGTGCAACAGCAATTAATTTGTCCTGCCTTTTTTGAATATGAAGTCTTTCTGTTTGTATTGCTTCCTGCCCTTACTCACCTATTTAAAATTCAAGTATTTTGTGTCAAAAAATATAGGACTATGAATCTGCATTTTGGGTCCAATAATGAGTTACAGTTTCTTCAGCCCTGTGTCAGGTCTAGAGATCATCTTTTGGAAATCATTTTAAAAAAAAACATTCCCTGAAAGAGCACTTGGTGTGACTACTGCATTCACTCACACACTCTTCCCATTAATGAGCCTTACTCTGCTGTATGCACATTTTTCATTTGCTGCAGTACTTCAAATTGAGAATGTTGCTCTTCAACCAATAATGGACAAATATTGTTGACTTGGGCAAAATAGATGAGGTGAAGAAGCCGGTAACGCTAAGTTATCCACCGTATTTGGACAAACAAATAAAATGCATTTCAATTTAGGCCTAATAAACTGTGTTTTCATCCTTTCAGGTAGAGAGCTGGAATGAGATTAAACTTGGCAAGGGGAGAGCAGGATATAATGACAGAAAACAAAACACAAATAATGCAAGTAGTGTCAATTGTTATTGTTATATTTAATGGCTGTATATTCGGAGAATATTATTCACCATGGAGAGAGTAAAATGTGTTTCAAAGGAGACAAAACCCTGTGCTGATGACCGTCTCTAGTCTTGTTGTTGTTTTGGTGCACTGTGATGGCAGCAGTCCTGCAGTTAGCAGGTAACTTGTGGGAGAGTACAACTGTCACTGTGTCCAAGCCTCATGTCCTGGCTGTGCACCAAAGCATTACCTTTTACAGAAAGATCAATAGTGTTGTCTCGAAAGTGATTCAGTTGTACAAAGCCAGACCATAGTTCTGTCATGATATGGCCTATTGATATTTATGTGGTTGGGTTAAAAACTCAATTTTAATGGTCATTTACTCAATAAAGGCTATTAAGGAGAAATAACTTTGGACTAGAGGCGGCATCTCATCAATGCTACTGAGAGGTTGTGGCAAATGGTGGATCACTGCCAGGGGCAGAGGTCCTTTGGCCACCTCACTTGTCAACCTGGCTTATTAGTTACAGCTAATCAATAATTCCTGTAAAGCATCACTGCCATTGGCAATGCCATTGATTATGCTCTACATACTTAATAAAATCCTGTAATAACAATTCAAGCTCACCTATAGATGTTAAGAGGTCAGAGATGAGATGATGGCAATCATTTCATCAACTAAACAAGGAGGTTGTGGTTCCATAATAAATTGGCTTTAATTTAAAAGGAAGGACCCCTTCTAATTGGGAGTAAAATGGGCCTTGGGTTGTCCACATTTGCATGTGCAGTGTTACATTTAATTATTAGTATCCACAATGCTCATGCATACAAACGATTTTCCTTTTTAAATGAATGGCAGCATTGACTTAACTCCTCTGTTTCAAAAGTAAGAATATATCTATTATTGGTAGAATTATACCCTTTGTCAAAAAACTATTTTGCATGCCATCGACACTTTAAGATGACTTTTGGTATCCTTTCCACATGCTTGCATGCATTGCACACAAATGTGTTCTAATTTAACAATAATGTTAGGGGTTAAAATTGCCCCCGTTCAACATATACAGTGCCCATCACATACAGATCTCCAGCATTCTCTACATTCCTTCATCACCATCACCACCAGTGTCTTAAATCCATTAGCAGGTTTATTTCTCATCCTCTCATCCGCTCATACTAGCCGCTGTGTTTAAGAAACATTTTAATTGCTGCCTACTGAAAAGTTGGCGTGGTCAATCCCACTTTAATTGAACTTTAGTCTAACTAAAATACACAAACCACCACTGATGACCTAATTCGTGGACTTCCTCTCAAACACTATGCCTAACTTTGTTAGGTCCTGATTCTTGGTGACTTTAACATTAATGTGTGTTTTCCTACTAAGCCTCTTGTGAATGAATTTAAGCATCTGTTTGAGTTATTTTATCTTGTTCTTCTTCCCACTGGACTCACTCACAAACTAGGCCATACATTTGGTCTAGTCTTATCGTCTGGTTTTCTGACCTGCAATATTGAAATAGTTGATGCTTGTCTGTCAGATGATAGTGTTGTTTTATTTGTCGCACCTCTGCTTTTCTCTCTGTATAAAGCTCATCTTCCTGTACATTGCTTTCACTTCATTAACTCTTTGACTGCCAATAAGTGCTCTGAGGCTCTCCTCCCCCTCTCACTACTGAGGAACTTACTTTCTTATTTAACACCACCTGCTCTTCTATCCTGAATTTCGTTGCTCCCCTTAAATAGAAAAAGCCTAAGCCTAAAGGTCTGCCTTGGCTCAGCGACATCATCAGAGCCTTAAGGAGAGAGTGCAGAAGAAGTGTGACAAACTTTTCTTTGAAATTTTGAGAAAAAATCTTCACAAATATCAGTAAGCGGTTAAGGCTAAAAGAGCAAAATACGTGACTATGAGGACACATTCCCCCCCCCCCC
>NW_023339763.1:17615490-17643287 GCF_004916995.1 Morone saxatilis | reverse complement strand
AGAGAGAGATGAAAATAGAGAACGGCCAGATTGACATTATCGATTCATTAGCATCAACTAAAAAGGAGGACAGAATGAATTACCAGTAAATAATTAATAAAGTTAAATCTAATAAACCCTGATAAGAGACCATTCGTCGTGCTCGTTCTACAGCACAGCTAGAAATGTTAAGCAAACGCCTAAAAAAAAAAAGAGGAATCAAACTCCATTATGCATTCAGTAATTATAAAAAATATCAACCATCTCAGGGGTGCCTGTGGATGTCTGATCCAGGGAGTGTCTAGGCTTCATTTCATACTTTTGAATTAGTTGTTTCAAAATAATTTATTGTGATAACCACCAACGAGGGCTTCATCTTAACATTGAGACGGCATCTACTGTCGTGTCTGACACAACAGCAGATATTCCAGGGCACTTTATGATGCCATCACGTTGTAGTGACCCTATAAAACCCTTGATGGAACACTGTCACATAGACAATTAGGTAACGTCGTGTACTTTGTGAAGGTTTTTGGCATATAAAATCCCTGCTGTCAGATGTGTGGCGTTACCTGTCCACCAACATCCTATTTGGTTTAGAAACACGATTGGACAAATTTAGTTTTTTATTACTAATGAGAAAAAATGCAAAGAGCAGATTTGGCTCTCCGGTCAGTGCTCTCGCGAGTTCTCGCTGTGTGGGGCACGGGGGCGACCGGCACGAGGCCGCCCGGGTATCGCACAACCGGGGCTCTGCCGGCGGAGGCCAAGACTGGATGATCCCCCACCGGGGCGCCGGACATGCTATGGGGCCTGGGGCGGGTGGCAACAGGGCATTCCTGTACCCCTCCAGGCACCGGCCCCCACAGAGGCACCGGCCCCACTACAACATCCCCCGTGCAGCAAGAAGCAGGTAGAGAAAACCATAATTAAGAAAAACACAATTGAAAAGAAATACAGTTTCCATAAAATGTCCCACCGCACATATGTGACAGATGAGCAACAACACATAGCATATAGGCTTAGACAAGAATAAAAAAAAATACAATGCAGCCCACATTTAGCAGGATTCAAGAATGCTAGAGAATGGAATTATGTTTTTGAGCCCTGGACTTTAAAAGTCCATGGAGGGGCCCAGGTCTGATCCGTGAGGGAGGATGCTGTTCCACAGTCTAAGGGCAACCACATCGAGGGTGCAGTTCACCCCTGGCTTCACTGTTGGAAGCTGCGACAGCCCGAAGCCAGCAGACCTGAGAGACCGGCGGTGGGGATGCGGGCTAAGAATAAGGGGTTAGCGGGGGTCTGCAATGCGCTCGCATGAGGGAGCCAGCCTACCGCAAGGATTTATGGACTAACCGGGAGGACCTTACAAATCAACTTCGCTGAGACTGTAAGACCGGACCTGGCAGTCCAGTGGAGAGGAACCCAGAATACCTAGACTATGGCCGGTGGGGCTCTGAGTGACCGATCTCAGGAGCCTTGCCTGCGCTGTGGTTTTTGGACCGGAACTGCAAGCAGGACACGCTGATTCGGATTGACTATTCCAGTGTACAGGGAGTTGCAATAGTCCAGAACGGAGGATAAAAGTTGTGGGATGACTTTCCTCAAGATCTTTGAAAGAGCGAGGAAATGGCTTTGAATTTAGCGAGGTCGGTGTGAAGTTTGGAAAGAAAACTGAGCGTTAAACTACAGCAGTGGTAACTGTTTGTGCGTGTGTGCTAAGCCCGGCGTGAATCAAAATATGACAAGGGTTTTGTGACATGTGGGTTACGCGATGGTGGACAGGTAGGGAAAGGACTTGATCGCGGATGTCGGGCGGGGGGCGCGGGGGGGATGTGTCCTCACGCGATCAGGGACGGTGTGTCCTCATAGTCACGTATTGCCTCTTTTAGCCTTAAAACGCCTTACTGATATTTGTGAAAAAGTTTTTTCTCAAAATTGGTCAAGAGGAAAAAGTCGTTGTCACACTTCTTCTGCCACGTCTTGCCTTAAGGCTTGAAAGTGAAGTGTCGCTGGGGGGAGGCGCAAGGCAGAAACCTTGAGGGGGTGAGGGGCTTTGTCTTATTGTAGGAGGGGGGAGGGGGGGCGGGAAATTCAGGGGATAGAAGATGCAGGTGGTGTTAAATAGGGGCGAGGAGGAGGGTGGAAGTTCGTTCAAGTGGGGTGGGGGGGGGGGGAGGGGGGGGGGGGGGGGCGTGCGGCCGGGGGGGGGACAGGAAAGGGAGAGCCTCGAGAGGGGCACTTATTGGCAGTCAAAGAGTTAATGAAGTGAAAGCAATGTACCAGGGCACCCAGGGGATGAGCTTGTATACCAGGAGAGAAGAAGGCAGAGGTGCGCAAGAGGTAGAAACAACACTCAATCAATGCTGCAGACCAAGCATCAACTATTCAATATTGCAGGTCAGAAAACCAGACGATAAGACTAGACGGGAAAGGTGGGCGCGGCCTACGTGTCTTGTGAAGTGGCGACGTGCCCACGCCTGCGCGGCAAGGAGACGGGAGATAGGCGCGGGGCTCAGCTGCTTGAGAATTCATGTCAGGGGAAGAGGTTAGTCAGGGGGAACAACACCACATTAACTCGGGTTGGCGGAGCGCGAGGGTCCACCAAGGGAATCAAGGAGCGGCGGCCGGGCTAGGACAAGAGCGTTACGGCATGCGACGGTGGTGTTCGGTGACGGAGGCAAGCTCCGCACGTAGGGCTCATGCCAAGTGGGGGTCTCGGCTGGTGTCGGTGCGGGCGTATTTTGAAAGAGGGCTGTAGGACTGCGAAGAGTGGTCAATTAAAGGTGGGACCTGCGGGACGCGGCCGAGCGCGCTGGGGTGTGTCGGCTAGGCGGGCCGGGGCGGAGGCCGGCAGGGCAAGTGTAGAAGGGAGGCGGAGGTGGTTCTTAAAGCACAGGGGGCGCGGCGTACCGATGACCCGGCATGGAGGGAGACACAGTAAGGACGGAATCAACCGGGGCACCTTGGGGCCTGGTGGGGAGTGGGGGTGAGACCTGGGAAGGGAGCACTGGTAGACTGCGGTGTATGTGCATCCGCGCGCCGGGGATGGCACCGCTGTTCGAGGCCGCGGGGGCAAGTGGGGAGACCGCCTACACAGTCTCTATTGTCTGCACGCACTTCAGAGGAGCCCGCCATTTGTGGGTCGGCACATGGCAAGTCCGACGCCATGTGGCGGGGAGGTGGATGACGCCAAAAGTCCATGCTTAAAGTGTCGATGGCATGCAAGTAGTTTTTGACAAAGGGGTATAGTTCTACCAATAATAGTATGATCGTGGCGGGGGCTCGGCCTGAGGGTCGCTTGGCCCGGAAAGCGAGCGCCACCGGCGGAGAGTCTGCGGTCCAAGCCGCTGGCGCAGCTCGGGCCTGGTGGAAAAAGAGAGGGGGCGGGAGGGAGAACACTCCCGTCCGTGGGGGTGTGGAGGGCCAGTCGCATGGAGCGATCGGGGGCCCTGGGTGAGTACGTGGAGATAGATCTGGCAAATGTAACACTGGGGGCACATTGGGCAAATGTGGGGACACGGGGGCCGCGGCCATTTTGGCGCCGGGTTAGCAGGGGGGGCTCCTTCGGTTTAAAGTTAGAACCCCGCGCAACTGTCTCATTCATCGGGGAGGACACACACCACTCGCGGGTTCTTGTGAGTGCTGGGACCCGGTGGTGAGATCTGCGCCAGGTCGGCGGTCCGTGTGCGTCCAGAGGGCCGCCGAGCGCCGGGGCGCGCGAACAACCAGCGAGGGAGGGGAGGCGGGAGGAAGGGAGGGAGAGACGTGCGGCGCAGGCAGATGTGCTGATCAACTAAACGAGAGGTGGCGTGTGTGGTGTGTGTCCACTAGACGTGAAAGGTTGGCTCTTTTAATTTAGGAGAACCGGACCAGGCCACCTTCTAATATTGCGGAGTGGGCTGGGGCGCTTGCGCGGGTTGGTGCGACACTTCTGCCACTGCGTGAGGTGCGGCTCTAGCTGTTGTGCTGTGTGTCAGCCCCCTCACTCGCCCCCGCCACACCAAGTGGCTCAAATGCCATGCACAACCCCGACCCTTGTGTGCTGTGTTTGAATGGGAATGGGGCCGAGGCAGATGGGTGGACTGTTACACGTCCCTCCGTGGGTGTGGTCAAAAGGGGGGTAGAGAGGAATATACTCTACCGTCTTATCCCGCCCGTGGTACGCGAATTATGACCCGCTGCGTCTCGCTAAAAACTATCTTTTCTCGCACTGCCCATCGACACGCGCTGGTCGTGACAGGATGACCTTCTTGTATGGTGTCTCCCACACTCGGGCCTGTCGCATGCCATGGCTGGGGGCACACGCGAAATGGTGTGGGCTCTAATTCGCTAACAATTAATGGTGTAGGGGGGTGTGACAAGAGTTGGGCCCCCGTTCATAAGCATACTTACAGCGTGCCCATTCACATCACAGACTGCTGCCGAGAAATGGTGCGATCGCTACAGTTGGCGCTTGATGCCCACCATCAGCCACCAGGTGGTCTTGAGAAATCCCATTAGCAGGGTTTGGATTTCTCATCCTCTTAATCCGCTCATACTAGCCGCATGTGGTTTAAGAAACCATTTTAATTGCTGGCCTACCTGGAAACACAGTTGGCGCCTGGTCAATCCCAGAGACCTTTAATCTGGAGAACTCCTTCAGTTACTGAGAACAATGACACAAACCTTACCACCTGAATGACCGTAATTCGGTGGACTTCTCTGCCTCAAAGCCAGGTCATGCCTAACTTTGTTAGCCCGTCGCTGAGCTCCTGCCTTGGTGAGCTTTAACATTTGCCGCGTGTGTTTTCCCTTACGTAGAAGCGCCGGGCGGCGCGCGCGCGGCGGGGGGGGGGGCCTCTTGGTTGAATCGAATGTATGAAGCATCTGTTTTGAGTTATTGCTTAGTCTTGGTTCTTCTTCCCACTTTGGCAGGCTGCCGACTCCACAAGCTAGGGGGCCCATAGAGAGACATTTGGTCTAGTTTCATCGGTTCTGGTTTTCTGACCTGGCAATATGTGGAAAGCTGAGGGTTGGATGCTGTGTTCGTGTCAGCGCATGGAGTAGTGTTGGTGTGGTGTATTTGTCGCACCTCTGGCTGTTTCTCTGCTGGGTACTAGAGGGGGAAGCTCATCTTCCCTGTACATGTGGCCCTTGCTCACGTGCGTTCCATTATACTCTTTGAAAGGGCCACAGAGTACAGTGCTGGCTTGAGGCTCTCCTCCCCATCTCACCCACTGGAGGAACTTACTTTCTTTATTTACACCACCTGTCTCTTCTATCCTGAATTTCGTTTGCCTCCCCTTAAATAGAAAATAGCCTTAAGCCTAAGTGTCTGCCTTGGCTCAGCGACATCATCAGAGCCTTAAAGGAGAGAGTTGGCAGAAGAAGTTGTGACACAACTTTTCTTTGAAATTTTTGAGAAAAAAATCTTCACAAATATCAGTAAGCGTTTAAGGGCTAAAAGAGGCAAGAGAGAGTTACGGTGACTGGATTGAGGACACTCCCCCGCCGCCCCCGGCCGAATCCATCAAGGGGTTTTGGCCTCCTGCTTCCAGCCACGAAAAATGGCTGCTTAACCCACATGCTCAACGGGGGAGAGAAAACTTTTGGCGTGTGCGGGCGGGATAGGTTTTTTGGGATTTCGGGCGCCTTTGAGAGTAAGCGAGCTGTTGACAAACAAAAGGGGGTTATATGCGGGCTGTGTAGAGTTAAGCTAGTTTTTTTCCCAAGCTGTCCACACCATTGCTGAAATAAGAGAGCCATTTCTCTCGTTTCAAAGAAGTCAAGATCTTGAGAAAGTCATCCACAACTTTTTATCCTCCGTTCTGGACTATTGCAACTCCCTGTACACTGGAATTAGTCAATCATCAGTGTCCTGCTTGCAGTTGGTCCAGAACACAGCAGCAAGGCTCCTGAGAGGTACTCAGAAGAGGGCCCATATTAGGCCTATTCTGGGTTCTCTCCACTGACTGCCAGTACAGTTCAGAATTGATTTTAAGGTCCTCCTATGTCCATAAATCCCTTCGTAGGCTGGCTCCCTACTACATTGCAGACCCCCTAACCCCTTATTCTACATCCAGGTCTCTCAGGTCTGCTGGCTTCTGGCTGTCCAGCGTTCCAAAGTGAAGCTCAGGGGTGACTGCACCCTCGATGTGGTTGCCCTTAGACTGTGGAACAGCATCCTCCCTCAGATCAGACCTGGCCCCTCCATTGACTTTTAAAGTCCAGGCTCAAAACATAATTCCATTCTCTAGCATTTGAATCCTGCTAATGTGGCTGATTGTATTTTTTTTTATTCTTGTCTGAAGCCTATGCCTATGTGTTGTTTATCTGTACATATGTGCGGTGGGACATTTTTTATGTCTGTATTTCTTTTCAATTGTGTTTTTCTTAATTATGGTTTTCTCTACCTGCTCTTGTCTGTATAACACTTGGGGTAGTTTTTAAATGTGTTTTATAAATACATTTGATTTGATTTGAATGAACAATGGATGTTCTATGTAGATGAGGATATGTGCATAATGAATGTGCACTGAGGAAAAGATAAGAATAAGAATGTACAAGGAAATTGGAATGCCCCTCTCCTGTTGCACACTCCTATACATATCAATAGTAAAACACACCCATAGTCATGTTCCAAGTGTCAAGCTCACCGGTGATGTTATAGAGGCATCCATCAGTCTGCCATCGCAGGCAGAGCCAACGCTATGCAGATATTAATTACCCTGAGCTGAGATCCATCTCTCCACAGTTCTGTCTCCTTCTCCACGCTTGTCCAATCACATTTCTCACAGCCCATTATAAAGGACAAGGTGATACTCTGCTTTCCAAGGAGAGGAACACAAATTGAAATATCTTCTGTGTATCCAATATGCCTAGTCTTCTATAAATCTGCTCTTTGCATTTTTTCTCATTAGTAAATAAATAAACTAAATTTGTCCAATCGTCTTCTAAACCAAATAGGATGTTGGTGGACAGGTAACGCCACACATCTGACAGCAGGGATTTTATATGCCAAACAATTACAATACAGAGTTACCTAAGTTGTCTATGTGACAGTGTTTCATAAGGGTTTTATAGGGTCATAACAACTGATATCATAAAGTGCCCTGGAATATCTGCTGTTGTGTCAGACACGACAGTAGATGCGTCAATGTTAAGATGAAGCCCTCTTTATATCAAATAAATTATTTTGAAACAAACTAATTCAAAGTATTGAGAATGAAGCTAGACACTGCCCTGGATCAGACATCCACAGGCACCCCTGAGAGGGTTGATATTTTTATAATTACTGAATGATAATGGAGTTTGATTCCTCTTTTTTTTTTAGCTTTGCTTAACTTCTAGTCTGTGCTGTAAACAACACAATTATCAGGGTAGATTTACTATATTTTACTATTATTGTCCCTGCTATGAATCGTATCCTGGTTCTATTCATATTTTTGGATATGACATACAACATAAGAAACCTGGTCACTCAATATCCAACAAATGAGAGTTTCTGTCCTTTCTACCTACAGTAGGCTATATTATTCATAAATATCCAGGTTTCAGATCAGTACAGATTTTATCATTTCATATTTTCTTTAACTGATTAACAAGTATGTGACTGGTGTGAAGGACAAACCTGCACACTTACACACATACCCTGGTTATGAGTCTTATCCAGGTTATAATCTTATTAAAGATCAAATGTTTGCATGGATTATAAGAAATTATTTGGTTATTCATGTAACTTACTTTTGTGACCCATGTGAGCAAATGTCACATAGTGCCTCCACCAAGTGTGTCTGTAGACCCCTTTCATGACCAGGTGCAGTGTGACCATTGGGTTTATCTAACACTTATTGTGGAATGGATCGATAAATAGGTATTTGTATTGATACAAATGTCAAATATATAGTACAGGATGTCCATCTATATTCATTAGTAAATCACACAAAATTAGAACGAAAGAGAGAAACAAGATTTACTGAAATGCAAAGAAAAGTGAAGGAAAGTACGCCAACTGACAGTGTAATATATTTCAACCATTTGTAAACATCTGTCCCCATCTATGCATCACCCTGTATAATCTGTACTGACCCCTCGCTGTCATCATTCAGCCTGACCACACACCCGTATTCGCATATCCAACAGCGATGGGCTGATTTATCTCACGTCAGCAGCACTGTTTTGATGGTCGCTTTCATTTTCGAGCTGATGAAAGCACTACAGTAATGTGGTGGAATGAATGTTTTGTCCACTAGCTTCCACCATCAACTCAAATCGATGGGGCATGTAATTGGTGGCCACTTTGTGTGATTGCTAAGATAAACAGACATTGTTGCGGACATGGAAGATCAATGTCAGGCACAAAACAAGCGAGAGCGAAAGGGGGAGATAGTTATGGGCCGTCATATTCACCGACAACATACAGTAACTATCTCTGCTGACCGATTTTGCTGCTGTTACACACTGTGTGTCCATGTTACTATTTGACCACATTTCATTCAGTATTGTTTTAATCTCTGCAAAGGCCAATGGAATTCAGCACACACAAAATCATTTAATGTTTTATATGAACCGCAACCACATCTGACTGACAAATGTGGAAAAAAAACAGTATCCACCCAACAGTCAATGTTTTGGAACAGAGCATTTTATAAGAAAATAGACCTTGTTAATACTTTTTTTTATGTGAACTGAGCACAAGAGTACATTTCTACAATGACAGTTGTTCCTTTCCTATCTTTGTTGGGTGATAGCTGCAACATGATAAGAAGCAAAGCAGAAGAATCTCTTACATTTCTGTAAATAAAAGTGATGGCAGCATAAAGGCTAGTAAAAGTTAGTTTTTTCCTTGTACATATAATTTGAATGCATTGTGAGGCTAAGCTGAACAGTTGTTGGACCGATGCACAGTTTGAACAATCTGACAACATAGCTGGCATGGTAGTGGCTTACCTTGGTAGTGCAGCAGGACGAATCCGGAGTTGTGCTGTTGGTCGCTACGGAATCGGATGGAGATCTGGTTGCTCCAGCTGCGTAGTACAAGGCCCCTCATCAAGACTGACTCATTGGCAAGGATGAATGGTTCTCGGCCACCTGTATCCTCCACTGTCACCTGCTCCCCCTCCAACACACTCACATTTAGCACCTTAAAAAAAAGAGACCATGCCATATGATTACACATAGGCCTTTATTGCTGCACTTTTGCACATCATGCATGATCTCATGGTAGCATGTGGTTCACTGACTGGCTTACCCTCTTTCGGGTCTTTGCAGAGTAACACATTGCACAAAGAATTATCAAAGCTAACAGTCAGTGCATGATATTTTTAGATATTTTAGAATGAGCACATTTATTTATGTACAGCCTTTAAAAAGACCAATAGACGAGGTTCATCTTTACTTATAACTAGACCAACACTGAACATAAAAAAATCACGTTGCACACAAAACCGGTGACACACTGCTGACTTATGAGGTCTCAGTTCACACCAGATGGGATCTTTATTCAGCGCTGCTACTGTTGTTCCCATTTAAAGTAGTCTAACAAAGTTGTTCTTAAAAAATGGGTCACCCGCTGTGTTACTTTGCTCAGTTGTCTATCACAGTTGCGCAGGGATATGCTTGGTTTTGTAATTTCTTTGTTAACCTGCTCCCGGATTGTAGACATGTTTTTGAGTAATTGTAGAATCTGCCTGGGTCATTCCACTCGTGTTTTTCTGCATGATTGACTCATCCTCTTCCTGTGTTCTCCGTGTGTCCGTAAGCCACTCTGACAGCAGTGCTTTATGTCTTCAACAGGTTTGAACAGCATCTGCAGCTAAATCTGGTGAGGGAACCTCGGGAGGATTGCATGTAGTTAAACTGTCTTGATAATGGAGTGCTGACACATTCTGGAGCAACATCTGATTCATTCCCAACAGAACTAGGGAAGAGGAATGTTTATCCAACAACAGGTCGTGGTTATTATTCTGTATGATAAAAATAAAAATATTTCACCTTCCCTTGTGGCATATCTTAAATAATGTTGGCCTATGATACACTTTTATTGAAGCGAATAAGCTAATAATAATAATATGATGATGTTAAAGATTACTAAAACTCAAAATTACATTTAAATAGCTACAATTTAGGATTATCATACAGATGTATAAATAAATGTTGTTGTTCTGTGCTTGCTGCAACCAGCTCCTGTCTTGAAAGATAAGTGCACCATCAAAGCTAATTCAACCACATCTATCCCAAGCTCTCAGTGAAATTCATAACATGTCCTGAAAGCTACTGCTGTCATAGGCAATGGGCTCAGGTCTCAGGTATGCCATGAGGCAGAAAAAGGGTTGCCCTCCATAGGCTGATGTCCCTGAGGTAATATGTGTGCAGGAGTGTTAGTGCAACAGCCTGGAAAAGCTGAGACAGTGGGCAGGATGAGCACACTGCACAACAGAGACAGGAAAATGAATTTGGTCGGGTTGACTAACTGTCACTCAGTCGAAGGGGAGCTGACAATGAGCACAGAGAGGCTAATGGACACTCTGAGACTGAGCTTAGAGGTGACTTCTTCCTGAATGATCCATGAGGTCAGCCACATTGATTGATTAGATTTTTATCACAAGCTGAATTTAACGCAACACCACTCTGGAGGTTTTAAGACAAACTGAGAACACAGAGAGCAAACAGTAGATATTATATATAGCCAGACATCAGATATTTATTTGTGTGTGTGTGTGTGTGTGTGTGTGTGTGTTTTAATACAAAATTGTGCATCTTGTCATTGTAGTTTAGGTAGTTTAGTTGTTGCAGGCCCCTTAAACAGCAGTGTCACAGTGAGTAATAAAGGGGATGTCACATGATTTTAGAATCCCTGTTTCTCAAGGGCAACGGCAATGACAAAGCCTTAGGCACAGCACTTTTTTTTTTTTACTTCAGCCTTTTTTCTCTGTGTTAATATAGAGGGCTTGGATGTTTTGCAAATCGGGTTATTTCGCCTACTTGGTAATCTTATAACTTCCTAATTCACGCCACAGAGCAGCACAGTAATTCTCCTTCAATTTAACATTCATACTTATATATTCATAAGACCGAAATGCAGACAATGTGGAATTGCAGTTTCTCTTTGTGGCTCAATCGTCTGGCAAATTCAGACAACCATGGAGACTCAATTCTAAATTGCATGCATAATTGATTATATTGTGATCAAATGTTGATTGTTTGCATTGGAGTCAGATTTCAAAATTTTCAAGAAACATTTGCTATCAAATCTCACAACTTATTTCTAAAATCATTATCCTGTTAGGCGTTACTGTAGCTTCCACCATTATGTTAAGCTGATGAGTCAATTAGATGATATTCCACCATGGTTCATACATTTTTTAATCAACCATCTCTCCAAAAATCAGGCTAGAAATCAAATGTGCATCTTGCTCAAGCCCTCCGTAGAACTGGTGGAAAGCCTCTTATCCTAGCTCAGTTCACCCACCCCTAGTGGCTCCAAAGATGGTCGTCTGTCTATAATTTGAAAACAATACAATTAAAATGTACTCTTCAAAGAATGTCTTGTAGTATTAAAGAACTGAAGAGGTGAGTGGGGGGGGGGGGGACATTTAAATTGGACTTTATTCTTGATATAAACCAAGCGATAAAAACAAGTTGTCTTTTTTCTTTGTTCTGTTTTTAATTAATCTAAATGCATTAATGGAATAGTCAAAAAAATATTTCATTTCATGTTGTGTCCTGCTTGTTGTATATACTTTTATTTTTCCCCACCTGAACTACTTTAATGCACTTTATGCTGGTATCAGTCAAAGCTTCCTCCACTGATCCCAATTCGTGCAGAACATTGCTGCTAGAATTATAACTAGCACCAAAAAATATAGACATATTACTTCTGTACTAGCCAACTTATGTTGGCTCCCTGTTCTCCATTGATTTTAACATTTTACTGCTGACTTTCAAAGCATTAAATTGCTTTGCTACACACACTTGTCAGATTTGCTGACTCCTTACATTGTGTCACTGTAGATTGATGGATGGGGCTTAGCTAGTCAGCTAGTAACCAAGGGCAACCAGGCCTGTGTAGATATAGTCCCAGGGCTTTCGAACATTTTACCGATTGACATCAGACTGCTTGTGTTTGAGTCCCCTTAATCATTAATATGACTGTGTGATTGCTTTTATTTCGTAATTATTTAATTGTATTGATTTTTATCTGTACACCACTTTAAATAAAGTTTAAAGTGATTTCCAAGAAAAAGAATTAAGTTAATACAAAACTGTTGCCCTAACCGTTTCACCAAAACATTTTGTGTGACTATTGGGTTTTTTTGACTAATGTTCATCAGAATGCTGATTGTAGAAAATGATCTTGAACTTATAAAGACCTCTATAATATCTATTTGTTATTTAGTAAACACCACACTGGGCAGGTGTTTATGGTGTTGTTTCCATCCACTGTATGGTACACACTCTGGTATTCAGTGAGGTCAAACAGATGTGGTTCTGTCTGTGGCCACTTGGTTTACATATACCAGGGGGGCTCATGAAGGACAGGTGAGCCGATAGTGGACAGTGAACATTTGGACTGATAGATAGTTTGGCCCAGGAGCGCCCTATCATCTGTCATCCACCCTGGGACCTGTCAGTGCAGCCAGCAACAGCTGTCCTACCTCAATTATGAATCATTGGCCATGTCAGGAGACATCAGACTGCCTTATCTTCACCAGTGCTGCAGCCAAATGCCCAGAGGGACTTCTTTCTCACTGTCTCACACACGCATACGTACATGTACGTTTGTGCACGTATGCACACACACACACACGTGTGTTCCTGTGGACTGTAATGAGAGCAGGCTTATTGTAACTTCTTGCTGGAATCTCTGCCTCAGCAGACACATTTGTGGGACTGGGGATTTGGCTGACTAAGCACACTTCTGCACCAACCACAACATTATCAGAAATGCTGTCTAAACATTGTGCTGTTCCATTTTGAGAATTGTGTTCAGAGAAGAAGGAATGTCTTTTAGTGTTTTTTTTTTAATACAGTTTATGAAAGGAAAGCTCTAAACCATGCAAGAAATATAAGACTGTCCTTTGGGTAGGTGCTCTTTGACTCCAAGCGTTTCTCCCCCGCCCCCTCAACTGTTCCAATGAAAATATTTCCAGAGACCAATCAAAATGAGAGGACAAGAGGAGAGAGGGTCATCTCTCTCCTCTAGCCAGTATTTTCAATCAAACCACTATAATGAACAGACCATCCTGCAAGGCCACGGTACAATCGACAGGCCTAGGACTGCACTAGGAATACAAAAGATGGGGGAAATTCTCTAAAATAAATGTTTCAAAGGATAACAACATTTGCAGGATTGAATACCTTGATCTTTCTGTGTTTACCATGACCTTTGTTGAACAGGGAGCTTCCAGTGTGCCGCAGTGTTAAACTATCTGAGTGAACAGTGTGAAGAAGTGAAGATCCATCTTATCGCATCCAAACAGAAAGCAGCCTGGCATGGCTTTTAATCTGTAACTATAGAGTCACCACTGGAATCTGACAGTTAGTTCCAAATAGGAGATAAACTAAATAATCGGTATCGTGCAATTAGGGAGTTAATGTCTACTTAAAAAAGGAAGAAAAAAAAACACTCAAAATGCAGTTTAGGCATGAAAAAATACACAATCTGTCAAACAAACTTGACTTTTTACACATGGCTAGCAATCTTTATTCACTCGTTTATTAATTTATCCGTAAGTACACAGTGTGAGTTAACTGTCCACAGAGGCTGCCTCTTACTGATAATTTACTGTTGAAAACATCTGGTGGTGCTCTGCAATGAACATTTACACTGACTCACAGGAGCCATTGCTGATGCAGAAATGAGCAGTATGTAATCAAAATGATCCCACTATACATGGAAATTAAATGACCCTGCTGCTGGGGGCAATAAATCAACAGCCATTGGACTCACCAGCTGCAGTGTCATCATTACTATGATAAAAACCTACTGGCTTATGCAGTGGAGCACACTGGTAGCGTACCTGCCTCATCGCCCCATATCTAAGGCTCACATTTGAATAATCTTGGTACACCACATCCAGTTGGTGTTGTTGTGTATCTCCTGATAAATTCATACAAAAAAAGAATTCTCCCAGTGCTCATCATATGAAAAACGTTATCTTAATTGAACATTCACCTCTATAAAAAAAAAGCCAAGGCCATTTCGGATTTGCTCTGCTGTCTAAAACAATGGGTCCTTACCAATCAGCAGAAGCTGAATGTTAATGAGAATGTGCCGGAGCCAGTGGCTGAATACAATACTAACTTATGTCACACTTATGATGGCCCATTTTATGCTCCAGAGATCACCAAATGTCTCCACCACATAGTGAACATCTTCTCAAATATTATTTCTTTTGTATTGTTTTTTCTTCCAGAAGCTTACAATAAAGCACACATTAAGACCCTCAGCATTTGAAACACACTGCTTTTTTAATAAATCAGCCTCACTTTCTGAGGTGCCTCTTGGGCCTTGACATATCCGTTTATTTGCTGCAGTGTGCATTTTTGCATAGATTTAGATTCATGCATTGCTGATTACTCTTCATATTTTCCAGAACAAATCTTTACTCTCCCATCCTCATCATGACACTGAAAGAGTTGGAGAGAACATAGCTTTCCACCAGACAGAGTCTTCTCCCTTTTATGACAGCTAGCAGGGTGGAGGAGCAATTAGTGTCACCTGAAAGCATTCCTCTCGGGATTGCTGGGCCCCATGAAAACTCATCTCGGCAAAGCCCTGACACCCTAAAAAGCTCATCAAGATCAAACTGGCCTTCTTTATGTCCTGCCTTACTCCCTCAAGGCACAACATGATGAAGGCTTCCTTCTGCCTCATCTCAAGTTGATTAAAGGCAGCAAGCCCATCGTGGCCTCCATTACTGAGTCAGGCTCAGTTTCTCTGGGACATATCTGCTACGTGCGGTGTCATTTGTGCTGCTGCAGAGCGGATTTACAGAATGACCAAAACATGTGCATTATTTTGTTAAAACACTACTTTCTAGTATGTCAAAGGTGAGGAAAAGGGATTACATGTTTTTTTTTAAAAGGGGAAGTTTTGCTTTTACAAAAGTGTCGAGACTGGTGGAAATTTCGTAACACTTTCTTGTGGCCCTTCTATCTGATGAGAGCGCTAGCGGTCACTGAACACCAACAAAACAAATTTTATTCCCTCCTTCATCAGCCACACTCGGCCAGGGTCAATGCCATGTGCATTTTGCTTCTTTGGTAAGAAATACTGGAATTAAAATGAGAGCGCTGGAATCAATACAGCAATTCACCCAGCACTGAGAGGAGGCTGTGTGTCAAGTGTTGGTGCTGCTTATTAACATGACTATTGATTGGAGTCAGAGGAGCGTGGTCACAGAGGCAGCATCAAATACCAATCGTTAACCCTCAAGTCAGGGTTAGCTATAAACATTTGGCATGCTTTGTAACATCTCAATTCTTAAAGGAGCATTTCACTGATGATCCACCTTGACAGTGCTTTATCCCCACCTGAGGTACAGATCATTAGCACATGCAGCCTTGAGCTTATTAGATGTTTTGGTTTTATTTTGCTTTGTTTGGAATCGTCTGAAACAATATTCACTCATTTGAGGGTGAAAAACTTGGAAGCTGTAATTTTCCCCACCGAGACTCAAGGCCTTTGTTTCATATTTATAAGCTTTAATTAACCAAATAAACAAAGAAAAGGTTTCTCTGTGTTCTCTTCCAGTTGATGGACAATTTTAAATCTAACTATACCAGCTTGGCTTTCACCTCAAATCACCTCTTCTAATTTCATACACCATCTTTGTTACAATATTATATTTCCTTATCACTGAAATCCTGCTTTAACATTTGACTGTCATTTTTTTTTCAACACAAAATAATATAGCTGTAGTTGTGTTAATTCAGTTGTGTGTTCTGTTAATTTATTCTCTGGTTCTGGAAAGCGGAGCTGGAAGAATAGAAAAACTGATAAATGAGAGCAGGACAGAAAAGGAAAAAGAGAATGAAAGAGTTATAAGAGGGACGGAAAGGAGGGAAAAAAGAGTTATACAGTATTGACCTCAAAATCCTCCCTTACCATCTCCTTGAATGATGCTGCTTTAAACCTGTCAGAAAATGGAAGCACTCCCCCAATCAGCCTTTGAGGCAGTGGGAGAAATTGGCCACATCTGGGCTCCTAACCCCTGAAATGTATCAACCACTCTCAGTCCTCCCCACACAATACATTCTCTTTTAGCAAAAGTGCAGAGATGTGGCCACCATGAAACAGAGCTGGGACAACGTGTGCAGAGCCCCTCAGATGGTAACTCCTTGAGAACCAGGCAGGTAGATCAGTGAGCAGAGGAGACGGAGAAATCAGAGCGGGACAGATGGCCTGGAAAGAGCTGATAGCTAGCTAACCCAGCGGATTTATTTGATCAAATAAAAAAAGCTCCAAAACAGATTTTAAGCACTTTAATGCCACAGCCCAGTTCTGGAAAACCTCCATCTGTCCTCTCCTAAAACCTTATTGCCGAAGCGACTGCGAAGACGAGGAGGAGACGGATATAGAGGACAGAAATAAGATGTGCTTAAGATGTTGCCAATTCACCGGTAAAGACTTCCATTTCCACATATATGGAGAGAGGGGCTAACTACCACATGTAAACTACAAGATCTACATCAGTTTTAATTCATAGGTAAATATATCTAAAATGATGTCAAATTGAGTGACACAGCTGTTTTGACATGATCATGAAATAGAACAATTTAACTATACAAACTGAATATGCCTATTTTCTTAAATAATAATGCATCACACAATGTAAGTGGTAAGATCAATTCTTCATATTGTGTATATAAAACTGCCTAAAGCAAAACTTTCCTCCATAATACGGAAACCTGCTTTGACTTTATAAAGTTATTCATCACTGCTTAACTTAATATAAAATCTAGGAATGTCAGACATAAAATCTATCTAATCATAACATTCTACCTGTTCAAACACCTTGCATACATTTATTATTTACTCATGTGCAAACACTAAAGTACAACACCTTTTGTAAAATATACTTTCAGCATTTATTGCACTATTAGTTTATATCTAAACTGAAAGTTGTTATTACAGCCTCCTAATATTTGTGCAATTATTCTGCAAATAAATTGTAATGTGTCCAGAATCACCAGATGGGGCAATGCATTCTATGCCGTTAGCTGTGGCAGAGAGGTTGAACAGTCAGGCTGAGGGCAGTAAATTCTCCTGATACATTTTTCATCCTCCCTCTTTTGCAAGCTGCCAGACTGCTGAAAGCAGTATTGACTAAACACAGAAAAGGTCTGATCTTGCTTATTTATTCTCCATCTCTCTATTTTTGAATACTGGTGGAAATCAGAGGGGTCTGAGTGACATGACAGACACTGTTCCTATATGTGTGTCTCTACATAAATATTTATTATACAGCCACTGCATCTGTCCTTCAGGGTTTTTCTTTCACCTAATTTTCTTTCTTTGCCCTTGCAAACTGCTGGTCTGTCTGCTATAATGATGACTCTCTTCCATAACGGAGGCTGGCTGCCAAAATAAGAACATGCACTTCCACCATAATGTCCCTCCTACGGCTCCTCCGTGTGGAGCATAAGCATTTTTTCCCATGTTAATGTTTGGCACAGTAAGTTGTATATTTCAGTGTTTCAAATACCCGAAAAAAAACCTCTATGGCCACAAATTGGCAAACTGTCAATAATCGGACTAGAGAAATGGCAGGGGAACGTCTGTCTTCCCTCCAGAGGACAAGCTCATCAGAAAAGTGGAAGCAATCAATTTAGTCTCTACAACAACAGTTAATTTTATCTCTTTTTCTATTGAATCTATGTTTTAAAGCATTGGCTTGCAACCTGGGGGTCCTGACCCCAACTAGGGTCCCCTAGTATAAATATACAGTACTATATATACTATATCATTAATTTCTAAATGAAATAGTTTTGATTTTTATTCAAGATATAAATGTAAAAAAATCTCATGGAAGGTGAAGACCTGAATACAACCTATATTCACAGACCTATCTGTGTGCAGACAAATGACAACCGGATAGATAGATATCAGCATTGGTATCTCTTGTGTACTGTCTCCAGTACAGTAATTCATTTTTTTCCAAATATGAGCTAGTATTGTATATCACCGTCTTAACATGTTGACTTGCCTGGCTTCCTTGCTGGTGCAATAATCAATACAGAAGAATAAAAAATGAAAAAGGTGGATGCTTCCAGGTACATGATCTGATTGAAATCCTGCTGGTGACCCTTGTTGAACTTCACAGTTATTTTCTATTAATATTTCCTGTCACTCTCTAGTGTGAACTGACGTAAAATGCCAAAACATTATTAGATTGGGTGGCTGACCGAAACGCCAGGACAGAGAATAGTAGATATAATGCAGCAGCTTATTAGCCACCCTTAACTCTGAATCTCAGAAAGGTGGAATAGTTTCATATTTAAATACCTGGTTTATCTGCATATTTCTGCCTTTGAATGTGTGTGCATGCATGTGTTGGATAAAGTCCTATCAAACAGGTAAATCCCATGAGACAACAGCTAAATGTGTATCCAACTGTTACGGCTTGCTGTAAGAATTAAACACAGGTGAGTCAGGAGGTTATGAATTGTTGAGAACAAAAATCATCCATGTATAAAAACGTGAGGCAAAGATGTTCCTGCTTGCATAATGTTTTCTGTGCACACTGCTACTTCCACAAGTATACTTTCTGATCTTCTTCATTTCTTTAAATCCCTGGGACCTAGAAAGCCTCCAGGCAGAGGAGCTTCACACATTGCTGATGAGAAGGTATGACACATACTTGACTTCAATTTCTATCTTTCCATCTTCAGTTAGTTGATGTCTATGCCGGAAACAGATACCATGGCTCCTCGTTCTATTCAGCAGTGCCAAGAATTTTTCTGTATAGTTTGCCATCAGATCAATATCAGTTTAGCTGTAAGAGGGAGGGAGACTGTGGACCCATCTGTTCACATGGTGGTGCTGAAACACATGGCTTCCTCCTGTTTCTTTATCAGGCCTGGTAGACATGATGATAAAATGTCTATATGTTTTCCCATTATAGGTCCAAAGAAATTTTCTGCCAAATGCACTGGGAAAGCATTGGAAGTTAAGAGCTTATTTATCAAATGTAGTGAAATGCATACTTGTATGTGCATGCACATGTGCAGGTATGTGTCCCTGTGCACACTGTGTGTGTTTCCAGATTTACTTAAGTTACCCAGAGAAAGCTTTTGGAGAAAAACACACTCTCAAACATATACTCTGTCAAGACTTATCTTAGCCCTCCAGAGGCAGCAAGACAAAGCTCACACATTTTAAAGTCTCCAGTGGTAAATGAGGCGTTTGAGGAATTGCAAATGCCAGGGAACACACACACTGACAGTTAATTTTTATAACCTTTTTGTGAAAAGACTTACCAAGCAAACATTCAACTTGAGAAAGACCCCATCACTTGTGCCCCCATCCACCCACTCACCCCAGCAATTTGCTGCCTGTCTATCTCCATCAACCCACACAAGACCAGTGAGTACTATAACAGCTAAGACTAAACCAAAATATGTCAATACTCTCCACTGGTTGAATTAAACCCTTTATTGCAAAAAATTGTTTTACTTTCAGGGCAAATTCTTAAGAATCAAAGACCACAGTTTTTGTTAAAATGGCTATATTGTTAGATTAACAATGTATCACGTGATGATTTATGAACTGGATGCTCATTGTGACAAACCCACAAACAATTATCACCCAATTCGGCAGTTCCTCCTAGCTGAGCTTTATCGTGGCTTTCAGCTGATTGTTTTTTTTTTGTTTGTTTGTTTTTTTATGCCCGGCAACTGTGCTGTGCTTTTGGTTTAGTCTCTTGGCTCTCATCAGCATCATTTCCAAAAGCAGGCAGCTGCAAGGAAAAAGCCACGATTAACCCACCGTATGATACCTGCAGGCCATCAAACAGCAAACAAAGTTGTTAGTTGTTTGTGTTAGCTAGTCAACAAGCATCTAGCCACTAAAGAGTCAAATTATTTCTTATGGGTTGGTGAAGGCCAAAAACAGAGCTGAAAGTAAGTATTTGTTCAGGTGGCTAGAAACTGAACTGCAAACGTATGCTAATGTTACACTGTATTAGCTGTGTGTGTAAATAGGTAACTGTTTGCTTGCCATGTCACTTATGAAGTGATAAAATATTCATTTAGCTGTTTCTGCTGCCCTCAAGAGTAGGTTTAAAGATGCATTTTTGAACTTCAGAAGTTGCATGTTGTGGTTTAAAAATTGAAGGGACAACATCATACATCAACATAGAGAGCCTTAAACACTGACCTGAACCTCAATGCCAAATCCCAGGTAGACCGTAACCAAGTAGTTACACTCCACTCCAGAGTCAAGTTGCTGCAGAATTTCGATGTTACCCTCAGGGTCAGTGAAATTCAGACTGCATGGTTCTGTGGGAGACAGTAAAGAAGACAAGTGATTCCCTCTTTCCCGGACCAATGATCTCTCTGACAGCCCACCTGTGTCTCCATGCCCCGTAACCCTCTAACTATCTCTGCAGATTTCCTCTCCGACACTGCTCATCTGGGCCCTCTGGCCTCTGTGGCCAGTGGAAAGGAAAGGCAGGACACATCATTGAAAATCTGATTGTTTTTGACACATGAGCAACTCTGTTATCCCTGGTGGAGAGATGAATAGCAGTGTACAGCATGCCAAATAAACAGCAGTGATGTTGATGACCTGATTCTTAATTTTCCTGTCCTCTGGGATGGATGTGTTAAATCTCTGGTGGAAGGTAGTCTCAACTTTTAATTTTAATCTGTGAAAAACTTATTTGGATGCTGCAGCTATTTATTTCACTTTGGATGTTTGGATGTTCTGCTTATTACATTATTGAAAGTCAGAGAAACCACAAAGATCCCTACCTGCTGTTTGCACGGTGGTGATGGTTGTTGTGGTAACGGTTGTGGACGTCATGGTGGTACCCTCTTCTCTGGATGCTGAAGTTGGGTTGAGGAGCGGATGATCTGGGCTGGTTTTGTTTTTCACTGCTGTTTCCCTAGCTTGCCCTTTCTCCACCCTCATTGAGGAAGGTGCAAGGGTTCCCTCTGCGGGAAAAGCACTCCAACTTTGAGGCCGACTTCTCTGCGAGGATAAGGAAGCCACTGGGTTGTTTTCACTGACTGAACCTCTATTGTTGGGCGTCACTTGAGTAGTGAGCGACTCTGTTGTTGGTTCTACCTTGTCTTCCCCCCTGGTCCTCTCCTTAGATGTCTTCTTTTGAGGGAGAGACATGGGCGGCCTTGGTGTTGTAGGAGAAAATGTGGTCAGTGGGGAGGTGGCAGCCACAGTGGCAGTAGAGGCAATGTCTGAGAAGGCTGGGGCATCCTCGTGGGGCACCAACTGAGTGACAGGGTCTTTTGCATCTGAGGCAGACACAGGGCCTGGCATGGTAGAATAGGCAGCCACAGAGCCATCCCTCCTAAAAAAGTGCTGGTCACCCTGGAAGTCCCGTGTAAGTAGGTGCTCATGAAGCAACAGGCCCTTGAGGACAGGCTGGTGGTTGGGGACGTTCATTGGTGAGACAGTGGTGACAGCGTGGACTTCGCTCTCTCTGTCCAGTGTTGATGAGTCCCTGTCTGGGTCCAGTGTCCTCTGACTGATATCCTTGGGACCTAAGACTAAAAGAAAAAAGAGAAGATGGTTGTGTTAAGTAAGGTCAGGAAATATACAGTACACAAGAGTAGTACATCTTTTTGACAGTTTCATTATAGAATCATCAAGTCTGCAATAATCTACCAAAATTATGCCTAATGAGGTGGGAGCCTGTCCTTATGTATAATTCTTCCACACATATTTTGTTGCTATTTAAAGCAGTTCATTATGCAGGTACGTGTGTGTGCATGTGTGTAGAGTTGGGGGAAGGGGGCTGTAGTATAATAAGTTATCCCTTATATCATCCATTATAGAAGCTTTAATGATAGAAAAACAGTCTGATGGGTATATGTAGGTATATGTATGACATATGTAGGTCACTACAAGTAACATACAGTATATGCATGGTGTGACATATTTGACATTCTCGACTGTACATTTAATTGAAGTACATTCAAAAGGAAAAACTGCCCATGGACTACAAGGACATTCTTTAAAGGTTCCCATGGACGATTAATACTGACAGTTGTGAGTAGCAGCTTGCAGAAAGTCAGTTTATTATCAAAGACTAATTCCATGGGCGCCCGGTTAGTTTAGTGGGTAGAGCTGGCGACCCATGTACCGAGCTGAGTCCTTGCGCAGCGCCCCAGGGTTCAAATCCTGACCTGAGCCTTTGCTGCGTGTCATCCCCTCCTCGTCTGCCCCCCTTTCCTGTTTATCTTCAGATGTCACCATAAAGGCAATAAAAGCCCAGAAAAATGCTTTAAGAAAGAAAGAAAAAAAAAAGACTAATTCCACAATCACACCCACGCGAAATACAATCACACTAAGCAGAAATAATGTAGTAACTTTAGGATAAAAAGGTTTAAAAAAGGTTTAAAAACACATATACAGATACTAAATTACTTCTCTTTCCTTTTGCCTACACACATACTAATTATCATGGTCTAGTTGACAGTTGACATCATGAGATACAGATGTGATACATTATTGCAAGTCCCAGAAGACAAGTTTCCATACGGAATTTTCACATGACATTATACTGTGAAAAAGCCAAAACAAAAGATGTTCTCTTCCAGGGTGACTTTGCCATTTTGGCAATGACACTGCTAATCCATTTAAAAGACAGACTCAGTTCCAGTTTTAATGAAACAGCCATATAAACACAGTTAGAGTTTAGTACCGGCAAACAGATGCACACATTTAATAATTAATTAAGCAATAACGTCCAAAAATAACAATGTAATAGCACCACTGGGAAGTAAGCAACACAAACCTGATTTTTAAGTTAAAGACTGGAGGGATTAAAGCTGCACGTGTTGGCTACACCTGGCTTTGTGACAACTGTCTTTTCTTAAAGTCCACTTACAGTAAAAGAGGCACCCCTTTACGTTTAAATGATACAGTGAATACTTTGCTTTGAGCACATAAAATTCTGGTTTTAGCTACAGAACCTTCTTCACCTATAGAAAGCCAAACCAAATTTAAAGGAGCAGTACAGCCCGATATAATAACTACTATCTAC
The DNA here is from genome assembly GCF_004916995.1 of Morone saxatilis. Taxonomy (NCBI): domain Eukaryota; kingdom Metazoa; phylum Chordata; class Actinopteri; family Moronidae; genus Morone; species Morone saxatilis. The sequence goes on along the minus strand of NW_023339763.1, from coordinate 17,620,092 downwards.
TCACCTTCATGCCTCTGTATCTTTTAACAGCTCAAAAAGGACAAACTGGCCAATCAGTTCAGTATGTAATTAATGGCATTTTAAAAAAAACAAACAATATTTTAGGAAAGTTAATATTCAAATTGTGTAAAAAGAAAATTGACAGTGCAAATCTGTGTCCAGAATAGTATGTGATAATTTAAATTAGGACCCATGGCACAAATTAACTCAAACATGAACTCACTTCTATCTATTAAAGCAATTGGATGCTTTTGACTGAGGTTCCTGGAGACCCACTATTTGTATTCTTAGAAATCACTAATTAAAACATTTAAAAAACAGTGATATTAAAGGTGGAAGTATGATAGTTAAGTGTGTTTCTATAGCCAAATGATTGCAGTGTGAATCCAAAAGTGGCATATTTACCCCACTGCCTGATACATTTTCCTCAAATTAGTTGTTTGGGGTATTTGCAGTGGTAGAAACAATCTATTCATCAGATTTCTCTAGACAGTGTGAACAGCAAAGATAAACTCCTTTGTATGTCCTCAGTAGCTGTGACAGGACAGTTATCCTGAAATGATCAAAAGTTCTCCAGTTGGCTGCTAGTTAGACACACTACAATGACAACAAAGATTTTTGCCTCATTTATGAACCTTTACGTGGAAAGAGTTTTATTTAGGTTTTGAAATTCGAGTGCTGACTTGCTGTTCTTGCTGTATGTATTGGCAGGATTCCTTTGTATCTTGTTAAGACAGAGGTAGATATAAAGTATATTTCTTTGTGTACTGCTGGACTATAAAAATAAAGCATCTATTGAATCCACAGTCCTTTTAGGACGGTGAGATGAGTTGACTAAAAATAGCTGACTGTGAATTCTTGCTTTCATTTTGGCATCAATACAATCTCCCTTTTTCTCTTTTTCCATCTAATTTTTGTATTTTTCATCTCGATTACACTATACATCTTTACTCTGTGCAGTTGTGTATTGCCAAATCGCACATTTGAACAACACTAAACATGTTTACCTAAAGCTAGCAATATAAGCATTAAATAATCCTATATGCTTTTTGTGTAGCATAAAGTAAAGTAGCTAAGATAAATATTGAAAAGAGTAAGGGAGTTTGTATAATCCTATTATTTGTCTACGTACATGTGTCTACATGAAACAATGGCGTCTGATTTGACACCTCATTTAGCTTGCATTCAGGGTGACAGTTTGTCTTAATGAGGCAGAAAAGCTGCCAGAACACTTTTCATGCTTATAGATGATAAGATGTTGTTGACACAGGCAGCAAATGAGTGCGATATCCTCATTCTGTTAGCTACAGTTCTCCAAGAGGATGAAGGAGCTGGAACTCAAAACAGATCTAAGATTCATTTTTAAATGGTCTGTAGAGGTCAGTTGAATGCAAATACAATGATTTAATCCATGTTAAATGTCTGGTAAAAACAGTACCGTGCATGGGTGAAACAGTATAACAATATATTGTGAAATTATTTTCAAGGTGAGTTTGTTTGATATTTCCTTTTAAAGGTTTGTGCCTCAAAATTCCAAGTCAGATTTCTACCCTATGTCTTTTATCATATCATACATCCTCTAGTTTACAGTAAGGTTTCACAGCCAGTTTATTGTCTATACCTGTTTAATCCTGATGTGATCAGTTCCTAACATCTGATTAAATTAGAAAGTATGCATATTTTACAATTTATTGGCTCTTTTTTTTTTTTTAGATGTATTGATTACAAGCGCCAGTTGGTTTTCTGTTCTCCCTGAAATAGATGCTTAAATCTGCTTGCCGGGAGGCAAACATTCACCCTGGAAAACTGACTTTGTTTTTATTGATTCTGTGAGGATTCCCATAACAGGAAACATACATTTAGGTTTTAAATGAGAAATGGTCTCGGAATAAATGTGAAAATTAAGTGTGCCACGGGAGAGGCTCTGCCCTGCTCATAAAACTCTGAAAGTAGTTGTAAGCCATTGTAACATTTTGCTGATGCAGAGTAGTTTTACCACCATAATCCAGCTAATAAAAATTTGATCAGGCTATTCAAGAAGAAGAGTAAACAATTTTGTTACAAAGCCTCTCCCGGGCTGACAGAATTGACACATGGTTTTACATTTTACTGGCAGACGCGACAACACCACATTTATCTTTCTTGGCGACAGAAGCAATTCAAAGACCTTTTGATGTTCTAAGATGGAGGAGAACCATTTCCTTGTAGCCTTATTCTGTCACAACAAGAGCTGAACTATAAAGGCAAACTAAGCATATTTGACATTTCGCACAACCAGCGAGAATAAAGAGTGTAAAGAGAGGTCTTCATGAATGATTGAAGTGAGGCTGCCCTCCTCCTCATAATTGCAAAGTATAGAGGAATCTCAAACACACACATACTGTATGGTAAAGCTGGGGAATTGTCCTTTTGCCAAGATTTTTGTTATTGCTACATTGGACTTGTAACTGAACCTTGCCTTTTATTTTCTTGTCTTTGTCTCCCTCTCTTTCTCTATCTGTGTCAGATTCTGACCATTCAGTTGCTGCCCCTCACTCAGAATATCGATTGAAAATGGAGAGTGAGAACAGAGAACTGGGTTAAACTAGAGTTTCTCATACACAGATCAATACAAGATCAATGTGTACAGGTTGGAGACTTCACTGTGGTGATTACAGAGGAGCAAGTACTGCTATCACACTGTTCTCCTCTCTGAGCCTTAATTGGGTGAGAATAGAGCTGAAAACTGAATTTTAATTTGTTAGCAAAACTAAATCAATATATACAAAACAGGAAATGACCAATTACAAACTCTTTGTCATGCAAGTTGCATTCATTGGTTGTAGATTATGTAAAAAAAAAAAAGGCCTTATATCTCAGCTGCTGAAAATCCTGAGAGATGTAAAATGAAATAAAGTTTATACTGTGAAAGAGGGAGCAAAACATTTTAAAACAGGCAAGCAATGAACTTGTATTTGTTCATGTATGGAGAACATGTAGCCTAAATAACTTACAATGACAAACCAAACAAGTAAATGGTGGATGATATTATATATATTCATCAAGAATGCTCTGCTTAAATTAGCTACCCGCTCAAAAACTACCAGTACGTCAGATTTGGTCTCTTGATTGTTATACAGTTAAGTAACGCCCTTCCCACACCCTCCAGTTCCAAGCGTGTAGGAGAAGACTACGGTGGCCACAAAAGACCATATCTAGAGTCAGTGTTTTATTTGTCCATTCTGGGCTACTGTAGAAACATGGCAGTTCAACATGATGGCCTCCGTAGAAGAGGATCTCTTCCCTCTGTAGATAAAAACTGCTCATTCTAAGATAACAAAAGCAAACTTTTTTTTTTTTTTCGATAATTGTACACCATTAAAAACATACATATGAATTTTATATTCTATTTTGGCCATTAGATCCTCTTAAATGTTACTGGACCTTTAAGTAAATGTGTACCATGTGTAACACAAGTCTCACACCTATGACCCACAGTTCATTTGTAGTTTGTATTAAGTTTGTATTGTGCAAATTCTAACATGGTAGGTTGAACAATCAAATCCAGCCAGACCACTAAATAAAGAAGCTTTTGTATAACAGCTGTTTTCATGTTATTGGAGATGAAATCAAATATTTGTTCTGAAACAAGCTACAATGTAATGCAAATGCTGAAATGATGTTCATTTGATTGGCTAGCCAAGCTTATACTGTCAAGTTGACATAAAATTACAACCTTTGCTAGACCCTAATCTCACCTGTTTCCATCCACAGCTAAAAAATCACACCCTACTGCCAGCCAATTTAAATTTATTGTGCTTGAAGGACTCCAATCAGGTATAGATGTACTGTAATATGCTGGCATAACCAGTCTACTGTCAGAACAAAGTGATCGTGATGTGCTCTGTCAGGTTCACAGAATGGGTGTCATGCTATCATTTTTAACCCTTCACATGTTGCATCAAGTCACAGGCATTGAATACAATGACAAAGAGGTGATAACACTTGTAAAGTTGTGCTGTGTATGTTTTTGGTATACGCTGAGTGAAAGTGACAGCAGAATTAGCAGACATTGGGGCTGAAATTTAATAGCATGTACTCTGCACCTTATATAAAGCAGTAGATCCAACAGCTTAAAGAAGATACCATGCTGCACACTCAAGAAGTTATGCATCTCTAACTGCATTACATCACACCACACTGCAGCTGGTTAATTAGAGCTAATTCATAAATTAGAGGTGGTAATTACCATGACAGAATGAGATTACTGTTATCTTATTCTGAGCTGAGGCACAAATACAATAAAATACCATTTATTGTCCTTGGAGAAATTTATTTAGTGAGATGTTTCTTCTTCTGTGTGTACATTAGTAGAACACATTCAGGATAGGTTGGGGTCTCAGAGGAGATCTTAAGCCAGAAGCAGAGGTCTTAGTGTGGAAAACATTCACCTCCTCCTAAAGAAACTGTTTGTGCCCTTATGCCAAATCACATCCAGCTATATCTTGCCAAAATACGCAGCCAAATATGCAGCCATTATTGACAGGTATCTGGTTCAGTCAGGACCACTTTTGTCAAAATAACTTTTATTCCAAAGCAAAATATTACATTTGGCGGTATGGC
>NW_023339763.1:17586730-17615390 GCF_004916995.1 Morone saxatilis | reverse complement strand
GGTGAGGGAGGGGTTAGGAAGGCTGAGTGATTGTCAGACTAAAGCTGGATTTATTGTTTTCCATCAGGATGTCCCACCATACAAGCCCCCAGTGTAACTGATATACGGTTCAGCAGAGGATGAAACCATTTGACGTTAAGTTGAGTTGTGTGTTGGACAGGTGTTACAATTCATATTATAAAAGGACTCAGGTCAAACTGAGTTTGCAATATCAGTTTGTTCCAAAGGCTGTGACACGGTTCACAGTTCATCCATGAGTTCCCAAAACGGACTTAGTAACCTGGTAAGTGTCTGTACATATTTTTTACCATACCATATAAGAAAATAGGCCATGTAGCATTTCAAGGGAGGGCAATGATGCCGTGGAATGTCTGTCTGTCTCTCAAGTCGGTCATCAGTCCAACACTGCTGTACAGCACTGAAGGAGCCACTATGGTACTGCGTGGTTGTACACTTTTAGTCTCATGGCATAAACCAAACAAAACTGCTTGCAAAACCAAACAAAATGGTTCTGAGGAGCACAAAATGGTTCGGGGGAGCACACCTCCCTGCCCTTCCATGTGCATACATTGGAAAAGTTTAAGACAAGGAGAGCGGCAGCCAGAGACCCCCCAGGGTACAGATCAGAACAAGCATCAATGGCAATCAGAAAACACATTGACATTGATAAATTAGACACAACGTAAAAAGGAGGAGCTGGGGTGGAGGTGGGTTGCAAACGGCTTGTAGAGGAAGCAGCAAAGATAGGCAGGCTAAAGCAGCTTAAATAAGGCACCATGAATGATATTTGCCAATTGGATGCTTGAGGGAATCAGCTGAGCTGATGTGTGTTTACGACTAGCTGTGTGTCATCTGATATAGCTGGAATTGAGAGCTGAGCCTGACTTTGTGGCCTGCCTGAACTAAAGCTATGCTTAATTTACTGATGCAGAAAAAAAGTACGAATAATAATAATAATGAAATTATTAAAAACAAATTTCAGTGGATCATTAAAATTAGTTTGTCCTGAGGTCAAGTACATTGAGTTGTAGTGAAAATGAATACACAATCTGACTGTGGCATGCTGTAACATTCACAAATGCTTAAAAAGGTTAAGTCCCTCTCTAAAGTTTAAAAGGTTTTCTTACTGGATGAACATGAAGAGGATGTTATGGCATGGGTTCAAGTTTCCATTTATCCCTAGTACAAGTTAAGTTAAGTGCTCTTAATTCTAATACATTATAAATTGCCTCTTGGTTTTTCAATTTATTTTTCTCTTCTTTATATTTGCTGCTGATTTCCTTGCTTTTATCATATAGCATTTATTTTATTCTGAATTGCATACTTTTCTGAATTTTCTGAATTGCAATTTTATTGTCTTATCGCATTTTTATTATGTTTATGTTTCATGCTTCTGTGTTTTTATGCTGCTTTGCTGCAAAAAGAATTTCTTCTCGTGGGACAATAAAGATCTGAACTGAAATGACTGTCTCAACTGGGCTGCTCATCTGTTTTTCTCAACATACTGAAAGCATTAGAGAAGGCAAATACTGGTTTGCAGAAGACTCTACTGACTAGATTATAATAAATGGTGTCCGACTATCCTGATTATGTGTGACATGTAGAGAGGAGGTACAAGCTCCTGCTTTGCCCTGATATACAATAGATCCATGACAATCTCTACACTGACTAAGATGACAGAGTGAGCAATCATAGGGGAATCCTCCTCAAGATGGCAACAGACAGCCTCCTCTCTTCAGTGCATATCAATGGAGTCATCAGTGAACACTCAGTACATCGAGAGAGCACTAATAAGATGGGACAAGCTACACTTGAGGCAGGCTGCTGATTGACATCAATCTCCTTATATCCAGGGGCTTTATTTCCTTATTATTACAGAGAGCCACTAGACAAGCAAATCAATAAGCAGCTTCCGCTGGGTTCAGATTTGAGGCCTTCAGATCACTCAACATGACTCCTTTTAGGGTACGCAGTTTTTGCACTGATGAATTAATTCTATCACCTAAGGTGAACCTTTCCTAGTAGTGACATTTGCTGCAAATCCTGCAGTATGTGCAGATTCTACACTTGTTTACATAAAGCGATAAGGAAAGACTATAGGAAATAATGGGGTGAAACTGATAAATGATTCCATTAGTTAACTTAATGAATTGATAATTTAATTTGGTTTGTGGGTGTGACAGGTGCATGAAAGTGGAAAAAAAAAAGGAAGCTGGAAGAAAATGAAGAAAATTAAATTAAGTGAGCGCTGGCTGGAAGAATAAACCTTTTACAAAACAAACAACAAAAGGTCACAATTTCATTCCACACACAATAATTTCCAGTCAAACAAGAACAGTACATCCATGACTGCAGACTTTCCATTTTCAGAGCATCAAATTTCCCTCTTACTGTCTGTCTGGTTTTTGAGTCGTGAAGATAACAGCATATTGAGATGAGACACACTTTTATCCTCCATCTGCCCTTTGACTTCATTGAGCGGAACCATAACTTTTCCCTTTCATTTATTATGGCCTGTCTGTGTTCTGGTTCATTGAGCATTGTCCTTCAGACAGGCTTTAAACAAACTGTGTCTTAATGGTGCTAGAAAGCTCATAAGACCTGACCTTTAAGCTGGAGCAGAACAAAAACAGAGCAACCCAGCATCACTATTTGCATGAAATCTACTGTAAAGCACTAAAGCTGCAGGGGGGTAAATGGGCCAACGTTAAACAAATCTCAACTCTATGGGTTAAATGTGGTTTAATTTGCAATAATCTTCTATAATCTATCATTTTGTTAGCTGAATCAACTTGCATTTCTAATGCCATAGCTATCCCTAATTTGTCTTCTTCTTCTGTGCATTATTTGCTTTTCACCTTTTATGTTGTTTTTCCACCAGAGAACTGAGGGACATATTGCTGTACAAATGCTGGGTATTAAAATTACATTATTTTCTATAATCATGGCAGAATCTGTCTCATATAGAATGTGGGATCCTTGTTGTATTTCAATTTAGCAATGTGCTGCATCCTCAAAAATACTGGGAGGAATGTCTCTTTTCACACTTCATTTCCTCCCATTAAAGTAATTTATCTTTTCATTTTCTTCTCATTTACTACATGGTGAAGTCAATTAAGGATAGAGCTGTGGGTGAAACAAAACCTGCAACTTTTAAATCTGCAGTGGATTACTGTATTGTGAGAAGTTTGTGAAGTAGTAGACGTTCTGTATACATTTGATAACTACACTTAATCTTACTTTTGGCAGAGTCCTGTATTACTTATTATTATCAGATCCCAGGTGTATACTTTTAGTATTACAATAATATAATACATCAGTATATAGAGGAAAAGTATGTAATGTATATCTAACTACAGTCATTTTATTTTCACCTAGTGGGTGCAGGTTGTACATTTGGCTCTACTCTTGACAGCACAGACATTAGAGGTGAATTTAAAAGCTGCCTGATTGATGTCACACTCTCCGCCTCTCTTCAAATGATTTCCCAGCACCATAATAATTCCATCAGCTCAAGGAAAATACTACTTAAGGCCAACACTGGCCATTTTTTTACCTTATCTGTGTACTTGTCATAGATTGACATGCCTATGTATGCCATCACACTAGTCAATACTCAATATCTAATAGAGAGACTGGTGTTATAAGACTGAATCAGTCACAGGCCACATACGCAGAAGCAAAAAATAATCATTTCAGCCTCAAGGACTCACTCAACATTGTTTTCTTTATCAGACAGCAAAGACCTGAAACCAAGGAAATTGAAGTGCCAACGAGAAACATCGAGGACCATTGTCTTTGTGTTTTCAATGTTTTTCTTTTAGCAAGAGACTGTGTGCTCTTCTTTTCATGTTAATAAAGCTAATTTGAAAGGAAGTGAGAACTGTCAATGGTTTTAGCAAGCACGGCAGTATTTGGAGCGGCAGTAGAGATGAGTTTAAAAGTCTGTTAGGTAGGCTTGCTTTGCACCCAGTTGTTTTTTTTATTGCAGTAGAATGAAAGAAAAAGAGAAGATAAGCTAATTGAATTGGAATAAGAGACCTGTATTTTCAAAAGAATTATGGCAACGTAGTATAATATTTTTTGTGTTGAAAAAAATCCAGCATCAGGACATCATCAAATTGTTTTACTTGTTAGAACACTCCAGCACACTATAAATCTGTTGTCTCAGTTTCACACTCTGTGGGGGTTTTCTCCTGCAGAGTCACCTTCCTTTGAAATAAGCCTCCTGGCATTCGCAGTGGAACCGAAACGTCTCTGTGTCTCTTTAATACAGACTTAAGATTCAGTACAGTTTACCTTGTGCCTTAACTCTCACCCGACCAGCTGTTCCATTTGTCAACCTTTACAGTGTGACACACAACTGATCCTGTAAGCTGTCCTATACCCAGTGCACCCACACACATGCAGTTTACACACAGCTGGAAAGTACAAAGATAACACAGACACATGCTCTTTATAATCTGTAATAACACAAGTCTGTTATAGCTCCTTTGTATATCAAACCCACAACCACATTTGTTTTATACAATACACTGAATTGTATCTCTATAGCATATTCTTTTGTCAGTGACAAGTGGACAAACCCATTAAAATAGTTATACTGAGTCATGTTTTAGAATGATATTAAGGACAGTGCTTCATACTTTATACTATACTATACTACTCAGAAATTTAGGCTGAACATTTGGTGTGATATCTCAAAGTAGTTTTCTGATCTCCTGCTTCAGGCCAGTGCTGCTCATTTCCACATGCCTGAGCTTGTTAGATTATTATGACATGAATATTATATTTCATCAATGGTTTCTAATGGCTATCAGACACTGGGAAAATCTACAGTTTGCAGGGAATCGGCTGTGAATTTCATCTGCAAAGTAACACTGCCAGAGTTTTCCTTTGCTTTTTCATGTTCTAAAATGTGGAATTGAATGTCCGGGATAAGAGGAAAGAGGTGAGTTTACTGTAATAGTGCTGGATAGCAGAGCAGAAGCGATGTTATTCAAGTGTGAACCTTGACCTTTAAAGGATTGGTTCGAAGGAGCAGACTTTCAGACAAAAATCATTTCTGCACTTACATCTGCCAGGATCAGGGCAAAATGTTAGCAGTGCATTTTCTGTGCACTCTGCTGAAGCAAACAAGCAAAATAAAGTATAATTGGTGAAAGAGATTAGAAAAGAAGAGAAAAGTGAGAAGGATGATATGTGTTTTGAATCTCTTTTAAGGAAAGACAGCCACTCATAGATTGGAAGACTCACCACTAGGTTGCTACTCTTTGAGGGAGATGTTATTTTCTTCCCTCTAAACATGACGGACACAAACATAGAAAAGAGGCTAGAGTCTATCGTTCTTGCTTTGATCAGGACGTCTGGCCTGTTTTTCATTCCAGGGATTTAGGTTAGTATCAGTTGGCTACCTGTAGAAAACAAAAGTCTTTTTATGGTATCTGATCCATAGTATCAAGCAGAGTTAAAAGAGTGCAATGGACAGCTGTCATGAACTTTTTCACTTTTTTCTTTTTCTGCTGTGGTGGGGTATTAGAGTCAGACCCAGACTATAATAGTTGTTGTCGTAGCATTGCACTTATCAATTCTTTTAACAATAAAAATCCTTTTCAAGCATTTTAAAATGAAAACGATTACAGCACAACTCTTGTCATCTAACTACATCAAATCTGAGCAATTTCACAAGAACATTTTTCAAAGCAATCTTGAAACCAGAACCCAAATATAAAACACAAACAATAATAAGCTAAATCCTGAAGGGAGTGACGGGAGAGAGCGAGAAAGGGGAAGAAAGATGTCTTCAAGCTGAGGCATTTTAATATGCTGGCTGCATGTAATGCTGAAATTAGTTTTATGCGTTTTGGCAGGGGAATGCCAGAGAGCAAAGCCAGGTGAGGGCCTGTGAGTACACAAGTCTGAAAACATAAACGCTGTAAACCAAAACACAAGCTGCCTATTGGGAGGTGATGGGAAACAATATTAACACTGACAGTGATGGATGATGCTGCTTCCTTTAGAGGTCTGATAGATACAGGGTCCTTTACAGCTGAGAAGCACCATGTTCTAGACAAAAAGGCCATGTGTGCTTCACATACACAGGTAAAAGCTACATAAGTATAGAGTACCAATGCACTTTTTTGCATACAGATTTGTCAGCTAGACTGTTGAAGTAAATGTCAGATATACCTAAAAGCACATTTATACTCTACAGCAGCACTTGCATTGCATCTGAACAGTTATGTGTCGATGTCCAGTCTGTCCAATCTAAAAAGACCCACCACTGTTTAGACCTGTGACATTATCAGCCTCAGTGCATCAGCTTGCAGGTCTTGCTAACCCTCCTGATGATGATTTCAAATAGACTAACAGTGCTACTTTGCTTTCATCTATGAAAAATATCACTACTGGTACCAGAGGGAGAAATGTACCAAAAAACTACAGTACAGTACGCACCATATTCTTATGGCACGTTGCTGATTTGTCCCAGCAACTATTGTGTTTATGTGTGTGTCTGAATGGTGCCCACTAGTATTAGCTTTCCTTGGCTATCAATAATGGCACAGTGAGCATCCATAGTTCAAACAGTACACACAAATAACATCCAAATCAGTTTATGGGCCTCTCAGAAGAAGAAGAAGAAGAAGAAGAGCAGCTAAAAGGGAGATCAACAACCACCCAAACCTAAAAACAATATATTATATTGTCCTCTGCTGCAAAACTCTAGAGCTCAAATTGATGTTGCTCTTCAACACAACAATTCTATTCAATATATCAGCCAGCCACTTGTGGCATTTTAGCTTTAGAGCGATTCCCTTCAAATTCTTCCCTCATATAGCTTAACTGTGTTTTTACAGCATGGGAAAAGGTTATAGAGAGAGATAAGGTCCTGGAGGATAAAATAAAACATCAAATTGTCATTGATAATAACAAGAGATATGATGACTCTGCTAAGCTGAGAGGGAGATTGAAAAAACACACAGAAACAGGGTCCATGCTGTAATACTTTTAGATTTTAGTTTCAGCATTATGTAGTTTTACACACATTTCTAAAGCAATTGTAGTATTTACATTATCTGTAAGATATGCAATCTATATTTCCATGCTGTCACTGTGCTGAAGCTTAATTTTGCATCCTGAGCGGCACAGTAATTATTCTGTACATACTTATAATACAAAAGACAAATTACATACAAATTCATATGTAAATCTATATTTGGAATGGAAATTGCTTTACATTTGAAGCTATTTGAAGACAATATCCAACAAGACAAGCCTGCGATCACATAACCAACAGGTAACATGTCACTGCAGTAGTTTAAAAGAATCAGAAGATTTATTGATCATATTGACTTGTACTACTTAGGTTATTCCTGCTTTATTAAATCAATAACTTTACAGTAGGAGGGTGTTTTACTTCAGAATAGCTATTCCAGCAGCTGCTTCAAATAACTGCAACACAGCTTTTTGTAGCTTACTGTTTTAATAAACTGCGACTGATAGAGGAGTCTACTCGTGTATATTAGAGAGACTGCAAGTATTCTGCTCTGATATTATTTAAACTTCTTACATCTTATGGTGCAGCAGCAGGTTATGAAGTGCTATATATTATATTATTGTAATTGAAGAACATCAGTAGAACCAATAAAACTGTAGCACTAGCAGATGGTAAAAACAAAACACAGATGATGAACAAGTCTCATAGCAAGCAGCTGTTACTCTCTTTGGACACAAAGTTTACATTAGCATTGCTGATTCCATGTGTACAATTCCAAAAACACATATCATTGCACTAAAGTTGCAAAGTTGTTTTCCATTGGCTTCCGTGTAATGAAAAGAATCGTCGCAGCTTATAAACTTTTTATTTTATTTTTTTTTTTCTATGCTTTATAGCTTCACCAAAATTGGATTTCAAGCCTGGCTACCCTAAGAGGATCTACAAACACATGTGGTGCAAGAGCAAACTTGTGTGGAAGAGCACCGAGTGAAAAAATAAAAGAGTGAAAATTAATGTGGTTTAGCCTGAATGGATTTAAGGGTCTGGAAAGGAAATTTTTGTGCCCAGTCATTCATCCCTCTCATATCACTGTTAATATACATTTTTAATAAATTGTCTGTTCCAGCTCAGCAGAAATCTTAAGGCATTCATCAGTAGGTGTTTCACTCTCATAATGTGTCATGCACCTAAACTGTTGTGTGGGTGGCATTACATTGTTGCATTAATCCAGTTCTATTAATTATAGATCCCTGCAAGCAGCAATATTGTACAGCTGATGAATGACTCACAAAATCAAAAACAATAATGTGTTAAGAGACGATAATTCAGTTTTGTCAAACATAAGGTGTCAGTGTGCTTCAGAAAGTGTATGAACCCCCCTTTCCTACCATACCTTTGCAACAACATAATTTAGAAGGTAACCGATAATCCAGTGAGCATGATAAGCACACTACACATATGATTATTCAATCATGTCTCACCCCTGTCTATGAACAGATAAAAACACTTAACACTATAAAACATAAATTCAGTTGTACCAGGTTAAGGAATACTGAACCCTTTACTGTTTTGCATATATTTCCATCCTGTCTCCCAAGGAGAAAACATTTGGGAAAACATAAATAATGTCACAAACAAAAGAGGTCAAGAAAACTTTGTTATCTACTACATGTATGTATTATATACCGTTATTATAATCCTTAAAGCCCTGAAAACCCAGTTTAAAATCTTAAGCATCACTCTTAGGGGCGCAATGTGTAACATTTAGGAGACTCTATTGGCTGAAGTGGATATGTATCAATATGATATGCATAACTATGTTTTCATTACTGTATAATCACCTGAATATAGAAATCGTTATATTGTTGTCACATTAAGCCGTTTATATCTACAGATGCCACAGATTGTCTTGCACGGAGCCCGTCATAGGGGCATTCTCCTTTGTGCTTGGAAGGGGATATTACACTGCAATTACACTGCTAGATCCCACACTGGAGCTTTAAACTTTGAAAATTAATGACTACATAGACGTAAGTGACACCACCTTTTCGCAAATTAACATTGTCCAATTCATATCAGTGAGAAGAGCATAAAGAAAAAAAGAGAACAGAAATGTGAAATAACTGATACTGTTTTAACTTTGGCAGAACACTGTGTTCATGTATCGCTTCACATCGCTTGTAAGAAGCTGATTAAGAAAATAAGTTTGCACAGCCTTTAAGATTTAAGCCTTGGTTTATTTGGTGACACCTGGGTTTGCTGGTTGTAACAGGAACTGTGTTTTATTAATGCAGGTCCCAACATGTACTGACCACAGGGGCCACAAAAAACAACTGAGCTGCCACTTTGTCAGAAATGACAGAAGAAGAGCAACTTGTGTGTCTATTTATTAGTACCCAAACAGTTTTATTTCCCCTCAGAAACAATGAAAATGACAATAAAACAGTTTAATCTTTTCTGAAAATACCTAGTCATAAACAGGATAAATCATTGATCATCACTTAACTGAGCTACACAGAACATGAGTGTTCTCTAAACCGAATATAAAATATTTGTCATATTTGTGACTTCATCATAATTGTCCCTCTAGTGTCTCTTGGGTATATTTAAAACTGAAGCTCACAACAGCAGCTGCAGCTCTGGAGATGAATGCAAAATTTACTGAACTTTCAAAACAAGCAGACATCACTATACTATGACTGACTAGATGCCATCTGGAATAAACTGAAAGATGAGCATTAATTGGTAGGTGAACAGTGACACATACTGACAATGCTCTAACAATGCCGGAAACTCAGTCTTTCATTTGTCTCTTTCATGTATCTATTGTATGCTCCTCTTTGAACCGTGTTGAGCATCTCATGTAGCTCCTCAAGGTCTTTAAAGACAGCAGGTGGTCACAACACCCACACCAGCAATAACCCCTTGTACCACTGAGCCCATGTAGAGGAGCACATCAAAGCCGATACTCACATCTGTAACTGTTTGTTTATTACACAGCTACGTAGCAAGACAGGAGATGAACAGCTCTTGATTTCAACAGGCTGGAAACAGTTGTCTTCAGCATGAACACACACTAAGTCCTACTTTCAACTGCCTGCATACAGTGATCATCCATGTTGTGTTATTATTATGCTGCAAAATCAAACTCGTCAGCTACAAAACTACACTGTAATGCATCACATCAGAGTCTAATTTGCCCAAAAAAAAAATAAAATAAAAAATAAATAACATTGTTCATTGCCATGTAATCTTTTTGTCAGCTGGATAGCCTTTCATGTATTTCCAGCATACAAAGTTCAGGTTTGTTTTGGTTCCTTGCCAGATAGTGAATCGGTCCACCAGGGGCATCGGCATCTTTGTGTGACAACCTCACTGTGTGATGTTAGCTGCTCCAGATGTTTTTATGTTTAACCTGTTTTGCTATTGTTTGCTTGCTTCTACTGTACAATGCAACACTGCAGTGTCACCACGGTCAGACATACTCATGGGTCATCAACAGTTATTCTTTGAAAATGTGAAGAACTCCACCCAGTTTATGCTCTGATAGATTTGACTGGAAAATGGCATCCTGTCATGGCCACATGACAAGAATGTCGAAGGTATTTCAAACCTTATTTTTCACACAAATCTGTTCACATTTGAGGTTTAACTGAAAAGTTGAGACAGTAGCAAGAACTTAAAATCTTGATATAGCTTCAGGTCCATATAGAAAAATGAAAAACTTTATCAGCGTTCATCAGTATCTTCTGGCAGGTTTCACAAACATGACCCAAAAACTTCTATCTTATCTGTTTTCAAAGTGATGTGGACTGACAGTAGCAGTATCATGCATGAAGCAGGGTGAATAATTCAATGTAATTTTTAAAAGGACAAAAGACTAGGGGAGAGTGACAACTTGTCAGCAGGAGATAAACTGGGCGAATGAATAAGAGATGAAGAAAATAAAAGTGAGCCAGCAGATGTGGTAACCCAGTGCCATCCACTTTTCTGCAGCGTGCTTTTATATGTGTTTATCGCTTTACCCTTCCTCCTTTTTTCCTCCTTTTGTTGTTGTGCGCCGTAAAAAGAAACAAGCAGATTTCTTTGTGTACATTTTTTGGTTGCCAGTATGTCAGAGCACATAGGAGCTGAAGCTGAGGCTGAGATTTCTAGTTCAAAAGGGGTCATGGGAAGAGAGGTGAAGAGATGTTTAATGGTGACTAACATTGGCTGTTAATGCCGTTGGCCACTATGTGACTCACTTTAGCTCCCGTCAAAGTGAACTCTGACCAAGTGTGTCCAACACGGCAGCCTATGTGCAAGGCTGAAGGGGAGCTACACGGACAAGACAGGGGAGGGTGCAGAGCGTAACTAAGGGAACGGCCAGGAGGCAGGTTCTGCTATGATTTGACAGTTTATGGTCAGTGCATTTATCACAAATGTCATCCTTCATCATCACTGAGTTGTACCACATAACCCTCATATAGAAATATATAGTAAGGGTCTGGATAAAGGCATCAGTGAAGCAGAAAATGCTGGACATGGAGTACTTCATGACATTTTGACAAAGTAAGTTGAAAAGGAACAAAGTGCAGTTCAAAAGCAATTTAATTGCCCGTGACGGAAAACATCTACAGGAGTATTATCATAATATGAGTTGTGTAGAAAGAATATTTATGTGCAAGCCATGTAGTATAAAACCTCATATTCAAAAGCCAATTCTCCTGGATAGCTCACCTGGTGGACTGGCACCCTATGTATCAAGCCCAGGGCTCAAATACCTGCAGCCCTTTGATGAGCGTCATCCCCTACCTCTTCCCATTTCCTGTCATTCTTCAGCTGTCACAATTGATTAAAGGCACTAAAGGCCCCCAAAAGAATGTATATATATATATATTAAAGTATTGTTCAAATGTTCTGTGGTGATTTGTTTGGGAATGCTGCATGGTATGAAACAAGAAAAAGAAGAAGAGATTGCTAAGAAAGAGACATTTCTTTTTTGTCAAGTAAGTTTTTTTGAGAAGAAAGGATTAGAAAATGTAGGACATGAGAATGCAGTGTATGTTTTCACTGAAGAAAAGAAAAGCTAGTATAACAGTATCAACATAACTTCATTGAACAAAATATATTCTTAACACACACACAGCGTCCCTTTCCTCCCTTCTGCTTAGTAAGTAGTATAAAACAATATAGATTGCAGTGGAAAAATTGTAAAAAAAAAAAAAATAAGCAATGAAAACTGTATTCGCCAGTAGACTACACAATGACTGTACACTATTAAATGTCTATTCTTGAGAGAGAACCTTATTTTTTCAAGGTAAAGGGTATTGCTCATTTCATTGAGCAGAAATAGATATTTCAAGTATATTTTGTACAATATAATAATGTTTTTTGAACACACTTATACAGTTCTAAAGCAGCAACATTTTTAGATTTCATGTCTTCATTCAAAACCTCAATCTAATTTTATGGATTGAAATGTGAACAAAACCATGCAGCATGGTACTTTATGTGTTCCTGTGCTGTGTTCAAGAAAAGTACTAATGCCTGATACGCAGAATATTTTCTATCGTCACTACATTGATTCTTTTCTTCAACAACTAACTTCAGGCATAGTAGTGACCCTTTTCAGATGGGTATTCACTGACTGCACATCTCCAGCCATATGTTACTCCCCTGACCTTAGGATTTAAAAGGGTAAAACAAATCAAAAAACAAATCATAATTTTCCATATTGGACTTTATTAATACATAAACAGATTAAGTTGGATATTTGTGCAAACAGATATTCTATTAATTCTAAAATCCACTGCCTTGCTTATAGATTGAATTGTAAACAGCTTTTAAAGCGCTGCCAACATATTACCTTCCACAATCACAGTGAACTAGACCCCAACAATACAGTGCATGTTATTAATATCTAAATGCCAAGGTTAAAAATGAAAAGTTTCATCTAAAAAGCACCTGTTATGAAATGATGTCTGGCAGACATGAAGCACATTAGTACATGAGGTACTAAATAAGTAAGGAGTCAACTCAACAGCCTGGATTATGAAAGCACTATTATCTTGAGGATCAAATCATCTCTGACTGAATTTCATGGTGGCAGCACTTTGGAACAAAACCCTTCAATTAGCTGAGATACCATTCAGTACATTGTTTCATTCTTTTGGAGTTTGAGATAATTAGTCTGAAATGTTCTCTTTTTCTATCGCTTTATGCTGCTTTTACCTTGATTATATGTATTTAAGAAAAAAAAGATAGATAGATATTTTCCAACCATACTTTCTTCTATTCTTCTATTCTGTGGAATATAGTGAATGTTAAATCCAGGGATGGTATCACTGAGTGTGAGCTTGGGCTATGGTCATTTATGGGCCCTGAAATCCATGATACCAAAATTTGTCACAAAACATGATATATTTTTTAGTAGATCTTTATCAGTATTGTATATACAGAAATGTACCAGGGAGAGGGGAACTAATGCTTACAATCCAAAAGTAAATCTGGTAAATGTGTACATTTCCTGGTTAATCTTAGTGGAAAACGGTCGTCACAGTGGTGCAAGGTTAAGCGGTCCGTAGCGCCATGGAAAATACAAACCCTGGTCTAATCCCTTAAATCTTGGCAGATCTACCAGCACAGGGGAAAAAAACATTCCAGCCAGCATTACTGGAAACAGATACAATGTGATACACATTGTCTCATTGTTAAATGTTTGATTAGCTCAGCCTCGTATTCATTTGGTCACCTGATATTTGTCCCACGTTTGGCAGGAATAAATGAAATCGACAGATAATTGCAACCGTCATTTAAATCATCCTATTGCCCCGAGTCATTTAACTGCTCTGGTGATAAGGAAACATTTTTAGTGTATATTAGTGAATTTTTCAATTAATTCCAGTGTGATTGTAAAATGGAGTGCTCAGTGTTTTATATTATTTGACAAGTGATTTTGCAGTCAAGTACAAAGCCAGTCTTGAAAAAAGCCTGAGGTCTTGGTGGCACCAGCAGCCTGTGACTTAAATACTTAAATAAGAGAAAGTCACTGTTTAGGGCTTGTTATAGCATCAGTTGGCGTCTACTACAACGTCAGCCAGCACCCTCACACAGCTCCAGTTACCTGTCTGCTTTCCCCCTTAGGGAAGTGAATAAGCAAGCGGTCCGACACGTCACTGTGTCAGCGCTCCAAGCGGTGCCAACCACAAGGTTAAAAGGACAGCAACCTTTATGCACAGCTGTTCACAGAGAGGTTATGCTAATGCTGATCTTAACTCAGTCTGAAAGAGTTGTTGTTTTTCATTTTGTAGGAACATATCATCATAGTTTCATCGCTTCTCCTGGGAGAAAAAAAAAGTAAAACTAAATCAGAGAATTGAACTGGCTTACAGCCTGAGAGCATCAGACCTTGTTGCCCTTATTTTAATTTTCTGGACCCAAAACACAAACATAAACACACACTCTTCTGCCCTTAAGGCAATGTTTTGAGGTGGATGTTTTCAAAAAAAGAAAATTAAAAATGAGCATGCAAATGTGCCACATTGACTGGAAGGATGATGAATCTAAATGAAATATGAATAACGTCTGTACATGTGTAAACAAAAATGTTCAATTCACAAGGTCCCTATATTTACTAATCAATAATCTTCATGAAAAATATAATAAAGATTTATATACCTGCCCCTATAGATCTGAGATATTTTTTTGTTATGAAAATCTCTCTTATTAAAAGTTGTTTTTTTCCCACTGGAATTAATTAAACCTCCTGTGGAGTTTGTGGAGCCTGGATTTTAAAATTTTCGGTGTTTTTGTCAGACAACCCGCCGCTCACTCCACTACACTGCAGTCTCTTCAGTCATGCTCTCTGCCAAAAAGCTTAGCGTCAATAGTGCTGATGGCCGACTCCCTGGATCGAGGTCTGTGGATGAGGGACGTGTCACACAGTGCCAGAGTGGTAATCAACTTCTTGTGAGAGTGTTGGAACAAAAGCTCTGATTGGGGACATTTAATATACAATACATACTACCAATGTCTTCTGTTGCTTAATCTTATTTTGAATTTAAAATTGGTTTTATTTTAATGTTGACAGGCATTATTGTTGTTGTTCTGCACCATAAACAGCTGTTCAAATATATAACTACAGTAACACAACAAGACTTTTAATAAATGAGTTGCTGTTCAGTGGGCTCACAGCAGTTCATTTACCACCAAATACAATATTATTGTGATCATTTATAAAACTGGGCAGCCAGGCAGCCTCATTTCTTCTCTTTTACATGCTGCTCGGTGGGATACAGCAGCAGCTACGACCTGCCAACTTGCCTGTAAAGTGGTCCTCTTATCAGCTGGGAATGTATGTCAGCATGTGTAGTGCAATAGCTACATTTACAGATAAAACCATCTATCTCTCTCTGTCTGATGGCTGGGGACAGAGAGTTTAGGTCATGTTGCTGCTATAGTAAAGAGATAACTGATGAAGCGATGACCCTACGACGTCACAGAGATTGGCACAGACAAGTTTTATGGCCCAGAAAAGGTCACTGAAGCCATAAACAAAATCAGGCGCTGACTGTGCGGGCAAGGTTGTTGATTAAAACCTGAATTTTGCTCATAACTCTGTGGAGAACTTATAAATGAGACACAGACTCATTGACCGATCGCACCACCACTATAACCCAAAGACAAAGGGTAGTTCAATAAGGTGATAGAGCAGATAAAGAGCTGACATTTGAGGCAACAAGTGACAAAAATAGAGCGAGAACAGGCAGGAACGACGCCATTTCATAGCGTCTGAAATACAGCCGGTGCACAGCTTGCGAAACGGGGTAGATTACTGTCATCAAAGATCTTTCAAAGTGCAGACTGCTGAGCTTCACTGAGTTGGCAGCATTGCCTTCTGACAGATTTAGATAAGAAACTGTTAGCTTTACAGTATTTTATGTCTTCTATTTTTCGGACTTCTGTCATTCTGAAGACATGGAGAAAACCATTCGGGATCACATCTACAACAAACATCTTCACTATGAGTGTGCAACTAATGGGAATGAAACAAGAGGAGAGAGATCATGTTCCCCATGAAGAGGTGTAGGGTGCAAATGGATTTAATTTAGCAAACTGAGAGGTGAGAAGAAAATACAAGATTCTTGTATCTAACGCCCCCCATGAATATCATTTTGTTTAGTGCTGTACTGTAATGTAGTGTGTAAGAATTGAAATAGTGGCAATAAAAGTCAAGGTCTCGCTACAATTCCTTGTTTAGTATGAGTGTTGAACATCTAGTTAAGTGTCTTTATCAAGTGAAGACACACTTTTCCCTGAGGTGACCCTAATGAAGATAGATTGACAGAGAACATCCATCGGTCATGCAAGTGTCTCTATTATTCCAGTTCAGACCACATGGAAGGAGTTGCAAGTTTGGTTGTGAAAACTATAAATTATAAGGTTGTTTGTCAGACACTGGGAACAGAATTTGCACTGACTTTGCATACTGCTGATGCTGCAAAGAGATGCACAATGGCATTTCATTCCGTTTGTGATTGAGTGCAATTGTCAGGCTATGAGCTGTAGTGTCATAAAATACAGGTTTATTGAGCAAGACAGCCAGACTCAGACAGGCATAGTTTGTCTAGACAGCATCATCAGAAGGCCTCAATCAAAAGAGAGCTATTTTCAACAAATGAGAACTTAAGAAATGATTGACTAAATAAATGTGGAATTTTTTTATCTCACTTGCAACAATTGAAAAAAAATATCTTCGCTTTAGTTGTATATTGATATAAGGACTGAATTTTAATGACAAATCAGTATGAGTCTGTGTCTAATGTTGAGAATTTAGATATGTCTCACATGACCTTCCTCACACATCAGTCATTCTCGGCTTTGAACAGCCACAAAAAAACACTAGAATTCTGACATTTTTTTTATTTTCAGATAATACTGTACACCGGCGTGACCATGATCTCTGAGATAAGATTTAATTCCATAGAAGTAGACGGCTGTCATTGTCAATCTGTAGCTTTATTTTCTCAAAGAGGCCCTTTGTTCTCCCTGTGTATCATCCACTTAAGTGCGAAAGGAAACCATTATCAGGCCTGAAATGTATTGTAATTGATGAAAACTATTGAGAGGGACAAAAGGACAAAGAGAGTTAGGATGACAGACAGCGAGCGATGTTTGGGGGAGATGATGGCAGGAGAAACCCTGGCCATCCAGCAGAATTTTAATTACTGCAGGCAGCAGCACTTCTCGCAGACTAATCTCCTCCACAGTAGGATTTATAGGCATTACTGATGCTGACAAAGTGATTGCTCAGGGAGAGATAAAACATTATAAAATAAAGTATGGAAATGGATATGAATAACACTTCCTCCTCAAGGCAAGGTTGTTTTAATGTTTGTTTCACTAAACTGAATTGCTTATTAACAAACTGCTTTGGATTATTACATTTTGTGAGAATAAGTGTGTGTTTGTGCATGTGTGGTTGTAAAGGCTTAATGAAAAAAAAAGATTAAATTGGGGGTGGGGGGTGGCATTACACTGATCTATAATTATCAAGCAGTTTTGTTCTAAACTTGAATAAAAGTCTTTCATTGGAATTTAAGCATCACAAGTGTGACTTTCCTCAGCAGCAAAGGCTAATGCTATTTTAAAGCCGATGTGAGTGGGGAGTAGTAGTGATGAATCCTACGCTATTTTTTTCAACACTCGCAGTTAGGACATCCCCCCTCACCCCTCCTTTCCCTTCCTCTTCCCCCTTACTGACATTTCTATTATTGAGAGAAACACCAACTCTAGGATAGCATGCTACTGCTGCCGCACTATATCCGCTCCGACTTAATCCTCCTGGCATTTCACTAGCCTGCTCTCCTTCCTCACACACGCCAAACTATTTAATATTTAATCCACTTTGGATGGGATTACCACGCTACGGGTTGGTTGAAAATTTTGGCAGGGGACAGTCTTATCAATGGTTATGATGCATGGCAATTTTTCCCTTATTTCCCCTTTGGCTATGAAAAGGACCGTCAGTTGATTGTGCTTGTTGAGTGTGAACAGGGATTCATGAGAGGTCTGAGTCTGCAGAGAGAGTTCCTAATGAACAAATAAATCAAACATCTCTCCAAGATTGAGCTGGAGTCTCACCGCCTGGATCGCAAAGTCACACCACATCAGACTTACTAAAGAAGATGATCAAGGGCACTAATTGAATTGCAGTATACACACGTACAGTGCAGTGTGCCCCACCCCCAGACAACTGGATCTATCACCTCAGTGGGTATTGCCTTTAATTTCACAGCCTTGAGTCAATTTCACAGCCTGCAATCTCCATATGTTTATCTACAGAAATTAAATTTATGTTATTAGTGACAGTCTTTCGGCCACATGCTCAAGTGCTCACACACACGCCATAAACAAGACACTCTGAGACATACTCTGAATGAACACACATACACCCACACGGTTGAAGTGTGAGAGCAAATATCTTGTAAATTCAGTGCAAACTATAATGTTCTTGAGTGAATTCATTCAGCTTATGTAGGAAATTGCTGGCTGATATTTAAAAAGAACAGAGGAAAGTTATCAAAAAGGACGCTGATGACTTTGGATTGACATTCTGCTTCCGTCTTAGGAGCTAAAGGAGATTGTGACTTTGTGTTGAGCAATTAAATGGGTTGGTATAACATACTGCAAAATTACAGCTGCACACAGTATTTTCCTTTAAAGGAGGCCTGATGGGTAGAAGCAGAACTCTCAAGGTGTGATTAGTGTTTTAAGTAAAGCTTTCCATAAATCTACATAGCTGAGATGTTCCCTTTAATTTCCAACACTGCGACTAGCTCTTTGTCTACAAGGAGCCTTGCTGCCAATCTAGCAGATGGGGAGGATGGAGATCATTACTGGAAAAGTCAGGATATATTCTTGTGTGATCAAAATAAAAGCAAGAACCCCTCTGGAGGTTTGTCTGCCTAAGAATAGAAACAAAAACATCAACTCACAAATCTTACAAACTAAACGAAGTGATAGAAATACAATAGAACTGGTTTCAAAGCACTCCATAGTTAATCATCCTACTGTATCTACCACTGTGGTTCCTGCAGCGAACCTGAAACAACACGTTTGCATCACACCAGGTTGTTCATTGGTTAAGTACCTCTCTCAAAATGAAGCATTTTATTAAAAGGCAGAAAAACATACAAATACACTGCTTGAGTCACAGCACTAGTGGCCATATACAATCAACTTGACCTTATATGATTTATTTTCAGGGGTCCTGATCCAATTTATTACCAGAAATGATACAGGTAAAATAATTTTTATGCAGGGGCTGCTTGGCACAAGATGTTTATGTTTACTTCACCTCACACTACTCCACAATACTGAAGTTATCGAGCAGGATAAATTGAAGAATTTGTGCAAAGTAAGCTAATGCTATTCACCTACATCCTTTAGGATTTTCTTGCAAGCTACCAGGTTTGGCTCATTCCCTTGGCCGAATTCTAAAACTTACAGTGTAGTTTCCTTGGTGGAAGCTCACCTGTGAGTGCAGTAATGTGCAACATGGACAGACTGATCTTGGGCACAGAAAAATGATTAGGTATTATGCCTGTCTGGCTACTTTTGTCACCAGACAGTACTCTTGGGGTTGTTTACTACTTACACTTTTTGTACATGGTTCAGAAAACATCACAAGTCTCATGTGGAATTGAGAACCTGTAGGAGGCGGATTTAGATGTGTCGCCAACCCAGCCTATGCAATTATTGAAAAACTGCGTGAGAGCTCAGCGCCGCAGCATGAAAAATGAGATTTGTAATGTAGAGATGTGGATGCAATATGACAAGACAAAATGTGGGAATGCCCACTGGCCTCCTTCCCCAAGCTTACATATGATAAGCTGCAACTATCGTGTCTTGAGCCGCCAAGTTGGTGTGTAACACGGCCTCATCTGGCAAGGGCAGTGGGCTATGACATTTCACCCCCCTGCCAAGAGGATCCTTCTCCTATCTTCTCTCTCCAAAGCCCCTGTGGCCTCTCAGAGCACTGTCAGCATGCAGCAGTCAGCTGAGGCTGATTGAATTAACTGACACAAAATGGATTCTACTTACTCAACCTGCTGGTCAGATGAATGCATCACGCCAGTGTGGAAGTGTGTCTAATACAGGCTTCCAGGGATGCGGTGGCTCAGACAGCCATTAGGATAAACACATTCTCAGTGCTACATCCAATACAACTGGGACAATATAAACCCTCAACCCTGGCATGGACTTCTCCAAGGCTCTGTGAAAGTTTTCCTGTTTCTGCACTGCATCAAAGGCATGGTTGGTTGTTTGACGTAAATGTATTTGTTTCCTAGCAATAAGGTGTTGGTAGCCTAGAGTTAAAGAAACAAGTTTGTTATTAGAGGTTTCTTGGGATGTTTGGGTTGTGGAAATTAATTAGAAGCACCTTCCTGTGGTTGCAGCAGGCAAGCCCTCAAGCATGAGTGAATGCAATTGCATAAAATCCTCCTTTCCCTACAACTATAGCCCCAAGGATGTGAAGTGAA
This sequence comes from Morone saxatilis, assembly GCF_004916995.1. Taxonomy (NCBI): domain Eukaryota; kingdom Metazoa; phylum Chordata; class Actinopteri; family Moronidae; genus Morone; species Morone saxatilis. The sequence continues at coordinate 17,594,867 of NW_023339763.1, read as the reverse complement.
TGTGCATAAAATAAAATGTAAACTTCCTGTGAAATCCACAACAACATCAACCATTAGTGCCATACATATGAAGCAGGAATGCAGTGCGGAGAATATGATCAAAATACTCAAGAGCACTAATGGGTGTTAAGACCAGTGTTGTTGTTCTATTTGTTGCACTCAAGGCCCCAAGGCAAATACATATAGTTTCAGGGTCGCTTAAAGCAGAAATTCTTGAACTCTTCCAGTGTACTAGTTGGCTGGATGTACTGTGGCACATGCCTGTGCAGACAAATTCCTATTTCAGAAAAGAAAAACATTTTGGAACCTCTGCATGTGAAGTTTATTTTGTGAAATTATTTGTATTAAAATAAACAAATAAATAAATCTACTGAATGGAGGAACAGCAGAATTAAACTTCCATTGAAAACTTTAAACGAGCATTGTTTAAAAGTCACAAACCTCAGCTGTATGTATCTTTACACAGTAATCACTTTTTCTTCTCTTAATTTACCGTTGCTGTCTCCACAAGGAGACACTTAGAGAAGAAACCCACATTTGGAACAACAGGATGGGCATGGGATCAGCCTCAGGGATTGACTCATTGATTCCCTTCAGCCCTTGAGGGAGGCTTTGAGAGCCACTAGGCAGGTTTCAAGGGCTCTCATTACAGACACGTACATGTAAAGCTGTTCACTGCTGCCTGAAGCTGTCTGCAGAAGAAGCCTAAATTGAGCGCTGCAGTGAGGATGATGGATAGCCTTGTCTGGGATATAGATGGCTTCTGCAGGGGGTTCGGCTCCCCTTTGGGACGAGTCAGCTGGGCTGAGGACCACATGGTGACAGCCAGAACCTCTTCGCAGTGTAACATAAGGCACAACAGAGCCATCTATAACTGCTTGGAGACTATGTACATCTCTGAGATGTTGCGCCAGTACCACACGATCAATAAAGCAGTGGAGTGTAACACTAACAGCTCCAACATGCATGTTATCCATTCCTGACTGTGCATAGTCATGTCTAATGTGAGACTCCCCTCTGGAGACGATAATTCCAACACCCACACTACGGTGCCATAGTTAAACTACTGTTACATTCAAATCTTTTAAAAACATTTTGGCAATAGGAAAATGTAACAGAAAACAATTAATACATATGAGCTTGAACTTTGTAAATATTGTTTGACTTTCAAAAATGAATAAAAATAGTTAGTAGCATAATTAGAAGGAATTATTAACAAAGTTATATGCAATTGTGAATTATTGATAACTAATTTGAACTAACAAATACTTCATATGTCATTTATAAGCTATAAAATTAAATTAAATAAAAAATTTAAAAAAATGTTATTCATTTATCATTTATCATTTTTAGATAATTATAACTTGCTGGTTTATTACATAATTTATAAACCTTTAGAAGAAAAGATGATACGCACACATTATGTACTATGTCTGTGCTTTGGCTTTGAGGCTTTGAGGCTTTGGGCTTTGGATTATATTTGGGTGCATCAGGTCAAGCTATTGCCCCAGCAAAGGAAGAAAAAGCAGTTATTGTGAGTGCAAATTGATTTCGGTCCAGAGAGACAAACTACGCCTCCCTGCTTCCTAAGAGGAGTTGACGTATGTCCTACCTTTGGAGTTCCACTAAACGTGCTACCACATCCTCACAGCACAGGGCAGCCACATATATAAAACTGAGCAACTGCCGGTTATATTGGTGCTATGGAATAGGAAGATCTTCGCAGTACGTCACTTTGACAGAGAGAGCAAGAGGGTAGTGGGTGATGGAGTGCACTTGTGTGACTAAGGGCTCCAGGGTCACATGTCTTTGTGTCCTGCCCTGTGAACAGGCCTTGCCCTCCTGGTCCTGCTGGTCTTGGCTCTCCTGTTGGTACAGGTACAGCTAATCAGAGACTGTGGCATTGGGTCCATGCAGTCAGCCTTGAATAAAACATGGTGCGAAAAATTTAATCAAGAGAGGGCATCTGCGGCTGTCTCAGGCTGCTGGTAACAACACTCCAGCTATTCACCACATGTGTCCTCATACTAATGACAAGCCTAAAAGGAGGCATAGGGCAACCTCTTTTCATAATCAAAGTGTTTTTATTCATGACATGTCTATTAATTAGTTTGGAATAGTCGGCACCATGTGCTCAGAAGAATTTAAATTGGCTGAAGAGGATTTGCCCTTTCTCTGTTGAGCCAATGATTTCTTGGCAAGTCTTTATAACCAGAGAGGGACAAAGAGGGGGGAGGAAGAGACAAGGAGATAGAAAGTGCATGTGTGTGTGTGTGTATGTATGTCTATCTTTCTTTCTCTCTCTTTCTTTCTTTCTTTCTCTCTCTCTCTGTGACTGACTCCTGGAGCCTATAAATCACTGGGGGCAGCAAAATTGAAACTGTCAGTGGTGTTTGTCCTGTTCCAATGTATCTAAGATTGGTGTGTATATTAGTGAGAACACACAAACACACTTGAATTCAATTTTTTTTAAAATAGCTCTCCCCAAGTAATACCTGTTTTTTGTTTGATTTGCTGTAATATAAAAAAAATGGAATGCAATGTAACTTAAATTTTAAGATTTCCTCAAGTGGATTAAGGGGAAATTTTTAAATGATTGTTTGATTGGTAACAACAGAGAGACAACTACATGACAAACCTTAGGATTGCATTATATCCTTTTAAAACTCGGCACTAGTGGCTCCCATGTATTATATCTCTCCAACAACTAGCATGACTTTGATAATTAAATGTCTTCTCTCACGGCCTAATCTCCATCCTCTGTGCCTCACCTCCATAGATAAGAAGCTATTAATGTCTGTTTATGTCTCCTGTCATTAAGGCTGTACTTCAACTTATTTTCAACTTGTGTGACAATACAATCTGACACAACAGCATTTGTTATCTGCTTTCATTCAAACTGTGAATCAATACCACTCCGCAATTCAAAACCACAATAATGGAACCTCATACGCAACCTGTCTTTGGTACAGTTAACAAGCAGGCGTGCAGTATTGACACTTGTCAAGACATAATCAGCAGTGATGTTTTAGTCATGGTGAAGGATTGGAACAGGAGGCAAATTGTTTGCTAATTCTCATTTCACACTCCCAATGTGAAATCAGCCAGCCACACAGAGCACCGGTTCCTCTACATGCACAATGGTCTGGCTCGCTGCGTAACACCAAATTATCTTTCCCTTGGCTTAATTATTCATTAGGCAAACATAATTAATTTAAGAAGCTTCTCTCACAGGAAGTGTTTCAAATAAAGGCCAGAAGGACAGCTTTCTGCTTAATCATTAACTGAACGCAGAACACAGCCAAGAACCTGCAAGGGTCTGAATGCTTTATTGAATATGATCTTAATCTATGCCAAGTTTCTCACAATGCTGAAAAGTTGAGGCCCTGTATGAAAATGCACTGAAACATTTTTATTGGTTCCGCTGATACAGCTAGAAATACCTTCAAATGTAAGCTCTTAAACTGTATTTTAATGTCAGTGTAAATTAACTTCCACAATAACATGAGCGAGGAAAACAAAACTGCAAACTCCACTTGCTTTTGATAAAACTGTTTTTTCAGTCCTCACTCCCACACATCATTTAGCATTTAGGAGGCCCTATTTGTCTCACTGTATCTGACGGGGCCATGATGCTTGTGTGACTGAGGCAATGTGAAACCCAGACAGGCATATTTTCTTCTGCGGCCATTCTTAGCCAGTCCATCTCCCACCCTACACATTTACCAGAAACCCCCCCTAATTACACACTCTGAGTACACAGGCAGACACACACAAACTCTGCCCTCCCTTCTCCTCCTTTATCTTCCCTTCCTTCACTCAATGTTCCCGACTCTAACGGAAGCATCTCAAAGAGAAGGCAGAGATGCTTTGATCTATCTTCTCCATGATTCTGAGCTTTCAGATCAAGGGGCGGTTTGTCTTCAAGCTCACCAAATCCTCAGACGGCCCGAGACAAAGAGCAAACATACTGAAGTGCCTTTCCAGATCCATTTGCGTAATGGCAGAGCTGGCTGTTAGTGTATGTGTGTGTGTGTGTGTGTGTTTGTGCACTGACCCTTTTCTGTCATCCCCCCTTGTGCCACTCTATTCCAACAATCATTACAGACTTCTTTTTTGTGGTAGATTATCATTATTATTACACTCTATGTTTCAGCTGTGATGAGATGTCTATATTAAAGGACTGTGGCCTCCCTACCACTTTCACCATTGTCTGTGTTCACCTTATGTCAAGTAAAGTTTCTTCGTAGGATTACGCTCAGCAAGCGAACAATCCTCACTCCTATTACCATGGAAACAACAAGATTTTTTTCCCTGAGGATCTATTAAAACACTTCTATTCTGAGGATCTATTCATAAGTCAATGAAAAGGGTGAATATGACACCTCTGTTGGTTTGTCAATTTTGCTTTTAAAGGCTCTAAACCAAGCAGCAACCAAAGAGAGATGGATTATTTATATTCCTGAAACTTAAAGAAAAGGAGAAAATAATATTCTATAATCAAGTGTCCAAAAACAGGTACAAGGGTCAGGGTTATGCATGTTCAGCTTCTTAGTAAAGCTAACTTTGCATTTGCTATGTCCTAAAATGTAGGGGGAAAAGAAAAACATAGCACAATTTTCTTTGTACTTTATAGTACATTGGACTGGCAAAGTGTTTCTCTGTGGATTTAGTTCTTTTTAGATATTGAACCATCCTTCAATTTGATAAGGTTTGAATAAGACTGAACTAGCAAAGCAAGAAAATATAAAACAAGTCTGTACATATGTTTCACCATGCAAGAGAAAACAATAAAGGGACATATTACTCTGAGATAAAGTCAATGAAACAAAAATATTTTTCTTATAATAACATTGTGATAACACATAACTTAATAAAAAAGCAACAGTAATTTAATATAAGTGTTTATTACCCAGATAGTATATTGGGCTTTTCTCAATGTACACATACAATGAAACAATCATTTTGATATGTTTCAGAAACTGAAAGCACAAGCAGTAGCATGTAAACGCAAATGAGTATTAAAAACCTGTTTGCCTTGTGCTGTGAAATGAAATGCAAGCTCCCAAATCCCACTGGATTATATGGTGACAAATCCAGTTGGCTTGAAACCTTTCTCTTATCTTTACTTTAATTTACAGCTGAGTGCAGTAGATGTAGAAAAATGTCCGTAGTTGACTTTTTTTTGTGGGGGGTGCGGGTAGGGGTGGGGGGGGCAGCCTCACTTATGGCAAGGGATACTGACACACAACAGACAACAAAAGGAAAGGCTGCAAAATAAAATAACTCCAAAACCACAGCAGACGTTTAATCCAATTTCCTTGGCAGTTGGAGCTGTGTAAAAATCACATAGTGGTTTGTCCTCTATAAAAGCCATAGGGATGGCTATATGCCATCCAAAGAGGCAATCAAAAAACACCAGAATTGATCAAAAATCTAACAAGAGAAAAAAAAAACAATTCAAAGACTCAACTATTGTAGCCAAAGGACACAAGTAGAAATCAACATGTTGGAGTGAAACAGTGTGAGAAATGAAGCATCTTCACTCAGTTTTTAATTTAACTTAACTGAATGTTTATGTAGTGTTTTGTAATGTCAAAACAAATAATCCTGGCAGAGACAAAATTATAGAAAATATCACACACAGACCTTAAAATCAAAAATCTGATGAACCTCGCTGGAAGTCAAACCATGCTTTAACTCGTTTTTGTATTATTTCCATGCCACTAAAACGTTAAATACACTATAAGCTGACTTGCACTACTTAAACTATGTTACTGGGAGCTTCCTCTTCCCTCCTGTCTCTGCATTACCTTTCATCACTACGTCAAATGTGCATCCACACGCAGAGCTGGAGCTCCTGGAGAGGGGCCAGGGAGCGTCCCTACAGCCTCTCAGCAGAAACAGCTTTGTCAAACTCAGTTAGCCGCCTCCGAGGGGAAACACCTCTTTCCACAGTAATACTCCAACTATTCACATCATGCCCCTGCCTCTGCCTCAGCCACCTCATCAATCCACACAGCAACAAAGGTAAACAGCCTTGCACCTTCCAAACAGAGGCCCGTGCTGCTTTGTTGACACAGTGCATGTGCAAACCGCCTGCACAGAGGGTGAGCGACTCACAGGACAGACTGAGCTTCATTTACAGAAGGTAATTGCACTGGAGCCAAGTGGTGCACTTTTGTGATGAGATTTTTTCCAGCTTTGCTAAAACCTTGTCTAGATTTGTTTACTTGCTGGAGGGAACTACTTTTGACAGGGACATACAATAAGTTCAGATAAACACAAACATGTCACCTTCAAGCAGGAACGGCCACTGACACTGACATGCTATTTACTGACTATCCTCCTTATTGAGTACACCTAGATAGGTATAAAATAAAACGACACTGGTGTGGATCCCTTAAGAAATGAAAGGAAATCACGAAATCCAGGGTTTTGAGCCCTGTTGGATCCTGTATGTTGTCATGGTTTTGTTAAGGCACTCTAGCTTAAAGTATCCATACCAAATGGTGTATCTAATGTTTTCCCTAATATAAATAGAAGTGGAGAAGATTCCCCACTACTTGGCTTTCATTTCTCTCCCTATCTCTGTAACTCCGCTCTCACTTTTGCACCTTCCTTGTCAAATTGTTTATAACCTGCTACCTTAGTTGAGCCGAGGCACAATTCTTGCCGTGAAAACACAGGATATAGCCTCACAGCTGTGATCTCATTGAAGGTGTTTGACTCCTCTCAATGTGAAATCTGCAACTTTTATCCCATACTACGTACATGTTCCTCTGTCTTACTCTGAATTCAGTGTGGGTAAAAGTGAGAAATGCATTTTTGAAACCAACCGATGCCAAAAAATCAGTGTCATCCCGTATGCGGAGATAATAACAGACACTGCGCACTGGAGAATCTAACCCATTATTTCAACAGCTGTCCTCACGCGTTACGAATTCAGTTTTACTCATTTGGTCCTGATGAAAAACGCCAGATGTAGCGGAAAATTTCATGCACAATACAGCAATAGAAATGGAGAAAACTTAAGGAGCGAAGCAAGCACGGACCAAGATGAAGTGACTGAGGGGGCTGTTAAATAGTGCAGGGGGCTAGGGTCGAGCTCAGACAGAATGATGGGGGGGCAGGCGTGTATAAACAACTATTTGCGCCTTACAGCTCTCTCTCTCTTTGACTGTCACTTCCCTGTTCTTTCTATGAATTGCCATAATGGGGCGCCTTTACAGTGTGGCCCTAGCATACACACATGTCGTGTGTGGCGCAAGCATGCCCTACATACAGCAAACAGTGCTGTCCATTGTTCTGAAACAACAGCTAAAAGATAGTTACATGTATCTTGGATAATTTTTGGATAATTTTTCTTTAAAAAACACAACTGAGGGGGCTAAGCCCCCTTAAGACCCCTTGTGGTGCCGGGCCTGAGCATAACAGCGGTTGGTAGCAGCATGGACAAAAAATACCTCCAGATGATCTCTCACAGAATATTTTCTCTCCTTTTCTTAAGGCTGCTTGCTGATAAACATCTGGGTTTTTGTTCCTGCCGACTCTAGGCTCCCCTAAAAGAAACCAGAAGATGTGTTTATGATGCTGCTCATGTTGATAGTGAAAAAAAAAAAATAACAGGATTCCAGCTTAGAACTCATCTGCTTAAAAAGGATAAATCTGAGGCTTTTTCTTTGGTTCTATTCAGACTGCCTCTTAAAACCAGTAATGATTACTATATACACAGATACACATGAAGTTTGTCAGGGCTTGGGAATTGTGCTATTTAAGTGTTACCTATTATTCTAAATATAAGGATAGAGAGAAAATCAACAGTCCTTTGAAACTGGTGCATTTCAAGGCAGAGCTGCATGGCACAATGGTTAGTATTGTTGCTTCAAAGCAATGGGTTTTGTTTCCCTTTGTAGATTCTGCCCTAGAGTCTGTATGATAGGTTGAGATATGCTCTTTTTATTGAATTGCCCTGTTCCAGCTCACTGTCATTGTCCTTGCTCCATCTGTAGATAAAAGTGGTCATTATACACTAATAAAAATATACCTATGATATTACACTGATCAGCCATAACTGTATGACCACCTGGGCAACAAACTGTGATGCACTGTGTATTCTGACACCTTTCTATCAGAA
>NW_023339763.1:17507970-17586630 GCF_004916995.1 Morone saxatilis | reverse complement strand
GCCATGATAACCAGATAATCGGTGTTATTCACTTCACCAGTCAGTGGTCATGATGTTATGGCTCATCAGTGTACATTCCATTTCTGCCAGTAGAGTTTCCTAAATGTTACACACTAGACCTTTAAAAGAAATTAATAAATACCTACCTATGTTTTATGATTACGGATGTTTTCAGGTGAACCATTAACTATGATCAGTTTTCCTCACTTATATAAATCAGTGATGTGCCATTATCCATTAGAATAGTTAATGCATGTTTAAATGCATAAGCAGTGAAGAGAATAATTGATGTCTATATTTCAATTGTGGACCAAAACCGATTAAGGCATGGATTTTGGTTAAAGTTTGGAAAATGTGCTTTTTTGCCTTCTATCCGAGAGTTAGATGAGAAGCTCTAATAATACCACTCTTGTTTCTGTACACTAAATATGAAGCTAGAGCCAATAGGGTTTGCTTGAGGGTTAGAGTTATGCTTATGGGTAGCTGTAGTGTCCAGGGAATATATGCTACTAAGACTAACACTAACAGTAGCTCTGTCCCAGTAAGCCATGACAGTGTGACAGTGAGCCAGAATGCCACGACCCTGAAACTGATGCAACTACAAAAGAATTGAACCATCATTTCATTTTATTATTTCCTACTGCGATACCTCAAAATCTCTTCTGCAAGATAATGCCTATTCCTCACCTGTCCACCAGGTGTCATCAGTGTGTTCCCATGTTCTGCACACCTGTGGCTCTTCCCTTCAACAGCTTTTGTGACCGGCTGTCTGCCTCACCTGCTGCTGCACCTCATTAGAACCCGTTTTTGTCAGATCGCCTCAGTTGCCTTGACTGTTTTTGTCTACCTGTCTGCCTACCTGTTTGTTTCCTGTTGCTACCTTTCCACTACCTGTGAGTTTCTATGTTTTATTTTATTTTCTTTCTTGCAAGGTTCCAGTAGAGTTTTTGTCATATCAAGTTCTCTACCTCAGTCTCCTGCTGTCGTTGTGTCTGCAAAATTGGGTTCAAAAGTGTGACAACTTATTTTTCACGTATGCGAATATGTTTTTTAATTTTTTTCTTGGCCATAATTGTGGATGGTGCAAGATGCAGTTGTGATTTCACAAAGCAGGCGAGTGATTTCACACTCTAGGCCTGATCCTAGATAAGCTTACATCATTTACACTAAATCATGTATGAAGAGGAGTGTAATAAGGCAATATGAAATTGGTTCAATATGTTCATATGTGCATCCAGAACTTCAGTCAACATCTGACTTACAATAAACAATAAACAGCAGATTCATAGTTACGAGTGGTACGCTGTGGTTGTTTATTTATCTCTTGTTCAAATAAACCTCTCAACTTGTACAACATCAGCGAAAGGTTGGTTAGTATTCTATGATGCAAGGATTACATCCCAGAGGAGCTGAGAAATCTATAGGCAGGGAAAGTAAATGGAAATAATGATCTGATTATTGCGATAATGTTGCGGCCGCAACACCTGCAATCCATAGTTAGACTGAGTTGTTTACATGGCCAAAACACACTGAACATATGTTACTGCAATAATGTTAACTTTATTTATTATGAGAATAATCAAATTAACATGATTTTACAGTAAATCTACCCCAAATTTAACATTGACAGCAGGCTGTTCTCATATTTACACCAAAGGAAGGATCTCAACACTTTAACACTGTATCCTCAACATCCTCCACAGTGATTGGCATTACAGGAATAATATAAATCATTAGGCCTATTCCCACCTGAATACCTTGGGTTACTGGGTAAATACTGTCTAACAGTTCTTGTCCAGTCCTTGTCAAGGATCATCGCCTACTGTCAGAATTCCTTTTCTTTATTTGCCTTTATAACTCAGATTTAATCCCTCACACACAGCCAGGCTTCATTGACTGAATACATGCTCCTCCCCCAAGCTGCGGGGGTATTTTTAAAAACCAAAATGGGTTTTAAAAAAAAAGTTTAAATGAGAAGTCAAATAAGGATTTTTAAAATTATTATTATTTGTCTATATTTTTATGATTCAGAGGTAGTGATAAGATATCAGTGAAGTGTAATGCTTGAGTAATAATCTATTTAGATCATTTAAATACATATTATGCCCTACAAACACGTAGGCCTATGGGCTTCAGCAAATCAGCCAAAAACCACCAGAATGCAACCAAGAAGTGCAGCTTAACAATAGACAGTAACAACACACACAAACACACACCCCCATAAATACACACTGACATCTACAGGCAATCATACTAAATTTAATCCAAAATGATATAACCACAATTCCCATCAAAACTCCAATAATACAAATGCTGTAAGGATGGTAAGTAATAGACAAATTCCAATTTGTTCACACACAATGATAGTGCTAACATGCTGATGTTTACCTAGTATATTGTGTTCACCATTTTTCCTCCATTAATAGGAAGCCACTAAATACCACTTCACCATCTATTTCACAATGTCTTAAAGAAATGTCAGAAATGCATGGAGCTTTTACCACTAAAAGCTATAGTCCAGCAATCAATGGTGTGGTCTAACAGAGCTCCAGCTGTTCCCTGCTAAGTAATCCATTCTTAAGGGCGAGTATTCTTTTTAAAGGCTGCTCACTGCTTTGACAGATGAGGACAGCCACAATGAGCTGACTCTCCATCACCGGGAGAGAAGCAGCGGCAGAGGACTGCATTATAACTGACAGACAATTGCCTGACCACCCGCCAGCTGCTTGGACTGACAATGTTCGATATTTTGAAGATGGCGATCGATGTTAGAACCTTTAAATTATACACAAGATCCTCTGGGACGTTACTTCAATATATCTCACTACAGAGAAAGAGGCTCACGGTCACATAGCTGCCTTCTGCTCCATGTCTGTCTTGTCTGGACTTAAGACGTCAGCTGTACAAAATGCTTGGAAATGGATGGATGTCTGTGATACTTTGCTTCATTTTAGCCGGTGATTCAGATTCAGTTCAGTCAAGTATTATTTTCACTGCAAGAAGCCAATGTTTTTGGTGATCTTATTATCAGCTTTTCATAGGCAGCACTTCTTCTCTGGAAATAAAATCAAGACAGATATGGAAGCACAATGGAGTAAAAGCAGACACGCTGCAACTTTACGATAAATGCAATGACTTTCCCCAGTGTCCTGCGCATTGTCTTTGCTTGTGTTTGTCTTTGACTATTTTCAATTATTAGTGGAGCTACTATCCCATTCCTTGATCTATCCACAACATTGTTATCTTTCTCTGCTACTTATAATATGTTTACTCATCCTGATGAATTCAATTACATCTTTTCAGAGGAAATTACTGTGGGGGTGGCTCAGCCTGCCAGAGGTCAGCACTAACTGTGAATACTAAAACTACTCCTCCAAACACATTACACAGCCTATTACCTGCTGCTTTTCACACAGCACTCTCCAACCCCTACATAAGCCTTTCGACTGCCACAGATGAAATGCTTTCTAGATGGGATGTGGCGTGGAGAAGAGGGGAAGAGAGCTGGAGCTGTCCCCAGGCCTAATTGTTTCAGAGAGCCATCCCCACTGCAGTCGCAAAACACGCCAGTCCTGATTAGGGAGGTGTGTGCATGCCCAGGCAGAGCGTGAAAGGTGTGGAAAGGAGGCTTGGCCTGAGGGAGGCTAACCATGCTGACTATTTTTTTCAGTGGATCGATAAGGCACAAGGCCAAAGGCAAAGCAGGTAAAAGTAAACCAGCAACGTACTGCTGTGACAAAGTGGTAGACATCGCTTCATTTAGGGTTTTGCCAGAGGGTTATTCTTCACTTGGAATAAATTAAATGTGTATGGCCCCACCCGGTTTGGCGAGTCACAGTTTGGGAGTCTATTGCCCTCCCTGCTGGAAGTCCTGCCCCAGTCCTCTCCTCTGAGAGGGAGATTTTATAAGTGAAGCAGCTCTGGGTACCTGCTTCCGATCCAGAGGAAATTTTTCTCCTTTGCTGAGGATACATGTTGACAATTTCATTCTAAACCTGTTACTTTAAATCTCTGAGGAGATGATTGTGTTGAGACAAAACACAAGCTGTTGGAGAAACCTCTCACATAATTATCTAAACACAATAAGCCATTCCAGGTCTGTCCAAACTGTCGAACTGATTAAACAAGCAGGATCGCAAAAGCTATCAGGAAAAACAGTATTTTCTCTCTCTCTCTATCTCTCTCTGCAGTGTATATTTTAAAAATGCTTGTATTTTCCCTTACCCTTTTTGTTCCACTAAAAGTAAAGTAAAGCATCATTATACAAAACTAACATGTAGCTACAGAATTTTTACTGAGGATTAGCTCCTTAATAACAATCTTAAAATATAAATAAATATAAATAATTAAATATAGATAAATTAAACTTTTTAAATCATCATATTCAGAACACATATACATTAATATTCACATCCAAATATCATATACCATACACACAGACTAGATGCTAGGCTAACTGGTTAGCATACACTGGTGTAGTATATATATTTCCTCAGACTGAAGATTTAATAAAGCTTATTCTCCATCAGTGATACCATGGGCAGCTGTGGGTCTTTAGTCAGTCCTCCCTCTTTGATCTCTCTCAACTTAATTTCTAAAACTGGAATTTAAGTTAAGTCAACATAAAGCGAAATCTGGCCATGATGGACATTTTTTAATTGAATAATAACAACTTAGAACAAATTAGAAAGACTCACATCTGAAACCACACCAAGGAGAACAACATTGTTCATCATCATCTGTGGCCCTTAACACTCTCTCTCTCACATCAACAGTCCCTCCAGCAACTGTTCCATGCTACATAAATCCACTAAAAATAATACAGATTCCCTAAAGGGTGCACATCAAATATATATTTTTTACTATTCCCCTGTTATAGAAAGTCAAAGTTTAAAGTTAACTAGCTAGCGTGTAGTACTTCTGTGTTAGCTTGCTGTAGGCTAGGTAAATACTCATTTCACCTGGATAGGTTACAGGAGTAAAAACACCACCACCGCAGACCGTGGCTCTTTTTCTGACTTGCTATTGGACAATATGCCACTGAAAATCTCCAGCTAATAGGACGTGTCTGTTGTCAAACAGTAAACAAAACTCCCAAAGCATAGAAGTTGTTGCTCATTCAATTAATTACTTTTTCTGGGTTATTGCTCATGCCTGAAATGTCCATATTTGCTGTTTGGGTGCATTAAATGCACAAGTTTAGATTTACTGATTACTGATTTAGGCTGAACAATAACTGTCTATCAAGAGCTAGTGAGTTAAAGAACCCGTGTGCAGGATTTAGTGGCCTAGCAGTGAAGATGCAGAATGCAACCAGCTTAAAGCCACTGACTCAATCGAACGCTAAGTAGAAACTGCAGTAGCTGCAAAACCTGCAAAAAAAACACAGAAGGGCCTGTCTAGAGCGAATGTTTGGCTTGTCCGTTCTAGGCTACTAAAAACGGCTCATTCTAAGGGAATGAAAACACAACAATTCATTTTTGTATTCTCATTATACACTAATGAAAACATAACTATGAATATTACATTCCTTTTCTGCCAATAGAGCACCATACATCTTAGACATTGACCCTTTAAGTGTGGCCAAACATGTGGCAAGCAGTTAGCACTGGCAAACTGTATATGTTGTTTAAGAAATTGTTAAATACCGTTGCTGTATTCTCTCTGTGTATCAGTGTGTAAACAATTATTTCCTTGAAGAATGGAAGAATATCAGTTTGCTAGCCAATACTATAACTGACTTCTGAGTATGTTGGCGTTGATGTTATTTTATTTAAAGATTCTAAAAGAAAAATAAAGTATAATGTATGTAGAAATGAATAATAGTATGCATAAATAGACAATGTGCTAATTGGGCATTCTGTTAGGAAAACAGGAGAGAGCCTATTTATCTGTTCTCTATGCTGCAGAACAGAGTACATTTATTTAATTAGTTAGTTTACCCCAAAACAAGGACACCAAAATGTTCAATTTCTCTGGGGCAAATGAATGCCAACCACACTCATCTCTGAGTCTGCCTTAAGGTAAATGCAAAATGTTAAACAAAACAGAAGAAAGGAGGTGAGGGAACCTAACAAAGAAACTGTTGTTAAAAATACTTATTTCCCTATTCATACATGGCTGGCTGTCCTATTTTTTTTAAGCTGACACTGCATTTTGACCACACAGTAAGGCTATGTGAAAAAAAATAAACCATCTGTCCAACCACTGTGTTCTCCACACTGAATTTTATTTTAATATTGAACTGCAGATTGAGCTGAAATCCAGCCTTGATTTAGTGAGAACACCAGGCTTTATTTTCTATAGGGTAAAACCAGCTGTTGGAGAACCATGCCAAGCACAACAGTGATGAAATCCAAAAAGATCCTTGCAAAAATAGTCTTTTTCTTTTTGAGGAATAGAGCTCCACACTTTTGAGGAAGAAAATATATGAGGCAATGACTCAAATTAGGATGCATAGAACATTCTCACGGAGCAAGAGAGGCATTTGCACATGAAGAGTTGAAAATGAGTCGCATTCAGCCAAGCTGTGAGCTCCACCTAGGAGGCAGTGAAAGAGACCGAGACAGGCACAGAGAAGGGCTGAGGCGTGCAGGCGCCAAGCCTTGAAGAGGGGCATTCTGGCATAATGACTCTCATTTACCATTGACAGGCCTTGGGAAAGTTAAACTAATTATGACAGCACACAGATGCTGAATAGCCCTTGATGAAGTTAATCACTGGCAATCCAACAAACAGGTGTTGAATGATTTCTGTTACCTCCCCTGGAATTATAGGATGTTCAGATTTTTCCAGTGCACCACTCAAAGCAACAATCGACCCTAAATATGCAGTTTTATTCCCACAATCCTGGCAATTTTCAACATTTATGAATATGAACAACACCTCCAATGCCAGAAAACAGAGAAATAGCATTGTAACCTGTGATGTTACTGAGACGAACAGGCAGGCTTACTATTAAGTTAACTGAATACACATAAAATGTTTTTTTTTAAACATGAAATGAACTTCATTCCACTGTGGTAACAGGTGTCAATACAAAAGCGGAACCGCAGAAAGCTCTCTCTTCTGGGAGTTCTTGTTTGCTGTCAGTGCAGCTTTAATAGTAAAGCTAGTAAATAGTAAAGTGGTCATTTTAGGGTCAAGGACTTAAACAGGGTAAGCAAATAGTTTAACTCCCTGTGGACAAGCTGCTAAATTGTTAAGTGTATAAGTATAAGTATAAGTTTTATACAGTCTAAATTGCAATATGTTCATATAACCAATCACTTTAGTCAGATACTGTCAGTTTACTGATCCAATATGAGATATGACAAATAATCTTATGTTCTGGAACAACAAAGACTCCCCCAATTCACAATACACATTCTTGAAACCCACAGTGGCATGTCAATGAGAGCTCTGTCAACCATGAGGAGATCATAACTCATTTAATGAGCTTCAGGATACATAAAACATTCCTTTCTCGAACTCCCAGATCACTCCAGATCATTGTTAGCAGTCAGAGATAATGTGTAAGCATAAAGATAATAGGCTCAGCTGAATGTCATTAAATTGTGTAAAACTTCAAGTGCCGCACCAGGGCCAACAAAAAGTCTCCACACTGAATGGATGCGTGATTAGCTATTACATATCTGTCAGAATTTTATTAGATGTTCTAATTTGCTTTGCAAAGAATGAAATGGAAACAAGCATAATAATCACTGTGAGAGTTTTGTAAATGTAAATGTAGATTCAGTACACTGACTTTTTAAAGTGGTTAGGAATGTTTCCAATGCATGGATTTCTTGTAGGAACCGTGAAGATGTTTATGTCGCTTCCTAGAATCTGACATGACCCAGTGCTTTAAAAGTTATAACAGTTACATCTGATAACACACTTTATATTAGAGTGTAAATTTGATCGATGCCTCTTAGAACAAGTTCAAGCTGTAGCCATCAGGTTGTCAATCCAAGTTAATGTTCATAACAAGATTTTTCACTGTGTCCCTTGGAGATTCGCACTGAGATAATTAAAGGCCTGTGGCGTTCTCACTCAGTACCAAGTGTGACTCTTTGCAATTTGGTAATCACATCCTCAAAACGCTGCTGCTGGTTGCTGCTGCTCATTTATCACGCTGCACATACCTCACCAATTTACAAACATTAACTGTGATTTATTTTTAATTCTCATGAAGCAAGTGCTGTTTTTATTCTAATTAGATTAAGGAACTTTTTTATTTTGTTTATCTTTTTAATGATGTGCCACAGACTATATCCCAGGGTACAATTGGCACACATATCTGGAAGATGTCATTTTAACAGAGGACAGGTTTATTTATAGATTATATAATATAATTATAGTATTAGCTATTTAATATAGGAATCATCTATGCTAACGCTGATAGACAAGCATACATATTGTATCTATAAGTAATTTCAGACTCACTTAATTGTATGTCTTTCAGATATGAAACTCTAGGCCATCCTCAAAACATAGGTGAAGGCTGGAGGACAAACTAAATGAAAGTGCCTCATGATAAGCATGGGGGAGATTTAGGGGCTCTCTACTTTATTTTTCTTGTAGTTTTTGCTGTTAAAGGTATACATAAAGAACTGTGAGGTTTGGATCAGAATTTTAATGATCCTCCTTCAAACAAGATTTTTCTCCCTTTCTCTCTCTTACCAAATTATCTCTTATTAATGTGAAAAAAGGGATAGAAAGCTTGACCAATTCATTTGCAAAGCAACATTATTTGTTACGACTGCTATGATTATATTTTTTCAACTCCATCAGTGTGTAATTATTTCTTTCATACTTACATTGTCTTTTGTCATTTGAATGTTGTTATGTCTACTGTATGTCTACTTGATGCTTACTACATGAAAGAAATATCCAATGCTAAAAATGTAGTCAAAGACCAGGACACACTTTGCAAGAAATGCTTTTTGTAATATGTAAAAAGTCTTTAATCCGTCTGCTCGCACATTGTTTCTGACTTTGAAAAGATATGAAAAGTTAAAAGCCAATAAAATAATTTTTCTGGATATCTACATTCATGTTGACTAAATTTTTTAAATGCATGCTGTGAAAAATCTTGGCTTACATACATATTAGTGTTAATTACTATAGTTACCATCCACCTGAGTTTGCACTAAAAATAGAAAATGAAAGGAGCAATGCAACTTGCACTGAAAAGAAAAATATCCAAGCAGTTAAGGAACAATCAGTCGCTTGTAATTTTAAAAACAACAATTGAAGAGTTCATTTAGAAAAACAGACGGACGCCATTCTTAAAATGAATAAACCAAAATCAGTTTGATTGATTCTCCCTGGAATAGACATGATTTAGGAAAATAAATAAAAATGAAGATATCTGTTTTTGCAAATGACCCCTTCAATTATCAAGCTCCATTTATTACTGAAATAATAAAGTGAAAACGTCTGAATGAATGTGCACACTGCAGATGGGAAAATAATGGCACAGTTCCCTAAATTTAGCAAAATGCCTCCGTCCCTTTGCTCATGACAGTGAAATGGATGGATGGGTGTTTGTATTCCCTGCTAGGTAACAGACTGAAGCAAGTTCACAACAACAGGCTGTGCCACAAATGAGAGATTAAGACCTCTGCGAGAAACAAAAACCTCACTCATTCCTGTGCATGCCCATGCGTTCAAAACGTCTCACAGTGGCAAAACATCACAACCACGAGAATTAAAAATTTAAATGGCCTCACCTTGGAGAATTTACTAAGATGTGAGTATTTGCTGGCGAAGCAACAGCAGAGAATTCACTAATGGAAGCTGTTAAATTTTATTTTGCTCTAAAAATAGTGCACTGTGCATTTTTCCTCTCCCTGGAGTTTTGAGCAGTGAGCGAACAGCGCAGGTGTGTTCTTAGTATATATGCAATTGTGACCCTGAAAACATTCATAAATGCATACATCTACTACTAAGCACTACTGTACAGTGTTCCACTGCTGAGTGTACTCAAACAAGTTAATTAAACCAATATAAAATTACTTCTGATGGCGTAAGGCTGTGCCGCAAATAACTGGATTTGCACTTTGCTTATGTAAGGTTCTGAAACTCTGTATTGGAGAAACGCAGCACCTTTCTTCCACTAAATGTTCAATCAGTAGATGCTTTGTTGATAGTGTAAAATATTGTTTCAGGCACTGGTCCAGAATTGCACCTCATTTTTTTATGGACTGAGATGTAATGACTGAAACAGCCCAGGCAATGTGAGTTCATTTTCATAATTATTACATTGTTTAGTCATCACTTGTCCCTCATAAATGTGCTCATTTTCAACATGAAACAGGCCGCTTTCATAAAAGGCTCATCAAAACAGGACGTAGAGAAGCACTCAGTTTACTGTCATTTATTCTTCCTAACACTAAAGGGCTGTGTTACAATATTATGTAAGGTCCTCTGCCCTGTTCATAGAAAAACCATAAAAAGGTGCAAATTCTTTTTTTTTTTTTACTATATATTCATCATAGTACTGCTTGATTTTGTATGATATTTTGTTTACCTCATTCACGAGTCATTACTCACACTGGACAAACTGTATCTGCATGCACTGCCTTCGAGGTGGCTCATGTCTATGTACAGTTGCTTGACAAAGAAATACAGATCGCCACAAAAAGGGGGTGTGATAGTGAAACTGTGCAGACAAGTGGAAACACAGACACACCAACAGAAAGCAGAGTTGTAATGATAAAGAGCAGGCAGACGCACAATGGAGAAATAATTAGGACAAGGCCAGTGTGCATGAATCCTTCCACAAGCACTCAACTGTGTCAAACAGCTTGGTCAATAATCTTCAGCAATTCCTGAGGATTAGAGTCTTATTACCGAGCACCGTCTGTCACACAGACCTCAGTGCCCAACCAACTCACTCCCTGACTGTTTACTAACATCTCGCAGGACAAATTCATCCCATTAGGTTGAATATGCTTCAGAATAGTGCTTAGTTTGCGAATGTCTTATGAAGATTTATTTTCCACTTGATTTCATGCTGTATGTGTGGCCAAATGTGTGTATGTGTAGGGGTCGCCTAAAGAGGTTCTGTAAGTTGTGATCGACAGTTAAACGTTATGTAACTGACTGTTAAACACATTTTACCCTGTGGTGAAATGTCAGGATCTATAACTTCTAATTAACTATAGTCTGTGTGGAGTATGGAGCCACTTTTTAAAGAAGTCGTATAGAATGTGTTCAGAGGATGTTTAATGGCATTATCTTTGTAGTCAGCTTTTGAACCGGCAATATTGTCCTTTCTTCAGCTTGATTGTAAAGATTTTAAACAACAAATTGTACAACTTAATATAATTTAAATGATTCTGTAAGCACTCCACTTTGCTCATGCCTCCACATTCACACTTGTAGATCTCACAGTCGTGAACCTGGTGTCATTGCCCAGCACTCAGCTCTACCCTCGCCTGGTGTAGTTTGACAGAAGGAAGTACACGGAACAATCCCCACAAAGTACGCATAAGACCCAAGTTCTTACCTTGTCCATGCATTTGGGCCACGGCAGCGGCCAGAACCAAAACCGCGAAGCGGCTCTTGAATTGATAGTCTCGTCTCACACACATGTCTACGAAAGTCGAGGTCGCTCTTCGCGTAGCTACAGAAACACGTCCTTGTGTTGAGAAAGAATACTTCCAGGGCTGAAAGAAAAATAAAATAACAAGAAGCAAAGCGAGAATCTGAACGACTGCGAAGCACACACCGAGCCGTGCGGCTTGTTGTTGCACTTGCGTTAAGGTTCGCGGAGTGAAGACAGTCGAGAATAATCAAGTGAAACGCGGAGGTGCCTTTTTAATTTGGACGCTCAGTAAGCGGATTCGTAGCTGTGTGAGCAGTCGGAGGCAGCCGAGGCTTCAGCACCGCGGACAGCTCCTAGCGTCGGCTCCTGGAACAGCCGCCTCAAAGTTAGATGGGGAGGAACACTGTACTCTCTGCTTTTTATTTCCTTTTCCTTTACATTGGGGATATGGACACGGTCATCCTTTTTTTTTTTTTTTTTTAGGTTTACCAATTTTATTCTGCTGTTGAGGCTCACTTACAATAAGCACCGACAAACTGTGTGTTCTTGTTATTTATTTATTTTATTCTTTATTTATACACTAATCTCACTGAGATCTGAAGCTCTTTTTAAAGACAACAGCATGAGCATGGGGAGAAAATACATAAATCCACAACAAACACACAGTTTAGCTACAGTGGTTGCACATTTAGAAAAAACAATTGCAAGGAGCATTCAATGTGCTTAAGTATTATATTACTGTAGTCATAGTACTCGATTAAAATGCGACAATTTGTGAGGAGAACTGTATTTAACAGCAGTTTTCAGTTCTGTTGGCACATGCAGTGTATATGAAGTTAAAATATTCTAACATTATCATGAATGTATTTAGATGCGATCGGAGTGCAGAGATAATTTGGCAGTTTTGGGAGTTTTTTTAGATAAATAATGTACGGTGCAACACCCCTCTGTCAAGAGGACCAGCCCAGCTATTCATATAAGACACAATGGTGAGTGAACAATTTATCATTTGTGATAAAGCGCAGTGCACTGTGATAGCCAAGGGGGTTTAAGGTGGAGAGAGAGGCATGCTTTGGCTATAAAAGACAGAACTGTGTTTCACATTGATCCTAAAAGTGAGTCTGTTATCTAGCCAGATATCTATATTTGTATGCCGTTGTCCGTGCCACCATTAGATTGCATTGTTTTTCATGTCTGACCCTAAATTCAGCATACACCGTTCTACCTCACATGAGTCAAGACTGCAGCTGAGTGGATTTCTTTTTAGTGCCATTCCCAGTCAAGTTCGGACTCCGCTGTGCATGACCAGCCCTGAGGTGAGACGTTCCTCAGGTTCTCGAAATAATCACACCATGCTCAGAGTCTCTTAGGTCACTTTTTTTGTCCCTGTTTCTAGGTTCAGTTTATGTCTCAGGGCTGTATTTATTTGATATATGTCTGCCCGACGTTGGCAGGAGACCTCTACTTTAATGAATAAAGTGAGGATCTTCAATCGGTTACTGCAGCTAAAGCATAACCAGTAAATACAGTATGTGGACAGTGTAGAGGCCAGAGCCAAAAACTGTGACCAAGATGTAACAAACAGTGAAACAAATCCTTCAGGAAGACATGGGTTTAGTCTCCTGTGTAAGAAGAAACTCCTACAAGCTTTAAGGGCTGCTGTTATGTGGCTTGGGTTGACCTCTAACCTCCCTGTGGAGCCTGAGCAAGTGAAAAGATCAATATAGTATTACATCATTGTTCTTGTAACAGCAAAGCCAGGTCAGACATCAAATAGTTGCTACAAATTTTGCTTTCTTTCAATCATTAATAATCTCACCATCCAGTCTCAGTATGACAAAAGTGATTATTCAGAAATAACTAGTCAGATACGTTTGTTGAAATATCAACCCCCCTTTATCTACTATGCTTATCATTACACCCTCTTTAGTTATCTAGGTCATATTAGCCTGTTATTTTAAAGAGGCTTAATATAAGGCAGAAAAATAATTGCTATGTGCCCACACTGTGTTTATCCAGTCAGTAACTTCTACATAAGTGATGCATGAGCAATAATTGGTCAAATTCAGAGGTGGTTCACAGTCTACAGGAAGAAACAAGCCACAGAACATACTACTTTTCAGGATGGTTTTCTATTTTTTATGTGGCATTGCACTCTGTCACCTGAATAGAAGGAGATACAGCAGTTTGATGTGCATTCACAGGTGTGTTGTGCATCAAAATAAAAGCAATTAGAAGACGAGAATAGAGATAGGGAAGGGAGTGGGGAATAAAGGCTTTGGAAGGGAACCAGACTCTGACTTCATTGAAGACACTAAAATAGTATGTGTACGCAGATGCTATTTCAAAACAAGACCACTCATTCTAAAAATAAAAGGTGTACAGTGGAGCAGTGAAATGTATATCTGTTCTCTGAGTTCTACTCATGCAGTATCCCACCATGAGCCAAGTGTAATGTGTTATCATTAGTCAATGGATGAATCTCCCACTTTTCTGTCACACATCTGGTTCAGCTGCCTTGGATTAGCGGAACTGTTATTCAGAAGTATCATCTACATCATTTTGTACTTGCCTTTATTCTCCTTTTTTTACGTTAACTTTTATTTCAGCTTCTGTTTGACTTTGTCTCACTTTGCCTCCGTCCCCTCTGTCGCTGCACCAACGTCTCTCTTTTTCTTCTAAATTTATCTCGCTGTTTCCCTCCACATCCCCAAGCACGGGACACTCCTTGCATCACTCCCGTATACTCCCTCTGGACAGACACAGAAAAGACTCTAATAGTGCAACTTTCCCTTTAGTGAAGCTCGGTGGAGCCATAAAGCAGCCCTGAGGTCTAGTTGGCAGCCAGATGGTTGCAGCCGAGCTTTCATTCTGCTAATGGGGTAGGGGGACAGAGCAGTTAATGAAAATCAGACCCTTGAAATGAAATGACCAATGTACCAAGGTAATGAGGCACACATCGGCAGCAAGCCTTTACAAGCATTAAGGTAATCTTAGATGGCAGGATTATGTAAAAAATATCTTATGATGACTGTTCATTGGATGGCTAAGGACTGATTATTACACAGCATGTTCAGCCAACAAACGCACTCCTACTGACTCAGAGCACTGTCTGTGATATTTAGATTGACTGGCTTGGCTAAGTGTTTCATCCAAGCAAGGCTCTGTGCCAAATGCTATCAATGAGCCTCTACCCACGTAGCATTACAAGCTACAAATTACAGCTCACATTAAAGTCACAGACAGCAACAATATCACAGTCACAGGACTCACAAACGCATTACATTCACAGTGCAGAAACCATGACCCCTTTCAGCCAACAATCGCAATTAGAGCACCATCCCAAAATCTGTTCACTGTTCACTGTTATTTGCTGCTATTTGTTTTACATTAGGCTGTGCCAATCAGACTTCAGCCATTAGAGGGGAGGAGAAAGTGAGAGATTTAAGGTTTCAAGATTTGAAACGGCGGGATAATATCCAAGGTTGTGGTAGAGAATGACGTATCTTACTTAGTACAGTTAGTGAAAGTATATTTCTTTATCTACAGCAACTCAATAAAGTAGAGTTTTATACAAAATATGTATCATCACTGTTGAAGACTGGCAAACATTCTTTGTTTTTTAACTATAGTTAACATCCAAAGAAGTCTGATCATAGAGAACAGAACAGCTGGTGTTATTGTGCATTTTGTAAGTGCAAGATTGTCAGGGACGTATTGATTTTCTCCAAGAGTTTCTTTTTATGATTGTTGGAACATGTATTTTGGAGTTTTTTTCACGCAATTTTCTTCACCAAAACACTATTCAAAGAAACAGATTACACATTGGCAAAATGTTTGATTTTATATACTTCCACATACACACGTTGATGGATTTTTTTTCTTTTTAAGTTTACATCATTATTTAAATGCAAATATTTTGAAGTTCATGTCAGTGTTGTCAGTAGTGTAACCTTTCATTTAACCACAAGCGCAAGGCTTCATTTCACAGCATAATGTAGGTAAACTTGTCAAATTGTATTATCCATGGAATAGATAAGAGGAAACTAAAAACATTTCTTCTTTTCCTTTCTCCTCATTATTTTTTCACTTATTGTAGTATGCAGATCCTAACAAACAAGCATACCCTGCATATAATGTAACAATTTCCTGTTACTTATTTTAGTTATTTGACTGATTTAGTTGTTGACATCAGTCAAGTGTTGTGAGAAAATGAAATTTGATTTGATTTTAATGACACTCTTTTATCACAATCTGTAAAACTTCACCTCAGAACAGGATAAACAGGCTGAGAGTGTGATGCGTATAATTCACATCCCTGATGAGGAGAAGCAGACTAATACAAAACCAAAACAGAGTTGACTCATTCTGCTCACTCTTACATTTCATACCACCCCTGGAACTGACATTTCAATATTAAAACATTTTTCTTCATGACTTTTACATATTTCATAGACAACATAGCCAAAATTATGGTGAGGAGAGTAACCAAATCTCTATTCTCAGAGCCCTAAGAGGTTGTTTCTTACACGCCAGAGTGTTGCTGATAATTACTGTGTTTGTGTTTGCAAAAATTACACTTCATCAAGACCCAGAGAGTCAGTGGCTAACTACTTAATTAAATCTACATTCTTAAACAAGTAAAAACAAATCAACTAAAACTAAGTAAATAAACAGAATCATAGCATCCCACATAAGAAAATACTATATTAAAGTATTAATGGGAGTGGTTCATCATTAGAGTTCCAAAAAATTTACCAAATAAGTCATTTTAATTTGTGTTTGTGGTTAGATTATGATCTTACCATAACAGACACACAGTATAATGCTTCAGTGCTTTATATGAGTTACATTTAATATCATGTTACCCCTACCAGGGAATCTTTAACACTATTAATGCTCCACTGAAAAAAATGTATAATGTTAAAGACAGTTCCACGTTTACTGATGTGCCACTGTGAAATAGTAGTGTAATGGTATTTGTGTGTTATGTTTAATTTATTGTTTGTCTTATCCACTTTATATCCTGGTCCTTGCTACAGCAATGACCCAATTTCCCTATAAGTAGCAAGTTTCTTCTTAACTTTCCCACGCCTATGTAGCATAAATAGTTTAGTGTAGTTTGCAGCATTGTACCGTCTTCCTTTTCGTCCCCATCCCCCCGTCCTTGCTGTGCACTTCCTCCTGGTAGAGCCCAGTTAATTGCACATTCCTCATTACCATGTATTGGAAAAGAGCTCCCTCTGAGAAAGTCAACTGCAGTAGATTTTTCAATGATTTCAAAAAATCCATTTCCTGCAGGAGAAAAAGGAGGGGGGTTGTTGGTGGTGGGAGGGGTGTTACAAGCTCCAGCTGACCTCTGACCTCAAATTATGAATTTCACAAACTGCTTCATGGATCTGTTACAATAGTGTTGGGAGACAGACTCTAGGAGGTAACATTGCTTTTAGCTGCCCATTTTCTTGTTTCCACAGCAAACTGCATGTGAGCAGTGTGGACGGTTGTTGCGCTCAGTCTGAGTCCCAACAGAGGGAATAGAGTGGATGTGACCCCATAGACTGAGCAGCATCTGTTAACCCCCTGATCATTGCTTCTATCTGACGGCAGGGCTGCAGCAGCGTCTGCCCAGTCATGCGGGACCCTGCCAATAGATTCAGCAGACTATGGTAATGAGCCCGAAAGGATTCCCAAGCTCAGTGCTGTCACTTTGATGACTCCAAAATTAACGGCGTGCTAGAAATTCTCAACACCTGCTGTAATAACATTCAAAGATAGAGGGAATATGTCAGTAATACAGGTACAAGAAAATTAATGTAACCCCTCTTGTCAAATGTAATTAGAACCATAGTGGCTCAGATATGGCGCAATGAATGTTTTGAAAGGGTGAAGCAGAAATTATTGCTGCAGTGGGAAACTCTATTTTGTCCTGATAACAGTATTCTGTGTGCCTTCGCAGAGGCGTATGTCAGGATGGAGTTTTCTGTCCATAAGTATAATAGAGTTCTCGGCTAGAAGGGTTTGTATATCACCAAACACTCAACCGTTCCTTTATACAGCACACACACAAAGTCAGAACAAACACTGCACACACACACACACACACACTACCACCATGCAAGATGTCAGAAACAAAAACAAATTTGCATTTTCTCTCTTACAAACACATTGACGAAATCTTTCATGGAGTGTGTGACATGTTGTCCAATACTTTTACATCCACATCTCTGTTCACCAGCTCTCCTCTTCAGCTAGTTGTGTACCCCTCCCTCTCCTTGACCTTCTCTTTTCATTAGTCAGAGTGTGTCTCATGCCCCTGAGCATGCTGATAGTGCACTGCTCCAAGGCTGCATTTATCAAGATGATAAAGTACTCCCAGACAACAGCCAAGTATCTCAAGGCTAGTGGCCGCGGTACCTGACAAGTGACAACAAGTCACACAAACAGCTCCGCCTCCAATCCTCCCTATCTCCCCCTCCCGCTCTCCCTGGGCCATACACCATGCCTAGTTGGTCACAGGTTGTTGCCTTATGTCACACGAGCCCCTAATGAGAAGTTAAGTGCAGATGAAGGCGGGTGACTGCACAAGACAACAGATCTGCCCCCACATACACTTTCCCTGCACGTACACAGACTGCACACAGATGTCCATGGCGTCTGGGTTCAGCGACATCCTGTTAAACCATGCAGGCCCTGAGTTACAGAAATGCAAGTCTTTCCACTTTAGCTTCAGCTTTCATCTTTGCCCGCCACTGACCTCACTTTCCTCAATTCAATGGCTGTTTCCCACTCTCAGCCATAAAGGTGCTGTCTTGCCTTGAGAGAGCAGGGGCTCCAGTCGGCAATCACTGTTGAGCTCTCAGACTCAAACTGACAACTGAGATTACGGGAGGGTTATGTTATTCTCTTCAAAAGGTATTAGCAATTGCTCTAATGGAAGGCAATGGGCGAATTTGACAGTTGTTTTTTTTGTCTTGCTTCTTGTTTCTAGTAACCATTAAATTTCATTTGGACGTCATTTTTATATTAAAACACATGTTCAATTAGAATTAAAAAGTATATTGTTCATGGAGAGTCATTTTTAATGAAAAGGCTCAAAAGGCAATTTTGCTTTATTGCCACAGAGTTTGATTTCTTTTGTTCCTTCCAGCTAAAAATGTACTTCTCGCTCTGCCTTTCTCTCTCTTGCTCTCTTTCTCTCCCACACACACACACACACACACACACATACAAACACATACACATAATTCAAGTGACAGTCTGACAGTCAAAATGCAAAGGACATTTGCCATATATAAGCTATTTAGCTAATCAACATTATTGTACTTTAATATTCATAGATTATCATAGTTTTTGCATGAAAGTCACAGACTGTTAAATTTAAGATTCAGCAGAGCATTTTGTTTATATGATGTGAGCCCAGGAATTCCCTTCTCGTATAATAAACATAAACAGAGCATATAGTTTATATTTTCAAATGAATATCTAGTCAAATTAATACAAATCTAGCAAGGTGTTGCTTTGAAGAGCTACTCTGAAATCCTGTAATAACAGCTATCTACAGTAAGTGCTGTGCAATGCGGTTGCTTGGGATTTTAAGAGTTCTTCCACATGTCTTGCTGTTGAAGCACAGGTGCACACTGCTGAAGGATGTGATCAGGCTACACAGAGGTAATAGAGGACCTGTTGTCAAGTGCCTCTGAAATACCAAATGTCAAGGAGGATGGACGGTCATTCTATCACATTTTGTCATCTTCTCCTGGAGCTGCCAGGTTAACAAACCATTTTAAAAAGTGCTGCTATTTGAGTTGCGATTGTAGGCACATTAATTGTACATA
Organism: Morone saxatilis; assembly: GCF_004916995.1. Lineage (NCBI taxonomy): Eukaryota > Metazoa > Chordata > Actinopteri > Moronidae > Morone > Morone saxatilis. The sequence continues at coordinate 17,567,259 of NW_023339763.1, read as the reverse complement.
ATTTACGGGTTATTTCTTTAAAGCATGACTGTAGATTTTAAAACAGAGAACACATTTGTATAAGGTCGATTGGCACTTGACAGTTCTAAAGCCTTTTTCATATTGATGGCTTCACTTCACCAAAGGACTATTCAGATAATCAAAGATCCTTGTCCACTGTAGTTTTTTGTGTGACAATTGCACATGTGCATTGATTTGCTTTCAATCTCTTTGATTTCATTCCTCTAGCTTTGAAAAAAGGCTTTGCCATGTTTCTGTGAACACATGACTTTTACATCTATCAGTGACATAAAAGTGACTCTGCAGTCTCAATGAATTAAAAAAAGAAATCAATGCTCTTCTAAAGCCAAATACTAAATAACATCAACCAGAAATCCTCACCAACTGCAACTGCAACTGTGCTTCCAGTGTTGTGCTTCCTGTCCTGCTATGTATTAGCTTTTTCCTCACAAGGTTGTTTCTGTATTCCAGATCATATCTCTCTGTAGATGCTTAACTCTCACCTTTGTCAGTCCTGCTGCATGTGAACTGTCCGCTGAATCAAAAACCTCTCCGGAGCTTCACAGCAATATTTTGGTTTTGGTGACCATTGCAGTGCTTCCTTTATATTTTCAGTTTCATCACTGGTAACACTGTATACTTAGAAATCTGAACCTTTTGATAAGTTCACTCTTAGCAGAAACTATCTCTGTCTGTATGGTGGTGTTGTTCACTTGGCATTGCCAGCTGCATTTATTTGTTTCATGCGTCACTATTTTCTTTAATGTTCTTTCACTGTGTGAGGACTTTCTTAATGGCCTCCTTGTGTTAGGCTCTATGTAACAGTCAACAGGAAACTTGATCTGGATCGTTTTTTTCCTCTTCTTATTCAAAACATAAAGCACTTCTCAGTTGGCATCAAGAACAGTTACTGGGCTCTTTCCTTACTGTACTCAAGACAGTGACATGATGGTAAGATTCACAACATGACTGAGTAAACATCATTAAGGAACGCCTTCCTTCCAATTGCAGCAACCAGATTTAGAAGCTAAGTTTTGGCTGATGAAATATTGAGACAAAGAGTTTTCTCTAACTGGTATAAAGCCTCTCCTTCTGCCACAGTGTTAGTGACCCTATTGTCTGGAATATAAGTCATATAAAACAGCTAAAATGAGTGTCACGTGTCAGCACAGGAGATTAATTTTGCACCATAGAAAAATGAGAATTTTATCTGATGTGTCTCATAAACTCTTTTTGCTTTCATTCCACCCTAAGACAATAAATAAACATGATTTTTCTGTTTTAGTGTCTGCTTTCATCCTGCAAAAACAACTAGCCGTATAAACAATATTAACAGTAACCTCAAAGATAAAAAAAAAAAAAAACAGTACATGAGCCCACCATCGTGACTTGGAGCCATGACATTTCCAGTGATTGATTTATTTTTAGTTCTACATTGCTGATTTCCTCAGAGGTCTGTGTCTCATTGCTGGATATGTGACATTACACAGATCCCTTGTAAGTGATATTGTCTGAAAATGATAACATCCCTCTGCAATATTATACATTCATAGAGGCATGTTGGTCTAGGTTTGAACCCACACTCCTCCCCCAACAGTCAATATCTATGTGCCCTTGAGCAAACAACTTCACACCCAGCCCCTCCAGCAAAGCAGTGGAAAGTGTGATTGTTGCAAGTAGCTCCCAGGTGTGATTGTCTATGAATCTTGATGCTGGTGAAAAAAAAATCAGCAGATCTCTGTGAATCTTCCCTAGAAAAATAAAAAGACACTGTCAAAGAAAAAAAAACAGAGGCTGCTATTCTATTCTGAGTTATGCCTGTATCTAACTGATGGTGCCAGGCTGAAGTCATGACCTTGTGCAGGTTGACTCTGACCTCCCTGAATGGCCTCAGCTATGGAGCAAGGACCAGTTTGGCTACAAACAGCTGCTTACGAGCAACTGCTCTGCTCTGCCTGACCTCACTTCTGCTGGAAGGGTTGGAACTTGTGAGAATAATTTACTGTTACTGGAGGTTTGCTTAGCAATAAAATAGATTCTGTTTTGGCATTGTTTATGCCATCTAAGAATAGTCAATCAAGCAGTATTAATGAACAACAACTCTATAGGTGCAGCATGAGTTATGCTAACTGGATTATTTCATATTAGTGATTCATGATATAATAGTATGTTATATGTAGAGCCGCTGAGCTCTCGGCTGTTACTGATGAACCTTCTGCACAGCTCTGTTTGTGATTCACAATACTGTCTGTATTCCACCATCAGCCACACAGACAAATCACAAAATTGTAGCCACATGGTCACATTCATCTGTACACACACCTTTACTAAAGTCATTATGAAGAAAATTGTGTTATCATTTTCAAGAGTTAATCAAAGTTGGAGACAGCAACATAAATAAATAAACAATATCCTAAATAAATACATAGACTAGCCTGAGACCATTCAACATTTTTCACACGTAAGCTGTAACAGACAGAATACTGCAGCAAATACTACTTAAGCAGCTACTTGGTCAGAAATATAACAAAAGAGCAACTGGGATCTGTTTATTGTATAACAAAACAAACTCATATATAGGTATGCATAGGTAGGCCGTTTGAATCCAGGGCAGGAATGGTGGACTCAAACAATGAAATCTACTAATATAAAGGTATTCAAAGAATGTATAAACATTGAATGATTATTGCAGAAAAAATACAGACCATAAATAGTATTAAAAATGGGATTTCATAAAAATCTAACTTTAAGGCAACAAGCTACAACATTTGCATACAATCAGTTATGTTGTTTTAGTAAATAGCTCAGCAATAGTGAGTCAAACTTTAAAAATAATGTAATTTTTGCTCATCTAAACAAAACTTATAGCTAGTCATTGCTGGAGGAAAACATTGAATGTGTAGTCTTTTTTAGAAACTGTGTGCACTAGCAAAGACATATTAAACACATTGGGGTTCTCAAAGATTTCCACTTCTTAACTCTGATTAAGAAATAAAATATTCATTTAATACAAACATGTATTCTGAATCCCAAAGAATCCTACTAACCCGGGCTGAAAACCAGTGGAATCAAATTCAATAAAGAGCGGGACAGTGGCATTTTAAGCTCAAACCTGAACACTGGGTGGCTGTGCAAGGTGCAACCAGAAGCTGAGAGGTGAGCGGGATGCAGTAGAAGGCAGGTGGAATAAAGTGACCTGGGGGCTAGAGCAGAGGGGGGTGATAATAAGGAATCCATGTGACTGACTCAGACTGATGGGCTTACCTGGCCATGAATATTTCAGACAGCACTGAGGTGTGTTATTACAGCTCAGTGGGAGCACTCACAACATGGGGTAAGACATGCTATCACAAGATAGGACTGAGGACACACACACACACACACACACACAAACAATGCAATTTTTTCCATCAGTCAGAAAGAACACATTTCAGATTGCGTATTCAGGTTGAATAGCTGAATGACAAAATGTTTTCATCAAAAAACTAACAACAGCATCTTCCACTGACATGCTCGCTTAAATCGATATACCAACTAATCAATAAGCAGGGAAAGGTTTACACACTATTGTAAACATAGCTCTGTGAGAGGAGAGAGTAAAATCAAATCCATGTGCAGAATTTTACATGAGTTGGAACAGTCCCTTATGCCAAGAAGACGATTAAATATGTTTACATGGACTGGCTGCCCAGGGGTCTGCAAACTAGTACAGCAAAGCAGCTTCACTCAGCCAGCTAACAATCTAGAGCCTCTGGCTATTCTCATATGTTCCCTCTATTATTTCACCAGCGTCTGCCTCTCAAGCTACCATCTCTTTTACAAAACAGTGTCTGGAGATGAGACTGTCATTGAGTACTATGATGGGGAGTCGTGTGCGGGTTTAGAGCACCCAAAAAAGATGTTGAGAAATGCACTTTAAATAGATTCAACATAGTGGGAGTATTATTGTATATGTGCTGTAGTAGGTTTCAAATCAAATGCCTACGGCATAAATACCGTATAGCACATGGACATGGATAGCGCTTAAGGGAATGAAAGTAACAGCTATACACAATTTATAGCATTAAATTGGCCTTGGTTTTCTTAGTTTAAATCTGTATCATAGCTTTAGAAGCAGTAGCTTTAAAATCATTTTTAAATAATAAAAAAAGCAGCAAACTAAAAGAATAGATATTAAAATTTTATAGAATGCCAGTAAAAACAATAGTAGCCACTATCGACTGAGTATTTCCTAATACTAGTTAATGTGGCATTCAGTTGAACTTCCAACACCTTCCAACATGGACACCTGAGACAACGGCAAAGCCCCAAGCAGGGAACTGCCAGTCTTATGCATTAAACATTATCCCTTAGTTATTCATCAGAAAGGACGCGCATTAACCTGTGTGCAACCTGAACACCATTAATATTCAGCAGATAGCCCTGTTTGAACGGGTCCAAAAATAAACGGTGTGACATGTATTTGACTGGTAATTAAGATGTGTGGTCCTGCAGCCACATATGATCACAAAAGTATGCCATTTGGCAAATGTTTTATATGCTTGCCCTGAATTTGGATCTGTGTTTGAAACTCCGTTACCAATATCACTTTAATATTATTCATAATATTATAGCTCTAGATTTTTGCTCAAGCCCTCTAGAGTATGTCTATACGTACAATGCTGAATACATTGAGCATGTTTCATTTATGTTAACATAGCTTTATTTACATATCATCTATAGACTGAGAACCAGTTGAAAGAACTGCTGTTTCACACAGTATCATTTATGTCTAAAAAAAATAAAAATTTTAAACACATTTTTAAAAGATTTCAGTGATTTGCAATGGCATAGACATTTAATGAAAAAGCCACAACAACAGTTGGATGGAAAATAATGAATTATAATTCTCTATTTGTGTGTATAAATAATGCAACAATTGTCTAAAAAAATATTTTTAACGATTATCACTAAGGTTTTAAACATTTTTACAGGCACTGGTGTCATTTGTTTTTTCTTTTTTAAATGGACAAAACGGGGTAAATGACACTTTAAAAGATGAAGGCAAAAATAAATACAACAGCATACAAAGACAACAATTAACCTAAAGAGGCCATTAAATGAAAATCTAAATTTTTATGTAGTATACAGACATACATTTATATGGTTTTATAAAATATAACTCTGAATTTAACATAATCCATGCTTTACAGCATAATAATAAGTGCTATTTGATGGAACCTGGATGATATTTTGCGGGATAAAGGATGGGGAGCATGATCCCAGTCAGTCTGGTAATTCAAGTTAATTATGTTCTGTCTAAAACCTCAGGGAAAAAGACCCCTTTTAGCAAGTAATATATTTCTGTGGTCAGCTCTGTCACAGATGCACATAAACTGATACTAGTGAGTTAATAAATCGGCAAATAAGTTCAAGCCGATATTGCTGCAGCAGCTATTTGTGTTCTCATAGATGTTACAGAAATATTTATATGTCTCTGGAAAGTCCAAACTCAATATTTTACCCAGCCAATTTAATTATTCACTGCATTTCAGGGAGAGCAAAATTATCATGAGAATCCTACCAGTGCAACAGAACTGGTAAAACTTAATGAAGCTCACCTGTCTGGTAGAAATACAATTCTATGGCTGATTCAGTTAGCTTTTGAATCACGCTGGCAGGCACAGAACTCGTTGGTTTGAGACTGGGGAGAGATCCTCGGAGGAAGCTGCCGTCTTTGCTAGCATGAATAGCACCTGTAAAATAGCCAAGCAGGTGTACAATCAACCTGTGTGGAGTGTTCTCGCAGAGCAAATTCTTACACCTGCCAGAATGTAATTTTGGAGGAGCAGCAGGATGCCTTCCACTTTATACACAAATCACACTGGCTTTGTGTGTGGGCAGGTGTATGTGTGTGAGACCTTTCATTACCTTTTCTCCAATGAACAAAGCAAACAATCTATTTATGACAGATTGAAGCTTTTTATTCAGATAAAATAGCGTGTTATTTTAGTTTGATTTAGATAATGCTATTAGTTTATTTGAAGTTTGGTCAACATTTTATCATTGAAGAGATCAAATAAGCAAGAAATGGCTCCAGCAAGTGCGTAGTCTCTATTTAGAAGATAACGTAACTGCACTGGATTTTATTCAACATAAGCATCTGCACTATTTTGGAGATTATAGGAAAGGGTTGAAAGGTGAGAGGCTTATAAACTCCATCCATTCTCAACTTATTTTTCTCAGCTGTTCTGTATAACCCTGACACTGAACTTACACTGAGGGATTCACTTGGCGGAGTTAAGACAAAATGATTACCAAATCATGTTTTACAACAGCCTTCTCTTATTACCCAGAAAAGAAGCAGGAGGTCGTCTCTCAGTCAGGTTCATTTGTATAAATGGAGACCTTTGGGCTCTGTAGGAGAGTGGAGGCAGACAAAATCACCACAGATAAAACAGCATTGCAAACTAAATGTTATGTGAAGTGAAAGACCAAATTGTTGTTACTGCGGGTGGACTTTCATAGTAACTGCAAGCTATCTTACACATACATATTATCCACATCAATATGAAATATTAATATATAAGGAAAGCAAAGACGTAAAGGGGTACTCCAGCTATTAAGTATTGCATTTCTTTAAAGTCGCTGGGCTCACAAGACAGATTAACAAGACTGAGTTCACAGCCAGTTTAGTGAGGCTGTATGGCGCAGCCTGTTTTGATTTAAATGCTAACACATTTGCAAATTCAGTGTGTCAGCATGCTAACATTTGCCTATTAGCATTAAACTTAGAGTAGAGTTGACGGTGATGGCAATATCATAGTTTTGCAGGTAAATCATTCAACAAAATAAAATTTTGACTTGATGAGGGCCCTAGATGTAAAACTCAAGGGATCAAACTAATTACAATTAATCCTGCAGACATTAATGTCTGTACCGAATTTCATCCAATCAATCCATCCAATAGTAGTCAAGAGATTTCTGTCAAAACTGGGAATGTCAACCTGCTGGTGGCGCTAGAGGAAATGCCAGGAGATCACTAAAGTCAGTAGGATGCATTATCTCGGAACCATGGATGTCTGTATACTGCTAGCATGGATGAAAATAGAAAAATGAAATGGGCCCAAAGTGAATCATATTACATCATCAGGCTTATTTTTTCAAATCTCCCTCCAAAGCCACAGAAGATATGACAGACAAGTAAGCCGACTGAAATTATTATTGGTCATGGCAATTGTGGTAATGATTTGTAAATAATGATGTGAGTGTGTATTTCACACTTAGATTTTCAGGTACAGTGCATTTCCTCTGTCAGGGCAAATCTGATTTGTTAGGTATTAGTTTCCCTAGGTTTAAAGAGGGCAACAACCCATGCATGCAGCTTCTTAGAATTGTGAAAAAGAAAGAGAGGTTATTTATTTTATTAATTAAAGGAGACATTAACTGTAATTGGTATCTAATAAACACACACAAAAAAATGAAAAGGCTCATTTAATCAGGCAGACAATCCAGCTGCTGCTGTCATGTCAGCAGTGTTGATGCCTATTGCTCCACAGGACAAACAAACCATGGAGGTGGAATTGTGGAAACGAATGTCAGCAAATGTCAGATGGCACAGCTTCCCTTGGGGCTTTGTCTTGACAACAGCAGGCAGTGGCTCACAGTAGCAGCATTAATAAATCAGAGTGATGGTTAATGATGAATGGACTAAAATTGTTAATAGTTACATCTTTGAACAACATGTGCATGCAATGAGAGATATCATTCCATTTCATTTAAAATTCTGGAGACTACCACATCAGCATTAAGAACAGCATGTGTTGAATGACTGGGTCCTTCCCTTCACTGTTGCCAAGGGAGCTGCAGTGGACATACATGAATAATCTGGCAGGGCTGTGACTTTATCCTCCAGTAGTGCTACCAGCTCTGGGCAAAGTTAGAGGTGAGGCTAATGCCAGTGAAATGTACTTGAGCAGTGGAGCAAAAGAAGCAGTTGCTCCTCCATCATTAAATTAGAGGAAGCCAACTTCAGCTTTAACACCGTCACTTTCCTCTTTCTGTTTTTTTTCATTGCTCAGACAGAGTAATGTGATAGAAATCTGATAAAAATCATCATCATTCAAAATTTTATCTTTCATGATTTTTTTGCATTTGGCAAGCCAATTCATTCCCTCTGTTTACTCGCAGTGAAAGTGTAGGGTTTCAAAACGGTCACAAGTCAAGAATGAAATTGTAATGCTACCCTTACGTGCTTTTTGATTAGTGGGTGAGATTTTTTTAGTTTTGTTTTTTTAGTTTCCGTCATTGCCCTAAAAGATTTGAAGAGGTTAAAGGAAATGGTCAAATCTGTGAAAACACTTGGAGCATTTGAGGTGAACTGTTTATTTTGAGCAAAAAATATATAAATAAAAAAAAGTTAAAACATAGCAGTCGCAAAGTTGCAGATCCCCAGGGGGAGTGTTGAATGACCTGCCAAATCTAATTTCTCAGTGTGTGTATTTACCAGAGTAGCTATAGTGGGGGAAAATGTATTGTGTCAGCGCCTGGCAGTTCTCTCTGTTATGGAAGTTCAGTGACCCATTATTTAGTGGTGTGGTGCACACTGTAGTGCATGGCAGCAGAAATAGGATCATGGAATTACTTGATGGCATACTTGCACATTCTGGCTGATTAAAGGTTTGGGTAAGATAGAAGTACATGCTGTATGAGAATTCTAGGTAGACTATAAAGGCAAATCACAGGTTAAGGATTTGTTTTCTAACAGACCTGAGCATTCGTATTTTTTCTTGAGCAGAAAAACACACAATTGTCCTACAGCCATATTAAACCCAGACTTGTTTATGTGAATGCATGGTGCCAAATAGAGTTCAATGCTATATTTTAAAAGAATGGCATACTACTTTTGAATAACTTGCAAGCTGTGGATCAGTCATGCATCTAGAAAATGTACCAATATTCAAAAATAAATCCTGGACACTGATCACTATCAGCAATCGCTAAGCATATTCACAAATATTAAGTGTATACTGTAAATTTTAGTGCTTGAAATTCTGTTGCATTGGCCTTTAAATGATTATACCTATCTCTTTCATCTCTTTATCCTGTAATGCGAAAGTGCATACATTTTGCACACTGAGCCCTGCACAATACTGATTTTGCATTACATCACACAGAACTTTGCCGTTTGCCAAACAAATTTGAAGAGAGTGAATCCCAACTCGACTGAGGAGTGTGCATCAGTGCAAAGGCTGCTGAAACAAACCTTGGAGAATCTGATTTCCGTCCCACAGACAATGAGGCCCATCACTCAGCATCTGCCATGTAGTACAATGGATTATATTTACACCCTAGACAGCACATCGGGACTCCAGGGACGCCATGGGATGCACAGGAAGCGGAGGTCACTTGACCAAACACAACCCATGCAGGCCTGTGGGAAGATAGCAGCAGCCATACATCATGCCAGAGGCCATCCGTCACCCAGACTGCTCGATTTGAGGCAGCCACTTTGAGATTTGCCGCAGCCACCGGCCATTGAGGGACGAGCTGTTGACAGAGCCTCCTACAAATACACTCTATACCTCTCAAAGGCTGGACACTCTACTGTATACACAGATCAGAAGTGTCAGGATGTAAACTGCCATCACACACAATTAACTGAGATGATTTTGGTCATGGTTTATCTTATACGGACATGGCCAGGAGGCATAGAGATGGTGTAACTGTACAATGTTTATAGTGTAACTTAAAGCTTTTCCATTTAACGAGGAACATAAAACACTTACACGCAAAAACATTTATTTCTTGTCTTCTGGCAGATGGAAAGATATTGGTATTTTTTGGTTGAGAGAAAACCATATCTAAATACTGTCTGCAGCAATGATTCACTGGTGCTGTATGCAGACTGAGCTCAGCATAGCAAATTGTCTTTTTATGGTGCAATCAGGAAGGATCTGGCAGTGGTTACAGAAGTGAAGTCTGGTTCTACAATAACTGCAGTATTTTTGGATGAATGGAAATTAATCCGTGAGTGAAGGCAAAAAGCATTACACTGAAAGTTACAAGGCATTCTCTTAGATGCAAACATTGAAGGTACTAGTGTTTTATTTTCATTGTTTCATTTCTAATGATGCTTTAGCACTGATTTGAAAATCCTATATTTTGTGACAATTATATTTTTTGTGCCACAAAGAGGATTTTCACAGAAACTCTGAATGCCTTATGTTTGTGCAGCAGCCATTTTTCTGTCTTGTTTTGTAAAGCAAGGGTGCAAAATCCAAAAGATGCCACACAATGTAAAATTCTGCCAACTGTCTTGATAAGATGATGTCATTTATTTAGTGAAATTTTGTCTCAGAATGTTTCTGGTAATGATTAACTGAACACGCAGCCTATTGTAACAAGCCATTTTGAACAACTCAGAACACAATGTGATATTGGATTTACTCAGCATTGTGGATGGATAACATAGAACAGAACATTTGTACAAAATACATTTTGTGTACCTACAATTCAAGAAACTAAACTAGAAAGGATCTAATATTGGCTACAACAAGCACAGAACTAAATCAGTTTTAATCATCTTTATATGGTTACCCAATGCTGGTGCTAATCACTTAGTATTGCCCCATGCTGAGTAATGGCCTCTAATGTGTCTGAACCAGTACCCGGTATTTCTAATTAGTTTATACTTATATGTTTTTATAAAATCTATTTTGGTTTTGATGACATAAAAAACACTTAAATTATCTTATGTTTTATAAAACTGTTGAGTTTAAGTTGAGGATAGGTCAAATGCATGTTTGTTACTGATGTAATGATAGTGGTGTGGTGTAGGAGAGTGAAGGGGGCAATCAAGTCTTTTAGCTGTATTAATAACACGTCTCCAACAAATACACTGTACTTTCACCCTCAGCACTTATTTTTCTGGACATACTGTAGCTGCCTGAACATAATAAGGATGTACAGACTGAACCTCAAAGAAGCCTTAAAGCTGTATTTTTCGACATGTCTGCCATCTGTTATTTTCCCGAAAAATGTTACAAGCAATTTCCTTTTAGTTCCCAGTTTAAGTGCTGCCTCACAACCAACAGTTAGTTAGGTTGAGCTGTTTGAAGAGTCAGAATTACAGACTAAACCTGCAAATATATACACTACCCGCCACAGACATCAATAGGAGGTTTGCAAATTATTTATTTCTAACACTGGAGATTTATAGTCCCATTTCTCATGTCTTTGGGAAACCAGCCTTTTCATCCTGGTAAGGTATAAATAGCGAGAGCTTACCTCTCATTGAAATGCTGTACTGTTTAGCCAAAGAAACTGCAGATGGCAAGAGACGACAATTCTAAATTATATGTCTCTGTACATTTGGCCCCTGCAGGAAGAAGTGAAATAAATGCATGTGCCCTTGTGCTATAGGTCCACTGCAGGTGGACAGGCAGTGTAGATTAATTTGTGCCACTGGCATGGAAGGGGTTTCATGCACATACAATACATAGCTTGAGCAGCGGTCTGGAAGAGAGAAAACACAGAAGCACTTCAGACTGCATGCCCTTCACTGCAAAGGATGAAGGTGAGGAAATATTATACATAAATGGATCTACCTGAACCTCCAGTGATGCAGCCCATTTTTACTCTTGCAAAGGTGTCGGGAAGAAAGAAGGCCTTCCAAGCTGATATAACCTTTCTTAACAGCATCACCTCAAGTACTGATACTGAATAATTCAGTGCCTATTAGTCTGCCATTTGTCTGGACATGAAGTCTCCTAGCAACATTGCTAGACTTTGTGATCATGTAGGTTATTTTGTCACAGAGAACACTGCTATTGAAAGGATGTTGAGGTAGTGCTCCACATTAAACATTACTATATATTGTCTCAGACTTAAGCCTATATAGTCTGTCATTGGAGTATCTCAAAAGCTTTAAAATACATTTCTATGCAAATCAATGGGCAGATATCCTAAGAATAACCTATTATTGATAACCAAAAATTTCCACCATTAGAACATTATTTCTTCCACATAAAGCTCAATGACAGTTAGATGGATATAGTATTCTGTGACGGCCTTGTACTAAGATTGAATCCAACCAAATGCTAAAAACAGAAGAGACAATAGGCCAAACAGAGTGCACACACTGTCAACAGAAAATAATGAACAAGCAGCAATATAATGATGTATGTCCATAATATATAAATTTCACTAATGATGACTCAGACCATCCACTGCGATCGCAATTTGATACAGGCATGCTTGCCCACACTTTGAGGCTGAGAGATTGTAAATGTCAGTGGCTTGTCACTCAGACTCAGTCCCACATGGGCAGTGAGATGGAGTCTGCTAAAAGGGAAGACCAAATGACAGTACAGACATTAGTATCCTGTCTGACTCATTCAGTGTCCAACTGTCGATCTCTGGATGTGTTGGAGGCACTACTTTACCACTTTATGCATTTTCACATTTCTATTCAGTGCCTGATTATCTTCATTCAATACCTCACTGCTGGATGTTGATTGGTTCTCCTCCTTGAATAACTGTTTAAAGTCTTGCAATTGGCTGCAGATTCAAATTGCTTTCCCCAATTTCAGTGGGGTTAAGATGAAATGAAAAAGAAATGGTGTCTTAGATTCAGGGATCAGATATGAGTGAATGTGTCTTTATCCCTCACCACAGAAATGAAAAGTTAAACCTTTGAAAAACATCATTACAAATATCAGACATCCTGAGATATAGAAGCTTTTTTAAAAAACAAACACACAATATAGTTGATGACTGATCTAGTCTTTTACCCTTTCACTCTTTCTGCGACTTTCATTTCACGTCTGTGAATATTCATTAGGATGGCTTCATTTTATTGATATTTGCATCTTAATTTGATGATCCAGTGAATTCACTGTTCACTGATTTAAAAAATGTTTGTCACATTTAATTTTGTTTTGCAGAAGGTGATAATTATATTTAAAGCGAGAAGAGAAACATTTCAGGGTCCTTCCTTCCAAATTGAAAAATTGTTATGTTTCATTTTAATTATACAAGATTATACTGTACAGACCACTATGGGTTAAGATGTCTCCACCACCTGACAAGAGTGATATGCATATGGTCTATGACAGTCCAGATCTGGTATAGATCCCAGTCGAGCTGTGCACAGTCGTTTCCACTCTGCACATGCCAAGACTCAATGACACAATACCAGTCCAGAGCCAAATGGTCACTAGGCTTTTGTATTAGTTTAAATAAATCCCACTTTGGAGAGGAATATATTCCTCTGGACATTGATGCAGTGCTGTATCCTGGGGTTTGAATAAATTGACTCCAAACACACCAATGACTTCCATCTGCTCAGTGAGTTATGCTTGTAAATTCTGCAATTAGATGCATAGTTAATTCCTCCTATCTATCAGTATATAGCTCATGAGTTCGGTTGTGAAGACCACCAAGCTGTCAAGTCCTGGCACCAAGTCGAGAACATTTTATCTTGCAGCGCAATGACTAGTGCAGTGGCTGAGCTGAAGAATTCATTAAGTGTCTGGTAAAGTCACCATGATGTATGTTTTCACACTTAATTTTCAAACTTCACTCATTTCCTTTGTGATTAAAAGCATCTGCATTAGTAAAGATGGATTAGTTTTAAAGTTCCATCAGGAAAAATATTCTTGCAGTGAATGAGATTGCCAAGAGAATGTCTAAAATAATTAGTAACAGCCACTTGAGGTATCTTTGGGACAGGCACAAGCTCCTGGGCAGAATGAGAGTGACCATGAAGTGGAACTGGACAGCTTGGCAGCAGCTCTCAGGAAGCAACATGGCCTCCTGGTTGGAAGCAGGATCTGGAGATTCAAGGATCATTAGAAATGGACCTTAATACATGAATGGAGCTGAAGACAAAATGAGGAACAGTACAATAATCTAAGAGCACCTCAGTCAATACAAAACATTTGCTGCAAATAGTAATTTAGTTCTTGGCATAATACTTTCTGACTCCCCTCCCTTTAAGACACACATACATACAGTACATGAAGTCACAGCCAGGGCAGCTTCTAGAGGGTTAAAGGGCTATTAAGTAATCTATTATCTCCATTTATCAGCGCAAGAGGGAAGTGCAAGCACAGCACTAGCCTCCTACACAAGTCTGTCACCCCCCCACCCCACCCATGACAACCCTCCCATCTGTTTGGCCTTTTAATTATTATGGACCATAAAGTTGCATTTTCACTATAGAGATGAGCTGATGAGAAAAGAGATCCAGGAGATGCAAAACACTGTTGCAATAAAACTGCTTTGTCATGGGCCATTTGAGCTTGAAAATATAGCTTTTTAGCAACAGAAATATGACACACATGTTCTCTTTCTCTCTCGTAACACTGTTCTCCATCACTCTGCAGCTAAAAACAAAAGTAGGCCAAACAGTAGGAGGATTTTGAGATTCTAACAGGTGGGAAGGTGTCGTTCCAAATCTGAGAGTAAGATTTGATTAAAAGCCATAAATTACAGCACATGGACATATGCACAAAGCAGGCACATTATACAGTGTATTTTGCTGATTTTGTGCACTGAAAAATGTATTTCTTTGTACTGTGTATATGTGGAATTACTGAGATCCAAGCACATTCCAAATTTGTGTTTGACCTGTGAGATAGAAAATTGGACTGTAGGATGCGTATTTTGACATCACAGTTTCTAAGATCATTTTACTGACTGCGATGATAGAGAAAGGTAAACATGTAAAACAAATCCCTGGCTAGATAAGGGGTAAAAATTTACAGACTTATAACTCTCTGAGTTTGCAGAGTTATAAACATAACATCAAGGTGAAATACAACAGAAATGAAATCACATCACTGCTTGAGGGGTTTGTGAGAAAGGTAAATGATATTCCCCACATTTTCCCACTGAGAAAGGCTAGGAGGAAGGACCCTTTGCATCCCTTTTAAATCCCTCAGATGTAGTGGACTGCTGTAGAGTACATCCTAAGTCTTCATCTCCCCTTTACCCCACACACACACATACACACAACAGTGACAGGGGCAGCAACTCTCCTTTGGCAGGGACACTAAGCACTGAACAGCTCTGAGCACAGTAGGAGGCTCTGGCCACCTGCATACTGTGGAGTGGAGATAGAGAGACAAATCCTACACTGAAATTGATGATAGACACTACAACATTTCCTTTTTCCACTCCAAGGATTCTGGCAATTTGTTTTCAAGGTTTACACTGCACTTAGGTATGAGAACTAGCATAAAACCAAATAAATCAAAGATTTCAGATTGCTGTGGGTGCTAAAACTGATTCACTTTTGTGTATATGCAGGAAGAGAGAAATGCCTTTATTGTTCCCCAGGCCCAGTAAAGACCTATGCAAAATGTAAACAATGTTTGAGCCTACCTCTGAGCCTTGTTACAAGGGCCAACTACTGTGCAGTGTTCATTAGAGTGGAAATGATATGTGCAAACAAAGAGAGGCGCCCAAGCAGCACACACTGCTGCGTCTTTTCATCTCAGAATTGCAAATGAATGCAGCCTCCTCACCTGGTCTCTGCAGGCAGTGTCCCAGTGCCTCCAATCAGTGTTTTATTGACAGTAGGCATCCAGCAGAAACCCGGGAGTGCTAATAGTTGTGGATGATGCCTGATAAACACATTCTTCCCTCTAACTGCTCCCCCACACATTTTACTGCATGGCAGGGTGGCCTCCAACCAAGGTCAAAATGTGGAGATGCTTGGCGAACAGAGCTGTTTATGCAAAAACTGGCACACAGTTTTCCTGAAAAGTCAGTTCTGACTCAGTTTGGCTGTTCTCCATCTGCTTTGTAATTGTAAAAGGTGCATCTTTGTCCATACTAGCACAGAAGGATGCAAGTGCTTTCCATGAATATATCGAGAAAAGACACATTTTACACTAATTCCAAATTAAATGTAAGGGATATGAGGAAACAGCAAACTTAGATGTTCTGCTCAATGAGAACATTAACTGTATGTACATTCATGTTAAAACTACTGGTATTCTACATTGTATAGGGGAGCGCTTTCTATGGAGGCGCAGCATTAGACTCCCAGTGCAGCAAATGTCTGTGTCCAAACCATTTTGTCTAAATAACAGGGAGGGTGGCACCGTAAACACAGCCTTGCTTGGCTTTGTCGAGCTAATGACTTCCTGCTCCAGTGGCTTGTGAAACAGTGTTAGAGCCAAAATAAGTAAAATTGGGAGCAGAATTTAATCTGTCACTCAATAGAAAGCCTTTAAGCAGAAACATGCAGCCACCCAGAGGGTGCACACAAGTGAAGTGAAATTACAGAAAAAGCTCCCTGGCACCGAGTGAAGCACCGGAACAGGTTGTGTATAGGAATGAGGATTACAGATTGGTTGGATAAATAGGGGATTCTTTAAAGCAAAACACACCAAGTGAATGTGAACCAAGGTGGTAATCTAAAATCATCAATCCCTTTGAATCTAGCTAAGCTTCACCTATGTAGAATAGAGATTGATGTGGGGAGGAAGACTGTGCTTCCTCTCGGTTTCTGATCTTCCTGAATTTGCCCCAAGCTTTGGTTCTGAACCGTGCAGCTGTGCAGCAGTCATATTAACAACCCAAGGGTTGCAAGGTAGCGTGAGCAACGTTCAGTCTAACAGCGGCTCAGAATTAATCATTGTTTGCTGTTTGTTTCCTCCATTGTCTCCTGGGAAAACTGGATGGGTATGATGAGAAGTTACTCTGGGGTAGATGAGCTAAAATTAATCAAACACATCAATGACTTGTTTTGCTAAAACCGTCCTGCCTATGTTCTAACCTGCTTTTCTCCAACTGTTTTCTGAAACAAAATTGGATCCAAATTATATCTCTATGCAATGACAGCAAGCCAACATTGATTCTGTAAACAAACAGCTGAATTTATTTACTAAAAAACTCCAAAATCACTCATATTACAAATGGTGATCTGTTGAATAATGAAAAGATATGATGGAGTGTACAAACTTTTGAAACATTATGTGTAGTGCCAGTAGCTCAAACTTAGAGGCAGTGAAGATTTTTTTTTAAATTTAACAAGTCTATTCAGAATCACTGACATCAAAGTTTCCTGTGTTCCACATTAATATTCATGTGTGAAGCAAAGAAAAAAAAATGGAGAAAATAAGACATGAAATGCAGATTAGCCTCTTGTGAGAAGATATGCAAATAGCAAGCCAGACACTTCAAGCTTTTCTTTGTACATGAGCAGATACTCCACAAGCACATATACTGTATATGCATCTGTATTCAAATTTACCTACAAGTCATTTAAATTAATTTAAAATTCATAATGTAACAATCATCTATGTATATCATTATAATTCTATAAGGCCAAATATAGAAATAACCAGCAAGTTTCATATGTGTCTGGACAGCAACAATTACATAAAGGTATTGAATTATTGTGTATTGAAGAGAAGACTGGCTTTAATTTAAGTGTATTTTTGGCAGTGCTCTATGAGGTAATACAGAGTAAACAGGTGGCTAATGGAGTGAAAATATGAGTCTGACATATCATAGTCAACATCAGAATCATTTCAGATATTAAAATGCTAACAGCCTGGGAATAATTCAATATCACAGTATGAATTTGAGTGCTGCTCATTGGTGGTGATGGACAAATAACCTCCCAAATTTTCTCACATGCAAAAAGATCACCAATTTAATGAGGTCTTTGGCACCTTAAAAGGGGAGGACCATGTTGTACTGAAAAGGATGTAATTATTTTACTACTAAAACCAATATGGCCAAAAACAATCCCCCAGTTCAAGATAATCTGCACTGTGCACCTGTAACAAGTAAGAAAATATGCAATAGAAACATTGAAATTCATTATATTCATTATAATTCATTATACTGGAACACTATTCTGCAGGGATTGATATTTAAAGGAGTTTTAATTTATGGTAAACAATAGGAATCCTGTGTTTGTCTTCATCTTAAAGAAAACACCATACATCTATGCATCTGCAAGGTCTCAAAGGCTCTACAGAAAGCTCCATGATAAAAAAAATACATTCCCTTTGAACATCAAGAAATATGACACTACTGGACACAAGCATGACTAACCCTCAAAAGAGCCAAACCAGAAGCATTCCAGCATGCACTCCACTAAAAGATAAGAATAAACCAGCATTATGACATAAACTGTATCTTAATAATATACTTCCCTCACAAGCTTTAAATCTTAATTCATTTAAATATAATGTTCATGTAAAGGCTTTGATCCGCCAATAATATTATATATCTATGCAAACTATATATATATACACTTTTAGATCAGATTTTGCTTTAAATCCATTTCTCAGCATTTCAAAGGTATCTATCACATCTAACAGCTTGGTTCAAATAGTTTTTTTTTTTTACTTTGATGTCAACAATCATGACCTACCATCACTTTGTTCAAATGATGAATATCTCAACTTGGAACAAGAGCCACATGTAAACTTACAGCAGGATAATTAATTGAAAATGGGTTAATTCCTCCCACCGCACAAGTCCATATTAATGGGAAAGAGATAAGAACAGTCTTAATAGTTGGTCAGACCTTCTTGGAGAAAGTGTAGCCAGAGCAGGCTTATCTAAATCCTCTTGGCAGAGTTGTCTGAATAGTGAGAGGAGAGTGTAGAGGAGTGCTTAAATTTGCCTGAAAAGCAGCACTTATAAATAAAGTAGCAGGAGGAAGTTATTCTGATAGAGCTCAACTTTAAGTGTTTTGTACTGACTAACTTATTCAATATGTTGTGTTCAATAAAAAAGCATATATTAACCATAGAAGCAACATCACTTCATGATATGAATGAACTTGCCACAATAGGTAAAATATGATTTTTTTAAAAAGCCCAGGCTGAACTATCTAAAAGCAGTGTTCTTTGTGTGCCTCTTCTCTGTCCTTGCCTCTGGAAGCTGGTCTCTCTTGCTGGCTGAGAAGTGGTGGTAAAGTTGCGGGGGAAGAATCCTGTCCCTCCTGTGTGTTTGAAGTCACTGAAAGCACGATGTGACCAGATTTTGGGTTACGAGGCGCTCTCTGCCAATGTGCCTTCGCTGCTGCTCTGCCTCAGCAACTGCCTGCTGGAATCTCTGTCCGCATCGTCCTCTTCATCAGATCTGCCAAGACCCAGGTTTCTACGGCACACAGGAGGGCTATAGGGGTCAAGACACATGCAGACATACCATTATATCATTACTTGGCTACTTACAGCAGAAACAAAACTGAAAGGTGGAAAAAGAAAAAAGGGTTGTTATAAAAATATGGCATGGGAAACCACAAGCAATTTAGGCTGCAGGATTACACTCTTCCCCAGGCGGTAAACAACGCATCCCCCAAGGTGTGCATAGCACATGTGCACATTGTTATCATGGTTACTTACTCATTTTTATTTTTAATTAGTATATCTTCATCTTCTTGTTCCATGGTGCTAGAAATAGCCTTACCTAGCAGAAATCTAATATTTTGTCTTTTAACAGAATAAACACCCTAAAGGAAAGCCACAGACACCTTGACAAATATTTTCTGTACACTCTTCCATGCATTAGCATTATGACTGTGGCACAATGTTCACATATTAGTAGACAGTATGTGCAGTTAGTACGGTAAATGTCATAGGTCGGATCGTGCAACCGATTAATTCAACATTTAGGAGTTTAATAACTCAAATCTCAGCCAAAGAAGAATTCTATGTTCTATAGTCTACCTTGCTTCTACCAAACCATCACATTCATTTAAAGGTCATTTAAACCCGGGGCTTTACATGCTTAGATTGTGTTGTCATGACAACACATGGCATGACAGTCACTCTGCTTTCCTTGAATGGCAACTTAATTCACTGCAGAGATTTCATACATCCAGCCATTAGCACTGCTCTTTAATACACCCCATAAGGACATCAAGCAAAAAGCAGCAAGAACATGTCCTTGACATGTCAGCGCAATGCCACCCACATATAGCAACCAGAACTGTCAATTTGCAATTATCCACAGCTTAATACTTATGTCTTTTGAAGTATAAGATATTTGAAAAAGGTTGAAATTCATTCATCAAAAGCATTCCAGCTTTGTCATACAAACTGCCACATTTAATCAGTTTGGAAGGTTGTGACAGTTCCCGTGCCAAACACAGGAGCTGACCTACTAATGTTGACACTTGGTAGTATGAGCTGATCATCAGAATTTACATGTACTTGCTTTTGTTAAAAAGTGAGAAATAGTGTGCTGTTGTTCATTTCTGTATTAGGTAACTTGTGTAATCACAGGTCCCTGAGTAGCATGGCGTATCGTGAGGACTGAAATGCCCTAATAATTTAGATACAGGCATGATTATCTACAGTGAAAGTGACGCTTAAAGTGAGTGTTTTAATACAATTTGGGGTTTAGCTGTTGTTTCCTTGGAACTGTGCACTAGGCAAACTGGTAGCATGGAAGCTCTATAGTAGTGTTAGAGATGGAATTTTGAAAACACTCAAAAGAAACAGCAACTCCAAACTAAAACTCATTGAGTACTATTGTGAAAACCGTTACATTGTTAACCATGGCCACACACTGTATGTGCCACTCAACCTGGCTTCAAGTGATTAACCCAAGAGCCAGTGTTTAACGAGAGGCAAACATGTTTGAGCACAACTGAATAAAAAAACAAACAAACTCAAGCCTGCTGTCTTGAATATCTTTTAAATCACACAGGAGGCAGAGATGCTCAAACTGTCAGTAAAATGACTCTTAAAATAGATAGGCTTTTGAAGCTTCGACCTAATTCTTAGCATTTTAATTATGATGCAAAGTATTTACATCAAGCAGCAGCAGCAGTCATGTCACTCCTCTTTAAACTCTTCTCAGTTAACATGTTAAAGCAAAAATTGGTGTCATTTTGTTTTTGCCTAATTGCCAACATCTGTTTGTGCTTGAAACACAGGCACAGCCAGACAGCCCTCTCTCAACACTATGTACTTATAACAGCATCAAACACATCCATCTTTGCAAAATGGAAACAGGAAAGTAACACTGCTTTACAACTCTGTTCTAGTATGTCTGATGACTAGTTTCAGCGCACCACTTCTGATGGGAGAAATAAACAACAAAGCAACAAAGATCTTCAGTGAATCACAATGATGGATTACAGCATCCTTCCCAATAAAACGTATCTGTGACATTTATAAATAAAACTAAAGTGACTGCACTGTGTCAGTAATGCAAACATAGGTATAACTACGGCATACTGCAGTAAATTGGTAAACTTCTCAAATGAAGACTGTTTGCAGGAGCAAAGGCAAAAAAAAACATTGGTGGCGTGCACTAATTGGCCAGTGTGACAACCTTAGTGCATCACAAGGATTATTCACAGTCACAATTAATTCAAAACATTCACACATAGCAAACAGTTAGTACATTAAGTGAAAGATCTTCCATTATGCAAGGCTCCTGGGTTATTATCACACCGAGCATCACCTTCCACTGTCGGTATCAGTCACTGTCAGGTCTGTAGAGGTACTTCATCACCAAGTTATCCATCTTCTTCTGTTTCTTCTTGGTGCCCTTCTTGCCAGATGGCCCATGACCTGCAGGCTCCTTCTCATCATCATCATCATCAGATGGTTGTTTCGGGGCCCTTTTAACACTGCTGGAGCTTCGGTAGGAGATGGTCGAGTCGGAGGAAGAGGACTCAGACGAATTTGAGGAAGAAGAGGAATCCTCTGACTCACTTTGCTTCTTCTTAGATCTCTTCTTGGACTTCTTGCCCTTCTTCCCCCTTGAGCTCTTTCTGCTGTGACGATCATCTGAGGAGGAGTCGTCAGACAGAGAGGCTTTACTTTTTTTATCTTTCCGACTGCGGGCGCTGCTGGTACTCAGGGTGCTGGATGGTCGATTGCCGTAGTCCAGAGCAGACCCTGATGCAGATCGACGCAAGCTGGATGTGCTGGGCCCAAGCCCCTCGTCTTCTCCCTTCTTCTTGCTGTCCTCGCTTCCTGGCCCCTTCTTCTCGTCCTCTTCCTCGCCACTGGACTCATCAAGTTTGCTGCGCTTGAACTTAATGGGTTTGAAGCTCAGCACCTCATTGATTGCAGCCTCCAAGTCAGGGTCCAAGTAGTTGCGGTGGGTGACAGACTTAATGTCAGATGAATCTGGCAGATTGTTGTCTGAGGAGCGTGGTTGGGCCGGGGTAGAGAAGCTGCGACTGAGAGAGCGGGGACTGTAGGTTGAAGCTCCCCCTTCACTAAAAGCCACACTCTGGCCATCATCATCATCATCATCATCTACGTGCAGGCCAAATTCACTGAGGCCACAGCTACGGGCAAGGGACAGGCGTGAGCTACTGCGTCTGTCCTCTTTCCAAGAGGTGCTGCGATGCAATGACCGGGGGCTGGAGCGGCTCACGCTGCTGATAGTCGACTTATTGTCGTCATCCATGTCCAACATGCCCCTCCTGGTGGACATCCTGCTAGGAGCCACGGAGGACACCATGGAGTCCTTATCAAATTCAGGGCTGTTGCGGGAGGTCCAGCGGGACTCCAAGCCCTTCCTGGCTCTGCTGGTGGCTTCAGAGTAGGCCAGGGAAATGACGGAGCCTTTGTCGTCTAAGTCTTCCTGAGCCTGGCTCTTCTTCAAATCCTCCTGGAGGTCTCCAGACTTAGACTTAGCTTTGCGAATGGAGGCGTGGTCTGGTGTGTCAGGCTGTTCTTTGAGAGTGCTAAACAGGGAGCTCTCATCACCTCTCCCCCCTATGGAGTCTTTCAGATTGGAACGCTTCCTGTAGCTTAGGGAGCTCATGACAGACACCGATCTGTTCTGCTCAATCTCTTTCCCATCTTTACTTCCGTCATTCATCTTCTCCTTACCCTCTTTCACCTCTTTGACATCTGCATTTGCTGCATATCTAAAAGGTTGCGTAATAAAATCAACACCAGAGACAACCAACAGAACACAAAAAGAAAGAAATTAAAAGCTCTGCATAGTAAAAGGAGAAACTCATCCTTAATGTTATGCTACATGCAGTACATTAACTGAGACTTTAGATTTTGGTACCTTGAGACGTATCACTGATGTCAAATTGTTACAGAATAAATCTGTCATTTTCATTTGTCCTTGGGCGCAGACAAGAGTCAGGGAACAATACAATACCTCTGGCTACTTCCTTTATGTACAGTATACACTGTAGAAAGTGAGGCAATCAACCAGAGAGAAGATCTATATAACTGTGGCAGAGGCGTCATTTAGCAGCCGTGCCAACTGGCCATGGGCCACTTCAATAAATTTGACAGCAGCAGCTTCTCCATTCCGCCTGCTGTCATTAGACAGATTACTGGGAGAGAGAGATGACACCTAATCACATGAAATACCCATCCTTCTGTTACAAACTGCCCCAGGTAATCCTGGGCCTTTTTAAGCCTGGGAATGTGGATAGTTTTACCACTACATTACCACAGGGATGTACATGGTTATCCATCATGATGCAAAGGGATGTGAGCACTAACCTGGTGCTCTTCAGACTTCCCTCATCTGACAGGGTCTTGGTGGAGCCTTTGTTCTTTGAGAGCCAGGACTTAACTCCATCCACACGGTCCTCCACCTCTGAATCTGTTTCTGTCTCATCCCCACTGTGAAGAAACAAAATCAGCTAGTTTGTGAGGAGCACCCGAGACTCAACACAACACAGCAAAACATATTCATCAAGTCATTTTTACATCTTCAAATGCAAAAATATATCAGTCAAGTGAAATAATTACCCTGTTTTTTATACAACTCATTTCTTACATCCTCACTCAGCCTCTTGAACTACCTTGTTTGACAATTCAGAATCAATTTAAACCGATTTTCAGACAAGCAATTTGACTAAATGACTCCTTATGTGAATATATAGCAAAACAATGCTTAGTTTCTTCACATATTAGAAGCTTTTTTTTTTTAGTAATTTCACAGTTGCATTCAGTATAGTTAGTATGATGCAAGGCAATTCAGACTCCAGGTAAGCATGCGTGAATCAGCAATATCAACATAGTCGAGATGTTTCTTGACAAAATGTTCAGCAGATGTGGATGAGTGAAGCAAATGCATTATCTAAGCAGAATGTAGATGAAGCTGTTGGAGACATAATTAACTTGTTTGGCTGGTTCTGGGCTGCCAGCATCTGTGTGGCATGTCACCTGCCCCTGGTGATTGTTATTGGAGTGGAGCCACGAGACAGCCCCGTGGCCCTACGCTTGACATAACAATCAATATACAGAGACCTGTGGATCCCGATGAAAAAGCTTGGTAGATCCCACCTGGATAAGGTCAATCCACATTCATTTCAAATCCGTGGTGAATTTTCTGAATTATGCATCCCATTGTCCTAGCAGCTTAATGTGACATGAAATGGTGAGGGAGAGGAAAGCAGAATAGCAAAACTTCTAAGTCAATACTGCCATCATGGTCGGAATATGTACACCTTCAGTGCTAGATACACTTTCTTCCTTGGCTACATGATGTGTGAAAATTATTTTTTTTTTTTTCACAGAAAGATTTAAAATTGAGATGCATATGTTGTGAAGCCCTGAATTAAATTTGACTTGTGTTGCTATGGTGAGCCTGTCAGAGAAAATTACAATTTCCATTATATAGTTTTTGGTTTCGACATACTGTATATTAAACACACTGTAGCAGTGGCAGTTATGACAGGGTTGTTGTAGAGGGGCTGCAATTTTCAATTCCTCTTGATTTATAACAGACTTTGAGTTTCATCTTAACTATTTATAGCCTTACCTATCCATCAATCTAAAATATTCGCCTTGTTTATCACTGAGGTGTAGATATATTTCATCCGATGTCTACAGACAGCTGACTATCATTACAAATGAGGAACAGCGATGCAGGTAACAGATCTTGATTCTTGAACAAGCTTATCTATCTAAACCTTGGAAAATGTTGCAAAACGTTGCAAAAATGCTTATAAGGAGCAAACACAATATTCAGAGAGGTGTGAGATGACAGCCAGACTGCTAAGCTTTGTCATTTGTCCACATAGCACATATCCATCTATGTAGTTCTCCCAGAGAACAGCGTACCATTTCCTATGTCATCAAGCTTTGTGTCACACATTCAGTCATGTTTGCTCAGAGAACAAAGTGTCCTCTCTCCTGCCTTATTTTTTTTGGTGGTCTGCCTAAAGCCAGTTTTGTTTTTTTTACACAAAAAGGTGGTGGCGGTGCTGGTGGTGTGTGAGTATTGTGAGGGAGTGGGCACAGAAAGAAAGAAGCATCTGATTCTTGGACTGCATCGTATTCAGGCTTTCAAGCTTTCTAAGAACATTAACATATTTAACTTTCTCATCATCAACCTTACAGCCAGGCTTTCTGGAGGTAAGGTAATGATGATCTCAGGGTGACTAAATGGGCTAATTTTATTATTTTTTACAGAAAAACCTGTTCATTTCAAAGTTTGAGAGGTGTTTTATGAGGTAGCAAGCCTCCAAGTTCAGCTATTATATGTCATCACTTTATTTTCTACTCCCTCTCTTCTCTACGGCATGCTAAATACAACTGATAAAAGCACCACCACAAAAAGATAATGGGTTCATTAATACTGGGAAGGTTGATTACACATGCTGCCCAATTGTCATCTATGTGATACTTTGACTCTTTAACATGATATATTACACAACAAAATACTGAAACCAGCTCACAGCAAAATCATCTCCCTCTTCCCCCTCTCTCTAACACACACACACACGTGAAATAGAAGGTGGCTTGCAATTGAGTGCTGTGCAAATGGTGTCACAAACGATTTGTCCTTGGCCCCACACTACTAGCTAACCAGTCCTGAGGCTCGTAGATACAAACAAGCCCCAAGAATTTAGAAGTGAACGTTAACAGCTTCTGACAGTCGGCCGGCACTGGTTGTAAATCTTTGTCACAAATACTTACACTCAGCATCAAATCTCGTATGGCTTGGTTCTATCAGTTTAGCACTTACGGTACTATCGCAATAATTGTATGGTGTCTGCAATTATATATTGACAAAAAAAAAAAGCATTTATGTTTGTTTGCTTTGTGATGTAAATCACTCCATACGCAAGGATAATTTGCACTATCTATACTGATGGAAGCATTTACATAGTTTGCACTGCACTGTCCTATATTATATGTAACCCCTATAATTAAATATGGCCTGCTGCAGTCTGCAGGCAAGCCCTACTTGAAAGACAGTAATTTAACATATCTTATCTCTCTGTACAATAATAATAATAACCCAGCCATTGTCACCTCTGTTTTGAAGCAGTTACTATGAAACTGAACAGTAATGTAAATTATCTGGAAAATCCACTTCATAATTTGAAGAAAAATTAGCTTATCCATTATTGTTCATCATTGTTGCTAATGCAACGATGTTGCAGGGGGGAAAAATGCAATTAAGTAAACATGGAAAATCATTACTCTTTCCCTTAAGTTGCACAAAAAGAAAAGAGGTTGTGCGATGAAAAATGGATAACAAAAAGCAAAGTGATGTGTGACGCCATGTCTCTTTGAAGAAGCAATCAGAGGTTAAAGCGGGAAATTATGGTCGAGTATATCTGCCACAAAGACGGAGACTACATTTCTTTCATACGCTCTGATGAAGGTTTAAATTATTTAACATGCCAGAAAAATTCCTTTCACAGCATAAAGACTGAAAGAAAATGGGATTCAGTCAGTCAAAGGAAAATATTTAACATTCACAATCAATGACTTCACATTTTAAAAACAAAACAAGGTGAACATTAGTATTTAGAGCTAAATGTTATGAGATTGAACTAGTGGAGTATTTGCATGCGTGGAAATCAACAGCTGAGCTTTGGGTGAGAACATTTCATTAGCACACTGTGTCATCAGTGTCCACTTGCTGACTGTGCAGCCATGGACATACAGTCACAGTGTGCTGCAATCATTTCACACTCACAAGAACTGCCCACAAAATTGTGTCTTCCAGAGCACATGTAAGTTACTCCCACCAGGCTAAGATTGTGTAAAGGGAACAATACAGACTTCTTTCAACTTCAGGAATAAGCCACAGATAAAGCTCAGTCCCTATTTTCTCATTTCTTATCATCCATAAACCAAAGAAGGAACAGAAAATGACACTATACACTATATAATAAGAGAAAAAGATGAAAACAATCAGTAAAGGAAATCAAGTCATCTTAATTTATGAGATTTCTTCCAAAATTTGAATCAGCTAATCTAAATCTAAATCTAAATCTAAAAATCTGCAGTGGATTCCCCATACAAACTCAGTGAGATATAGACTTGCATGTGCTTTGGAAAAGCCACGGAGGAACATAAGGTGGTTAAAAATTAGTGCAGAACTGATTTAAACCTAGATCCAGACAGATGAATGATGGAGGCATGGTGCTGCAAATTTAAAAAAGGATAGTGTCTGAAAAATATTAAAAGAGACAATGATGCAGTATTACCGCAGGTCTGTAACACCTTGTTGTTTTTCGTTTGGGTCATATATTCCAAAGCAGTGAGACTGGCTTAAAGGAGAATGCCTCTGTCATTTAGAGTTGTATTTACCGTTCTAGTTTACATTTAGTCTAACATTCTGCAAAGTACTGTGTGCCATCAGATATTTCAATTGTTGCGCTGAAAGCAGAAAAACAAACCCTGAATTTGCCAAGGAGGCCGACTGTGTATAGACACCTCCAGACACTTGTAACAAAATAAAATGAAACTAAATGAAACACCGGGGCCATCCTTTAAGCACAGCTTTTATCAGAGATGTATACCACAGACACAGCTTTCCATTCTGTTTAAAATTACTTCTCCTCACAGTGTTATTATGAACAACACAAGCTGAAAGTATAAGGAATACTGCATGATTCTCTCTGGTGGTTGAAATTGGTGAAGAAAAAAACAAACTCGAAAACAAACATAATGACAGAAACAAAGGATGCATTTTCCATTCTCACGTTTTGTTCTTTCTTTTCTGATATTTTGTCACCGTATCTTGCAAACTGCCAGAAGTGTGGAACACACCAATAGGGGAACAAGGAAAAAAGAGAAACAGAGAAGGTGAGATTCACAAACAATAGTGCGAAAAAAGGACAAAATGAAATAACAGCAAATAAATAGTTTTACACTTACACACACACATTAAACAACTATCCACTGTAAAGATAAATCAACCCATGTTGGCCTCTTTCTCAGACAGAGCCGGTGTGTGTAATGTCGTCCTTTTTAGAGGTATATATTATTGCAGTCTATGTTTACCTCTGTGGGCTCAGAGCTAGCATAACCCTCAACCCCTCTGCAAAGAGGGAAGGAGTAACCAAACAGGGAAAACCAGCACCGAGAGAAAAGATCAGAAGCAGCGAGCCGAATTAAACCAAGTGAGAAGTATTTGGAGAACAAAGTGTAGAATGACTCGCAGAGTACAAAAGAAGCACTCTGGAGGAAGATGTGGAAGATAGAGAATGAAAAGATACAAGTTGTGATTGACAGGCTACTAAAAAAAACTAGCAGTTCTCATTTGGCAAGTTTCCTGCAGCTTGCGAAGATAACTTGCGCTGCTACTCGGGCCTCTAGCTACAGTACAGTATCCCCTGATGTACCACGCACACGTTACAGTGAAGCAAAAGCAATTGTATCTTCCTTTATAGAAAATTAAAACCGTACTGTACCTGTTGATTAAGTCATCATTGTCATCACTCTCCATCTCGTCCTCTATGGCAGCCTGCAGGTCACCTATCCTCTTGAAGGCCAGCTTAAGGTCCACTTGTAAGCTCTGATTTGCCGCCTCTAAGCTCTCAATGTCCATTTCCTGGTGAATGGATCACAGCACAGACGAAGCACGGTTACCTCCTCTAGTGTGAGCTCCAGTGAATCGTATCAAGTCTCTCAGCACCCAAAGCCTTACCAATTCGTGCTTCTTGCGGCTCGCCTCGGCCTCCTTCTTGGACAGCTCTCCCATTTCTTCTTTCATGTCCCTTATCTGCCTCTGCATTCGCTTATTCTGGTCCTTCTCCCTGTTTTCTGCAGCAATGCGTTGGTTTCTCTCCTCTGTCATCTTTTCCAGGTTCTCCTTCAGACGCCCTACGAGGCTCTGGGGAGGATTTGAGGTGAAATGAGTCAACTCTGAACATTATCTCCTTTGTTCTGTATCATGCCTTACAATGTTTGTCCCTGGCCCACCATAGACGGTCTCTGTTTGCATTTAACATCGATGACAACAGCATTAAAATTTGAACAGTAAGTTGTCCATTTCTTTTTGATTCTAACTAATAGAATCTAGGTGATACATTATTGGTCTTACTTCATTTAAGAATCATATATTTATTCGGATTTCATGTCAGATGTGAATGTCCTCAGATACCCTCACTTTATATAATCTCCACCTTTGATAAATAATAGAAAATAAAATGTCAAATTAAATTCAATGAAATGTCAATTATAGCTTGACAAAGCATATATTTTACATTAAGAAGACACAGAGGATTATCTCACCTCCAAGCGTTTGATCTGTGTCCTCTCATACTCTAGCTTGGTCTCCAGCTCACGGATCTTGGCCTCCTGGCGGCACACAAGAGACTTTTCCACCATGGACTGTTCTTGGAACTCTAGCTGGCTCTGCAGCGAATGAAGCTGGAGGAGGGACACACACATACATACACATAAACACACACAATCCATGAGGAACAGCGCACCTCCTTCTTGACCTCTGCTTCTCCACTTCTTCTTACGTGAGGACTATGAAACTTAAGACTGTACTGTACTGTTGATGTGTGTGTTTGTGTTATTTGTGCAAATTGAATCCATCTTGGAACATGTAAATATTGTGCATCCAGTCTGAATAATGAGCTCTAGATAAGCCCTCTATCTACCAGAAATGGTCAAAACAAGAGCTTGTGGTTCAGTCTGAGTAACACAGTAATTTCACAGGCTTTGGGAAAGAGCTGAGCTTCATGCAAAGCACGTTTGTTCCATCTGAATCGTTTTCTCATGACTGATAAAAGGAAGAAAGATACGTCACAACAAAACTGGCCCAAAGGGCAGCATGACACCTAATGAGGGACTTTGCATCTGAGACAAGGAGGATTTGGAGTTCTCCTTTGATATTACTAAAGAAGGCAGACTTCCCTCCTACTGGGGATTAGATAACCACTTCAAGGTCAGATGCTTTTGATGGCTATCACTGCCTTCTCTGGCAAGTTTTAACAATGCCTCACAGCTTGCTATGTGTCTCTAGTGTAGCCAAAAAATATTCTAATGGGTGGGCCTTGCATATATTGAGTGGACCAAAGATTTGGCAGGCGTAAATAATAAAAACAGGGTCTGCTGTAAGTAGGTGGCAAGAGCTCAATTCTATGTTTTTGTAAAATTATATTTATATATTAACAGATTGTTCCATTTGTTTGCATATCAACACTTAAAAGAGGACACCCTCTGAAAGTTACTCCGAGCAAACAAGTGTGTGTAATGTGCATACAAACACACACTAAAGACTGCCAAACTAAACTAAATTCAACTTTAACAGCCCATAGGAAATTCGTTTTGCAAACAAATGCATCAACAAATTTAATGGCCATGCATTAATACATGACACACATGACATGTTAGAGGTCATCCACTGAACAAATAGTGCTCCATCAGAAAAAAAACACTATTATTGTAAAAGCACTATTATCAACATAGGCCTAAATCAGGTGCATTAACCTTTTTTACCCCATGAAACCACATTTCTGCAGAGCCTCAATCATTTAGCTGACAACTCAAGCACAGTATGCAGTACCTAAACCATATCAGCCCAGAAATGGGCTAAAGCAGCCAAGGATACTGTAGCTCCAGGTTTATTATTCAAAAACAAAGCTATTAGTCAGTGAGCTGGAAGCCAGTGTTCTAATGTCAGCATGCTAACATGCTCACAATGACAATGTTAACATGCTGATGTTCAGCAGGTATATTGTTTCCCTAGTTAACCATGTTACTTACGTACAAATGTAAACATACGCTAAAAATAACCTAGAGTTATAGACCTAGAGATTAGAATGACATTTAAATTCACACAATGCAAAGTTTATAGTAGAGCTGGGAGAATAATTAATTTCAGAACCATATCTTTAACAATTTGCATCGCTTTCATTTACTTTGCTTGTACATTATTAACAACTACATGTGAAATTTAGAAGCCATGCATGCATTGGTAAGCCTGCAAAGGGTGTTCCACATGATAATATCAGTTTCTTTGTACACATTAACACTCAACAATCATTCATTCAACAATAATTGTTTTTGTGATTGTTAATAAATATTAAAAGCACATAGCTACATTACTCATGCTGATAGCTTTAAACTCTGCATGAACACAGCACAAACTCCATACAGGCACAGTTCAGTGTCTGGGATACAATATCTATATTATCATAAATATTCACATTGATCATCATGGAAAAAAGTATCATGATCTTATTTTTGGCCGTACTGTACAGCTCTACTTTATAGTAAAAGCTCCAAAAGCCTTAGGCAACATTCAGCACAGAATCATGGATGCATGTTCTTCTTATTCAAGTATTTGTTTTATGAACATATGTAGCACATATTCTAAGCGTCTAGAACATCTAACCAACGTCTTTACATGGTAGTGTTGTGGGTGTGTGTGTGTGTGTGTGTGTGTGAGTGTGCAAGGCAACTATCAAATACAAAATTCACATGGAGCAGGGGTTTTCTGTGTGAGAGTAAAACGGTACCTCCACAGTTTTACAGATGATTGGAATAATCATGTGAATCACACATAAAATGGCCGGCATACAGTAACAAGGTTTTGCTATTATGTCCAATTGTCACTTTTTATCACATCAATAGTTAATGAACAAACAGACCATATCACCTGACACTGTTTTCATACTTGTTTTGACATTTCCCTGAGGATTTCCTGATATTTTTAAAATGAAATTGAGATAAATCGCTGAGAGAGAAACTGCCAAACCAAGTTGAGAGATAATCGACGAAAGAAGCAGAAGGAATAATTTGATTTAATTGGTTAAACCATGGAAACAAGCGGCTGACTTTATGTACATGACCCTTCCTTTAAATACAAGTGCGAAGAGGCGGAAGAACAATTTCTCCCCTTGACTCTGAATCTTCGCTGATTCCTACTATTTAAATGCAAATTACATTGCAGTTTTGAGAAGAAAGCTGCCACAGAAATGAAGCTTTTTTTTTTTTTGGTCACAATAATCAGAGAAACTCTGCGAAAAGCTGAGGTCTAATCAGAGAGAAGTGTTGAGGCAGCGGGCAGGTTCCTGGCAGGCAACTACAGCGCTTTTGAATACTTCCTTGTACCTTTTCTTGGATCTCCTGCTTCTCCTTTGTGGCCTCTTCCAGCTGGGCCTGTAGGTCACTGATCTGGCCCAAGTCCCTGGCAGACTAACACACGCACATACAGAAACACAAAGTCAACAGTCAGGGAATTAGGGTGTGTGCATGTGTAAGAGAGAAGGAGTTTGAGCATTAAGGTATGCTTCAATTATCTGTAAATAACATCCCTTTAAATGCAAATGGTTAATGAAAATAATACGTCCGTGCCAAATAATTCGTCATGTGATCTGCTACAGAACAGATTGCCTCTCCCTGATTGCAGAGCACACACTGAGTTTAGAGGGGAACATGTCCTCCAAACCTCAAAGCCACTCTACTTAAACAAGCAGAAAAGAACAGAATGTTAATGTCACTGTTAAATATGGTATCCCATAAAATACAATTAAATCAATACAAATAATCAGAGGTATTACACTATTTCTTTGGTCCGTGTCATGATCCATTTCACTACTAGTGTGCCCTTGGCTACTGACCAATGATTCCTGCATAGAGGAGTCGGTCTGAGTGTTGATAACAGAGGGGCTCGTGCAACAGTATTTTTTAAGGCTTTTGAACCGCTCATCAAGGTGTTAGGCAGGTTGAGTTACCTGGGCAACTGCAGCTTTGTGTTTCTTCATCAACTCATTCATGTCCTCCTGATCCTCCTCCATACGAGACTGCAGGTCGTTCTTCTCTCTCTGCAGACGGCTGACCTGCTCTTCCAACTGAAGCACGAAGAGAGAAGGAAACACACACACTTTAGTATAGAGTGACGGGATTTATTCATGAGCTATTGAATATGATAAATGGTTATTAGCTGGCCGGGCCGTGGCATTCCTGGAATCTCATCTAATGGCAATGAAACACAATCTGGACGGAAGTTCTGGCTGGAGGATGAAACCAATTGGAGATAATCAATTGGCTCATTTAGGCAGGGAAAAGTGCAGCCAGTGCAGCATACTGGTGATGTCCTATTTAGAGTTCATCCTCTGTGTTCAGAGGGGGAGGGGGGGACTCAGGCCCTTAATATGCAATCTCTAATCTGAGACATTTACAAGACCTTCCCTTGCCATAAATGCAGCAATTAACAAGTAAAGCAAAGGCACACAGCACTCTGTGTGTCATCCCCAGAGACACAAACATCCTCAGTCTACGAGTCTGAAATGCAGACAGTGCTCTCATGAGACAGCCATTAATGAGCAGATGGAGGGGAAAAAAAGCATTCGACAAAGCTTATTTATCCATTAGAGCAAAATGTTGAAATCAGATATATGCCAAAGGGCATTTATTATTCTAATATGCCACCATGGCTTGATGATGTGCACATATTGATGCAAGAGCCCTGCATTTTTCGAAGAGTGCAAATTTGATGGACAAAAGCCCTCCATTAATTAAACACTGCTTGTTGTTTTTTGGTTTAATTTGCTCATCAAAATAAGGGTAGAGAAAGGTTTACACAAACAATTTCTCTGTTATCAAAACATCTGCTATGAAAAAAGAAAGGGTCGGTATATTGATTATGAACACATAAAAACATATTGTGTTAGAAACATATGCAGAACTGATTGGTATTTAAGCTAGCTCAAGCAAATAATACAAATACATCCTATGTTGCGCCCTCAGGACACACAGCTAACAGATGTCAAAACTCACCGATATCTTAACTTTGACCACGTCCTCCATTTGGATATGCAAGTCCTCTATTTCAATCTCCATGCTCTTTCGAGCCTTTACTGCCGCCGCGCAAGTGAACTCTGACTCCTCCAGCTGTGAGAAACAGGAGGAAGGAAAAGATACCAGGGCGGAGGAGGTGAGGGACAAACATTAGTAGGCCAAGATCAAGGATCTATCCTGCATATGCAGAGGAATAAAACCAAAGTTCAAAAAGTGTGTTTCTTGTTGTATCAGTACGTGCATCACACTTTCAAACCACCATCTGCTGAGACACAGTAAGTGTTCAATAGAGCGGCATACTTGATTTTTGAGCTGGGCGATCTCCCTCTTGCTGGGGGCGTTACTCTTCAGGTGGTCCAGCATAATCTGTGCATCAGCCAGAAGGACTTTGGTTCTCTTCAGGTCTTTCTTCAGCCTCTTCTCTGTCTCCACATCCCTCTGGCTCACCTGAAAGAATATTGTTGGACATATTCAATTTTTTTATCCTCCTTCAAACCCTATAGCACCTCTCAAGACTCAAAAGCAGTTTCTTTCCAATCAAAAGAAGTGCCACACACTAAATGGCACACACTTAACTGCACTGACAGAGACCAGAGGCAGAGTGATGGAAGTACCTGGTCCTGGGTGTTGAGCAGTTTGGACTCCAGCTCTCTTCTCTCACGCAGCACTTTCTGCTTGTCTTCATACTCCTCCTCCAGCTGTACCTCCATCTGTTTCAGCTGCAGGACACATGAGCGGCGTGTCAGGATGCACAAACAGATGATCGGCGATAAACAAAGTCAGACATAACACAACATCGACCATCCTGTTAGACATGGCTACACGCACACGTCAAAGATGCATGGATCTCCCATGGGAAGATCTGCTGGCCTCAACATAGCTTTCAAAATAAAATATTTTATTCTATTCTAATATCAATACAAAGACAAACAGTATTTGTATTCTAATTTAATTTATACTTTCTTCTGATGAGAAATGAGAAATAAGCTGGGCTATGCAAAAATCTGTTGTACAATGAACTACATCACTTGTTTGCGAATACAAATGTGTATTTCTCCTCAGTGCTGCCTTGACCAGGCCTGATTAATTGTTAAAGGTTGTGTTTAGGAAGACTTGCACAAATGTAAGAGAGGCAATGAGTAGCGCCTACCTTCTTACTGCAGGACCGCCTAATCTCCTCTACCTCTTCATCCTTACTCTCAAACTCTTTAGAGTGGGTCTGCCGCTGCTTTTCCATCTCCATCTCAAGCCGCAGCTTAGCCTGAGTATATGGTGATGACAGACACATACAACAACACATAAAACACATAAATGCACAAACCAAACAAGAATCTTTTGGTTTTCTTCCAAACAGAGATATCAACCATCTGTCAAAAATGAGAGACTCTTATAAAATGATTTTTTAAACAAAATGTATATAACATGATGGTAGTTTTGAAGGATATTATAGTAGAGGGGATTTTTTATTTTGTTAAAGGACTTACAGAATTATACTTCAGAGTCTGAAACACTGAATAGTATGACATAAGCAGCTTTTAGCAGTAAAAATTCAAACATTGCTCCATAGTGGTATGAAATACCACAAATGCAACAACCCTGTACCTGCTCCAGCATCTGGATGGTTCCAGCCTGTTCATCCAGCTCCTCCTCTTGGTCTTTCACCTTGGCTTCCAGGTCACGAAGTTGCTTCTTGACCTTGGACAGCGATGCTTCATCCTTAGACTCCTGGGAGGACAAATCCTGTAGCTCTGCCTCCAGCTGCTGCACCTTCACATTTGCCGCGCACAATTCAGTGTCCTTGTCCTGCAGGCAGAAGAGACACAGTAAAGCGCGCATCTGGACCAGCCCAGTTATGTCAGATGGAGCAGAGAGACCAGACGCGTAGTCCCGAGAGAGGACATCTGAAGTATGTAGCGTAAAGTAGCTTACCTGCAGCTGCTGGTGGAGGTTAAACATCTCACCAGTCATTAAGTCTTTCTCTCGAGCCAGCTTTTCCTTTATGGTCCTTTCTCTTTGTACCTCAGCCTGAGCCTGGTTCTGCTCCAGGTCAAATCTGGAAAGTACAAAAATGCAAACATATGGATACAGCTCAGCAAAATGTTGATTGTACATAATACTGGTTAATATGTGTCAGTTCACAGAAGGCCGAAGGTTACAGGAGATGTGGTAGAAAAATCAAGTCAATTTGTCATCATAAATTGTCATGGTTTTGTGTTGCAAAGTAGTTCTGTATAAAATGTATAACATTTTAAAATATTGAGCATGCTAACACAATATCTAATCCTAACTCCTGGTGCTTTTGAGCTTGCGAGGCTATCCACGAAACAGAGCCCAACATTAGTTCAGCGCTACCTCTATTTCAGCCTCGGCTGTTATCTCCTTCTATTAGCCATCAATTTACAATTGGGTTGTAATAATGTGCAAAATGTTTTCTTCAATTGTGTAGGGCAGAAACACTTATGGTTAGTGAACTTAACAGCTAAGTGTTTCATGCTGTCAACTCGCTGTAATTCCCTGTTTTTCTCTCTGAAGCGCAGCTGAAAATAATTTCACCCACAGAGCATCTTCAATTAGCCACAGGGGAGAGATCACATTCTGCCACAGCGATAGCTTCTCAAGTGCTTAAAGTCTGAGTCATTTTCTCAGCTAATGCAATTCCACAGATTACAGAACATTTCAGTCACTATTCAAATTAAAGAAAAATGTTAGTGTTCTGCTGAGTTGGTCAGAGTGTCTGCGCTCGGCCTTCCAAAGAGAGGACAAAGGAACAATATGTTCACTGTAATGTGTGGAAAGAAAGAAAGAAAGAAAGAAAGAAAGAAAGAAAGAGAGAAAGAAAGAAAGAAAGAGAAAAGAAAGAACTGACTTCCTCTGTTTCTTCTCCAGATCATGGTTGCGGCTCTGTAGGCCCTCCAGGTGAAGCTTGGTGTCCTGCAGCTCGGCCGTCAGTTTCTGGCACTTCTTCTTCAGCTGCTGCACAGAGCGCTGCACATCCTCATTATCTGTCTGCAGATCAGCCAGCTGCAGTGTGCATACACATACACACACACAACGAAACACACATTTTTGGTATTATTTTACAACAGTTTAATGCATATCATTTTTATTACATTTATATAACTAACTGGCCACAAGTGTGTGCTAATAAAGTTTAAATGGTTAAATATTAAACATTTCTTGCCCTTCTCTCAAGATGCCTTTTGCCCTGCTGCTCCGTGTCCAGCTTGTCATCAAACTCCTGCTGGAGTTTCTTTTTGGTGAAGTCCATTTCACGCATTGCTCGGTTGTATTTTATTCGCCACTCACCTCCTAGAGGAAAGACATACAATTCATACAATGTCTGTGTGACATTTGGGTGTCTCCTGCCTTTAATGAAGGCCTCGCCTCGTATACAGATGAAAAGACTCAAAAGCTTAGAAATGATGGATGCGGTGGATTATGGAGTGTACTGTACTGGCTGCGATGGTTATCACATTCAAGGGCTGAAATAATATAATCTTTCAGGAAATAAAACTTCTTTCATCAAATCCTGACCTCATGAGGTCAAAAAATTCGACAGAAAACTACAAAGCAGCCTTAGAGTTTCAACTCTAATCTTGAATAAACCTGAGGTAAGAATTCAGAGCACACCACAATAGTAGTTAGAGAAGGACATGTCTAAGTGGCACTTTCCACAGTTCTTAGCCGACCCTAATTCTGGAGCTGTCAGAGGCTATCAGAACTATAACAGCGGCTAGGCAGACCTACAGGTTCAGGTTCATTTCCAAGCCTTATCATTTTAGAGGCTGTCCATTTCTCCTTCACATACCAACACCGGCTCCTCCATCAGTGCTGCTCATTAGCATATATATAGCATAATGACAACTTGCAGGGCCACCGGCTCTGATCCCAACGATTATTTTCTCATTCATCTAAGAATTCTGATATGCTCTGTAATGGCTTGTCTGCTGAGGTGGGTTGAAGGGGGGGCTGAGAAAGTAGGGGAAAAAATAGTCTCATGGACAATATGCTCTCAGCGGGAGCTCTCTTACCCAGCAGGTGGAGACCAATCAGCAAC
Organism: Morone saxatilis; assembly: GCF_004916995.1. Taxonomy (NCBI): domain Eukaryota; kingdom Metazoa; phylum Chordata; class Actinopteri; family Moronidae; genus Morone; species Morone saxatilis. The sequence goes on along the minus strand of NW_023339763.1, from coordinate 17,529,237 downwards.
AGGCATTAGTTGTATGCCTGGGATAGAACATCTTAATCCCCTAGCGGTAAATCCCAAACTTGGAAAATATACTTAATAGCATTATGCAAGACGTGACCAAGTCTCAGTGCCATGTCTCCTGCTGAAACAGTTGAACAAAGCCACTAATTCCCGCAGCTACAATTAGTCTAAAGGAGATTTTTCAAACTGTGCACATAATGCCGGTATGAACGGTTCAGTAAGTTTTGCCTCTGACCCGAGCTGACATGCCCATTAAGCAGGTGAATGCACGCTGCTGCCAATGACACAAAGTACAATTAATTAGGCAATTAAAAACAAATGTTTAAAAACACAGATGACCAAGATTGTGATTCCAAAGAGAGAGAGAAGTCACTGCGAGTCACATCTATCAAATTTGTTCTTAGTCAAATTTTGGGCTTAGAATTAAATACATGGATGGATGGTCACCTCTAAGAGACAACAGGCAGTTTGTAACTCAACTAACCAGCATCATCATCATCGTCGTCGTCCATCTCCCCGTTGAGTTCTGATGTTTTCATGAGCCGAGCTTCCATCACCTCCATCTCCTGTGATTCTAACTGTTTCTTCATTGCATCAAACTTGGCCTATAATGCACAGATTCCCACATCAATCAGAAAAGGCGTGTGACAGTCACATTAAAATCTGAAATTTTGAAATATCATGATGTTACAGTGCATATTAATATCAGTAAATATATATATATGCCTGTAGCTCTTTCATGTCCTTCTCCAGGCGCAGTCTCTCTGATGTCTCAGTCTCCAGCAACTGGGACGCTGACTCACTAGTGCTTCTCTCATCAGCCAGTTCTGCCAACAAGTCTGCGATCTGGACACAAACACACACAGAGACACACACAGGGTGTAATGCAAAACTAAAATCAAATCTTTAACTGAAATGAAAAAGTGCAACTCTATCCCCAATCCCAAACACCATCCTCCCGGCATGCACTGTCACAGGCGAAGGGACCCACCCTGCTCTCCAATCGATCCGTGTTCAGTCTCAGCTCATTTCGCTCTTTCTCCACTCTCTCCAGTTTCGATTTCTGCTGCTGTATCTCCTCCTGGAGCACAGAATATAGCTATATAGTTGCATGTAATATATACAGGTAAAACTGTGATATATAAAGCATTACAAGAAATATCAAAAATAAATAACAGGAAGCTCCATGCTGCAGTGGCAGGTAGTGCATTTTGAAAGTGGACATCAGAAAGGTCTGCTCACATCTTTGCCTCGCATCTGCTCCTCAGTGAGCTGGACCTTAATGAGGGGCTGGACTGTGGTGAAGAGCTTCCACCATGGCCAGTCCTTCACCCCACGGTTCTTGTTGATGTTTTTCTGGATGCAGCGGATTGCTAGATCCTGAATCTAAAACACATACGGAGAAGCAGTCAGCCGAGATGAACTCATACGAGAATGCAGGTGTTTCGTGTAGTTTACACACACGGATACAAAGATTGAGTCGGTGGTAGTGTAATATTAATGTAATTACTTAGAACTGTCTTTGTAAATTGATCTCATGAACAAATAAGCTTCATATGTTTGCTTCATAATCAAGATTACGGAGATAATAATTGTTTTACTGCTAGTATACGGTGGTAAACACAGCATATGGAAACAAATGGTTTGAATGCAGTGTAATGCACAGGTATCATAGGGAGGCCATGAAGTCCATGAAACATAGCCAGAAAATTAGGAAAATCTTAATTACTCACTGGAATTAATATCATCTACTGTTACCATATCATCCTCAGCACCGCTGAACAATATTTGAAAAACATTTCATTCCTCATTCTTGGGTTATATTGCCTGTGTATGGGCTAGCAGCTATCCCAGGACTTGCCAGCCTCCTCTGGAGAGTTTCTGCGGAGTGTGTTCCAAGGCTGGAAGCTAATTTTTGATTAATTAAATCAAACATGTTGGCAGCTAATTCCAAGTATTACACATTTTCCATGCTGCTTATGCATGAGGCTCTCTAGCAGCAGCAGATTATGGGCAAACCCAATTAGAGCAACACAATTCTCAGCATCAGGTACATTTCGCCCTGAAGGTACTCTCTATGACCAATTAGGATTTGTCACACAGTGAAAGCCTTAACATGGAGCAAAATGCAGCGAATCTTTGACGGAAGATTTAAACAGATCTCACTTGTCATATTTAGTCCAAAATGAATAGAAAACAAACAAAAGATTATAGTACACGAACACCGTGGATAAACATTTTGGTATTCATATCACATTAAGAGGATGTGACAACTGTAAAACGCTGTAATGTGAATTAGGATTGTGAGCCAAGATTAAGACAAAAACATCTTTCCCTATTCTCTTCTTCAGTGTCATTTTCATTAGAGTTAGATGTGTTTTATATGTGTTTTATGTATGCAGACATCTGAGTGCTGGGATATATTACTGCAGCACCTTCTGATGCCATGTCTGAAGCGAACACATTATATGTTCAGTTTCTGGGGATTTCTTCACCATTAAATAATGCCTTGCTGAAGGGCATCAGCTCTGTTTGCATGTACGGCCTAATCAGGAACCTATTGTTTTGTCAAGCCTGGTTCATTATTGTGATACTATCAAATGACATTTCAACTACATGAACTACATTTCTAATTCATTCTGTGAACTCTACTCCAGCATGGTTAAACTAAAGTAGTAATGTAAAAATTCCTTCCCTATCTATGTTATGTAACTGCAATTTTTGCCTCTTTTAGGTGACAGGAGTGAAAATGACTCATCCTCAACATTTATTGTGTGTGATTTCAAAATGGTTGGAGACCAATTAAATACAAAATAGGATGAGGGCTCAATATTATGTTGTTTTTCCTCTGCAACTATCCTGTTTTTTTCACAAATGATACTGATTTGTAGGCATTCTATTATCTCAACCAGCTTGAAAAATAGTGCATATAGCTGCCGTTAACGGAAACGAAACCTCCCCAGAGGGAAAATAAGCACAGACCCCCACAGGGGTTACACTAAGCCCCAAATGTTTACAACGTCTGGCTCCGCCCCTGTTTCAAAGATCTATAATTCTACCTGTTACTTAGCTTGGCGTTAAAAAATGTAATGAGTTCACACTATACAAAGAAATTTGCCTCATACCAATGCAGAACCCATCCATGCCTTTAGAGTGGGGGGTATTCATGTTTCTTCAATATGGAACTGGGATTGCATGTTTGAAATGAATGAGATATCCTGTAGAATCCCCTGTCTGATAAAGGTATATCTTAACATTCAGTGAGCACTGCTACACTGAAGGGAAAAGGTTCAAATGAATATGTATGGTATTACTGGGCTAAAGCTAGCTTTACACAGATTTCAATGCAAATAGCTAAAAAAAAACATTTGTAGGGTACCTGAAGGACAAAACTCCCAATGCGGTAAGTGCCTGCTGAGGCAAAATAACAGACATTTAAAATGTCAGGTTGTCCCCTTGAGGAGACAGTTGAAAGAGGGGGGAAAAAAACAAGAAAAATTGTGGTTTTGTCATTTAATGTCACATGGTCTTGGCACGAATTCACAAGGGTAATATGCCAGGGAATATCAGTCAACGGAACTTGTGACTTTCTGTCACAGCCATATACATCAACCAGCAAGTGTCTGAGAGGCTTCACCAGAAACTCATCCGCACTGTTCCAGAGGCAAATTATCGTCTACTGTACCTGCTAAGACTTGATACTTAGAGACAATGGAGACCAATCAATTTTTACAAACAGATAACAGGGTAACAGCAAGGGCGCAATTGGATGTTATTATACCATGATTATTCTAAGATTGAACAGCATCACTCTGTAAATCTTCTACATAGAAAGAAGGAGAGATGGAAATCACTCAATAATCCACCACAGCCCTGATTCTGTTCCATTACTCTGGTGCCAACTAATTGAATCAGGAATAACATAAAAAAGAATGAGATTCAATACCCTTCAGGTATTCATCGCAAGAAGGGACCATACATGTTGAATACTGTATATCAACCGTTGAATAGTAATAAATCCAACTCTATCTGACACTACTGACTACTACTACTGTTAAAAGCTTAGACTTATATTTTAAGATTTTTGAAATTGAGTTCAAAAAAGCAAAACTAATAAGCTTTGTATGACCTGTCAAATTATTCTATTATTGGAAATATTGGAGGTAAAACACTTAATTAGAGAAGTCATAGTACTAAATGTTTAGAAGCAAAAGAGCTCAGCCTGAATGGCTTTTTTAACCAAATATCTTATCCGTCAGCCTCTGTTAAAAGTTATTTTGACTGAACTGTGGGAATGACTAAAAGGCCTGATTTATAATTTCATGAGGGGACATTTTTTGCTCAGAGAGAATCCCTTCAATTTGTAACTGAAGTACGTTCACTCTCATGTCTATCCATGAAATATAAGGCTACAGTAGCTTAGCTCATAGACTGCAAACAGGGAGAAATATCTAGCCTGGCTCTCTCCAAAGGTAACAAAACTGCCTACCAGTGCTTGTAAAGCTTGCTATACCTTGTTTGTTTAATCCATACAAAAACCGCAGTGTAAAATCGACACTGGTTCTTGCCCGACACACACAGAGACAGGCTGGTTCTTTCCCCTTGTTTCCGACTGCACTTTTTAATTTCACACTTTTCCTGCTGGGGATGAAAAAATACATTAAATTGAATTGATTTTATTGAATTATGAATCTGGGTTTGACTGTGAGTAGCAGAAACAGAACTTAATCTCATTATACAACACTGTGTTGTTAAATCTACCTTGTAACCTTGTAATGTACATAATTATGTGCACAGTTTAAATAAGCCGCAATACTGGATCATTGTATAGCCCTGAGTTGATAGAATCTGGGGTCGTTCTGATCACATTCATAATTGCATGTTGCATCTTTGCTTATTCCAACCTGAATTGAGTTTTTAAGCAATAAAGGTACAATAAGATAAAACAAAAATCAAGACGTATCTTTCTATTATAGATACATATGCAAAAGATAGGGGACATATGGGGGCAGAGGGAAAAAATACTTCTTTGCTAATGGATTTTGTAATTGCACGGTTGCCTAGCAATTTTGAATTTCTTCAAGTTTAAGCAGATTATGAAGCACTAAGCTCTTAGCCTGCTTCTTTGTGTGAATAATGACCTTTGAACTTAACAGAGAAAATAAATTGGCCTCTCTTGCTTCCCCATTTTCAACCAAAATCCATTACTCAAACTCTTATAGTAAAAACAGTAACAACTGAAGAGAGCTGGAAGTCCAGTAATATAAAAGGTCATATTGATTTACCTTATTACAAAGACGTCAATTTAATGGTTTCACTGGCATCATACACAAGTGAACAACATATCTACTCACTAACAGCATGTCATACAGGATGGAGAGTAGCAGTGTTGATTCTGTTTCTGCTGGTTCATCACTAGCCAGCTGAAGCGGCACATTCACTTAAATAGTAATCACAGAGAGGGAGAAGGACTGCGGGGTTCCATACATCACAAGCGGACATGTATGAGGTCCAGTGAGATGGACCCATCACATGCTGGGAGAAAAATGGAAGATGGGTGGAGCAGATGGGTGTGTGAGTCAGCAGCACGTCTGATAAGGCTTCATTTAAGGGGAGCGGTTTGATAAAATGCAACATAAATGGACATGTCACTATCAAATATCCCCCTGGGGGAGCTGATTGGATGGATTACAGTACAAGAGAGAGTGTGGTAAGGGCAATAGATTTAGAGAACACATTTATAATTAGTTGAAGATTTACAGCAGAGCTGGTTAGATCTACCCCAAGAGCAGAGCAAACAGGCAATAAAATTAGCTCTGAGCGAGGAACTCTCAACTCCTGGTGGACTCCTAGGCAACAAGGCCCCTTATTCTTCATCTACTTTATTAAAAAAAAACAGCTAAGCAACAAAATGGACCTTGATACTTACTTTGTTTGATTTCAGAAAAGTATCACATTTATTTAAACATTTGTAACCTGTGTCTTTTAATATAATAAAGTGAATCCGTTCTCAGTGTGACATCTTGCCTACCTTTCTCTTCTTGAAGGCTTGCCGTGCCAGGTAGCCTCTACAGGCAGCTTGGAACAGGGTTAGATTACGCTTGGTCTGCTCATCCCTCTGTTCCTCCAGCTTGGCCAAGGTGCCAGCTCTGAAGAATAACTACAGCAAAACACACACATAACATCAAATTAATGTATTAGAAAAAGATACAATTATTGAGACATCATGTAATGTCTATTTTAGCCAGGGGGGACAATAGATTTAGAAACCAGCCTTTGGTGTGAAGTACAAGAGTAAAATGAAAACAAAACTGAGTTAAAAAGTCAGTAAGTGCACGGAAGCAGCAAATCAATAAGAAGCAGTGTAATCCATGGACAAGTGAGCCTTATCTAAGTGAGAAAGCTGTGATTAAGTTATTATCTCGGACAATCAGCCTTGTCTGTATCTAATCTAGGCCAAAGGTAAAACACGAGTAAACAGGCAATGGAAAGCAGATCACGTCACGGCCTGCCTATACTTCAGAGGGATTAGGTGCTGTGAATGCATTCCAGATATGATGGCAGTAGGCTATTAAAATGGATGGGCGATGGACTGTCTCCACCCAAGGTCTCTCTACACAAGTCCCAGCGCTTTATAAATTACCAAACCCATATGTGATCTGTTAACAAAGCAGAAGATGGAAATGATGGAGCAGCTCCAGTATGGGAGTCTGCAAAAGGGGAGCAGGGACCACATTCAGTGACATCAATAAACCTTGCTTTTAATACTGCTTACTCAGGCTTGAGCAGAAGCGTTCGTCACCGTCAGATGCATGTGTTACGCTCTAAAATGTATGCAGCAATGTTGTTTTTAGACATGTGGCTATCTCTAATGGCAGGTTGCTGTAAGGTTATTTGGGGCTGGTGTAATTTGCATGCAAGTGAGGCAGGTTGCTAAGGAAGCCACTGGAATGCTTTGTGAATGGCCAACTGTGCTTGTCTACTTCTAAGCCCATTTCACACTCCAAAGTGTGGTGCCATGTGAAGCTGCCTCCAAACCAGTCTTGTGTCATGTGTTTTAAAAGGGCACATATCTAGGTGCAAAAGTTCCACGTTTTTTGTACATTATTGTTTCCTTTGATTTCCTTCTTGGCTGATGGCCACTTTTCCGGCTGATAGGATTAGACCTCAGTGTGCCAGACAGTGTTTACTGTGATTACTTTACAACGGTCGTGGTGAAAAACAAAGAGGGCCATCAGTTGCGAGAATTTGCTCTAATGACCTGAAGAGAAAGAGGGAATTACGGTTGCACAGTCGGGCAGGGTGGAGACATGCCTCTCGTGTAGCCACTGGCTAAAAGAGTGGAAGAAAAGGTGAGGCTTGGCAACTGTCCAAAAAAGGATGGCAAGCAAACCTCAAAGAGGGACAGGTGTAGTGAAAGACACACTCCCCCAGACAGCAAGTGTCTTTAAAATAAATAAATAAATACAAGGATAAAAAGAGCCATGTACTGCAGCTCTGTGCTCAGAGGAGTGAAACTGGCAGCGATTCACAGCAAAGGTTTTTTCAGTCATTTTAAAGCTGTTCATTTGTTTAAGTGTGCTGGCATTACTCACCCTACTCAGACCCATGTGGTAACTGCTCTTCTCCAAATCCAAGGACTCCAGTAGCTCCTCCACGGCCTGGGTAAAGGCACACATGTACACAAACATACACACACTTAAGTCTTTCAACTGCTGGATCCAGTGGGAACTTCTACTGACACAGCAACACTTCAGTAGTCCGCAGTTCCTCTAAGTTGCCATGCTGAACTAATGGTACAGTGCAGTTTCCGCTCTTCTATCACATCCATTCCCGGCTGGATTTTGTTTTGGAAGTAAGTCAGTAAGCACAGGGAAAAGTTTGGCTCTTCAGAAGCTCCCATCCCCCTACTACAAACCAATTACTAGTCCACCCAGAATCCACCTGCTCCTGGCTTATTCCTCATGACCCCCTAGTGGTCTTGGCTCTCTTGCAGCTTTGAACATATAATGCCTATGCATACTGTAGGTACACCATCAGCCAGCCTGGGGCCTCTCCCTGACCATCTACCAGCCTGTGCATACTGTAGGTGTATTGTTGTCTCAGTCTCTTCTCTCTACTTGAGCCTGCAGCATGAAAGACCACATCTAGATTACACCAGGAGAGGTTTGCCACAAGTACTGAGGGGCTCTTGTTTGCTAGTGTTTCCACAGAAACTCAGCCCCAGTGTGGAGACACAGGGGAAAAGAGCTTTTCTCTCCCTTAACCCCATTCTTTCACTCTCTCTCTCATTTCACTCTAGAAACAAACTTTTGTATTCTTTTTCTCCCCACTGCACAAAACCAGTTCCTCTCACCAATGCACAGCACGCCCTCACTGATAGTTAACTTTTAACAAAACTCACAATTTCTTCTAAAGGTTTTTTTGTTTTGTTTATTGTTCATAAATTTAAAATAAAAGCCACAAAGAGGTAAAGCACCCATGCTGTCAAGGCAACAGGGGGAAAAAATGTGGCAACTAGTTTCCAATGCACACATTCCAAAAAAATGATAAGTACTGGAATGGTTATTTGTGGCTTTAAATGTAGTACTTTCTAAGCCAAAGTACTGCTCTGCCTCTTTAGCAGGCATGATACTGATAAGGTTAAGTTGATTAGATCATTACAATGGCTCTGATGAATGAGGGTTTATTTCTCTGTCAGTTGGCTGCTGACAAATCAGGGGCAGATGTAATGAAGCTGCCTCCTCACAACATTAATCTTCGCTGTGCTTGGCCCACTGGCAGAGCTGTACATTTTCCTCTCTCGTTGATTGACTTACTCTCTTCTCGTCCTTCACAATGTAATTCCTCCCATGCTTCTTGGTCAGGTGCGGTGCCAGCACATCAAAGCGTCGTCGGAACTCAGAGAAGACCAAGTGATCGGGGTAACCTGTGAAGGTCAGTATTGAATAACAACATTATTTTCTGGGAATGTTCGCAGAGTGTAACAGATATTTTGGGAAGGACACAATGGAGATTTTTTTGTATTTGGACAGGGAGGTCTGTGTTTCTACGCCTGTCCTTAGAATGTGATATTAGCAGCTGTCTTACCTTGCCTGTAGATCCGGAGAGAATCGAGCAGCTTGGAGCCACGCAGCTGAGCACGGAGCAAGGCCACATCCAGCTGCATTAAGCCAGGATCTCCAGTCTCCCCTTGAGCTTCACATTCCCCTCCTTTGAACAGGGATCCACTCAGAGCCTTGAGGGCATCTGCCTTGGGCAATATGCAGTGAACAAAGTGAATCCTGGACCTCCGCACCATATCAAGTAGAGCATCCTGGAAAGGTAAGAGCACAGTAAGGGACTCCGGTAGGAACAGGCCAATACCCAGTGCAAAATCTTCCACTAGATGTAATCAATAGCTCGATTTCTTTACTTAAAACAACCAAATGCTAAATATTCACTGTACAACAACACTGGAAGGTAGATAATAAAAAATGATTTCTTCATCTCAATTTGTAAAGTCTACCTTTAAGTGTGTTTCTTTATACTGTATACTGTAAAAGCTTAATGTGGACTTCCATATAGGGCTAATGGCTTCAGTTTTTACCAATTTGTGTTGAGAAATATGCAAATTTTCATGTTAATTTAATGTCCTTAATCATCCAAAGGTTGTTTCCTGCTTTAAGAAAGTATTTGGTTTTTTTTGTTGCTACTTTAATTTTAAAGTACCAGGTTTGGGGAACAAACAACCCAGTATTATTAATATATTATAGTTATTACATTGGATGAGTCTACACCTCATGGATAACATCTCTAACCATATCTTTATTATTTATTTGCCAGAACAATGTGTAGATGTTGTAGAAAGCAAGAGTTTTCAAAATAGTATGGCATTGGAATTAACAAACTTTGGATGTGAACGTAATCCAGGGTTTTGCAGAATCATCCAATAACAATGATCTTGTCAGGCAATAGGGTTGGAAGCAAAATAGCTGCAGAACTATTCGGATAGCAGAGTACCACCAGGGCAAAAATAATTTTCAAATCCGTCTCTGGGTGCAAGCCAAATACTGGCCTTCATCCCATCCATTTTCTTTACAGCTGCATTAAGCAATTTGTGAGTGCTATAGGGTCCAAAGTACACTACAAGACAAATTCACAACTAAGAGACTTGATATACTCATCACACCAACCTATTTGTGGCTCTGAATGCATAAAAACAAAAACAAACAAACACATAAAAACAGACTCTAACTGATTGATCAGTTCCATCCTCTCCTCTCACCACTTGAAGCTTTATCTGGATGCACAAGGACTTCTTTTTGATAGCAGCCACCCCTGTGGTGAAGGTCTTCCTCATGCTAGTGGCCCGTCGCAAGGACAGCTGGGAAACACCTTCAAGGCCTGCAATGGAACCGGACAGAACAGTGGCTCCAGCCGCTCGGCTCATGAACAATGAGCTGATGATCTTCCTGCAAGAGACACATCACTTTAGCCGAAGGTTTGATAAAAATCAACATAAGTAATACTTCATGCAACAGCTCCCCAAAGATAGACTCCTCCTGCGTGATGCTTACTTCTGGGAGTCCTGCAGGAGGCTTGTAGCGTTGGTGGAGGCAGGATTCTGCTTGGCGTAGTTGAGCCACCCGCAGGCGTCGTACTCCACCCAGTCAGTCCCGTGACTGTGGCCCAGCAGGAAATGATTATCCTTTTCGCTCTTCAAGAGGAAAGTGTGACCTGATGTAAATGGTAGTAGAGGTAGTGTGAGGCTCATTTTACACATGCCGCAAGATGACCAAAATGAACAGTCTCCTTCAGGAGCTCAGGAAAATGTTTATACAGTCGGCATGAAGGGTTTAAAGCTAGCTAATTCTGCTTCTGGTATGTACAGTCTGCCACAAACCTGCATAAACTTTACTGATACAGTGATAATAAAAGACGATCTGCTCACAACCTGGCTGTTCAAGGTGTGTGTAAAAGTGTGACAAAATAGAGAGAAAAGCTCAAATCTGGGATATATGAATGAGAAGCTTTTGGTTGTTTTTTTGTAAGGCCTTCTATTAGTTCTACTAGAAAAAAAAATTTAAGTTGTAACCTACTGGTCAACCTTCCAGATAGTGCTTTGCGTACATTCTATTAAATCAATATGACTATAATTCTATTACCATTCTCCATGATACAATACAGTTTATTATGAGTGCAATCATCAATAAACCTGTAGCAAGAGTTGGCAAATACTGTGAAAGAGAGAGTAAAGAATTGTTTCTCTCTCACAAATGATCACAAATTGCATGTAATATTTCATGCCATTAAAACAGAGATTAAAGTTCAAACAGAGCATGTTTATCTACACCATGTTATTGGTTTAGCAACATCATCACTGTTAATGTAATATTATATTTGGATTTAATATGAATATCATTTGTTTTATTTTTAAAAATCACTGGAATTTTTCAAATAAGAATTTTTCTGTCCATTTCTTTAAAAACCAATAGTGGGCGATCGACTAAAATGCTTGCCCTGCTTTGTATTAGCATCATGTCTGAGTTGTGTGGGTATGTGTGTCCTCTCCTTGCCTTTACTCTCGCCTTCAGCAGGTCCGTAGTAGCTAAAGAGACGTCCCAACAGGGTTTCCTCTGATCCCCCAGGCTGCAGCGCCTCCTCCTCCATCAGCCACAACAGGCCCCGTGCCTCATCTGTTCGCACTGTCCGTACCTGTCAAGCAAACACACATACACACACATAGACACACACGCACAGAGGTTAAAGGTCCCGCAATCTTAGTGTAGACACAGCATGCTCTGTTTTACCTTCAGTCATTCAGGAACGATAGTACATAAGTAGAAATGATTGTCCAAAATAAACTTAAGGCCCTGAATTTGACCGTCTTTACTATTATGTACAAAAACGATTCTATTTTACCAAAACTTCCCCATACATGAGTAACAAATCACCTTGCCACAAGGACATCTAGATTGCTTTAACACACTGATGAATCAGAGAATGTTTCTGCCTTTATCCACCTCCTGGGTACAAAAAAGAAATATATTGCTAATTATGAAAGATTCTGAAAAGCATCCTTCAAATGCTGAGTGCTGGCCTCTATAGTTGGCGTTTCCTTAAATATTTTGCTCTACGGAAATATATGTAAAAGTAGAGCACTGTACTGTATGTTTTCCAAGTATGAGCCGGTTGTGACAGGCCTGATAGTAATAGTAGCGTCAGAAATTAAAGTTTCAAAAGCGTTTTGGCTCTCGGCACCCTCGAGCAGTTGCTGCGCTAATGGCACCATCAATTTAGCTTTTCCGTTTAATCGAAATGGAAACAAAAAGGGGTTCATGAATACGAAGTAAGGCGGGGGATAAGGGATTAAAAAGTAATACAATTAGTATTACAATTAGTGTGAACAACAGCGAAGAAAAAAAAAACCTCTCCAGCACTGATGCTGATGGAATAAGTGCGTAGGAAAGGTTTTTGTTGTGCCCCTGTATGATACCAGAGTTAAATGTGACTTAATTGGGCAGTGCAACTTTACTTTGATACGCCTCACGAACTGAAAAGCACATTTGATTTTTTTTGTACTGAAACTTTCGCCTAAGTTTCAATGACGCACTTTTCGTCCAGAGACCCTGAATAAGCTACTATTGTTCATGGATGAGCTCTGAGGTGCACTGAGGTAGCCAGCTCGGTTAGCATGGCTAATGCCTGAATCCACCCTGGAGGCAGTAAACCAAAAACTGTCACACTGGAGACATCTTTATCAGCAGTGCACACTACACTGACTTCAAATACAACACAGTTTGGAGGAGACATATGACAACTATGGCTACTAAGGCTGTTTGCGATAACGGACATCTGAGCTACAACAGGAGAAAAGAAATATCTGAGTGAAAAACAAATCTTTGATATCAGCAGATCTTCAGAGTTGAATTAAGAAATGACTTTGAAGAATCAGTGTTTTCTTCCCCTTTGGTTTTTATTGTGATGTACTACAGTTCATTGCTTCTGATGACATTCCCGTTAGAGCGGGGACCCTTTAAAAAGTAAAGCACTCAAAGCAAAACACATTGGAATTATACCAAAGTGATCTATGACTCTCTAAACTCTGCCATTTCTGTTTCCATGGTGCAGATCACAGGCTGCAAAGGCCAAACATCGATTTTCTTTCTTGAAGTCAATTCTCTAACCTTTCTTTTCCTGCTCCTACCCTCTCTGTTGAGCCTCTGCCAAACACCTTTCAATATTTAACAAAGAAAACTTCTGATGCTAAAAGATGATATTCATTGTTGTGCCCTGAGATTACCATGTGAAAACAGATCATGAAAGGGATGCAAGTCCCTTAGGTGTTCTAAGAAAACGTTCAGAGGGAAGTTATTATACTAACACAGGGTTGCTTGAAAATATCCAGACATTTGAGACAGAAATGAAGACACATTAAAGGACTGAACTTACCAGGGCTTGGCTGGAGGCTTGGTCTACCACTGCTACAGACAGAGATGTGCTGCACTCTGTGTCATCTAGAGCCAGCTCTATGTTCTCCTGAGGGAAGACAGGCAGATTGACAGACTCTTTAATGACTTGTGATGATGCTAAATAAAAGGAAAACAATCATTTGTAGAGGAAATGTAAATTGTGTTGTTTTTGGAGAGCGGAACTAAATAAATAAATAAAAACTGACGAAATAAATCTGCTTTGATTATATTTTGGAATCACATTTAAAAAATTGAATTAAAAAAGCAATTCAGTTATTGACATATGTTTCAGCATGCCAGGCAGCTTGGAGCCCTGGATTAATATCTTTCTATGGACATAAACAAATGCATTTAATCAAGAGGGGCATGATATTCATGAAATTGTAATGTAGATGATGAGGAATTAAACAGCTTCTCTAAGTATGCAGCTGAATGGGATGGGGTACATATATTAATACATACAAACACTAATTATTATTACTTAATCACACTATACTTATATATTACGTGTACGTTGTTTACATACACTAGACTTGATGGCTTTGCTGCTACTATAGTCTATTTTTACTTTTACTCATACCTACATTTATATACCTCTTATTATTTATTATTGTCAACTTATCTTCTGTCCAAATTTCCCCTTTGGGGATCAGTAAAGGCTTATCTTTTCTTATTTTACATCATGTAACCATGTTTCCCTGAGTGAGGAGCCTACGGTCCCTTTTCAAGCACGGGACCTTTTCCAGGAACCCAGGACACTATGGAACCACAATTTGACAGCAAGAACTGAGTTCCTGTTTTGGTTGCAGGCAAAGCTGCAATGATTCATCCACTAATCTATCAACAGTAAAATAATCTGCGACTACTTTGATTAATCGTTTCATGTAATCTTTCAAGCAAAGTGACTTCTCAAATATGAGGATTTATTTTCTCTTTTTGATATATGATAATGATTATGTATAAAAATCTAAAACATTTCAGGCATTTTATAGATTAACTGATTGGCCTAAAAAATTATTGTTAATTGATAATAAAAATAATGGTTAGCTGCAGTGTAATTCCAGGTACTGAGCGTTCTCCAGATGAGACCAAAGAGGCCAGAGCAAGACTCAACTATGCACACTGGTGTCAGTCATCCAAGTAATTTAAAATCCTGATTCTCCTTTCTCATGGTATATCTAGTGAAGGTGCAGGCGAGATTTTTATGGATATTGAAATGAAAAAACAATGGCATATTAGATGTAAGAAAACTAAAAGCCACAACAAATCTATTATAATAACAAGAGCGTTTGGCATTTACGAAGACTGTTTTTCCTATAGGTAAATGGAAACTCTAAAAGATTTCATTACTGTTTCAGATAATAGCATTTCTGGGAAGAAGTGGAAATAAATATACTAAATTACCTCTACCAGAGCAAAACGGGCATGCAGCAGCTCACAGTGACAAAGTGCAGGCTGCACTGGAAATGTGGGAAAATGTTGGCAGTGCTAATAGTGTGGCCAAGACAGATGCCAGTGTTCGAGTTGACTGTGTATGTGAAGTAGCCCAAATGATTTTTGTTCTCTGCTGTGAGGAGTCAATGTGCAGACGAAACACAAAAACTATCCACACAGTTGCAGCACCCACAGGATTTCATTGGAAAAATATAAAGCACATGCCTGGTGTGTATATCACAGTTTAACCTGCCTGTCACTGCCATTGTTGATACTGTGTGCTGTTTTAAATGAGTTTGACCCAGTTTTCAATCAGTTTCACAGCTTCTCATATTTTCAAGATGCACAGACAAGAGAGAATCGCACTACACAGATTTATGCAATACTTCATATCGCTCCAATTCTCTTTCTCCCGGGAAGGGGATGTGGGTGGGGAATGTGGGTGGGAAATCCCAGGATCCTTGTTCAGAGTATTAAAAGTAATATGACCAGGATTTCTGCTCAACTTCACTGTGTTATCAGCCAAGTTTTGAATAAGAGAGATATTACTGAGCTAAGAGTTAGGGCAACAGTAACGAAAGAATGTGTTTATATTAGTAATTAAATAGTAATGAAAGGATATGTATTAAATATTATATAGCTTAGAGATGGCCAGTTATTGTGGTCCAGCACTGCCAGACAGAAATCAAAGGAGGGCAGAAGAAAAACAGTTCCTTCATCAGGGAGCAACACCACTGCTGTTCGGCTGGGCGTGTCTTCCAAAGGCAGTTGTGAGTGACTTTACTTTGATCTCAGCAGAGGAGGTGAAGACTGGCATCACTAATGAGAAGGTCTAACACATGAACTTGGCCTGTCACAGCTTGTGACAGGTGGGAGGTATAGTGTATCTGATGTGTGAACACATACACAATTGGAGTTGATATATCTGAGAGAAAGCGGCAGACAAAGGGAGAGAGAGAAAGAGAGCAAGAGGTAGGAGGAAGAAAGAGACAATGAGAATGAGGCCGCATGTATGCGCGGCGCATAGCGCTTCACATGTCCTTACCTCTTTGTATCTGTCCAACTCTTGAACGAAGGTGCGCTGATAGAAGAGAGCATAGAGACGTTCTTGGGTGTAGTTGTGGCACAGGTCCTCAAAGGTTGCGCTGCCCTCGCGCTTAGACAGCCTAGGGTTTTGAAAGCCTGGGGTGTCCACTATGAGCAGCGAGCACAGGGAATTCTGGCTGGATTTCAAGGCCCTGAAGCACACAGGGCAAACACACACACATTCACACAAACATTGCACATTACACTGTGATACTTGAGGCAACATTTTATTGATTACGTTCACTGCATATAACCCCTAGCTTTAACCTTAGCTCCCTGCAAAACATCCATAACTTTAACATTAAACTAAGTCTATCCTAAAACTTGAACCCAAGCCCTGAAGTTAAACCAGCTTCTTATAAACCAACATTTTCTGGGCAAGCTTTGCTTCAATCCCCCCAAATCATATAAAAGTAACATTTTATTCAAGCTTCCAAATTTTTCAAAGATATCAAATATGTCAAGATGAATTAAATGTATCTATTAAACGCATTAGGCATCTGCACGTTTCCATTATATAAAGGTGCAGCCAGAAACATGACACCTTCAATTGAATATGGTGCAGCTTTAGTAAAGTACTGGATCAGAAATACTTACCGGTTTATTAAAGAAATGAGGATAGTGAAGAGTTCAGAGTAAAGCCCAGATGCCATGGCCTCTAAACACTCCATAGCCGTAGCTTTGGATCCTGGTATGAGAAGTAGCCATACAAAGAACACACCAGAAATAGCCAGTTCACAACAATATATTCATAAACATATAAAAGCATGAAAAGCAGTTGAATTGGAAGAAGAAGTGAGCAGTAAAAGCTAGAATGAAACTATGGTCACCATATTTTACTCTAAAAGGATGTACAATAGCATGATATTTGTGCATATTATGCCCAAAGGCATAAAGTATTCAAACTGGGTCTGAAATTGTCTCTGTAAAGCGGCGTCATTTGGGACTCAGGTGTTTCAGAATTGGTCAGATCAAACAGTGCACACTCATGTCTGTGCCTAGCGGCAATGGCCACCTGTTAAGCTCTCCTAATTCCTTCTACTGTCACACAAAATAGTGGATTCGTGGCACCTAGGGGTATTTTCATGTGTGCAAACACATCTATGACTGCATGTTTATGTGCGAGAGGAGATACAGGAAAGGTAAAACAGAGGTGAATTCTGTCCATCCCTGCTGTGACAGACTTTTAACTGTACCCTCATGCCCTTCAAAGTGTGCTGCAGTCTTGATGGAAGTCAGAGGACATGCATATGTGAAAAATCAATGTGAGGCAATTATGATTTCAAGGACAATGAACGAAGAGTAGATCCAAAATTGCTTGTCCCGACATAGTGTGTCTACTTATCTGTCAATAGCCATTGTAAAGCTGTGGTATTCATTACTAAGATAAGCTTTACTTTCTCCACAGCATGCAATTTCCCTCAGGTGATGAGCAGGGGCGTCTGCGTGAGTGGATGTGTGTGTGAAAACAGAGCGAGAGTGACAAAGAGAACGGGGGGTGGGGGTCTGTTGGTAAATGTGGTCTGTGGAGTACCTGCATCTGCTGTGCCATTTTCCTCAGCAGCCTGGCGGACGGAGCTGGATCTGGGCAGGGTGCCCTTGGCCTGGTGCTTGAAGATGGAGGAGGAGAGTTCCTCCAGGGTGCAGCCCAGCAGGTAGGCTGCCTTCTGGGCCCACTCATGACGTGCAAATTGTTTCCTGCCAGCTGAGACACGTGCATGAAAGCTTCCATTAGCCCTTCTGCCAGCCACTCCAGGCACATGGCTAGCCTGGTAGCTTTGTGTCAATCCTGTCTCTGACAGGGTAGGATTAAGTCTCTGGTCAGGCTGACACTGACACAGCTGGTGAGAACATGCACTAAAAGCATGCCCAAAATGTTGGTGTCTTGAATACATTTAAATACATTTGAAGAACAGACACATCCACAAGCTTCAACAACTACTGTTTCATGTTCAAAAAAGTCTGTGAAGTTGAAGTGATAATTGCCCCTTTTATCGTCTTGGGAATTAAAGCAAAACTTATCATTAGGGGACACAATTAATTTATTTACATAAAGACCTCTGTTGGGAAACACAAGTTTCTCTTTAATCTAGTGGCTGTGTGATGGAAACACGCCGATATGAGCGCAAACTTCAGTTTTAATCCACCATGAAGTGATATCTTCTAAGACTAAAGAGAGAAACTGGGGGATTTCCCACAGAGAGTAGTGGGCTCTATCTGTTTCATCAGCGCTGCAGAAGCCCTGCACACTTTTCCTGATGATAAGCAGAATGGTTGTAAAGACAAGTAAAGACATTTCAATATTTGCTTTGATAGATATTTGCCACCAAAGTTATTACAATTCCAGTAAAACACATAAAAGAAGGAAACTGAGTTTGCAGATTTATCTGAATATTACTGAGTCAAACATTAGGGAGTGTATGACTAAAAGATAAAAAACGACATGTGCAATATTTGCTGTTAAAAAGCACGCCGACTCACAGTGTGGTAGGCCTTTTTTCTATCTACACTTATTAGATATAAGTGTCGACAGTTACAGCATACAGAGAAAAGCAAGTAGATTTCATGCGGTCCCTTTAATTCGTTTTGGTGGACTAGAGATCAGTGCTGCCCTCTTGTGTTACACAATGAAGCTGCACTGCAAATGAACATATGGTATTTTATACAGTTTGTGTATGATAGTCAGAATACAAACTGGGTTAACTAGGTAAGTCTTTTTTTAATTATAGTATGATTACAGTATTTTCATTAATATATTCAATATGTCAACTCATAACTTTGATCCAATCATGCATTGTTTTCTTCATTAGACCCACTGTGGGTTTAACAAGGGACAGCAGTCCTAAGTCTGTAAGTCACCCTGTAATTAGCAGATCAGAACAAAGTGTTGTTTAGTGTCTGAATTCCCAATAGCAGAATCTATGTGGGATGATATTCATTGCTTAAAAAATCATTTTAAAACTGTTCCTGGATGGTGTTAAACTGCCATCAAAAAGACTGGCAGCCAGCTGGAGGGGATAACTGAAAATAATTTGGCAAGCAATTCTGCATAAGTGACTGGCAAAGTGCAGTGAAGACAGAGAGTGAAGAGTGAACAAACATATCAAAAACACAAAATGCAGAGGCACTGCTACTATCCATCCTTGTGATTTGTATGTTGTATATTGTATAAAAACATAGATAATTCCATCCAGCATACCGTCACTGTTTTTAAGCAAGGGCCTTTCATACTACACAAGAACAAAAAGGAACTAATAGTCACCGGTAATAAAAACTCATTTTGACAGACTCTACCTTTTCAGATGGCAGATATCTAATTTTAAAATGGAAGTCAAATGCTGTGGGAGGCAGATCTATTAGAGCAAAAACAAACAATCAAACTCTCTTACATTAGGTGTCATCATACAAATAGCTTCAAAGACAGGAACAAATACTCATGTTTAAGAGGCCCTCTGATGCATTCTTATGACAAGATCAAATGTTTGTCAAGACTTGACCAAAATCAGATTGATGTTTTTCTGTTCTGTGTTTCCTGAAAATTAAACTCCAGTAGTCTGTCAGTAGTCGCAGCTGCTGTAGCACAAACAGTGCTCTGTTTATTTAAGTTTATTTAATATGATCATTCAGCCTGACAGAGGTTCGGATTGAATAGATCAAATACAATGTATCACTTCCCCTGCTGTATGACTAATAAACCCAAACTATGAAGACCACAGTCGGCAGGATAATTCTGTGGCAAGGAGTCTCAAATGATTTCAATCAGTTTCCATATGGTTATCAGTCCTAAAGCAGAAACTGCTCTGTATACTAATACTGATATAATCACCCACTTTTTAAAAATTTTTGAGCTTTAGGTCAGCGCCGTACAGCAATTTAACAACCTGTGTAGTGTGCAACATCTTTTAAAGTGCAAATGCATAATTCAGTTCTCTGGATTACAACTGTCTTGCATCACACTCAAGATGTTACATACAGTGAGATAATGCAGGCTTGACATTTCTGAGATTACAGTGCTATCAAAATGACTTTGGCTAACTTTTTCATCATGTACTGTAGGGTGTACAGATTAAGAAGGATCCTTTGCATCTTTGTTACTGGTATGTGCTATATTAGGTTTAGCATTAACCATATGAGTAAGTCATGCATCTACAGAATGAAAAAACCATTCAGTGAGCCATCTTACCCTTAGTAGCTCCTGCAGCCCCAAGATGGTAGATGGCCCCAAGGATGAGCCAAAAGGCCCTCTGCTCATCACTGCTGATCCCCAGAACCTTCATAGCTGCCTGCAGCTTGGAAAACTGCTGTGAGGCCCGCTGCTTATCCTCAGTCTGGCAGATAGCACATAGGTACAAATAAAACCCTTTTTGCACTATTAACGATAAACATTCCAAGATTATAAATTCAAATATGGACTAAAAACGGACTATATCTGCAATGGTTCAGCATATCTGTAGATATCAGTGATTAAGTATGATTTGTATAGGCCACCACATATTGTGCAAAAGACTGTTGATGTTGCTTCAGTGTCACGGCTGCTGACAGTTGATAAAAGCCGATGGTTATTTAATGCTTCTTTAAGCGATGACAACATAGACTCTAAAATAATCAGCGTATCGCAGGTGTTTTGTTCTTTCCTGTAATCCATCATGAGACGTGAGCAGCATTATGCACAGTAAGAGGGCCGGCCACTCAGTTATAAATTGTTACGTAGGTTTCTTACATGGCTCATGTATTTGAAAGATAATACATGGAATTTAATAATTTGAGCGTTTAGAGCTTTATGAAAGGTATTTCTGGTTGTTCAAAAACAGACCAATCTCTCTTTAACAAGTAGTATTTACCTTAGACTGAGGCATGATTTTGAATGAATTGTTTTCAGCAAAGTGGTTTAGGTGCAGCTCAGTCCTGAGGAAGAAATGAGAACGCAGAAGACATCAGCATCTTTCACCACTAACGCCTACATAATTAGAGCTATTGTAGCAGTAACATAGCATTGCAACATATCAACATATTATTTCAGTGTAGAACTGTGGTGTATTGTGCACTAAATTGTCATAACAGCATTAATCCTGACCTAAGAGAGCTGTCTACTCCAACCATCAGGTAGTAAAAGACATTAAAAGTGGACTCTCCTTCCGGTCTTTTTGTCACCCTCATCTTCTCCAGAAGCATAGTCTGCAAGGCCATAGAAGAACAGGATGTTAGCATGATAGACAGTAACATTTATTATAGAATCAGAATCAGAATCAGAATCAGAAATACTTTAATAATCCCAGGGGGAAATTACTTTTGT
>NW_023339763.1:17475486-17507870 GCF_004916995.1 Morone saxatilis | reverse complement strand
ATAAACATATCTATATATATACACACTGCAAGTGCACTGCAAGTCAGCATACTAACAAAGCCTGCAGGAGTTTGGTGAGAATCCATACTATGGGGATCTCAAACTACTGGTACAAGGGCAATTTCCGGCCCTCGATCCCCCTCCCTCCAGCCTGCAACACTATGTTAAAATATAATATAATCTGGCCTGCAAGAATGCAAGATTATTATTTCTAAATGTTTAATATCAATTTAAACTACCTCATTCATATACAATTTAAATAGAAACATAATTCTATTTTAACAAACATTATTTCATTTCGTGCAATGACATATTTTAGAATAGCTCTCTTGTAGTACTTGAGCGCGGAAGTGGCTCTCCTGTGAGATGACAATACCAGCAGCGGCCACAAGCCAAATTGAGTTTGAGACCCCTGCTATACTAGTTTATGACACATTGCCTGAGATCATAACAGATAGCATGAAACTCAGAAGTTGACCACCAGTGACTTGAATAAATAAATAAATGTGTTTATTTGTACCTGGATAGAGGCTGAGGTCACCAGGCCTGCCTGGTCAAAGTCCAAAGAGACAATATGGGAGAAGCGACTAGCATTCCCATTCAAACAGCTAGAGGCATTCCCAAATGCCTCCAAAACTGTGTAGACCGCCTGCCATTTCTCTGCTACAGACAACAAAGAGAAACAAAGATGTCACTAATACACCAGCAACAACATTCACTAAATTCTTTTCATTTAGAGTTTGGATCCTTTCCAAGCTACCGGAAAATGTTTTGTTGGTGCTGCCAGCAATCGTGAGCAGGTATTGGATGATGTGTTGACAGTTGGTGGTCTTCCCACTGCCACTTTTGCCCAGCAACACAATGGACTGATCCTGGCGAGTGGTCAGGAGGTTCCTATAAGCAGCCTGGGCCATGCTGTAAACATGAGGGGCAGTGTCCTCCCTTCTGCAACCCTTGAACATCTGCATCACCTGGAAAGAAGACATGGGGCCGGCAAAGAGAGGAATAAAGAGGCAAAATCATTGAGGTTATGAATATCAATTACTATTTTCATATTCTGCTACTCCATAAGAGATGTGGCATTATATGCACAGCCTGCAGGCCCACCTTCTCGGAGTACATCGAGGGGGCGCTAATGGGGTTAATGACCACCATGTTGGGCCCAGCGTGGGTGTGCACCAGGTTACCGCCGTACCGCTGCCTCAGGGAGTGCATCACGCTTGACTCATTCAAATACTGCAGAGAGGCCAGGTCCTCCACTCGGTCAAACATCGGAGGGTTTGCCTAGAGTTCAAAGTCAGAAGCAGTCACATACCCACCCAGTGTCATCCGTAATTGATGTGGTTCAGAGTTTATTTGATGATTAAATACCTTCTCTACATCATCTTCATCCACATCCAATAAAGAGCCATCACTCTCCAGGCGGATTTTCACCTTCCCCTCTGGCAGACTGCCTGCCTCTGTCTTCAGGAGGGTTGCTGTATCACCACAAATGTGTGGAGTTAATTTATCATGACATATGATCTCTTAGCGCAAAAGCTTCATCTTATCTGACATGTCTGATAATGTGAGGCAGTTGTATCTCTTTTAATAACATCTAAGGTTCAGTAAAACTAAACAAGCATTCCATGTTCAAAACATGCTGAGTCTAATTACACACAGACTGAGGTAAAATGGAGTAGTCTTGTCAGGTGCCCTATTTTAACATTAAAATATCAAGCATTTTCTAAGCTTTAAAAGCCCACCTCTATAGCACCAGCACTGACAGAATAGTAAGCTGAGAATTTCCTTTAAAGTACTCAAATTAAAAATGACACATGGATACAGATACTTAAAATGCTGAAGTTTTTACTAACCCAAGGAAAATCCATCCTTGTGGACCAGCCATACTTTGTCTGTGTTATACCAGGCTTTCTCTGCCGTTATCTGCTCCTCAGTCTTTCCCTGTTAGAACAGGTCAACAATCACAGTGAGAAACATATAATCAATAACATAAAAAAAACATTAAAATAACAGTTGAATGATTAATAATTAAATCAGATGCATAATGGACTTGCACAGGGATCCTACAAACTTTCACAAGCACAGATTGATGGGCAGTCCACACTCACATGAGACATGCGAGGGGAACTGAATATACTGGGCCGATTTCAACTCAAGCATTTATGCCCATTACGCATTAGCCCTCCACAGAAGACCTACAGTTCCCATAATTCCCCTTTTACTTAAATTATAAAAAGAAAATTGTTGAATAAAAAGACAAAAGAAATAGATAGAAGGTGAGGCAGGGGTGTTCCATCACAACCAAGAACTTCACATATATAGAAATACTTCACATATACAAAGATACATGAGTTTAGGGGGACTGTACAGAAAAAAACACTTAAATAGCACTAAACAGAAAGTGTTTGGAGCAAGTCATGCATGGAAACACTTAAAGTACACTATACTCCGACACGCAATCCAGCTAGCATAATAAATATCGGATAGTTGCACAAAAACATTTTTTTATTTATTAATTTTTTGTGTTCTCTCCCTCTACAATGTGGGGACAGTGGGTAGTGAACTGCAGAGTGCTTAGTTTCGACGCAACTAGGGGTATAGAGAAGATTCAATCTGGGCTTTCCTGGTGGTGGGGTTGTCTTATTCACTACTAAGCCATTCCAGACACACCTTTATTAGTTCACACAACACGAAAACCACAAAAACACACATCACTCCGAAACATAGGGGGGACATGCAACCAAGAACTACAATCGGTTGTAGCCATGGTCAGACCTTAGCTGCAGCCGAGTGTGATGCCTGAAGGATGGCCACGGGGTCCTCGACAGGCTTCAACTGGAGAAGGAAGGGAGTAGAAGTCAACTGAGACGTCAGTTTTTTGGTGTCGGAATTGAACCACGAAACATTACGTCGGACTGCAATTTCAAAGTGCACAACAATGCACAATATGGCGTGGTGGAAAACTTTTATAGCAAGTCACAAATTATTAGGAGTAAAACACAATACAAAACACTGCAGCAGTTCAACCATGCAATACTAAGTCAAGCAACGCTAGCAAAATAAGTCATTAAGGTAATTCAGCATAAAAAATTATAGTATTAATGCATTAATGAGCAGGGATTACAAGGTGCATTGAAGTGCAGTGAGTGGGTCTGTGGGGAAATTTGTGTTCTGTCATATTGACAGTCACAGTTAACAAGATCAGTTGTACACAGTAAGGTTTAAATGTAGGGTGCAATGCAGCCAGTTGTAAAACAATATAATAGTCAATGCTAATGAACTTGGCTATAGAGATAGTATGGTACTGCCAGATGTCTCAGCTGCTGCAATGTATTTGAGAATGTGCGGCATATTACTGCAGTATAACTTCAGTATCTACATGGGTGTAAAGAACAAAAGCAGCATGACCAACACACACAGCTGTACTTTGTGTTTATTGTAAACTAAATGCCGGATTCATAAAATCAAACTATTATTAATCTTGCTGAGACCTTTAAAACCTGGTCAAGAATCCCTGACCCAACTTTGGTGACCCCTGGGTTATTACTACATTCAGGGCCCATGAGTGGGGACAAAGACAAGCAGGCGGGCACAGACAAAGAGAGGGGTCAGTAGAGGAGAACAAGCTTAGACTCCAGCACTCGACAGGCGAGAGAGTGCAACGAGCCCCACGGACGAGCGGGCTGTACCTGAGAAGATTTGTGGCCTTTGGCACACTGGCCATGCAAACAGCAAAGAGGACAGCAGCAAGTCAGGATCCAATGACCCACAGAGGAAAAGTAGAGACAGGGGACACAATTTGAGACAACAGGAGATTGGAGCAAGTATAAGGAATAAAAAGTGCTTTTTAGTGCTCTACACTTTGAAATGGGCAAAATATATTATCATTCGGTACAAAGGTGCTCCTCTGGACCTGATAACAAAGCAATTAATACTAGTGAATGAGAGGAATGCAATAAAAAAAAAAACATGGTACTAAAGATGTTAAATTAATTATCAGACAAATTAGCTCAAAGAGTACAAAAATCAATCACAAAACTGAATGTTTTTGCCTCCAGTATATTATAAAGATAAACATTCAACACAAGATATGTTTAGGTCCAGCTCATATTGTCATAAAAAGCCTTTATTTTCTCCTGAACTAACTCTGAAGTAATCTCCAACTCGTAAGTCATAGAAAATACCCCTTTGGTCTCAAAGTTTCAGATTTCACACCAAGTGGCCAACAACACAGGGGGCCCCTGTAATTGGAACCCTATGGACAGTGGGACAGCCCAGCATGGACCTGGGTGATTTTAGGACACATTTCCCTCTGTCTGGGGAAGCAAGCAGTTGACTCAGGCGGGTCACAGGCAGAGGGAGCCTTGGTAAAGCATCGCAAGTGCAAACAAAGAGATATAAGGAGACAAAAGTTACATCTTTGCCATCAACAGTGAAGATCCTCCTCACACGTTTGTAATCGTCCTCAGTGGGAATCAGCTCTGGGACCTACAGTTGGATAGCAGGACCAGTGATTGCAATTGGGTAGCCAGAAAGTAAAATCAATGATCCAGAGGTACCTGCTATAATTGTCCACTTTAGACAAACTGAAAACTGAATGGGCACAGAGCACTCCATGTAAAAAAGAAAAAAAAAAGTCCTTTTAAAATGTGAGAACACACACGGTTACGAGTACCTTTGCAGGGAGATGAACACACACCTGTTTATTTGGCGCAGACTGAGCCTGGGGTTGTGCAACAGGGGACGGTCTACCATTGGGGGCCACAGGAGGACAAGATGTCTCCTTTACCTTTACACAGTATATAATAATCACAGACACATAGTTTGACAGACAAACATGAACACACATACATGGAAATGACATGGGAAGATGATAATGAGGATGACATTTAAGTTTTAGTTTGATGTATTTTTTTTTTTACTTTGGATTCAATTTAACACATCCAGCACTACAACCAACTTCAAAGGCGGTTTGTTCCTACTAATTTAATTTTCCAATTAATTCAACCAGGAAATGAGTCAAAGAAAATTACTATTAAAGAAAATTGGACCATTAAGCGGTACAGCAAGAGAGAATAATGGTTCAAGGCTTTTGTTTGTCAGTGGTTACTTAAGCAGCAATCTGTTGCAAATAATTAAATAATTCAGCATTGTCTCAGATGAATTCTCATACAACTGCGCCAAAATCCGAGGAATCTAGCCCCTGATATTAAATCATTACAAAAAATGACTTTGCTCTGTCATTGTATGCAACATTAGGAGCAATAATCCTAGTTTTGTCCAATATCTGCCTCTGTTTGCATCTAGGTTTTATTTCAAGTTGCTGTGGTTGTTCTATTAAAAACTTTTTCAATCATGATAAAATCATTATTTAAGATACATTTTAGAATGAGAGTAAGGCTAAATAGAGCCTTTACAATATTAGTTTTAACTGAACATTCTCTGTATTTAATGGTAAAGGCTGTTGTCTGCCATTATCAACAACAACATAAATACGCTTTTTGTTGCACAGTCGTATTGTTATGTAGCTCCAGTGAGAGCAGAAAAGTAAAACCACTAAACAGCACAAACCTCTAAGAATGCTTAGTCACACGTAAATGTACATTTTCAAGTTAAGCTGACATCTTGATCCTGCCCTCAATATCGGAAACCTATATCTCTCCCTAGAGCAGTTTAAAACACTATCCCTCAGCAAAAACACCAGGTGCATATCTCCCAAATCAAATCCCTTGCTCCACGGCCAAATACCCAACTGGCCACCAGATTTAATGGGCATCTGTTGATAAAATTTTCAGATGGCCTGCTGACAGACAAAATGCCAGCGACACTAAATAACAGGACAAAAACATAACCTTGTCTGAGATACAAACTGAAACGGGCTATGACAGTATAGACAAGTTTGACACTAGACGGCTGCAAAATAACATAAACAGCTTTTATCTGAAGCTGGATTATCTGGATTATTATTCAAGTGCCAGCTCTAAGCTCCATATAAACCTGACCAACTGGGATCTTGGTTTTCTGGTCAACTGTTTTAGAAAAGGGCTGACAACTTATAACTACTGATTAGTTTACTCTCTATAAGAACGTCATTTGAATTCTTATTTGTGTTTCTTTAAAAAAGCATCCCAAAAGATCCTTAAAGTCCCTGCCTTGGTGGTCTACAGTAGACAGAGCCTGCAGAAAGTGACAGTAATGAGTCACAGCTCAGTGCTCATGGACAACGTCTGACCACTACCAGAGTGCAAGCCATGAGTACACCCTTAAACCCACTGATGAGGTCTGATCATGAGCTGGTACATGCACCCTGCTTCCCTTCACTTGTTCAGGGTGGCTTCATTATATCAGAGCCTGTTTTTGTCAGAAATCAAGAGCAACTTTTGGGAAAGTGTAAAAGGAGTCATTTTGTTGTAGCCTAATCCTAACGCCAGTCATAATGATTCCTAGCCGAAAGAAAATCATCTCAGGTTGTCTTTCAGGGTAAACATCATGAGTAGGTTGTCTGTATATGAACAGGGTTTTCTGTGTTATTATCACACAGCATGCTCCACCTAGAGGTTAAGTAGCAGACATGCACTTTTTCACTCAGTACCTCCGGTTTCTTTACAGCAACTGCACGCGGCTTTGGGATAAACCCTGCAGGAGGAGCCAGGGGGTCCGTCTTTGTGACCGGGATGAATCCTGGAGGTCTTGCTAGGGGACTATGCTTTGGGGGCACTGGGCTGGATTTTTTGGCAGGGATGAAACCGGGTGGAGGCGTCATCAGATTCTGTTTAGGGGCAGGGATGAAACCAGCAGGCGGCGCCAAAGGGTCAGGTTTGGGGGCAGGGATGAACCCAGGCGGAGGGCTGAGGGGGTTAGACATTGGTGGTGTGGGGTTTGGCGCCGTAGTAGCGGGCACAGATGTGGGTGTGGCCTCTGTTTTTTCCACAGTAGGTTTTTCTTCCTCCACCTTTTCTTTCTCCTCCTCCTGCGTCACCTCTTCTTTCGTGTCCTCTTTGCGGTCCTGGGTTCGGGTGCGAGGCCGGTGTTCCTTGGTTCTACTTCTTCCCATTAGGCTGGTCAGACCCATGGATATATCATCCTTGTCCTGCCCACCAGGTCTGGTGGTTTTGAGCACAGACTCTGCAGCAGAGGTAGTCTTAGCAGCCTCAGAAACAGCAGGCTGGTTCTGCTGTTCCGTCCCAGGAGGAACCACACGTCTAACAACCCTTCTCACAACCCTTACCACCTTTTTACCGCTAGAGCTCGGCTGCTCCTTCGGGGTGTCCGGACCACCCATGTCAACGTTACTATTGTGTTCTTCAGCTGTTGATGCAGTCGGCTGTGGACCACTTCCTGCGTCTAGCTCAGGTTTTGCGACTGCCTGAGGCTGACTACTATCTACATCAGACTGGATACAAACAGAAAGGCAGACAATAGCGCAGATTATTCCCATGGCTGCCACAGATAAACTGTCAAAGATTTTGACAGCAGGTTTTGGGCTTAGAAACTGTGTATACAGGATTATTCAAAATGGATTTATATCAGCTAGTGTATTTCTATTTTTATACATTAAAACCCTCACTCAAGCTAGTGTATGAAACCACTCAAGTTAGTGTATGCAATCAGGCCATTTGATCAAACCTTTTCACTCAATTCTAACTTTAGAGCTTATTGGGAAATGTACAAACATAACTTTTTGAAGAAAAACCCTTTGGGATTGATTGGTGTTGTTTTGATATGAATCTAGTTATAATTCCAATCTAAATCACTTGATCATCATTATCATCATGTTTCAGACCGTGGGCCAAGAGAGGCACAGTGATGACAATGAAGAGGGTTAAAAAATGGCCCTTAATGTTTCTTGAAACAGTATTTGCCCTGGCTATAATGAGCATCACCTCAAGCCCTACCAGCATACAGTTAAACAATGATAATAACTGCATTTGTCATCACCTATTCCAAAATCAAATGTAAATTGTTAAAATATTCTGCTTAAACAATGTTGCAATTTTACAAAATTATACCATAATTTTAAGATAGTATGCGGCAGGTTGCCTCTTATATTATTTTATATATAAAAATCCCATTTTAACCCATGACTGTGATCATGATTAGTAGCCATTTTTTTCCTTATCTTTTACCACAGCACACAAAATGGTTTGTGAATACGTGCCCAAAAGCATGCAGGTGAAAAAGCACTTACATCTGGCTTGTTCTCAACTTTAACCTACACAAGGGGAACAAAATAAGATCAAACCACACATTCAGACCAAAGCTTGTCTCTATCAACATAAAGGAATGTTTCAAAAAGCAACAGCATGCAGATATGAACTGAAAGGCAAAAACAAAACAAAAACACAAAAAAGTGAGACTTTCCTTGTGCTCCCAGAATGAAAAGCGTGATTTGTACGCCATGGTGATAAGCCAGAAGTCATGGAACGAGCTGGGCGATGTGGAGAATAAAAGTATGGAATGATGAGAGAAAAAAAGAGACAGTCGGGGAGAGGAGGATGTGCGATGAAGAATGGGAATTTAAGGGCTGAGCGGTGGGATACTGGCAACTTGTTTTCTGCACACAACAGGTCATACACCAACAGGGTAGTGGGACCATGCAGCACTGAGAACACAACAGATGAACATAATGAAATTGTTTGGTCTCTTCACACTACAAGAAACAACTGGAAAACAAGAGCATTAAGCTCTAACACGACTAAAACACTGCAAACAAAAGTCTGTACTCAGAATCATCGGCAGTAGGGTTATTTATTATACATGGGCCTCACTCTTAATCAGAACTACGTATGAAGAACTACTCTTCAGTCAGCACACTAAACGATTACATCCAATGTCGGTCATTTGTTACATTCTAAGTGATGAAACAAAATCAATTAGAAAACATATGTAGGCGTTGCCGACTGGAAAAAACATTAAAGCGAGCAATATTAATGGTCCATTGGCCAAGAAATCATACATGCGATTTTCACACTTACACCTCACTACACCTAATCACCAGGCAAACATGCAATACGTTTTGTAAAAAGCCTATCACAACTTTTCATTAACAGTTTCAACTAAAATTGGCCTTTTCCTCATTGAGGAGACACAGCAAACATGAGTCACACAGCAACATGTTTCACCATCTCTGGCCCTGCCTTCATCAGAGTCCACTCCTATAAATAGTTTCAGCAGGAAAGGAGGCCATTCTGAGACGCCATCAGAGCCCAAGTGGAAGTGCTAAGCAGAGCATGTACACCCTGAGCAGATCACACTGCTCGCCACACACACAGTCCACCAGAGGCCCGAGCCCATTACCTTCTCTCTAGGCCTGGTTAACCTTCCAATCTTCGCTTTGTCACTGGAGCAGCGCAGTCGGGGCACAGGCAGGGTAGGACCTGGGTCTGCAGAGAGCCCACACTCGCTAGTCCTGAGTGAGTGGGAGGGCAACCTCAGGGGCGGGGTCACAGTCAACACAGCACAGTAAAGCTGTGGTCTGGGATGTGGTGGTGGTGGGGGAGAGTGGGGGTAATGTGAGAGGAGCTGGGCAGGGAGATAGAAGAGGGACAGCTGCTGAGATACAGAGGGGCTATAAATAGAATTTGCAGAACCACATCAATTATCACAGCCACTTTTCCCTGCCACTCCTCTCTCCTGGTGACAGGGAATCAGTGAGGCAGCCCCACTCATCAGGTGATACACAAACTTTAGGAGATTGAGAAATGAAACAAAAATCTATGGCTAAATATAAATGCAACAAATATTCTACTCCAAACAGATTTAAAATTGAAAGCTCATTTAACTTTCCATTCCTCTCCACAATAGCAGGTTAAGTAGAATACACACTATTATGTGCACATCAAACAAGAAACCTGTTCATTCACTGTAAGGTGAGCCTGTGATAGGGAAACTTCTTTCTCAATGCCACTACAGTAAAGCGCACATCAAAACAGATAAAGACATGCAACGAATCAAAGTACGAACTTACTTTCTATGGCCACAGCATGTCTTTAATATTTGTGGAAGGCATGTTCGTCACCATGGCTTTTACACCACAAGAGGGAGCTATAAACCAATGTATGGATTTCTTAATTTTACAGAGGGTTCTGCTTGGGCACACTACTGACCTACATTTGAGATGTTGTAGAGTTCAGAGAAAAACCTTAATAAGAACAAAGCAGTGGTTGCAGGACCCAAGCCCAGATACATGATAACTAACACTCACTTCATGTTTATCTGTACTGTAAATTAAGATTTTAAACATTTTAAAATGAGACATAAACCATTCAGATACGATTGTAACACTACTCTCCAAATCAAAACAAAATGTTTCATAACTTAAATTCTCTTAACTGCATTGCTGTAAAACCAGTTGGGTAAAAGCATGTGTTGAGCTGCCTGGAGGTAAGAATTCAGCTCATTCATGCCATGGAGTATCGTCACACAACAAAAACACAGAAATGTAGCAACAGGCTTGGCTGGGCAGGGATGAGCTAACTCAATCTTGGCACGCTCTTTTCCTCTTCATAAACTCATCAACAGTTTAATTTATCAAATAACCAGTGCTTGTGTACAAAGTGCATGACTGTTGGTTGTTTATTAAACTAATTCACTCAGAATCAGCAGAAGCTAAAGCATCTGTGAAAATATATTTTCTTCCTTATTTTAACTGCAATGTGAAAAAATAGAGCCTTCCTGCAAATAAGATATTTCTTCTTCATGGCAAAATCCAGAGTTCACATATCAGCACTCGGCAAGACCCAGACACACACACACACACAGCCTAGCTGGTCTATCTAGCACAGTTTGCTAATCCCCAGAGTCAGTTACTGGGACACAGCATCGTGTCAACTGTTTGTCTACACATGGTTAGTGCAGACCGAAGATTAAGGACTATACACCATAAACACTACTGATTCTGTCCCAGTTAAACCCTTCAATAGTATGAAATCTGTCCCATGCTGTAAATTGTTGTTTAGTGTTAACTTGGGTTTACTACCACATTGAATATGTCATGCATGTTTTATATAAATACAGCATAAATTATTGGTTTGTCCACAACAATATCTGCGATTTCCTTTCATTTGGGTTGTAGGTCCTATTAAACAAGCCAGAGCTTACACCGAGAACAAACACAGAAAAGCTAAAAATCTCAAGACAGTGACAAAATCCCTGAAATTAAATTATCATATTTAATGATGAAAGATGATCATTTCAGATTAAAATCTCCATACTGTGTATTCCAAGAAAAGCAGAAATCAGGTGGACATTTGACTAATGCTTTGAGAAGTACTGTAAGAGCAGATATGAATCATGGGACATCACACTCTCCCGTCCTCTGAAAAGTCCAGGATGTGACCCAGATTTTACCCAGTAATAGTAAATAGGCCTGAAAATCTGAAATTGTTTCTGAAAGTGGGCCACATGGACATTATTTAATTTAAATTCAGGTGTGATCTCACCTGTGGCTCCTGCGTTAAGGGAGGAGAGGAAAGTAAAAAAAACAGTCTCGTGTAACAGCCTGCAAATGAACAGCACCTGCACAGACACCAGGGATAATGATTCTTGAATGAGAAAGCCAACAACTGATTGAGTGTGTCTATGTCCCATTAACTGACAGTCATGGTATCTGTAACACGCCCAAGAATGTCAAGTATGTCCTGCCTTAATATGTCAAACAGCAGTCAAAATAGTCACAGTCACTCATGTAATGAGAGGGCAACATCTGAAAATGGCGTCACTGTGCCAGGGCATAAAAAAGGATTTTATTTCAAAATATTAAATGCATGTAAAGAATGGAGGGAAGGGAAATCTTAAGCATAGGCTCTATCATGAACCAACCAGCTTTATCCTTGAAAGCACCACCTCTTTCTAATCCACGCGTCTGTATACTGTAGCATCACCGCACTGGAAAGGGGAATGACGTGATTTAAATGGGCAGCTTGGGGAGGGGATTACACGATTTGCTAATTTCCTAATGATAAAACGGTCTCTGGACTGCAGAAAGATAGGAAACACATGTGGTGAGGGATAGGTGATGCTGGGATATTAGATGCCACGTCAGGTCAGCCATGAGCCAGCCTAGCATTCAGTTTTATTAAATGTAAACACGTGAAATCAGCTCCAGATCTGGGATATTATTAAAATATGACTAGGATATGTATTTTCATGTTTGTTCTACCATAATCAAAGTATGTTTTTAAAATTAAAAATCAGTGGTGCCAGCTCAGGTGACTGACTATTCATAAACTACAAAATGGGCACTACTACTTCGACAGGAGGAGATCAACATATAAAGTAATTGTAGAGATGCAAATATCATGCGCCTAATCCTTAAATATGGAAGTAAAAGGTATCAAATAAATGTCAAGTCAGCTCTGCCAAAAAGACTCAGGTATACAATAATAAAGTGGCATGTGTTAATAAAGACACTAACCAGTTAAGGGACAGCCATTTTGCACCTGCAAATCTGTCATCTCAACTTGGTTTCATAATGCCTTTGACCAATTGATTTCCCTCAACCAGCTGGAAAATTGAAAATTGTCTAACAGTGCCCCTCCCTTCAGAATGTTGTGAGACAACAATGAGCAAACACAGGGTATCTCAGCCCCACTTACACACTGTACACCTGCTCATGTGCAGTACAGCAGTATTCCCTTATACAAACTGAACAGATGCATTGTATAAGAGCTCATTTTATGCCTTCGTTTTGCCCCCACATTATGAGTAAGATCCTTACAGGCATTCACAAGTTTCAAATTCTCTTTTAACTTTACAAACAATAGTTCAAACCTATTTTACATCCAAGTGGCGTCATCTCAGCAATGAGATGTCTGTTGGCCTGAGTGTAAAACCCAGTGTCTATGATGAGGAGCTTGCAGTGAATCAGGAAAGACACTGAAAGCTTTGGAAATAAAACAGAAGGGACAAAACAGGAGAATAGTTGTTCTGGCCTCATGCAGTGTGGACAGTGGCTGCCACCCAATGGACAAAAGGTTCATGTGCTCAGCTGCGCATACTTGGCCTAGACATGAAATAATTAAATTTAGGCCCAGAATAAATGCAGGGGCACATGTAAATGTCTTTCTTTCTCTTGAGAAGTACTACTGACCTGTTGAGAAGCAAACAAGTAAATGTTTGAGATTATATTCATTTAGTGCCAGAGACAATTACATTGGGGAGGAGATTCCTGTTTTTTTTTTTTCCCCGATAGCCGGACAGGCTCACATGTAATTACTGAGAGGGGTAGTATGTCTAAAGCAAACCATCTGATGGTACTGTAATCAGAAACCATATAATGATAAAACAGAGACAGAGAGAGAGCAGGTGTTCAACTGATACCAAACCTGAACAGTCTTATCATTGTGTTCACAGTGCAGTCCTTCAGTTACAAAAATCACAGCTGGTTTCCTGGTAACCTCACGGTGATGACAAGGCTCCAGGAAGTCACTGCACTCAGCCAAGAAATAGTCCCCTGTAAAGCCACGACTAGATCTAGATACAGATATAGATGTGATGTGTTAGTTAGTTAGAGTTTTAGAGGTGCTGCACCTTTGGACAGATCTAGGCTAGCTGTTTCCTCCTGCTTCCAGTGATTAAGCTAAGCTAACAGTCACTTGGTTGTGGCTTCACAGACAAATATGATATCGGTATCAAACTTCCCATCTAACACTTGGCAAAAAAGAGAACGATAATTTTACTAACCTTTAAATGAATTCGGCCAAAATATACTCAAGCATCACATATGGTTCTAACTGTGTTGCAGAGCTCTAGATCCAGAATCCAGATCTTATTATAACCAACTATAAATAGTGCTGTTGGTTCTAGGTCACACTCACATGCACATTTTGTGCTTTTTAAAATGGCCTGTCTAAGGATGATCATGATCAGTTGAATGTAGGACAACACAAAGAAAAGTAATTGTGTGTCTGGCTGTGCACACATTCATTCCCACAGTCCCTGGTAATTCAAAATGATGGTTACATTAGTAAAAGAGACAATGTAATATACAAAAAGAGACATATCAAAAGTTCACACCTGTTGTATTAAAGTGTAGTTCATCTTAATTCTGATAAACCATTTCTGTTTAACTTAATATTTGATCACTAGTGGCCCTTTACCACACTAATAACATGGGACGATACATGTAAATATAATAGTGCCTTCTGTACAATAGCTGCATGGCGTCATCAGAACCATATGTGTGATTTTCTGGTAATTATAGCAGCTCAGGAGGTAGAGTGGGTTGTCCACTAATCAGACGGTTTGCAGTTTGATCCCCGGCTCCTCCCGCTACATGTCCAAGTGTCCTCGAGCAAGATACTGAACCCCAAATTGCTCCCGC
This sequence comes from Morone saxatilis, assembly GCF_004916995.1. Classification (NCBI taxonomy): domain Eukaryota; kingdom Metazoa; phylum Chordata; class Actinopteri; family Moronidae; genus Morone; species Morone saxatilis. Next base: position 17,493,544 of record NW_023339763.1, on the reverse strand, counting down.
TGCTTTGTCATCAGCGTGTGAAGGTGTGTGTGAATGGGTAAATGTGGCATATAGTGTAAAAACACTTCGAGTGGCCGGAAGACTGGAAAGGCGCTATACAAATGCAGTTCATTTACCATACATAGGACACACAGGGTTCTGAAACAAATAAGCCTCAGAAATCGACACTAGTAACACTGGTATTATTAGCATCTCTGTTGTCACTGCTTATACAACAGCTTTGTACAGCGCACCTTTAACATATGCCAGAACAACAAGCCACATGGGTTAAGTACTGAACATTCATAACGAGCTGAGCAAATCTGACCTGGGTTTCACCCGTGATGCACTCTGAAAGAATGGAGACAATCTCCTTTAATTGCACAAAGACTAAATATATTAGTTAGTTAGTCAGTCAATTTAAAATCATTTCATCATTTTTGTGATTCTGAATAAATCTATATCTAACAACTGGCCCAATGTGGTGCTGTCAAAAGGAAATTATTTTACTGATTGAAAAATCTGCCTCAATAGTCTACATATTATTTTAGAGCTACAATTTAATTAAAATAGTGCTATTCAATAGTAGGGATGTACTAGGGATGATACTCGAATCCCAATAATAGGTTCATGACACGATTTTCTCTCAATTGTTTTAACACGATTTGATTGAAGAAAAATTCTGACTGAAGAAAACTCTTTATACATATAATGGATTTTTTTCAGTCATAATTTGTCTTCAATCTCATTTAGTTAAATACATATAAATAAAACATTCTCTTGCATTTTCACATTATAGAATCCTGTTTTTATTTCTGAAGATGGGTGTTAACTGGGCAAAACAATGCATATTTTGTTTTCTTTGTAAATGTGATACTGACGTCTTGACGCCTTACAGCTACTATCGTGAATGACTTTGTGACTCTGCTATTTAAAAAGAGTATCACAAGTCATTTTTCATCTAACTGATTTGAATCTTCACATAACTAAGTCTGGCACTTTATTTCCATGTAAGTCTATCCTTGAAGAGTAACTAATATACATTTATTCAAAACTGTCTGTAAACTCTACTACCACAAAACCAAACACTTAAGACAAGTTCAAATTCAGATGTTTGTTGTGCCAGCTAATAAAGAGTTTAACTCGATGCTGCTCTACATGTTGCACATGATTATCCAAGCCAAAGAACTGAATGGGCTGCCAGCCAAGTCTTACAAGACCATATGGCCATGGTCTGTGGTGGCGTTTGGGCCGTTGTTTCCTTCAGCGTCCTATTGTTTGGTGTCAAAGGACTGGGGGGGTTGAAGGGGGGGATTATACACAAGAACACATTCTCTCTTTCAAAACACACACAAACACGCTCCCCCATACATACAAGCACAATAGCACATTACCAGTGTCATTACAGGTCGACCCATGATCCAGACATTTTTAATCCACTATGTGCGGGTGCAAAACCACATATTTAAAAGAAAGAAATACCAAAATGAAAAAAAAAGGCTGGCATACAGTAATATATTGTTCATAATAATTGTTGATCCAAAGTGAAATCAAAGCCAACAAAAAAGGAGCATTTTGAGATGTAAGCACATATACTGTAGGTATGAAATCATGAGATGGCACTGAAGAAATAGAATCAATAAACGTGGAATTTGAGCTTAAAAGTTAGAATCTATTCACTCAACAGTACTTACATCAAAGACTTCTTTGCGCAGGCCTTGAGTAGTCCTCAGCCAGCTGCGGTTCAACTCACTCAGCTCCAAAATCGTCTGCACCTTCAGCCGGACTGTCTCTCCAGACTGACGGATCATCTCCACGATCTCGTCCCTGCTCTTGTTCTCCACATTGATGCCATTGATTTCCACCAGCCTGTCCCCCGGCACCAGGCTCAGAGCCCGGTCCTTGGTCCCAGCACCTGGTTCGGCAAAGTGCACCACACGCCGACACACTCCTCCATCAGGCTTCCTGTCCAGCATGGTGGTCCTCCGCAAAGAGAAGCCAAAATCCCCAGTGTTGCGCCGCTGTAGCTCCAGCTCTCTTGGATCTGGTATTGGTGGAGCAACGAGCACAGGCAACTGTAGGTCTGCACCTGGGAAGGTCTTCTCCACCATCTCAGGAATGTGAACCACGCCAGTGCCTTTTGGGTTGGGGTGGGACTTCAAAGAAGATGTAGTCCAGTTCTGCCCAGAAAGATTCGACGCCTCCAAAGGACCGTCCTCATTGATCTTCAGGGAAAAAGACACGTGCCTATGGCCTACCACCGAATTCAACTTGGCCAGTTCCCCAAACTTTGCAGCTCTCTCCTTTACAGAGCTGCGGTGGTGTACCAGCTCACTTCCCTTTATGTTTTCACCAGAAGTACTTGTGCTTATTTGCCCCATATCCTGCTCCATGGTGTTGTGAAGGCGCTCAGCCTCCAGTTTGGTCAGGCTGAGCTCCATGTTGCTGGCCACCTTGATTGGGATCGGGCTAGAGATCTCCAACCTGCTCCTAGACTCCCTCTTAGAGCTCCCTCGATTGAGGTTGAAGAAGCCTCTACGTATGCTCATCTCTTCCAGGCTCTTTAACTCTGCCTGGGACATACGCTCTTTCTTCTCTTTCTTGTCTTTCTTGTCCTTCTTGCCCAGGTCCTTTTCCTTCTCCTTCTCCTTGTCTTTCTTAATTAGATTAAACATGCTTGAAGTTTTCTGCAGTCTTTTACCAGTTTGAATTGTTGACAGCGACAGAATGACAGTTTCATACAAATTATTATGAGAGGTACCTGAGAGATAGTAGGTACAGACCTATAATGTCACCTGTAGGGAAGAGGACAGAAGAAGAGGGAGGGGAGAGAATTAAGAAATGATTTGCTGAGAAATTGATAGAACTGTCTAATTCAGTTTGCATGCCGATTATTGGCCAATATTGTTCACTAGACTGGCACATACTGACACATATGACAGAGTAAACTCTTCATAGGATGCTTTTTAATCCATATTTGTCCCATTTAATTTCACATTTAATATGCGTTTCTTATGTTTTGATTTATGGAATATGATATAACCCTTAAAAATCCATTATCGGTTGCCTTCTTGTAACAGTAGACTATAATAAACCTATCCCTACATGGGAGTTGCTATGGTTCACAGTTCTGCTATACTTACGCGCATGATTGTTCAAATTTACATGTTAACATTATTATTCTTGCAACACAAGCATAAGTTTTATCAAATACTGCATCGCACATCATTTCATCTTGCAGTTTCAAGGATCAACACAATCAAAATAATTCAAAACAGGAAGAAAACTGTGCCAGCTGTGTTCAATGTAACTGACACCACCTACTGATGCATTACAGTCTGAAGAAAGGAAATGACCTACAAACATTAATATCCTCTCGATTTGGGATTTATTCTCTCAGTCCTATACCCTGACACATGTGCATGCCATGATACATGTGTTGCCCTACTTACAGTCACTGTTTGGAAGAGCTTTGACCTTATCTGTCCTGCTGTCAAATGCTCAGCATCACCATTTAAAGTGATGCAGAACATTTGTGCATGAGATTCTCCATCGGAGCAGCATTGCATTGCATATACAAAGTCTGCGCGAAGCCATAAACAGTAAATTCGCACTTAATCCACACTTAATCACATCTCCTGAGGTCAGAGAGGCTGTGGAAATAGCCGAAAGCAATTGCTATCACGGCACTTTCCATGTTCTGTGAATATTCTGCTGGTGACTTTTGACAGGAAATGAGAAAACAGTGTTGATTTTTAGCTTTACTGAACTTACTGTACACATGGTATAGATAGGTTGTCGCTGCGACTAGTCCAGAGCTTGGCCGTAATGCTCTCCCTTTAAGCTGCTTTGCCCTCATTCTCCAGCACCAGTGGCCTCAGGGAACACTTTCAGCACAGTGTCAAAATGTCATTCATATAAAATAACGCAGAGCAAACGCTGTTAGCAGACAGGAACCTGACCTACCTGTAACTGCCGGCAAAGGACCGCGTTCTTGTCTTGCTTGAAGTTTTCAGCATTTTCTTCCTTAGAATTGACAGTAGGTGCGAGAAATGTTCTTGTGGTGCCTTCAAATGCCTGCCGTAAGCTCCGACATTAGAATATGATGGTCGTTCGTGAACAACCTAAGGATACAACCAATCTCGTATTTGTGTTTTTAACTTTAAAAAAGAAAACCGTCTATCTGTAGAAAATAAAGACGAAACATCTCACTGAAAATAGAACTTGCTTGTATTATATGCATAGAAGAACATCACAAAAATGAATAATTATTTAAAGAACACTTTAAAGACAGCTTTTACTTGTGCTGGTTTTATGCAGTTCGTATGTACGTGTTACATAGGCAAAACGTGCCAAAATTAGCACTCTTTTTACTATTGTATTTGGGTTGTCAATGCTTAAAGTGCTCTAAAGTGTAGTAATTCCAACAGCACTTTAAGGCAGCACAAGTGTAAACCGGACAGCAGTGACCTCTCCTGGTATTTTTATTACTTACTGGAACACTGGATGTGCAGGTGCAGCACAAGCACAGGTAAATACTTTACCCAGCCTTGTCAGGACTCACCTCATAGAATATTGTAACTTTGATTTGTAATATTAAATGTCATATATTGACATATGTTTGTTTGTGTGATTATAGTCCCAGTTTGTGCCTTTGAGATGTTTGCATTACACTTCAGGCCAAATTCTAATTCTAAAATGTGAGTTCTTAAAGATATATATATTATGGGACACAATTACTATGCAGGACAGCAATAAGATTTTAAATAAGATATATCTGGCCAAGGCAACAAAAATCGAGCCTTTTGTCCCACTCATGTCCCTGCTGTATCGGTTTACACAATTTATATGGGCAAAATAATGAGAATCGAACCAACATAAGAAAATAGATTGATTTGACTATATTTACAGAAACATTTTCATAAAATACTGCACTACATTAATATCAGTGCTTCCCTCAACAGTACACATAATAAACCAGAATGGGGGGGGAAATGCAACATCTCCAAAATCATTCCAAAATTCCAGCTTATTGTTATAAACTCTTACATTGATGAGATTTGAGACTAGAAACAAATACAATGAATCTTTCACAGTTTCTTCCTGAAATTGTGTGAATCATTTTAATAATCGCTGACTTTATAGCTTACTTAAACTGATCCATCCTGAGAAGATTCCAATTTCAATCAGTTTTGAGTTATACAACTGCAATCATAGATGGGAAATATATAGCAAAATAAAGTCTGAAATAATTTACAGCCATGACTTTTTGCCTCTTCCTATTTTGGCCATATTGTGCAGTCTAGTCTTGGTGCGTTCCTTCTCATCTGGATTTCTCTTCGAAGTGCACTCCAGTGTAGAGTCCGTCTCAAAGGAGATGGCCGGGGCCTGGTTTGGGACAATGCTGCTCTTGGTAGAAGTGGTCTGCAGGACGACCCTGCCACGTAAAGAGTGTTTAAGCTCAAGCAAAAGCGGGTTGTTGTCAGAGTATAATTCCATCTGCTGCACAGGGTCTCTGCCTGACACACAGCATGTACAGCATGCAGAGAACAAGACTCTGAAAATATAAATCCAGCCTAAATAATGCAACTCCACAATGTTCAAGATAATGCAACCTAGGCTGACACTGAACATGAAGTTGAGAAAGATGGTCTTCTCTGTTGCTCGAGACACAAAGCAGTCGGTTCTGTTTGGACAGGGGTAAGTCTCACAGTGGAAAAGGTGTGGAACTTCAAATCCAAATAGGTAATACTGCCCAATGAGGAAGATTATCTCCATGATGGAGCGCAGCAAAACATGTATGATGTAGATGAGTAATACCTGGCTGGAGAGCTGGGTCGGGTCCTTTCCTACCTCTCTCATTTCCTCATCCAGCTGGCTCCTCTCCTCACACTCATCTTCCTGTGAGCTCCACTCCTCATTGCTATAGGCTGTGTTATAAAGACTGCCGGCTTCCAGTGTTGTCTCTTTATCTCCCCCTATGTGTCTGTCCCTTTCGAGTGAAGGTGAGGACCTGGGGACCACTTCGACCTTCTTAACCTCCAACGTTTCATTCTTGGTGATTTTTTGCAAGACGTACACAATGTAAAAGATAGAGGGTGTGGAGACGAGAACAATCTGAAAGACCCAAAAGCGCAAGTGTGAGACAGGAGCAAAAGTGTCGTAGCAGACATTGTTGCATCCAGGCTGCAGGGTGTTGCAGGTAAACTTTGACTGCTCATCGCTGTAGACAGCATCCCCCACCAGGGCCACGAGCAAGATGCGGAAGATGAGCAGCATCGTCAGCCATATCTTGCCAATGACTGTGGAATGGTTTTGAACCTCCGTTAGGAAGCGGCCAAGAATGGACCAGTCTCCCATTTCTGTGGAGAAACAACAGTTAAAACATTACCCACAGTATCAGGCAGAATGTTTTTATTAATAGCTCAAACTGAAGTGGTTGCTCATACATCCTGCGCTCCTAAGGAGAAAAATATGACTCAGTAGTCTTACCAAGGAAGCAGGTGCATGAAACCAGATGTATTTGCACATGTGCAGCTTTCAAATATTATCTAGATTTAAATATTGACCTAGAAATCCCCTATGGATATACAGTAAACATAATAAAATAACTTTCTCAGTGTGTCATTATAATTGTAACAATTATAGTTGTAATCAATAATTATTTTATGATATTACATAAGAGCAACTATTGCATTGTTAGTAAGCTGTAAATAACTGTCGGTTTCTCATATTCACAAAAAAGTTTATTTATATTCAATGAGATGCCATTTCCTGTAACAGAAAATTATGTTTCTAAAATTCCTTGGTTCACAAATTTATTCTCAAAAGCCATGTCTAAATTATACTCCTAATTCAAGACTGAATCATGGAATGTATCTTATTAAGAAGGAAAACAAGCTAAAACGTAATTAACTTCTATGAAGTCCATTCTGTTCTCCTGTCCTGAAGGAGCTTACCTTTGGAGAATCTGAGTTTTCCTTATCCAAAGCTGGAAAAATATCAGAGGAAGCAATCTGCATAACTGTATTTTCAAGTGGAGCCTGTTGCTGGATGTTCTCGTGTCTTTTGAGCTGGATGAGGGGAGAATGGGCTGACCACACATATTCCCTAACTCTAACTGAAACGTCCATTGCACTGTATGTGAATAAAGGCTTTCAATGTACAGTGGGACAAAGATTGAAAGGTACAATGGGGGCACCTTTACTGAACAGCCATTCGCAGGCGAGCAGAGAGTTCAAAGAACATACTGGAAAGAGTGTCCACAATACTGATTCATGGGTCTGTGTCCTCTTTAATTATAGAGCTGAAATACAAGTCTAATTTCCCAGAAGATTTCAGTACTTTGGTCTTACTGGATACATCAAAATGTAATGTGAAGAATCCCCACAGCACTGAGAATCAATTTTCATCACACTTATGGTGAAAGTTTGAAGAATTACCAGCAACGTTTGACTAAAAATTGTTGTTGTGGAGCAAAGAATAAAGGCCCACCTCAAATCCTATTCATAAAGGATAATGGTAAACATATTGGCTGGAGAGAGAAATCTTCATTCAGCTGAGCGTGTTATATATAAACTAAAGATCTTTAGTGTTTGAATTTCATTCAAAGTTAGTAGTTTATTTTTTCTTTGGCTGCATGCAGTTTAGAAGAGGAAAGGCTTGTCTGCCTTGAACCTGATTGTTGTATCCAAAGGTAATTATTAGCAGAATGGGAAGGTTTATTTGTAGTTTGATGAGATATTACAGAAAATATGGAATGAGAAAGGGACAATGGGTTATATCTTATGAAAGATGATGGAATGACACACAAATGTGCCGTATTGGAGCCTCCAGGACAGTCCTTGTTGCTTGTGGAGGTCATCTGGCATTACTGTTCTTGTAACTGCAGATGCTCTGTATAGTACTTTTGTCTTGGCTTCTACAAGATTGAAGGTGTCATTTGAAAACACACAGGTCCTCCTGTTTTTCTAATATGGTCTGCCTGCATTGAGTAAGACCTATTAACCTGCTCCAACAGAGATACTAGCTTTGTACTAATATTTCACAGTCATATATCATGTGTTTCCTTTTATCAGATGACTAAATTAAAGACCAACGTGTTAAGTATCTGTGAGGTAGGTGTAAAAACATCAGGATAAAACAAGGTAGCTATGATTAATTTCTAGTGTGAGTCAGTTACCACTTCATCTGAGAGCTGGGTCCATTACATGTTAGTTATCGTTCAATGAAGAATGATATAACGCAATAAAAAACAAAACTTCCTTTGGTTCTGAGACAAATTGTGAATAAAAAGACGTCTAACTAATTTCTAGAAAGAATGCTGACAAGATATGGTAAGAATTTTGAAAAGTGTCAATTCCTCTTTTATTTAAGTCATTGAAGCTATTATTCTATAAATCTATTATTTATGTTTTTTTACACACTTAAATGTAAGGTGTTAGTAACAAATGTTCTGTAACAGTAATCTTAATTAACATATCATAAACAGCATTAGAAACAAAGCACTCATCCAGTCATTGTCACCTGAACACAAATGGAGTGATTTCCTGTACTATACTGTACAAATACCAAATTCTGCAGGAACTAATTCTATGAGACGTGAGGAGCAAAATATTTCTTTATCACATTTTTTGAGTCGGTATTCAGCGTAAAGGAGCAGACTGAATGTATGTTTTTTTGGTCCACTGGAGGCAATTCATGCAATTTATGGGTTCTGTCGTTTTCATTCATCCCCATCCCATGAATGAAAATAAACGGCTATGCACGTGGATTATGTCTTGCCCCGTTTAAAATGAAACACTTCCGATTATAGTCAAGATGAAGGGCCAAATGTTTGTAACAAACCGATTTCCACTTCAAATTTTCGTATAAAAACCAATGCAGGGTTAGTGAAATACAATCATATATCAACCACATGCGACAGTAGTCGACTATAACAAATGCCCCTCGCAGAATCAGCAAAAAACCATCCAGAGGGGTGTTGAAGAAATCCAACTCCATCTAAATAGTTCTGTGATAAGAGAGGGACGATTGAGTTAATCTCTTGGGAATATATTTTAGAATATATTTCAAGTTGGCCGTGTTTTTTTTTATTTATATATGTTTTATGAGCCACATAAACGATAACATGAATTCTTTTAACTATACTAAATTTAACATCACCCCTAAATAGTATGTAAAGTGGTTCAGTCCCCGAGGTTACCGGAAGTTGTTTCAGCTGCCATGTTTGGTTGCTTTGTTGTAGGCTTCCACTTCGTTTCCTACAGAATTAGTAAGTGTGGAAATGGAGCCGAGCTGGAGTACGTTTCTTTTTCAAGTAAGTTGACTCTTTGGGAGGGAAACTGGGATAGCTCGTAAAACAACCGTTCAAAATGTAAGCACATGGTATTTTAGCGGTAAAACCAGTTTTTAAACGAGTAAATCCAAGATCAAGTAACCAAGCAAAACAATGGTATATGAATCCAGGCTTCCAGCTGTGAGGCTTGGGAATGACGCTAGAACAAAAAATCAATTCTCCTCAGCGAGTGTTTGAAAAATATGGCTCGGTTTTCTATTGTGTGGATACTTAGATAGTGTACGCTGAATAACTCGACAGCGTTTGTGGTATTTTTAAGTTTGTTTGCCAAGTCGAAGCCAGCGAAACCTGCGAGATAATTTGAAGTAAGACTGGGGACGCCGCTGCACCGTTACAATCGAGACAGACCTGTTTTTTTCCCCCCCTGTGATTGAGGGCTTTGATCGGATGCCCGCTGGATAATGAGATGTTGCGCCGGCTGAACATTTCCAGTGTAACGCGGATAACACCGCAGATATTTCCCCGATTTAAAGTGATTAATGTTTGTAAGGTTGGATAAGTGTATGCTTAGGTTATCAGCTGCTGAGATTCACAAACGGCGACTCGCAAGTCCGCGGTGAACTTTCCGCTTGCCTCAGCCGGTTCGACAGTAACTAGCCAAGTGAGCTAACGATGTTTAGGCTGCCTTCATCAAACTCGCTGGCTAATTTAGCTCAATTCGGGCGAGGCTGTCGTAATGTGCTCGCAAAACTAACGTTACACGACTTGATAACCGGGCGCCGTATGGCTCTCTGTTTATTAACTAGCTATTTATTTCGGGAGACCGCCGTGGAAAGGAATTCAAACTATGCACACAACATCAGCTAACACTAGCAACGAAGAGGCACATTTGAAATTAGCAACGACATTACGCAATTTATTTAAAAAAACCATTTTCAGGCAGAAAGTGAGTGCTGCCGTTCAGAGTGATATCTGCCACGGTTTGAAGATTTCCACTGTGTACTAAGATGGGAGTCTATTGTTCAATAAAATGAATTAAATGTTTTAGTCCCCTGGCCTTACTTAGCTCAAAGAATTAAGCCTGGTGTGAGCATGAAAAACGAGACCCCAAGTTTTTATGGCGAGGGTAACATTTCCAGTGGTTCGTGTTTTGCCGCGGATTTTGATTTTGTTGTTCCAATGCTGTCATTTTGCCCGTTTTTAATCCATATATGAGCATTTATCCCAAGTATGTCCACATTCTGCTGTCTCGGTTGTTTTCCCAACTCTTAAATAGGGATTTTCCTTTTATATTTTCGAAGTTATGCCCAAGTATGATTTTAGTGGGTGTGACAAACTCCTCATGGGAAGAGCTTCCTCCATGAACCTTCCAGCAGTTCGGCATCATTCACAAAAAAAAAAACTTTTCCGAATTTCATTCATTTTTAGACATCTACCGAGTATACATCTGCACATTTTCACGACGGACTTGCTTTGGCCACGGTTATTATTTTACTGCAGCTTCATTTCAGAGAGTGTAACTGAGAGCAGGGGAAGGTACAGATCATGAGTTGTTGTTGGTAGTACTTTGAGTCCCCTGCTAATGCCAGCCAATAATGTTTATTTAAACAAACCTGTGCAATCCTCAGAGAAACATGTTTACTTTGTACCACTTTTACTGTACTGATTAGCTAATTAAGTAAATAGGTTAATAGAAGTGTGTCAAACTGGTGCCGAGAGGAAGCATAGATGAAAGTCTCACAACTTAAAGGTTTTATGTGTGCCATCATTAGAAGGCTCCCGGAGTCTTAATCAGAAGAAGCAGTCAAGAAGAGATACAGTAAGAAGTGCCACGGGGAAGCTTTAACTAAGATAAATATGTTACAGAGCTTCAATGTTTCTTTCTGTGGAAAAAACGTCTTGCTACACAAACATAAGTTACCATTACTTATATCCATCAACCAGCCCTGCTCAGGAAGGGCAAGAGTCAGCAAGAGTTGGAGAGAGCAGTGCACTGTGGGGTGCTTTTAGCGTATTCGCAATAAAGTTATGTTGCTTATTGCAGCCTTTAGCATATGGCGCCTCTTTGTGTTATGGGTAATGTTTTGCTCTGCTGTCTGAGGATGATCACTTACTTGTGTCTTTGAGTGCTGCTTCTTCGTGATGAAAAAGGCAGCTGGACAGTGTGGCTTGTTGTGGAGTATCTGGCACGTAGCCAGGAGCCCTGCATGTATTGTGTACGTCGCACTGTTACCGTGTCACTCTCGTGTAAATCTGTGTGCAGTTAGCATTTGGGCGCTTGGCGTAAGGAGAGCAATATTTCATCCAGCTACCATCATGCTGTGCAGCGTTTTTAGTTTTTCCAAGTTCCCCGCTGTGTTAAGTGTTATAGAAGGTGATTTTATTAAGAGGTTTGCATTTATCCATATTGGTATGTAAATGAGTTTGAATATCACCATAAGTACAGCTGTATCTCCTCATGTTTTTGATGCAATATGGTGAATCATGTTGTGTAGACCAGTTTTGCTCTGGATCTGCAATGATACACTACTGGGTAGTTTTTACTATTACAATAGTAATTCTGCAAATGAACAGGGAAATGGTAAAGAGTGCCCCAAAGTGAGAAAGTCATAATGCAATCCTTCTTTGCCCGAAACTGTAATCTGGTTTTATCTGGAGAATGTAATAGCCACTAAAAAAAGTGTTGCATTATAATAGAAACATATATAAAACACGCTGCTCGTCTATTCATTCCAGAGGCTAATTTACCAAAGCATATAGCTGACAAGTTCCCACATTTCTGAAAGAAGTTAATGTTCAACAGGTGGACCCCCTCCACTGAACATGTTAAATGTTTGAAAGATTGACTTATTTTAAACTGATGGCACACAATAAATGTGGTTTAAAGAAAGCTTCTAGTGATGCACCTTGTGTTCGGAGGTCTACTGTAATGTTACCAATTACACCTGTGCTTTACCTGCTACGACGAGCCAAAATGTATGCTGGGAGAAAGGTGAATTATCTTTAAGAATTGTGGTAACCTTTGAGCAAACAACAAGGGATAAGAATGGAATGTTACTGAATACTACTCCTGCGTAACATGGATTCCAATTATGGGTGAATTTCTGGGGTCCAAACCATGTTTTTACATCACTGTTAGAAAGACCACTCACCAGGTTTTCTCATCACTGTCCCTGTTTAGGGAGGTTATGCTGGCAAAAGGTGAACTTTATAGATAGCTGTTAGAAAGTTATCTGCTTGACAAATGATTTCAAGTTTGAGCATCCAGTTTTGACCTTGGCTTTTTAGTTTAAACCCCCAAAGCCTACCACTATCACAGAGAGGTACCATTTGTCAATAATGTAATCTTCCTGGTTATTCCAGGATGGAAAGTGTTATCGTTGTTTTTGTCCAGGCTCTATCTGCACTCCAGGCACTGCACATTTTGTATGAAGGCAGTCTTCCTAGTTCACGGGATGAGATTCCATTCATGGGTTAATCAAGAGCAGCAATTTTATCATAGGTAACATTTCATAGATTTTTCTTCCTTGCTTCTGACAGGGCTTTTTTTCTATGGGATCTTGTATTAAATGCCACCAGTTTTGGAGGTTTTGGCTCATTGATTTTAGTGTTTTGGGGAGAAGGATGACATGTTGACCTGGTTCAAAAAGGCATAAATCATCTTGCATGATGCTGTCCAAGCCCAGGTGAAAGTATTAATCTTTTAAAACCTCCACGAAAAACATTTTCTCACTCCCAGCTGAACTGAAATGCCTCTACTTGCAACCTACAGCATCAACAAGCAACGTTCTCGGCAGTATTTGTATAGCTTTACAGGCTATGAAAAAATCCAGAAGGATTAAAAACACTACAAGAGTGATGCTTTGTAAGAACTTGTGTTAACTCAGCAAAGACCCTGAATAGCAGCCAAAGATTTCAGAAGTTGTAAACAAGTGAGGAACAACCTAGAACAAACTCATAAATTTTGGGAACAGAGAAGACTTTACGTGTATCAGAAAAACAAATTATATATTTATATATCCAATTCAATTTAAGATAGTTCGTTCTATTTTCTGAGTTTTGTTCACTGCAGTATTATCCCTTGGTTCCCCTTTTATTTTTTATTTTTTTACATGTTTACATTATCAATTATGGTTTTTGTTTGTTTTGTTGAAACTGGGATTTCGGCAGGCAGCTGTAGGGTGTGACAACAAAGGATTTCAGAAAGACAGTGCATAATCTGACTCAGACCACGAGTTCAATTCAAGTCTACAGTGGCCCACGGAGCCATCAGGACACTCCCTCCATTTTGATGTTATTTATGAGGGAGCAGCCCCAGTTGTCAGAGCGCGTTTGTGTCAAAATGGTCAGAGCTGCATGAAGGCACAGCAGCTCACAGGCCCTGCACCTCTGTGTCGACGCAGCCTGTCTGCAGCGGCTACGTCTGCTCTTCACAAGCTTCACAAAGAGGGTCCCCCCCCGTCACCCACCCACCCAAACATAAAGCCCCCCCACCCCCACCCCACCCCCCATCCCACCCCTGGTGTGCCAGCGGACTGGCACGATGATGACTAATCCTGGAAGGTGGCAAGTGTGAGCAGGTGCTGAGACAAATGGATGGGTGAGCGTTTGGTGGCATTCTCCACAAGTTCCCAGGTCCCATTGCGTATGAGGGAATGACGGCGAGTTTAGTCGAGTAGTGTGTGGATAAACAATGTCCCTGTCTCATGAATAGATGAGCCAAATCAATGAAGATGAGCATACAAAGATCCCCCGCTGAGGCATCACTGCTCAGATTTGTGTCTCTCACAATAGGCTAGATGACATAAGGAGGACATTGTGTGGTTCATTTTTCTCTTCTGTCCACTGCCTCCTCTTTTGCAGCTCCTTTCTTGGCTGGCCTTCTTCGATGGCTGATTAAACCTCAAAGGGAAAGGTCAAGCATTTCACCTTGCCCTTTCTTGCCGGTGGTTGACGACATAGTTGTCTTGACTGTGTCCGTTTACCGAAGCAGCGGTGTTAACTGTTACAATTTTATGGCTGATGTTGGAGAAATGCTGTTCAAAAGAGGTGACAGCAGAGATACCCCTAGAAATGTGGACAGAGATAGTAAATTAAAGCACTTTTCTCATAAGGAATCAGAATGAATAAAAGCTCATAAATAAGCACATACGTCATTCTGTTGATAATGTGTTTGCAAATTCTGCGTTTGCTTCTTTTTGAAGGATGTGGGCAGGGTAGTCCCCTTGGTCAACAAGAAGCTGTGTCCTTTCAAAAAGGGGGGGTAACTAACTCGTTAAAAACGTATCTGACCTGTGCAATTGTCAAAATGTCAATGTAGATTAACTTCTAACCTTGGTTGGAACATAGCTAACCCAAGCTGACAAACTGATAATGAATAGCTTGCAGCAATGTTTTATCCCAGGGATTCCCGATGCCAGTGTTTTCTTTTTGTTATTTATTCGCCCTTTTGTGCCGAGGAACCAAAGAAATCTACAACAAGCAGCATTTCTTGCCTTCTGCCGTTCCCTTTTCACGTAAGATGTGAGACGCAGAGCACAGAACGGACAAACCAACCCCTGGCTCTACATATGGCCTTTTGCGTTTGTGGCGAGCGTCGCAGCCACCGTAGTTTCTTCTACACGCTCTGAAGGCTGAGCTGTATTCAAATGGTTGCAATCGGCAACTTCACCGCTAAATGCCACAAAACCCTACACGCTGGCCCTTGACATGGGTGATACCCAACTAAGCAACTCATTTTTGCTTCTGCTAATTGCACCCGGCCTCTTCACTCCAGAAAGAGATTGTGCCACGGTGCTTCACATTGTTTTGTCTAGTTTACTGACCTGTATTTTTTTTTTTTATTGTGTGTGTGTGTGCGTGCCCTTCAGCCCTTTACTTCACAATGTCGTCTAACCGAGCGCCGTAGCTCCATAATGGCCTGCTCTTCCGTGCACTGGACCCTGCTCTGCCTCTAATTTGGTGTGCTTGCTTTGCAGTCACATGATGAATCAGCGGCGTCATGATGGGATCATTTTTCATCCAGTATATTTGGATTCTTTTGCATTAGCGGCATGCTGCGTCAGCCTCATTAATGACAGATCCAGTGCCCATTTTGTATTCTGTAACATCTTCCTAACCCTAGCTGTTTTCATGGACTTGTAATTCTTATGCAGACATTTGAAAGTACTGATACAGTGGGGGATTCCTACTGTTTTGAAATTGCAATCCCTAATGTTGATGTGTATTTTATACAGAGGATATAATATGCTGTTTTCAATTTTCTGTTACAATAAATGTTCACCCTTCAGTATCATTAGCTGTGCTAGTGCCATAAAGTCTGTATTAAATTTAGCCAACACATGTCTGGAATTTATGAAGGCTCAACCAAATATTTATCTCTGTTTGCTTCATCAGCAGGCCAATGAAGCCCTCCACCACCAGCACCAGGTGGCCCAGAACAGCCTGCTGCCACTTCTTAACGCAGGAGCTGAACAAATTGACCAGAAGCCAATCCTGCCGATCCAAATAGACCAGAAGCCCCCGACCAGCGCTGCTGATCTCCTCAAAGACAATGTGGCCAGCGGAGGAGGCGCGCGGCCACTACTGCCTGTGATAAAGAAGGAACACAAAGGCAAAACGCCTTTCGTCTGCGGCTACTGCAACAAGGCCTTCCGCGACAGCTACCACCTGCGCCGCCACGAGTCCAGCCACACCGGTATCAAGATGGTGTCGCGGCCGAAGAAGACGGCCCAGACAGCCCCCACCATGGTACCCATGATCTCCACCATGCCGCGAGAGAACAACGGCAACCCCTCCTACATCTCCACGGTAGCGGGCATCCTCTCCACAGCAACCACCTCCGTTTCCTCCAGTATCATGACGTCATCCGCGATGGGCAATGTGCCGCAGCAGAACGTCCCCAAGAAGCCCGCCAAACCTGTGAAGAAAAACCACGGTTGCGAGATGTGCGGCAAGGCCTTTCGCGACGTGTACCACCTGAATCGCCACAAGCTGTCCCATTCAGACGAGAAGCCTTTTGAGTGTCCCATCTGCCAGCAACGCTTTAAAAGGAAGGACAGGATGACCTACCACGTTCGCTCTCATGACGGGGGAGTCCACAAGCCCTATGTATGTTCTGTGTGCGGGAAAGGGTTTTCCAGGTAAGGAAAACTAACTTATGCTCAAGTGAAACGGGTAGTGTTTCTTGGCCTTCCAGTATTCACTGACAAGCACACACTTGTATTGGGAGTAAGCCTTTTTAACATTTTGTCTAAGCGTAAAGATAGAAAAGTAGAAAAAAATGTGGAAAAACCACCATAAAGTATTAATAATTCTCCACAACTTTATTATTTATTCAGTAGCTCTCTAATGCTATTCCCTCCCAAAAAGTTACCTTCAACAGTATTCAACAGTACCAAATGTGGAGAAAAGGGTGAAATCACTTTTCACCTTTTTGTATTTCTAATGTGGGGGTTTTTTTGTTCCTTCATGCTGTCAGACAGACTTGTCATATTAAGCCAGACTGGCAAACCCTCAGCAATGGATGGCTGCTAAGTGCTAGCAACAGACTTCATGGGGAGATAATATTACCTGTTTCAAATGTCTTTGTACATTCCTCATATAGCTCCTAAGGTGGTTGAATAAGTTGATATGTTCCCTCCTAGACCAACGGCATAATGACATGGCATGAAATAACTGGTATGTTACCAGGCAGTTGGAATGGACTAAACTTCCACTAATAAATGTCCGTGAATTTCTATGTTATCAGGGCCTGTCTCACAAAGCAGGATTAGTCACTTAATAGACAACTTTACTAAGGAAAATGTGTTCGCTATAATTCAGTAAAGGACTTCTTGAGACAGGCCCAGTGCTGCCTGGAACTGTTCACCAGTGGGGGTCCAGCCGGGTATCATGTCCCAGTCCCTGTACTAGCCACTGGTTTGTCTGGGATGTGTGTGAAGTGCGAGTGTCTAGGCCTGTGACTCTGTGTGCCATACTTTCCTGGTGAAAAGTTTCAACTCTGCTGTATGTGTATCTGAGGAAGTGTTTAGCGGGCTAGGGGGTCAGCAGCAGCAGGGGCCATACACAGCGACAGTAGCACATGTTAAAGTGGTGAGAACATTGGGCTAAATGCAAAAAAAGGTTGTTTTTACAACTGCTGTACTTAGTTTTCAGTCACCAAGTAACAACAAGTAACAAGTAAACAGGAAGTAAGTTTCAGATATCTTGTTTATTTTTCTGGAGTAATCTCACCCTCTGATGGTCGCATTCCAGGGTCAAACAGAACAGTCTCGACCAGCTTGTCTGCATGGAATTTAAAAATAACATAATGACAAATTCTAACAAATATACCTTTGACTGTGTACTTACAGTCCAAAAACACAGCAAAACACACTTCTACAGTATTTCAAGTAAGAAAAACGTGCTGGCTAAAGTAACGTCTAACCTAATATACTCCAAAATGACCATGTTTCATGTTTGCATTACTCATTAGAATATTTTTGTAGGCCGTGAATACAAAGAGGATTTATTTTAACAAAGAATGCAGTCGCCAGATGCTGAATTTTAGTTTCTGCTCTACCAGAAGTTCACTGAACAGCAACCCTATTTCTTGTAGCATGACTTGTATGTGAATCATTTGGCCAGCAGTGTTTTGGTTACTCAGTTGCAACATTATTTCATATAGAGGGATGATTGTGTTGTCATTTACTGTCCCTGTAGCTTCCCTATGGCTTTGTTTGCATATTTCTAGTTGAGAGACAGTTTAGATTTGTACTGGTATTGACACCCCCCCCCCCC
>NW_023339763.1:17459652-17475386 GCF_004916995.1 Morone saxatilis | reverse complement strand
TGTGTTTTTTTTTTTTTTTCTAAAACTCCAGCAGCATGAAGCTTTCCGGTTTAGAAGCAGCTGCCAGTGCTGTAGCCCTTACTCATTCCATTATGGCCCTTCTAACATGATTCAGCTCACAGCTTCACTAGAACTAACAAGCTGACGGAGGAGGATCAGTGCCAAGATGAATTTGTGAATGCTGGAGTTTCACCATAAAGGTCAAGAGCCGAAGAGCTGTTTTCTTGCAACTGCTGATATGCAGTGAACAGTCAATTATACAGTAGAACGCTAAGGAATGTGTTGACACCCGTGTTTGCTGTTATTTTTAACTTTCAGTTTAATGGGAAAATAAATCATAAACATCTTGGTATTATATTAATAAGTTGGTAATGTGTGGATATATGTATGTCAGTGAATGTCATCTGTAGCAAGTAAACATCACCTGTTATTGTTATTGTCATGGTTCTGTTTCAGCCATTTGTCAGTTTAATCTGTGTTACATGGCGATGCCAAATTGGTAACAGAAGTAAACGTGTTATCAAACGTGTTTCATAATGCAAAGTTCAGAAAATAAATATAATAATAAATAAAAATATCTATATCTACTAAATATTCTAAATATATCTATAATATATAATATATATACAATCTAAAAGGTCATTGAGAACAATGGTTGTTCACAACTGAACATGCATTTAAAATGAAAATGTTGTGAAAAATTTAGTTTACAGTTTTTGGAAACTACCAACCAGATTCCTTGAAATTGTCAATAACCTGTTCATAATTCTGCCAAGGCTGCTGGAAAGTGAATATGTTGTGTTGTGTAGTTTAATGCTAAACTGTCAATTTACTCAGAAAACAAGTTGAAACGAGGTCAAACTAATTCATGCATGATCGATCGTGGAGAATTAACTGCCATTGACGGAATTTTCGGGTTTTTTCCCTGCTCATCCCCCGTTATCAAAGCAAACAGAGCACAACCGTATGCTTCCACACTTCTGCACTTGCAATGTATAGCAAAAAGATTAAGTGTGTTTCTGTTTTCTTTTTCTAATGTAGGCCAGACCACTTGAGCTGCCATGTGAAGCATGTGCATTCCTCAGAAAGGCCGTTCAAATGTCAAGTAACGGTAAGAATCACTCTCAGCTTCTACACTCTGTTGTCGTCATCGTCGTTGTACTCCACTGACCTTTGACCCTGTCTCCTGTCCGGCTGCAGGCCTGTACCTCTGCTTTCGCCACCAAAGACAGACTACGTTCCCACATGATCAGGCACGAAGGCAAGGTCACCTGTAGCATCTGTGGGAAGATGCTCAGCGCAGCCTACATCACCAGCCATTTGAAGACTCACGGACAGACCAACTTTAACTGTAACAAAGGTTTGTTATATATGCGGGCAGTGAGGATTAAACCTAAACCTAAACCTAGATCTTGTCTGTAAGACTGATAGTCCATTAGTCCATTATCTACCTTACTTTGAGCAGCCTTGTCCAACACACTTGAATTAAAAAAACTTTAAAAACGTCCCATGATTCTGTTCTATAATGTTTTGGTACTGTTATTGTTGTTACTGGTATCTTACGCTACATTAGATTGCGGTTGGAGTAATGTTTTTTTTTTTCTCCCACCAGCGAGCAACGTTTTTTTTTTTTTGAGAACAAAAGTTAAATACTCTTTTCTTGTGTGTGTATTTTCCAGACGGTAACGAAGTCTGCAACTCTGCCTCAGCTACACCTGTGACCATTTCTGCCCCCATCACCACGGCGATGAACCGGGTTCACAACAACCACCCTGTCACCATAGCCGCACAAATGAACATTAGCACCAACACAGTCAGCCTCCAGCACCCAGTCACCATCACCGGGCCCGTCAACATTGCCTCCGTCAACATCCCCTCCTCGGCCTCCATGAATATAGCCCACCCAGTCGCAATAACGACCCAGATGTCTATGAATATGGGTGGTCCGCTCAACATCGCCATGAGGCCAGTGGACAGCATGTCTTTTCTGTCCCAAGTCTTGCCTTCTTCCCCACCCTGGTAAAAAGGAGGGAGAGCACTGAACTGGCCAGAAAGAAAGGGAAAATGAAGTGAAACAAGAGACTCCTGTCGTCATTATTTGCACCTCGAGCCGAGCTCTTTCTCCCCCTGAACTATGTTTACTTCATCAAACCCCCGAGGTGAACACTTACATGAGCTGTGCTGCCAGGTAGGAGCTCCCCAAGTCACAGCTGCGTCCCATCTAATGTTAAGTGACGGACATGAGATGCAGGAGGCTTGAGTAGAAATCGAGTAGGATTTATCCTTAAATCAGGACAACCGTAAGACTTAGTGTAGTCAGTTAGAGTGATAAAACTGTGATTTGTATCATGACAAATGAGAGGAGAGATTTCCTCGAGCACCCTTGAGGACTCCACAGGAAAACACACCTGTGCTTTTGTAATAGGGAGATGAGAAATGGACTGAAGCAATAACTATAAATTGCTGTTTTTGATGTTTTACAAGTTCTCTCCCGAAGCCTCTTGGTGTTACTTTGTATGTTGTTTTTTAACTATAGCCTGCTAATCACTATCTATTTAATGTTATAGGAAATGAGTCTAGTAAAAGGGACAGCAGCTTCCACTTGCATGGAAGAATATTTTTTCACAGTGCTATAGCTTTTGTTTTTCTTCTCAGATAGTAGGTATGCTCTTGAGGTACAGTGACTAACTTGTACAGTTGGCATAGTAATGTATTTTCATGTCGGCATTTTAATTTTTTGCTTTTGTCGCTCAAGTGGATGTCTCGACACGGTCCTCTTGACAATGAAATATTTGTACTTTGTTTTCTATTTGTATGGAAACACAAATGTTTGTTTTTATTTGCCTATTTGTAGTGTTAATTTTTCCATGAAGTCAGAATGGAATGAGTCTTGCACTGAAAGCATATCCTACATGCAGGTGAACAGCAGTATTATCAAAGATCAAATTGGAGTCTTAAGTGTTTTGGTTAGCCAGCCTGCACTTGAGGGCCATCTAGTGGCTGAACATGGAAAGGCCGGGCCTTGTAGTGAAGCTTTTTCAGGCTGTTACGGTCATTATGATGGTGACTAATTAGCAATGTATGACTCTTCTGCTCTTGTACACTGTTTTTTTTAATCATTTATCTGTCATAGCCCCAAGATATTACTAAGAACCCTTCACTCAGGAAACACACATAAAATCCCATCACTTACAAACTTGGTTCCTTTTTAAATTGAGTATATCTACCATGTATCTTGATTTTTTGACTTCTTCACGTTCACGTTCGATTTCCAAAATAATTTGGCACTGAGGTGTTAAAAGACTTGACCAGACTTCCATCAGGGTCAAGAAGTCCAACAATTATTGATTTTAAACGTCGCCGTCCATTTAAATAATTATTTACTGTGCAATGGCATACATGCTGTATCTTTTTTTGTTTGTTTGTTTGTTTGTTTTTTGCAGTTCCTTTGAAGTCAAGTTCAGCTTAGGCTGCATAGCTATGTGGCTGAGATCTGGATGAGTTTGCTAAAAATGCAAGTTTGTGTCCATTAAAATAATGGGACAAGATTGATGTTGCATGACCCCAAACACTGTAGCTGTTGAACATTAACTATTTTTTAAGAATGCCATGTGATCTCAACAGTGTTGCAGCTCTTTGAGTTGATTCAGTTTATACTGAAAAATGCAATATGCATGTTTGTCATTTTTCCCAAGTTTTGTTTTAAACGGAATATTAGTGTAGCTTTTACTTTTGTTCTTATGCATTTACGTAGATACACTATGATAGCCTGTTTGCCAAATTTGATACAATAATAATGTGTTAAACTGAACATTTCTTGGTGAATTGAACATCTCTTTATTTTTAAGGAAAACAAATAATTGGAAATTCCAGGACCCCTGTGAAAGCAGTTGAATGTATATCTTTGTACAAACCTATTTTAGTTCCAAGGATATGGTAGTTACAATAGATGTGAAAGATAAGATAACCTTTTTTATAAATCTTTTGTATTAGAACATTAACAATGGTAATTTTGTATATATGAGAAGCTAGGCTTTCTGATTAGCAGAAAGGTCAAACATTCCTACATTTTTTTTAAATGTATGTTTGTCAAATTATTACATAAACATGCGCAATGTTATGTGCCTTTTATTTGGGTTGTCTAAATAAAAGAAAACTATCAAACGTGTTCATATGTATTAAGTAATGTTCAGTATTGCAAAAGTACAGTTGTACAAATATGTAGAAGTTTATTATTATTTATCTCCGATACAGAATTTCCAGTGTTTTAACTAGAAACTTTTCCTTCTGTTTATGAGTGCTTTAAATACAAGTCTTTGAATGTCTTTGCAGGTGTGCAGACTCTACCATACCAACCCACTCATAATATCAAAAATAAACAGCCTCCCGCAGTAAAAGAGGAACACCAACTCAAGGCCAACTTGAGCGTTGTACCACTTTATATAAATAGGTGGTTTTGCCCGTCTATTCTTGCTTTACATATTGCCAAACAGTTTCCAAAACACGTTGCTAGTTTTTGGCTGGATGGCATCAAGGACGGGCCAGCCCAATAAATGGAAAGTCTGTTCCTGACTTACTGAGTGAGTGCTGAAGTTACACATGCTGGAGTTTCCCCGATTGACTGTTGCTCTTTGAGAAAGAAGAGGCGCAAACAGTTCTCAAATTAAATTAAAAGCTGAAAGTAAGTTACCTGCTAAAACATAACTACCTATCAGGGGGAAATGTGTGGTACTTTTTACTCCACTATATTATCTGGGGTTACTAGTTAATTGTTATATTAAGATTTAAAAATTTAAAATGCATTTATGTTTATAAAATGCAATACAATATACAATACCGGTGGCTCCCAACCGTTTTGTCTGGTTACCCCATACAAATTAAAATATGTAATTGGCGTCACTTGTCATGTTTAATGTCAATGAGTTCTACCCAAGAGACACCCTCTAAACCTTTCATATGGGTTGTAGGGTACAAGAGAACCTCTAGGCTCTAAGTCTTAATCTATCATCAGTTTTCAATACATTAAGAAAAACATTAGAAAAACATACAATATACAGTTATACTGTCTGCAGGGCCAGAGTGGGATAATAATTCAGGCCAAGAAAACTAACTGCATTCCAGGTCATACATTAAAACCAGACCAACTGTTGCACTGTGCTCATACTCGCTGTTGGCTTGAATAAGTCCGCTCATTCTTCTCTGATCTCGCTCATTGGGAATTTGTTTTCCCCCACAGAGCTGCCTCTGTCAATTGTCGATTTTAAACACCCTAGTGCATGAAAATGCCTTAAGGGCAGCTGTTTCTGAAATGGTGGGACTACCACATCTGGCACAAACAATCATACCACATTCATAGTCACATAGATCAGTGGTTCCCAACCCGGGGGCTCGGGCCCCCCACTAGGGTTCGTCAAAGATTCACGGTGGGGTCGCAAGGCCTTCTTGATTTTAGAAGAAGGTGTAAGAAAACTTCAAAAAATATACACAGTAGGTCTATATCTCAGCATTTTATTCAATTCTGTGAAGAAAACAAAATGTAATTATTTTTAAAGTATTTTTTCTTTAAGATCTAAACTTTAAAGACCTGAACACAAGATATATTCACAGTGTTCACTCTCTGCTGAACAGCCTCGTCCTGCATTAGAAAAGTATGCAGTTAAAACACCCACAAAGCTAAAAGAACAATGACCAAGACCCAGGGAAAATTTGTCAAAAACAGAAGCCTATTAGGTACGTACAATACATAATACAGACAGAATAGTATCAAAAGTTCAGGAAAACTTATTTTTTCATGCAATATTCACAGGAAATAATCAATTTCATCCAAATGACTAATTTTACACAAACAACCTGCAGATATTGCATTTACTATTTGTGTTTTTTACAGTTTATCTGTTATTACTTACTACTTACTTACTGTTATTGGTATGCATTCAATATAATATGAAATATCCATAAAATATGTCACTCAGACAGGGGTTGTCAGTTTACTCAATGGGTTCCTTAAGGAAAAGGGTTGGGAACCAGTAACTTAGATCATGCAGCTTACCCACTGGTCGAAACTACTGACGCTCTGATATTTACTGAGTTACAACCAAACAGAGAAGCTAGTTATCCTAAAGTGGACGATTAGTGTAAGCAATATGTAAAGCCATCACCCCAACATGTGTTCTGTTGAAGAATTTAACATCCTCTGGAAGTCAATGTGACAAAGATGTTCCAGTATTGATTTTTAAAAAAAATAATAGATTGCATTCTCTGTTTCCAGTTCAGATCAGCTTGTTGAAAGAAGCAAAGTCATTTTTTTGGATTCTAGATTCTAATCTCCTTTAATATGTCTTGTTTCAGAAAATTAAAAAAACAAAAACAAATGGAAACATCTCACACCGCACTGACGAGGGTCTTGAAGTCTGAATATGAAATGCAGTTCAGAGCTGTCCAGCAGATGGTGTTGTCTATGCATATTTCACTGTTCTGTGCCATTTGAGCTCTTTAGTTTGATCTATGTGTCCCCAACTGGTCCCTGATGTGGGTATATTGACTTACATTCTCCTGCAGTAAGTTTGCTAACTAAATGGCTTAAAACTTGAATTTTATTCTGCCTGGATGACATTTATTCGATTTCACAGGGAATGGTGATGGAAGCTGAGACATACAAAGACATCAAGAGTATGTGGTTGTGGACATTTCTTAGAGTTGACCACATGTTGTATATGTCTGAATTTACTATTAAGTCGAATGTGCAAAGACATTTGTTTCTTCTAGATTATAACACAAAGTGTGGCAATGTTACATCCTACTTCGTGTTATAACCAGCTGAAGGTACTGATATCCCTAAAGGTCAGTAATAACAGACAAGGTGTTGAACAAGTATCATTTATTTGAAGATCTAACAATGTCTTCGTTTGCTTTAAAATATAATCTAGTCAAGCAGATGTCTCATGCTGGTAGCCTCCCACCCCACATGTTGCATCCATCCCTGTTTCCCAGCTGTATGTATGCAGTAAAAAAAAATAAAGGTTAGAAGACTGCCTTGTCCCTTGAAGAAAAAAAAAAGACACTTGGCTACTCTGTGGGGTGGAGAGTTCAGCTGGAGTTCATGGGAGGCCTGCTCTGTCTTACTTCCTGTTTTCATATTAATGCAATAATATCTAATAGACAATGGACATAGTTCTATGTTCTACATTTTTTATGTAACAACACATTCACATACAGATCAAGGTACACACATTTTCTAATTGTCATATTTATTTGAATTATGTAATAACCAGACCTGCATCAAAATTATGTTTCCAAAAGATTCAAGTCAGCTGTTTTTGTAGACTGTAGGCCAAAGGCTGTGACTCCACTATGATCCCGTCAGGGCTGCCCCCCCGATCAGAAGGGTTAGCTCATGAAATCCTGGCCAGCAAAGACGAGGGAATCAGACTGTCCACAATCTAATTTAATCTGAAGCTGTGAGCTCTATGCGTGCTGTCTTGGCTGTCCAATAGTACAACAGTTTAAACGGCTTAAGAGAGCGTCAGGCAGGGAAAGGATCATGCTATCCTCAGCTGAGCGAGTCGTGTCTGCAAGTGCCTGTCTGAACATTCCTCATGCTCATTTTTTCATACATACATTGCGATTTTTTGGTTTTGCCTGCATGATGCACATTATTTGTCACTAAACAAAGGTCAGAAATCCTCATGTTTCATTTAAGAGGAAAGTGAACTCTCGGAAAAAGCTGCAGCAAAAAGAGAGAACACAGAGGGGAGGAGAAAGAAACGGTGAGCCACTGAAATGTTTTTCCTCAGAGATACTGGAGATCTTTCATGAAGTACGGAATGGTGGCTTCTGTTGAGCTCACATCTCACCTTTCTGTGATCTGTCAACTGAAGGGTTAAGTAGTCACACAGATATATTTCCTCACCACCAGAGCCCTTATGTTGCAGTTATGCAATATATGTTAAGCGCCAGACATGTATAAAAGAGGTTTAAATTAATATTTACCTTAAATTGCAAGGTTTTACTTGGTAGTATTTAACAGCATTCTGTTTCCAGCATTAGCTGCCATTATATGGAACAGAATATAACATATACATATAGAACCCATATGAGATAAGTCCTTCAAGCCTTCCTTTACTCTGATCCCATTGTTGCCACTTATTAACTTGATTTGAAGGCAAAGAGGAGCTGAAATTGGCAGAGTGCTCTGCTGGCATGTCACCATCAAATCTGTGCTGTTAATACAGCAGGACTGAGTTTACAAAGTACAGGGCCGACAATAACAAATAGTTTATGATTTAAACTTGGCTTTGTTGCTGTTTTGTTCCATTGTTGCAATGGTGTCAGATGGATTTACAGTTTCATGCTAAATCAATGTCACGTTGCAATTTTTCAGAGGAATTTATATTGCCAGGTTCCAACATAGTTTCAGTTCTGGATCGGAGGTTAACTCGGCGGTACACCAAAACACTCTGAATGAGGATTTTAATTCCTTAATTTGATTTTTCACTCTGATCCCTATATGTCACCATGCAAGGCTGCTATTTGGACTGGTGCTTGTCTGGCCAGTGTAAGATACAGTACCATTTCCTCAGTAATCAGAAGATGAGAAGAAACAGATGGACAGATGGAGAGGAGGAACACAGGGCTCCATGAGAAGTGACTCACGTTCCATTGTATAATCAGGGTATATTAAAGGAAGGAACATCACACCCTCATTGCAGCAATGAGCCATGGGTACTGTTGCTTCATGGTTGTGGAAACCTGCACACTCCTCCCACCCCCATACATACGAGATGCACTGCCCTGAGGACGAAAGATGCACCTTGGTCTGGAAGTTGCCGTAAATTCCATCACTGTCAAGATTTGTAACATGCCGTTATTTCTTCATTTTTGGCCGCATGCTACTTTTGCTTTTATTGTGGAAGTAAGACTTTGAGTGGGAGGATTAAATTATCTGTTTTAATTTGGCCACGTGATTGTAGTAACTATTGAGACTTTTGAGGAGTGCGATTAAACAACAAACAAAACGATGTACTATTAAAGGCCTAGTGCTCTGTAGATGTACAGCATCCTTTCCACACCAAACATCACATCGCTGTGGAATGCACAGTCTGCATTTGAATGCAGACCATGTACGCTCAACTACATGCAAGTGGAATCTCAACTATGTGGACTTGGATTGGCTGGTAGGGTAGGCGGCTATGTTCTGATCACAGATATCCACCTTTGATAGAATACATAAAGGGTAGCGGCCTATTAATCATATTGCTAATATCTCTATTCCTGTAGGCTTTATGGTGCATCTCTTTTTGCTCAACACAGAGTATGTACTGACAGTGCACGGCGCTGCGAGTGAGGTGAAAGGTGGTGATTATTCTTGGGGCCCAAAGCTACTGTTGCAGCGCCAGCGCTACCTCTCCACACTACTGTGCAATTGTGCTGTACCAGTGTAGGAGAAAGAGGAGAGTTCTGGATCCTAAAATTCATCACAACACCCATGTAATGCAGACCCTATCATATTACCTCATAGTACTTTTTTATCTGCTTTGTTGACAGTAAACAGGCCTTTCCTAGGGGATATGGTTACAGCAGGAAAATGGTCATAGCAGGAAAAGCGTAGGTAAATTACTCTTTGGCATTCCCGTCAGCCACACCAGTGCAGCACGACACAACCGGCCTGTTTCAAAGAATATATTTCTGACACGTCATGGTATGAAAAGCACTGGTGTTACTAATGACATTAACAATGGCTCCATTCAATTCAAGTGCCCCACTAAGCCGTGACAGTGAGACAGCGAGCCAGCATGCACAATACAGGACCCTAAAAACTGAAGCAGCTAAATGGAATGCAGCCATTGTTGATTCTTATTCTTTGCACCTGTGCTTTTCATTTAAATGACCTTCCTTTCAACGGAAAGTAATTAAGTCATTTGTACAACACAATTACTGCTGTTCTTTTTTTTTTCTTTCTTTTTTCCTCCTCATTTGCATGTGCGTGAGCGCGCGCACGAGAGAGGTGGTGGGGGGAGGTCGTGGGAGAGAAAAGTAGTGAGGGTTTTTTTTTTTTGGTAACCTGCGTGACTTCATTTCCCAGATTGCACCGCGCCCCGTGATGTTCCCAACAGCTGACAGACGGTGAAAGCCTCTGCCAGAGCTGACGGTGGAAGAGAGTAGCCTCCCGTTCGGTGTAGCCTACACGGACTGAGAATACAAGTCGCTCATTGCCGGACGCTGGACCGCTTCACAGCCCCCGGGGTCGCCGTCGAGCATCTTGTTTTGATATAAAAAAAAAATAAAAAGAACAAACAAAGATACAAATATTCGGTTTGCATCCTGACTTTTTCCAGATTGGGAACTGGGCACATTTGCTGTCAGCTAACTTCCACAATAGGTCGCTGCGTCGCCGGGGACTGCTGCATATGTTTTATTTGAGCTTAACAGTTTGACTCCAGCCCCTTCCAGCCGTGCCCAATGCTGAGGAATGGATAGTGTGTCTGCTAAAGGTGGGAAGATGGTCGAGAGTGATGAGCAGCCGAAGAGGGATAGCGGCGGCGGCGGTGGCGCAGCGATGGCCGCACTACATCAATGCGAACTCATCCAGAATATGATTGAAATCTCCATCTCCAGTTTACAGGGGCTACGGACCAAATGCGCCGCGTCCAACGACCTCACACAGCAAGAAATACGCACTTTAGAGGTAGGAGCTTTTGAGATATGTGCCCCCCCCCGTCCTGCAATAGAAAGCGGTCTAGTCAAATTGCGGAGTCATGAAGCCCAAACGCTATGTCCGCCTCATATAGGCTTAATATTGGCTGCAAGCGAGGCGCCCTGTGAGTGTCACTGAGCTGAGCACATTTTTTTTTTGTCGCTTGCAATATACACCGTACTGGGTTCGATGCATTGAGGTGAACATGGGAAAATAAGGTTTAAGTTTTTGGGCTTCTAGATTCCCGAATGGTCGAGATATATATCACTGATGCCCGACCCAGTTATTCGTGTGACCTCTTTCTCTAGGTGGAAATATTTGTCAGGAGCCCCTCGGATAGTTCACAGCACCGTGCTGTGCAGCTGAATGCAGCCTGGCCTAATGGCACACATTCAATAATCCAGATACTGCCATCATTTTATGTTCCACGTATTCTGTTCTATGCACGGGGCTTGGTGTGTGTGTGTGTGTGTGCAGCAGGCATTGCAAGATAATGTACGACGTTTTCCGTGTGTTTGTGTGTGTGTGTGTGTGTGTGTGTGTGTGTGTATGTGTGTGCGTGTGCGCACGCGCTGCTTTCCTGCATCTGGATGCAAAATTCAGTTCAGTCGTGTTGGGATGACTTGACATTGCTTAGCGCAAGAGATGCCATTGGCTTTACAGCGCCTCAGCATGTCCTGCTATAGTAGGCAGTCATGCCCCGGTAGCATGCAGGCATCAGCAAAGGCTGCACAGTATTTTCCTCCTTTGCATATTTAAAACAAATGCTCTCATAATGTTCATACTTGAATGCTCCTTTTAAAGGAACTACATGATCATCAGTAGTAGCTGTTCTGTAATGTGGGCCTTTTATTTCTTTTTTTTTTGTAAATGATTCCTATCATAATAGGAATATTAATGTTTGTCTTTTTTTTTCCTTAAGAGTCACTTGTTTCCAGCCCATGGTTGTTTACGGTCACATATTGTTTTTGTAATATTCTCGGCTGCGAGATGACTGAAGGAATCATGTCATGGAAAGTCCAGCTTCATGTTGTTAGTAACAATGCAATGAGGGGACAGCAGGCCCTGCTTCGGATGGGGAGGGTGATGGGAAAGAGGGGGCTGGTGTTGGGGTATAAAAGGCTGATGCACAGTGCTGTTGATGAGATGTGGTATTGTTAAAAAAAACAACAAAAAAAACAATACAGGGTTAATGGCTACAAATGTGAACTTGTAGAAGGTGGATTAATGTATCGCCGGTACAGGCTCCAGACATGCTGACACTCAAGAGATATGATAGATGGTAAATGGGTTTTCTGGCTCATGGTTTATTTAAGCATTATACCTTGGATAAAAGGAATATTCACTCCTGATTGGCTCGAGGCTATCAATTATCCATGTCTGTTTTATTTCTGTATAACTGAACACCCCATGAACAATTGTGCCGTTGCCCCTATAAACCAATGTTCCAGAAAGCTGTGAGCATTTAGTTTCAGCCAAACAGAGATGCAATAGCCTGGCTGAACTGGTTTGCAAGTGACCTTCAAAATGGTAAAGAATCATGGCTGATGAAGAAAGTAGCCCTTTTTAAAGCACGTTACAATATATTTGAAATCTTGTAACTGTCAGACTGTTTGCCTCAGCAGGCCAGGGAGCAACATGGTATTGCTTGCTCAAAATATCTATTTGTATTTGTGATGCTAGTTTCAGAAAAAAAGATACCTTGTACAAGGGAGAGATGGCAGAGCATCCCTGTGTTTTTAGGTTAGGCTTTTTAACTATTTTCATAATACTAATGTCTACAAAATAATGTGGTAGCTCCTAAGCTGGCTGGCAGGCATCAACTGCAAGTTGGCAAGCTACTGTGTGGGAACAAATTTTCACAGGCTCAAGCAAAGAAGCCCAGTATTAAATGAAAAAAAAGTATTAACTGAAATAGAAACCAGACCTCATCAGTTTGCATGTTTGTAGTTTGTCACATCTTTGTTTTCTTAGACAGAATTAGGGTTTATCAATGCCAACTTTAAGCACGTCTGGTTAAAACATAGTCTGCTTGAATAGTTTGTACACAGCAATGCCAAGTCAAGTTGCTTCAACCCCTCTTCATCCACTGTCATGCGTACCTTGTCGCTGTGTGGAACAGGACATGATCTGGCAGAGTACTTCCTGAGGTACGGTGTCTTGTAGGTGCATTTTGCACCGGCATTGTTCTACATGACAATGGGCAGGCTGTGCCTGTCTCACATGTTTCTTGAAGGCTATTAAAACTGCTCTACGGTCTCTTTCTTGTGGGAGGGGTCTCTGAAAGTCAGAAATAGTGGGTCTGGTTACCTCAAGTTATCTTGGCTGGTTTGGGGTTTAGCAAGGTATTGGCTATTGAACTTTGTGGACCAGAACAACTAGGAATGCATTGGAAACAGGTATAGTGGATACTTTATGGTTTACAGCGCAGCCAAATGTACGTTGCAATGGTATATTTATTCACATTCACTTTCATTTCTATGTTCACTGATTGAAATTGTACTTGTGTTTCAGTAGTCAAACTGTTTCTGAACAGCAGTGACTGAAGAGTGCAGCTACTCAGCCCTGCCTTACCTAACATTAAAGAGCGTATAAGTGACTATGTAATGCCGTTTTGACTCAAGGAAAGATAAAGAGTGACTAAAGGCAACTAATCAACATGTGAGCAGGGATGTCTTCAGTGACAGCTCAAGTCAAAACTTGTAGAAACTTCCCTTGAACTAATTTTTTGCTGTTGGTCTCATTATGCATCAACCGCTATGGAAGTCAGAATCCTCCATCTGTTGTACCTGCAGATGTTTGGTAAAAGTATCTTTTAATTTGTCATTTCCTTTTGAATCTAACATCTTTTACTGTTACTTACTGTTTCATTATATTTTCATTGCCTCTTGTATGCCATAGATAGAGGGTGAGCGGAGAATGTAGGAGTTCCTCCTGCTTTTCATTGATTCAGAAGTACTGAATCATCAAAACCTTGTAGTCATTTAAACTAAGGAAGAAGTCACAACTATTTAAACAGAAAATTGGAAGTGAAGAAAGCAATGGAGAAGACGGTCATAAAGATGACAGCTGAATGCGTTCAGTGACGACACAGTAGCTGCCAGCTCCATAGTTGCTGTCCTTTAGCTGTCCTTGACCTTTGAGCACCATGTGAGGGGACAGGAGAAAAAAAGGGACTTTGAACTGACAAAACAAGGATTTTAGATCAGCTGGCGATTGCCGATAAGGCTCGATGTAGCATTTAAATACGGAGTCAAACGTTCATCATCACTGCTGAGAAGCCTGGTCTAGATGTCTTTCAAGTGGATCTAGCATAGCGTGGGCAGCTGTCTTGATCAGCAGTCTTATTTCCTGTGACTTTACTGGCACATCATTTTGAAACCACCTCTTGCCACAAGTGTGCACTTTCACTTCTTGTTTTAGCCCTCCAAGAGATTTCACTTGCCACATGGCTCAAATATTTAAAGTCAGCAGATTGTGGAGTTAGTGATAGATTTAGGCCGACCCAGTATAGATCCTGTTATATGTCAGGTGCTGTATTTCAGATACGCACAAGACATGACCCTAAAACTCATTTCATTTATGTCCCAACCTTGACCCATTGATGTGAAAGCTGTACAATATCTTGATATTCTAGGAAGCACACTGGCTTGCAACTCAGTGTCCAGGTGATCACCATCCTGTAGCAGTAGTAGCCAGACACGATAGGTGTTTTTTTTTAAGCTTTGAGGCAACTTTTAAGGTACGATATGTAATTTACGCCGCTGGGTGACGTCATGAAGTAGTGTCGGTTGTTGTCTTCACCACAATTGTTGTCATTGCACTTCTCCCAGTTCGGATTCCTTCAGTGTTCATTGGTTAGGAGGTTTCTACCTGGATCTGAATTATCCACAGAGGTCTCCTCCTCTCCAAAGGAAATGGACCCAGCGATTAAAACTGGTAAAAACACTGAATTAAGCAGTTTCACCTTAAAATCCAGCTGAACTGCTGCTGACGTTAGCTCAGCTTGTTTCTCTGATAACTTAAGATCCAGAAACCCGATGACTAAATTCCTTCATCTGGTTAAAATACATAGTAATATAAAAGTGTATTGTAAAAATGTGCCCTAAAAATGGCTCAAATTTAAATATATGACAGCTTCTGGCAGACAACCAAATGCATGTGCAAAGGGGATATGATGCCACTGACTGGTGAAACATTACCTAAATAAAATTACGAAATTCTCTGGGTTTGAACATTGTTGGAAACATCTGGGGTGATATTGGTACACAACTCGACAGCATATTCAACATTGGTCTAGTGATATAGGGAACTTGTGGAAACATATCTTGAATTCATGTGATGAATTTGAGCGAACTGCACCAGGTCAAAGTAGCTGTCACAGCCGTGGTGGAAACTGGTATCGCTCCCATATTGCACTGGAGTGCCATCAAGAGAGGCTCGAACTCACTTTATACTCTCATTGAGAGAGCTTTATTATTCCACTTGAACTGTGTGTTTTTTCTGCCTTGCCAGTGAGAGGATAATGATACTGGCCTCTCAAATGGAGTGCTAACTGGTACTTCACTTTTCACATGTTAATCCCACTCAGCCTGGTCTCTGCCTCTCATGCTGCCTCCGTGTTACTTCTACTGTAGCTCTTTATGTACTCCTGACTTTTGCTTTATCATATCCTCCCTGTACTGCCTTAGCAGCTTGTTTGTTTTTAAGCCAGGCCCAAATCAGTCTTCATGACCCAGACACTTGGAAACATGGACATCAAAACATCCTATAAACAGTAGAACTCGAGGTTTTTGCTTATGTGCTGTGCTTTACATAACCTTAAAACCAGTGTCAAATGCTGCCAGTTATTTATTCATTGGTGTGAACCTTTTTTATATAAAAGCAATTTAGCGTCTCATCTTTTTTTAATCACTGCTCTCAGTAATGATCAGCAAACAGCAAAGCGTCACTCTGTTTTGTCTCCTCATGGTGTTGGAGAGAGTTTGCTGTGCGCTCGTGGTGCGAGCTGTTGTGGCTGCATCTATATTTAGACATCTTT
>NW_023339763.1:17437054-17459552 GCF_004916995.1 Morone saxatilis | reverse complement strand
CCCCACCACCACCACCCCCCATGCCCCCAGCCCAGTGTAGGGGTCAACTTGCATTGGTGGCAACAATGATGGAGGAGGGGCAGCAGGCCATTGTCTGGGACTGTCAACCATGTAGGTTCAGCCTACCGCAAAATTCCATGTGACCTGGCCTCTGCATAACCTGGCTCTATTGTTTTGTTTTTGTCTTTTGACATTTTCTTCTTTTTTTTTTTAAAAGATAAAACTGTGCATCATCTGTGAAACATTGGCGCACTCACCATGGTTTACTTTCATGATCCTGTATAGAATGTGTCCTTGAAAGCAATATTAAAATTAGCCTTAAATTTGCATTATCTTCCTGCTCCAGTGCCACTGTGGCTACTGTCACATTCTATTTTCACATTGACTGGAGCTGCCGCATGTAAAGGCAGAGGAGACTACAGGCAACTAAAAGAACTAAAGGATCCCTGCTCTTGTGTCTCTTCGGTGCTAATAGTGATTATACCGATAGGGTTTTCTCCTATCTTAGAGTTACCAGCTTTTTTAAATGTTCAATAGCTGACACAAGCATTAGAAATGCTTCAGTGGTCTTATTCACTGTCCCTATTCTTCTGACAATAAGAAACGTGTGCATTTTTAGTCTGGGAGAAACTGACCTTCCTGTGCAAATATCATTTTCTGGGATAGAGCGTTGTTGTTCAGTTCTCACATAGGCCATGCTATCCTTGGCAGGTGCACCAAAGTGGCTGTGTCAGCAAGAGCCTTGAGAAAACAATTGGAGCAGTGGGATCTGCTCCCAGAGTCTGCTGTGTCAGGCAGGCCGCTGCTGGGACTCGTCTCCCCTCTCTGGTGGCTGACACACTGGCTGTCACTCATCTCCTCACAGCATTAGGCTGTTGCCATGGTGTTGTTTAGCTCTGCTGACAGGTGGGCTCTGACGCCATTTGTCCTCCTCCCACCTCCAGGCCACACGTCGAATGCTGCTTTCTCCACTCTGCACCAAAAATAATATGCGAGGGGGCCTGTCATTATCTTTTGGTTTGTTGATGTGCCCGACTGTGCTCCCAACACAAATACACACATTACCGATATCAATGAGGGATTTGGGGACTTGTGTGCTTGTGTAATCCTATCCACCTTATTTACTTAGGATGATAATAGGTGAAGTGAACGCTCTGCGTGTGACTGGAGATAAAAATGTTGGTCATGTTTTGTTGCCACTACAGTCATTGTTCTGTGGAGACCCACGATGACATTAGTATGTTGAGTTGTATTGTGTCTGAGCTCTGTGTTTCACATGTATGGGGAAAATCCCACTGAAATGTTGCTGACGACTCAGAAGAGGGGTTGCTAGGTAACCTGACGTCACAGCACTGCACTAGTGTATAGGGAGGTAAAGCAGGAGGCTAGCTCGTTAGCCACATCGAGTAAAGACCTCTTACTGCTGGCAATGCTAATCCAGATCTCCAGAAACACTGAATTCACAAATTGATGAGGGCACAGTGAATAATCTGTGAGGCTTTGTCATTCTGTATTTTGCTTTGTAATGAATCGGGTAGGAAATTTATCACAGCTCCATGTTGTTCAGTCTCCCATCTACTTGGTATACATGCCTGTCTGCCAGGACAAAGCAAGCTGCCTATCTCTCTCCTCCACCCATAGAAGGAGCTGCTCTTACTTGCTGGGCTCTAAGGTCAAATGCATGCAGGTTCAAACTCTAAAGATATTTAGGACACCACATTACACCACTTAGATGTTTGATTTTTTTATGAGCAAGTGGGGTTTTTTTGTGCTTTTTGAGGAAAATATTTGGCATTGACATTAAGGCCTGAATTCTTAAATATAGGCATGTAGGTTTTATTTTTTGCATTCATCTTCCTTTGGACCAAATAGCTTTTATGATACAGTCCTTACTTGTAAGTTTTGAAAACATCACGTTTTATTAGTTTGTGTTCAATAATGCATGCAGTATTATTATTTTATAATGCTCTCAGTGCAGCTGATAATTGATGAGTAAAAAGCTGCAGTCAGAGTCGACACAGAGAGCATTTACCTCCATTCCATCCTCTTTCTCTGTCCTCTTTCATCTCTCTGGCCCACAGTGGAGATGCTTTTGTTAGCTGCCACGAAGCAGGCTTTTTACATCCCAAGGCCACACTTTCTGAAAGTATCGTGGTTGTATGAGTTTCTTTTTTCTGTCTGGTTGGTGAGTGGATGTGTCAGGGAGAAAGTTGAATGAGCAGAGAAAAGACGCGCGCCCCTCATTGTTGGCTCAGGCATTCGAGAGGTGTGTGGTGGGTCGAGAGCTAGCTGGTGTTGCACGGCTCATCTGAAGGTGCTGCCTGCTGTAATGGACTCTTACAGATAGACTGCGAGATAAGGAGACACACTATACGGCCGTGCCGAGCTGCACAACGCGGGCCGCTGCAAACTAATACCACGGTGTTCATCGTAATACTTACTCACAGGACCACTGCACTTGACATTGGCTTGGAAAGCGTTGAGGTAAAGTCTCACAGCTTTATATGTCGTTGATTAAGTGTTTTGAGATGGTGACGGGTCTGGCTTTTGAGGGTTAGTGATGTTCTGGTAATGTTAACTGATGCACCCCACGTCACAAGACACTACAGAAAAGGTCTTCACCAGGGCTTTAGTCATTAATGTCCTGATTAACAGATGCAAGCATCAAGAGAAAGACCTGAGGGGGGGTTACTGTGCATTAGTAAGCCACTACCCTGCCTGAGCAATGTTGTAAGGGCGGTCTCGGCAGGCAAGCTTTTCTTCTCTCTTCTCCATTCACTCCCCTGCTTCAGTGTGGAGTTATTGGTGGGTGCTCTCATGAGTGGATGAGGAGTCACAGAGTTGGAGGAACTTAGAGTTGTAGAGGAACTTAGAGTTGTAGACACTTCTCAACCATCTACAATCTGGAACTTTTTTTATTGGCTCACACAGGAATTGTGTCATTTTTTAGGTAATTTGTAATTTGTCAAAGCTATTATGGTTGATTGTGACAAAAGGTGCAATTCTGTACCATGCTCTCCGAGAGCTGGTGATGAAAAGAGAGTACAGTAGCTCCGAAACTAACTGGAAAATTGACTGGTCATATGGCACTTTCTTCCGTCATTATGTCACTAAGCTGCTTCCTTGTTCCAAATACACTTATACACCACAGATGCTCTCATTAGATGACCAGCTCATTGTTCCTCTGTATGATAATAGCTGTTTATATCTAATTAACCGTCTTGTGTGCTGGGGGCACTGGGCAATTGGGTTAAACAAACACTGGAATCATTACTGCAGGTACATTGAGTTCAAAATGAAAAAAAGCGGTGTGAGTATGAAGTAATTTGTGCGTCAGGTTAACCTTTATTGTATTGATGGAAAAAGATTTAGTAGTTTGTCTCAGCTGAGGTGATGAATGTTCGACGCACTTTGCCCTATCTAAGGTCACTTTTGTGGAAGCAACGGTGGTCAGTAGCAACTGTGTTATTACTCCAAAGAATGACTGTGTGTGACGTTGCAGTAACAATAAAAAAACACATACTGCCAGCACAGAGGTGTGACAGATATCCTCCTCAGCCAAGGCCTGCCTTTAGCTGCGAGTCTGCTCCTAGCACACTGTGAGTCTCCCCTCTAACCTGCCCCTCCCATCTGTGCTGTGTTCTCTATTGCTCCCTGCAGGTGAAGCTGATGAAATACATCTGTAAACAGCTGCAGTGCAAGCAGAAAGTGCCAGAGACAGAGAGGCCCGAGGCCCTGGACAGCTACCCGCACTTACGAGACTGGCTACGCACCATCAACCTGCGACCGGAGCTCATTGAGGTGGGTCACGTCGTTTATCTCTCTCCCTCTCTCTCTCACTCTCTCACTCTCTCTGGCCTGTGTGATCGTCACATTAATATAGATTCAGTGTGTGTACTCAGTCACCGCTCACATGTGCATGAGGAATACTTGACCAGTGACCATCAAAATGTCTTTTTGGAAGAGAAGCTTTTTACGATCATCGAGATATAAGCTGCAAACAGTGGCAACAAATCTGAACTTGACCTGATTAATTTTGGAAAAGCTTTTTCCATAGTAGGAAAGTGACTGCTCGCTATCACTCAGACAAGATTAACTCGTCCTTCTTTAGACAAACTCCTCGTGGTCGCCTAAAAATCTAGTTCCCAGCCTACTGCCATTTATATCTTTGTGCCATGTGAGTGAGACTGGAGTGTCTTTTTATACAAGTGTGTGAAGAATTTCTCCATAATAAAAGTTTGTCTAACAAGCCAGTCTAACATAAGGAGGGTCTGTACTTGGATTAATTTTGCTTTTAGTGTTGTAAATGTGTTTAATTCTTGTTTTTCATTTTTCCTCTGACCCTAGCTGCAGATTCCAAATTCAATGCTCAGCCAATATTTTCTACATAACAAAAATAATCTTTTGTACAGATGAGAACCAACTGTAGGACTTCCTCTGTTGTAGTATGTAGATGGAAATCTTTATTAGAGAGCAAGTTGAAGCATGTTAGTCTAGCACACAAGTTTACCAGATGTACCCTTTTGCACTGTACAGTTCTTTAGTCATTGGCATCATAAAAATCTGGTTACGATATAGTATAGTCTATAATGTTTTTGAACTTATAACTTGGATTGGCTTAAAGAACTATGTGACCAAGGTACATACCAAGCAAAACATTTTACAGTGTAAAAATAAACTGGAAGTACAACTGTGGTGAAGCAGATCAGCAAGTAATAAATGCAACATCATCTCCTGTCAATCGTTGCATCAGATTGGTTGGAGAGGAACCAGTGATTGTCAGCTCAGTTTATTGAGCCTGCGTTGTTCAACACGTGTTGGTCCCTGAGCAGGAACACAGACTGACAGACTAATCTGACCTCTGACCTCTTTGTGGAGGAGCAAGGGCCCCGACAGAGACATTTCCTTCAGAAACAATCCTTCATCAAAACAACTGTTTAAAAATATTAAAAACATTCCCCACTATCTGCTGCTAAAAAGAGGTCACTTTTGATCACGGGGAAACTCCCATTGCTGTGTGCACTTCTCTTATCTCTGTGGTTTTATTTATCTTAATTATTACATTATTGTTACTTCTGTTTTGAGATCCACATTGCATAAGGAAGCTACAGTGTTAGCAGTTATGGTGCTGTTTAGTGACTTACACCAGCACCAAGCAACTAGCTGCTTATCCACACCTGACAAAAATGCATCAGTTCCTTTCCTTAATTTGCAGGTTCGGCGCAGTCGTCATTCCACCACATCATTTGTTTGTCACATTTTGTTGTAATTTCCTCTCCTTCCACTGGGTCCCCTTCCTGTGCTTCTGTAAACTGTTCAATCCCTCTCAGCCACTGTATGTTTTTAATGCTCTTGTCTGTTTGTCTTGTCATGTTGCTGCACTTGTTATTCTTTAATATGTTGCAATCTTGTGCATGCGTTGTGTTTTGTGTCACCGCCTCGTTCCAGATCTGATTATTTGTCTTGTGTTTACAGTTTCGTCATATCTGTCATGCTCAGCTTTCTGTTTGCTTTTCAGTTTAAACCGCACCATGTTCCCTTCAAAGAATTTCAGCTTTGTGCTAGAAAATAAGAGTTTTTGACAGTATAGTAAAAGTGCTCATTTGTATGCCTTGTGTACCAACGGGGATTTCCCAAAACATGTAGAGCCGTCTTAGCATAATGATGACCCATTTAGATCAAACATTATTAGACTGCGATTTCTACAATGCATCCCCTCACTTTACACTATGAGGGCTGTTTTATGCAATGGATGGTCGGAAAAACATTACAGTGATTGTATTCAGTATTTATTCTTTCTAACCTGGACTCAAATCTCTCTGCTCCTATGCTGCAACTGACAGCGAGGTGTTGCATAATGTTATACAAGCAAGTGGATGCCGTGTTGGCAAGCTTCTTAAATGATCATGTGTGTCTCTCTGTGAACTAATTAATTTTGTCTGTGGCTCTACTAAGTAGCCTTATCTTGATTAACCCGGGGCTCACTACAAGGAAAAGGTTGCCAAAGAATCTTGAGCCAGGCCAACATGAAACTTCCCTAGATTGTAAAACACCAAAATAGGCTTTAAATGTGTATTTTGTCCGAGCACATATCTCGGTTTGTAGGATAACATTTAGAGGCGTATTCAGTTGTGATACGTTCGTTTATATTCTGAGAATTCTAAAACGCCAACTACTAGTAATATTTACTGGAACCCACTTTACTTATCATGTAGATTAAACCATATCGACGTGACGTTAATTGCTTTGTGCAGATACACAAGTCTGACCAGGAATACTGTCTCAAGGCGGCCACAGCAACAGTAATCATGTATGCAAGCTAGGCTGTTCATGGTGCTAAAATTGTAATGTTATTATGAGTGAGTAGGTGGGAGGGGAGCGGAGGGCCCACAGCCACTTCTGAATATCACATCACTCACCCTTGTGTGTTTGTGCGTCTGTGTGTGCGTGCGCTTCCTTTTGCTTACAGTGTACACACGAGTGTGGGAGGGTGCCCTAGTTTTCTGATCAGTGTTTGCCCTCTCAGAGCAAGGGTTTAACCTGAGTGATAAGCGACTGCGTACTTCCCATGTCAAAAAAACATCCTAAACTCACTGGACTATCTCCGTATTTCCTTCTGTGCTCTGTGAACTGATTGTGCTGTCGTGTTGTGCAGCAAATACCTCAGGCTCATAGTTCTGTCTCTGTATAGCTTCATTTTCTGTTCACAATCTTGCCATAAGCTCTTCTATTCTATTCAACAATTCTGATAATTGTTCTTACATGTACGACGTGCTTCCTTGCTTTATGTTCAAACTACTATTTAACTAAATGGTACACTTTTTCAGAGTACAGATGGTTACTTGCCGCTCAGAGGCACAATCACATAGTCTTTTGTGTTTTTCAAGTTGTTATAAATGTAGTTTCCCACCATGAATCTGTTGCTAATATATTTGTAGATAACTAGGGCCATCGCTTGTTTTATTAATCTAATCTTATTGTTGGTTTAAGTACTGGTTCACTGTCTGCTAGATTAAAAACACCCAGTACTCTGCTGCTTTTTCTTTCTGTGTCTTTTCATTGTGTGATAAAATTGCTGATTCACATTATAATGTCTGTTATAAGTTGTTGGTTACAAGTAGTAGGTTGCAGGTTGTCACATAAGGTTGACCTGAAACTTTTTGAAAAACGTATTTTAATTTTTTTCAACGTGCATATATTTTGCACAAACATATCCTCCAGTATAATTGCAAATCATACCAGGTTGCGCTATATTCAGTCGTAGCAGCCATGTATGTCGTCTGTGTCTTCTCTAATTTGGAGCCTACCAGTGCTAGCCAGTTTGCCTCCCACTATGATTTTGCTTGCACAGTGTTATGTTATGCAGAATGGATACAC
Source organism: Morone saxatilis (assembly GCF_004916995.1). NCBI lineage: Eukaryota > Metazoa > Chordata > Actinopteri > Moronidae > Morone > Morone saxatilis. Next base: position 17,452,175 of record NW_023339763.1, on the reverse strand, counting down.
ACAACACATCTATTTTCTTCCTGTTAGCCGCTGTCAAAGACGGCACTTTACTTCATTTATGGCATAGATGTGTTATTCAGGAAGTGAATCTGACTCACCAACAGTACTATAAAAGTATTGAATAGATATAACGAAGCTTCATCTTAAAATGTCTCTGCCTTGACTCAGACTTGACCCTAACTTGTCCCTGCTTGGTTTTGAACTTGACTGCTGCAAATTTTGGGGCCCATCTACATTTTCTACTACTATCTACTGTTACAGGCATAAAACCAGGCCTGTAGAACTGTATAATCTGAACTTATCTCCCAGATATTCTATTTATTTATTTATTTTATTTAAAAGGGACCATGTGCAGTTTAAAACATAAACGTCACCATTTGATGCGCCGTACCCGATTATAGCTTTAAGCTAATAAATGGAAGAAGTGGTATGTGAAATGCCACAAACAAACAGGATTACACTGGTTTCCAGGAACAGTACAAGTCAGAGGTTGTGTGACCTATTTAGTATCCCCTACCATTCTGCCCTTTTAATGCTGAGATTTAACCTACTATAGGCCATGATATTGAGACCACTGCAGTGTAGTAAGACTTACAACAGAAGGTTTTTTTATTGATATTATATAAACAGCAGAATGTCTGCTTTCTCCGTAATCAGCCTGATTACTTATGATTGATTTCCTCTTAATGGTATACTTATTGTCTTTCTTCTTGTAGAGCTTCCCACTGATACATCATGCATATTGCTTGTGGTTTTTGCTCATTCTTGTATAGTTGCTGAGTGCTCACCCTCTGTTTTTCTCTGTATTTCCGCTCCGCAGGCAGTGGAAGCGAAGTTGTCCCTGGATGCCTTACTGCAGATGACTGGTGCTCAGGTGAGAGATACAATGCGAAGACTAGGGTCCAGTTCAGAAGAATGTGCCAGGCTCAGTGCTGCCCTCTCCTGTCTGAAGAGTGCCACTGAATCAGGTATGTGTTTACTCTATGGCTGCCTCCATGATCCAAAACATCAAAGTGTATCATCCTTGGTCTTTGTACTGGTGGTGTTTTTCTGCTCTCCAGGAGGTGAACTGAGGGAAGACGGCAGTCCGTGGCTGTCTGAGCCCACAAGGAGGGACAGTGGCTCTCTACTGACTGCAGACCAGCTAACCAACCTGGGCACTCCACTCCGCCCTCACAGTCCCTCGCCTCTCGCCCGCCCATCCACCATCCATTCCACCCCATCCACCCCCTGCGCTACCTTCCCTCATCCCCGCTCAGGCTCGGTGTCAGCGGTGCCCACGCCCGAGGCACTGGCATCATATGTCCACAGCGAAAGCCCTCTTACAGACCCATTTCCCATGTCCTTAGCTCACGCAGCTCGGCTCCACGGACACACTTCCACCCCACCCGTAACTCCGCCCTCAAAGAGGCGTCACCGACTGAAGCCCCCCTGCACCCCTCCTCCTCCGTCCCGCAAAGTGCTGCATCTGCTTCCCAACATCACCCTGACGCGCAGCAAAAGCCACGAGTCCCAGCTGGGCAACCGCATCGAGGACCCACCCACGAACAAGTAGGTGCTCACAAAGCGGTGTGGACCAACATAGTGTTCGAGAACTCACCTTGTCAAGAGCTTTTCATAAGTAGGTCAGATTAGACGTGAATGGGAATCCTCAGGTCGCATTGTAATTGTAAGAGATTTCCACTGTCCGCTTTGTTTGCACAGGTTTACAAGCATGGAGGAGTTGTGAGGGAACATGAGAGAAGAGCTACAGTATCTTTTAGTTAGCTAGCATTTGTTTTATTATGCAGGCATTATTACAGCTATATTTTGAGGTCTCAGTTGCTGTTACACCTTGATTCCCTCTTTTACTAATGACGGGTATGATAACTCCAATCCATGTACATTTCTAATCTAAGGATCTGTTGATTCTAACACAAATGTCCTGTTAAGATCTAAACAAAATGAAAAAGTGCTTACTTTCTCAAACCTCATTTCATTTTAGCAGACTTTTTGTTCAGATTCTACTGCAATTCTACTATTACTATTAAATACTTGTGATATGATTTATTCTCATATGATGTTCAGAGAAGTATGTTTGCGTAAAATCATTCTGCTGTTGATTTCCTGAAATCATTTTTATTAATAAGGGATTAATAGATCCACAGAAAATGAATTGATGGCTATTTTAATAAGAAATGACTTACCGTATGTCATTTGTCAAGAAAACTTAAACATTATCTAGTTATGACTTCTCAGACATTTTTTGGTTGTTTTTCTGTTTCATACTATTTCTATGGAAGCCCAATTCTCAGTATTCAAATCAGTATTTTGAGAAACCTTTCTCGATATTTGGTAAGACTTCATACACTATATTAGCCAGAACTATATACATGACACATTGTATCCGATATAAGGCACAGAGGTGTTAATATATAATATATAATTACAATACACAGTCATTGAGCAATGTAAAATTGGAAAATTAAAATTTCCACACACATTGTAGAAATGAAGGGACCAGGTTTTTTCTGAAAAATAAGCAAATGGCACTAGTGGGTGCTATTGTACATGCATGATCGTGGTGGTATTACAGTAATTGGGTTACTGTTGCTGCCTCATGTTTCACCTACTGATGACAACAGTTGCTGGTGCAGTTTTCCTCTAAGTTCTCACCTCAGTTGGATGCTGTGTCCAGACTGAAGCAGAGCTTTCCTTTGATACATTCACATTTGTATTCTCTCTCTCCCTCTTTCACATCCCTTCACATCCTGTTGCTCCTTTGGTCTGACTGTGTGAGTGGAGCTAATCCCTACACAGATTCCCAGAGATTATGACTCATGTCAAAACAGGAAGTATTTCCTAGTACTAATGCTCAGAGGTGGCAAGACACACACGCACAATCTCTCCCTCTCCCTCATTTCCCTTGCTCTCCCTGTATTGTGATAGGATGCGCATACACAAACAAGCCACATGTTTATCCATAATATCCTGTCTGTTTATGGAAAGCTTCAAAAAAAAACTGGCAAAGGCAGAAGTAAATATGGCTGACATAAAACCAATGAATCTAACGCACAACCAGATGATCCTGCTAGTTTATCCTGGCTTTGTACAACAGCAATGAAAACAGGTCACAACTCTGATAGCTGATTGAACAGATAAAATTAAACAATTTTTTTTTCTTACTATGATTGCTCACGTGCGTACCTGCATGTTTGTGTGAACCACAGAACTTGGTGCGTCGGTCCTTGTGACTTCAGTCTGGGTGTTAAGGATGTCACCCTGGCTATCCCCTGCCAATGCTATTTACGTACTCCAACGTGCCTCTCTTTAGCCCTTACATAACAGTATGGTGTACAAGCGATGCTGCAGAGCTGCTGTGATATCCAGTCTAGTTTATGTCTAGTTTATGTCTGGACCTACTGAGACTCCAATGTTGTATTTATTGGTGTTTTGTGCTTCTCCGTTCTCCAGGTGCGTTAAAAAGAATAAGTTACTCCTGAATATGCAAGTCAATGGGAATGGATGTGAGGACTCGCCTTCTCGCTATCCCGTCATGTCTGCACGGACCCCCGGAGTCACCCCGGCTCCCACTACAGCATCTTACACCCTGCCTGGCACGCCCACCCTCCTAGAGGAGCACAGCACCATTAAAAGTAAGTCATTCATGTGTATACATTTTTATTTAGCTGATTTGGTTAATATACATGTTTGACATGTCAAAAACAGTCTGTTTTTAGATTGGAATGTTTATCCAATGTATCCTGTCAGAAATAGGGATTTCTAGACTAAATACACATATTGTTTGTGTAATTGCATCAGAATTTTTATTTTATTTTATATCAGTTCAAGTGTGTGTGTTTGTTCTTGAATGTAACTGAAGGTTTTGGGTCTGTAACATTTCCACAAGGAATCACATCCCAAATGTGGTTTGACCCTATTCTAATGCCAGAATCTAAATTGTTAAAAGCTTTTTATGAGACTAACCACTTGGGTCACTTCACCATCACTTCTTTCTCGAAATAAACCAATCCTCCTCCTTGATCTTTCTCCCCTTCTTTCTGTCATTCCATCTCTTTTTCCCTGACTAGATAACGTAGCAGTGCATCGCAGCTCCCCACAAGCAGTGAGGAGGGACATAGGCCTAGCAGTCACACACAGGTATATCATACTTTTACAACTGCAATATGTTCTATGCTAAGCTTATGTCTTAATAAAGCAGACAAAGTTATGAATGAAATAACAAATCAATAATAATAACCAGCAGTAATGTTATACTGTAGGTTTAAGAGCATTTTTTGTGTCTGTGTAGGTTTTCAACCAAGTCCTGGCTGTCCCAGACATGTCAGGTGTGCCAGAAGAACATGATGTTTGGGGTTAAGTGCAAACACTGTCGGTGAGTTGAGCACTTTCTATTTTTGTCTCTCAACTGAAAGTACTTTTTCATTGACTGAGACAGTAGAACAGTACCACATTAATACACAGAACAAGAAATTGCAGGACAGACAGGATTGAATCCTTGGCCTGGGTAGTGCATGGAGCTGTACATATATTGATTGCTACTGGGTCTCTCATATCCTCCCTACTTTCTGTGCAGGTTAAAGTGCCACAACAAATGCACGAAGGAAGCCCCATCCTGTAGAATCTCCTTTCTACCAAGTAAGCTTTGTTTTAATCCTCAGTCTGCAGTTGATGGAAGCACTGTTTGGTGTGAAATGTGACATTTCTAATTTCTCTTCTAGTCGCCAAAATTCGGAGGACTGAGTCTGTTCCATCTGATATAAATAACCCTGTAGACCGACCGGCAGAAGCACCACAGTTTGGCACACTACCAAAGGCCATTACAAAAAAGGTAAAAAGGGTTTAGGAGTTCAGCATTACCACGCACAGTATCACTTTATGTAGCACTCTAAAACAGTCCTGATAATTACAAACTACGCACCCTGATATAAACTATGTAAATCAATGAAGCCATGGTGTAGAGTGCCACTAAAATGCAAGACGACAGTTTAGTCTCTGGCACTTATTGTATATAGTGTTCGCATATATAAAAATTAAGACCACATTCGTCATAATCTCCATTGGTTCCTGTTGCATAGACAACCTTTCTCTGATTCCGTTCTACATGTTTATTTTGGAGAGAAAGGAGTCATTCTGCAAGTGATTCTGTCATCCGCTTTTCAGTCTTTACACCATCTGCCCTTTCAAAACATTGTAAAGATTGGTGATCCTCCTCTTCATTTTATGCCATCAAGCACTCCTTATATCTGCTAAAATGCAGATGTAGAAGTCATCTTAATTATAATATAATATAATGATAGCTATCAGCTCTGATTACTGTCATTTGCATCCATCCCTACCCCACCAGGATCATCCTCCAGTGCTGAACCAGCTGGACTCCAGCAGCAATCCGTCCTCCACCACCTCGTCCACACCTTCCTCCCCAGCACCCTTCCAGCAGAGCAACCCCCCCAGCGCTACTCCACCACCCAACCCCTCGCCCAAAGGCCATCGGGACAGCCGCTTCAACTTCCCAGGTATCTCCCTCACATTTGCCTGGATTTATAAACAGATCTGAAAGTACAGTACAGATAGTCAGCTACTGTAGCCTGACAAACACAATACAGATGCACATTCTGCACATTCTGAAATGTGCGAGCTAGCATTGTACTCAGCCGTCCGTCCCATTCTCATGACCGTAGTATCCCAGGAACGCCTTGAGAAAATATCCTCAAGATTGGCAAAAACGCCCACTTGTAGTCAAGGATGAACTTATTGGAATTTGGTCGTCAACGGTCAAATCACTGTGACCACACAAAACACTTTTTTGGCTACAAGAATTTCACACAAATGTCTAATATGATAAAATTATAAAGTGATGACATTTTATATCCAAAAGGTTCAACAGTCAATTTCACATACAGTAATATTCAGCAAAATAACTTTTCTGGCCATTATTTAACGCCATAACTCAGGAACAATCTTGGGGGTGATTGTATAGATCTTCTATGCTGCCGGGTTGAAGGTGTGTGTGCATCCACGTTAGTTCACAGTACAGGTAGTTTAGTATCAGTATTTGTAACATTTCAATTAAAGGTTTGGTTGGTTTAGGCACAAAAACCTCCTGGTTAGAGTATGTTCATTAATTGCAATAATCTGCAAATCATCAGCAAATGTTACAAATAGTCTCTAAACTATCTGTAGGCAGACAATCCAAATTAAGGGTTATCTTTGTAGCCTCTTTGCTGCGACATCCATACTTGACGCATTGTAGTCCAACACAAGCTCATTGATTTCGCTGATATGGACCTTCAAGTGATTGTCGTTGTAGCATGTGAGGAACCTCTATATCAGTTCTCTGTACTCCTCTGTAAAAATTCATCTCTAAACAAAGACAGTGTATTTCTCACTGGAAATTATTCACTGGAATCATACATGTTAACTTCCATTTCATCAGAAAATCTACTTAATACCTTTTTATTAAATCCCTCCAAAGTCTTCACTAGATATATGATATGACTCATGGATGTAAACTGCAACTTTCTAGTTTTCCCCGAATCACTTTTCCAGGTTAACAGTATTTAATAGTATGGGCCACAAACAACCTTCTCATAGCTTCTCTCTCCGTATCTGACATTAACACTACTTAAGAACTAGTGTGCTTTTTACATGATCTGTTCATTCAAAGCTTTTCTAACCAAAGGTCTCTCTCCCTGCCATGCTTGTCGGTCTTTCCCTCTCTTTTTTTTTTGCAAAAGCTGCCTGTTACTTTCAGCATAGACAGCAGTTTATCTTCCCCGGTGAGTTGACGGTTCCAACGCATCATGCTGCATTGTTATTCTCCCATTGTTGTTCCGCTCTCCAAACCTTAGATTCCCAGAAGCTCTCTGTATCTCCTCTGCATGTTTGCTTTTAGGGTTGTGGCAGTTACTGTAGCTATCTTTCACTGTGTGCCAGCACTAGGATTGCATGTTGTCACAGCCTTTTGACACCATCTGCTGGTGATAGTGGGAAATTGCATGAGAAGTCATGTTGTGTATGTGGTGGGCCGTGTAAAGGACAAGGGGGGGAAATACAAGAGGGCTAGATTGTTTTGCTCCACTCATTCCTTCATAAACCATCTTTTTTTTCCTCTAGATGTTTCCAGCCCTGCTCATTTGCACCCCGATGTCCTCCAAGACACTGTGTAAGACATGTATATTAGAAAAATCTAGTTCACTCAGTTTAAGTGAAGACTCAAAGGTTTTATTATGTTTTTATTTTACCCCTCTTATATCAATTCTCTGTGTCACAGCAGTGAGATAGAACAATCAGCAGATGACATACATGCTGAGCTGGCTGAAGATGAAGATGAAGAGGTAATGTTCCACCATATTGTGTATGCAGTAGACTAGAGCCGGACCAATATGGGATCTTTGAGGCCAATGCTAGTTTTAAAGGGGGGGAAATTCACAGATTACCGATATGGCAGCCGAGTGAATAGTGAATGTTTAAACTCTATTGAAAATAGAGCTTTTGCGTGGGGATTGTGCACCAGTGTGACGACGCAAACTCAGAAGGCTGCTTTCTTAAACAAATAACTTTATTAAAGAACCTTTAAGCTAAATATTCCTTAACATGTTAAATAATTCAACATATACATTGTCAACCAATTCTAGTAGACATTGCTGAGAGCTGCTTCTTCTCTCTTACCCTGTGCTGCTTGCCACAGTATTGCGCACTCTGCTGGATTAACTTTGCAGTGACACAAATATATTATGACAAGCATTTTTTTTTCTGCGTTATATAGCAATAATGGTCGGGCTCTAGTATCCAGTCTAGATAATGAGGTTGTTCAGATTCGATTTTTAAAAAAAAAGAAAAAAAAGACTGATGTTGTTGTCCTCCCAAGCTTGCACGGGGATGTCAAAAGAAATAAAATGAGTTGATGGACAGAAAGACTCAGATGTCATTATGGAGCTCACTGAGTAATAATTAGCGTAAACAACCTTGGGAAGCACTGGACTAGTGACACAGCATGCAAAGCAGCCTGTTAACTTTAATCAAAGCTGAAAATGGTGTTGTTGACCCAGATCATAATAAAAGAGGCACATGTGAATGGATGTTTGTTATGGCACCAAAATGGGTTTTGAAAATCAGCTGTCAAAGCAGGGAGACATGGGTCAAACTCATTTCTTTCAAACTGTGTTGGACTTGGAGCAGGTAAAAGGCCATAGATCTGTTCTATAAATTCAGATACATCAGGTAATTTTTAAATGAGCAATGTAATTTGATGATAGCCAAAAACAATAGCTCCTGTGACATTTGTTTATTGGAGCCAGGTTGACCTGTTTGGCTGTGATGTGGCTGGGGCTGTGATGTTATTAATTTAATCAGGAAAGTCTTGCTGACCTCAAAATATCACTATTTTACAACTGAGACAGAAACACAAAGCTGGAGACAAAGGAAAAACAATACTTTTAAGTAAGTGCTGGCTTACATTTACATAATATATTGAAGAGCAAAAGCACAATTTCCAATAGTCTCCCCCAAAAGACTTAATATATAACCACAGGCAGATGCAGGTGTATTATATCCAGTGTTGCCCAATTTTTTAATATAGGTAGAAACATATTTTATGAATCTGTAAGAATACAAACATCTGACAATAAGTAAGAAAAGCATCTTAATGTAACCTTTAATTGTACTTAACCTTATTTTGGGTAGACTTAATGTTTTTTATGCACAGTGGATTAATAAAGCCATCACCTTACAGGAGGGGGAGGAGGAAATTGAGGTTGAAGACGAAGACCCCGAAGGGGAGGAAGAGAATGATGAAGACGAGGAGGAGAACGAGGACGATGGGGAGGATGAAGATGACGGGGAGGACATTAGGATGAACATGGGCTCGGATGGTGAGTGCGACGAGCTGGACGATCTGCCCAGCTCTCGGGGAAACCAGTGGAAGGGCCCCATCTCGCGCAAGGCTAGTCAGACCAGCGTCTACCTGCAGGAGTGGGACATCCCGTTTGAGCAGCTGGACCTTGGAGAACTCATTGGAAAGGTGAGGAGTCCAACCTAGACGTTAAAAGTATATTTATAATATTCAGAAAAAAGGGAAAAAGGCTGAAGTCGCTGTTTATTGACTCAGGGCCGCTGGGGCAAAGTGCATAAGGGTCGGTGGCACGGCGAGGTCGCTATCCGACTTCTTGAGATTGATGGGAACAATCAGGACCATCTGAAGCTCTTCAAGAAGGAAGTGATGAACTACAGACAGACCAGGCACGAGAATGTGGTCCTCTTCATGGGGGCCTGCATGGCTCCACCCCACCTTGCAATCATCACCAGGTGAGAGCAGAAAGATCCTCAAAAACACGCCTTGGAAATGATTTTAACCCGAATACGTTTTCATCTTCAGTTGCATCTTTTCTTCTCTCTCCCCACAGTTTCTGTAAAGGGAGGACGCTGTATTCAGTTGTTAGAGACACTAAAAACACTTTGGATATTAATAAGACCAGACAAATTGCTCAGGAGATTGTAAAGGTAATGTTTTCTTTTATTTCTATTCAAAGCTTGTATTGGTGTTGGCATGTCCAGACTATGATTTCAGCACTTATAAGTGATGTTGAAGCCACATTTCATGTCTGCAAATTGACCTTCTCCAACCCTGAAGTTACATGTCAAGAAATATTTTCATTCTGAGGAACAGGAAATCTTTATTACAATAAATATTAAATATGATATTGTTTATTTAAAATTTTTTGAATTTATCTTTTCTTTTGCTCTTTTTTTTATGTGTAATTAATGTTCCAAGAGCATGCTGCCAGTTCAGTCCAATTCTTAATGTGCTTGGTACTGTTAAAAAAAAAAAAAAAAGACTTGAATTGTCCATAATAACTAAAAGAACAAGGAAAGCACTATTTTGAGTAAACCCTTGTACAAACGCACATAACCAAAACCCTCAGTGTGCACTTAAAAATGGTCAGAAATGTAAACAGGAGCATGAATCAGTACACATCCTTGTCTGAATCAACATGAAAACACTTCCTGAACTGTCACTGTTTGTCTTCCGGTACAGGGAATGGGCTATTTGCACGCTAAAGGCATTGTTCACAAAGACTTGAAGTCAAAGAACGTTTTTCATGATACCAATAAAGTCGTGATTACAGACTTCGGGCTGTTTGGGATCTCTGGAGTTGTTCAGGAGGGGAGGTAAGAAACACCACTCAAGAGGCCTTAAAAACACCTCAGCTTGAAGTGCTGTTAACACTGCACTACTATTACCTGGGGAGGTCCAGTGATTTGTAATAATTGCTGAGGTCCACTGCGGCTCCAGTCCTGCAGGCATCTCCCTTATCAGCTAGTATTTTGTGCAAAGACTGAAGTCTCCTGATTGTAAAATCTGAATAAAACGTTTCTGAACACACAGTTTGCTAATTTTGTACTTCCTCTGTGGGTTGCTTCATGAATAGCTGTTTTGTACACAGGAGCTGGAGATAGATTGCATTTAGTTAATGCATCTTTCCACTCAGATTTTCTTTTTTTTTTTTTTCAGGCGTGAGAACAAACTAAAACTTCCACACGGATGGATTTGTTATCTCGCACCAGAGATTGTGCGCAGGATGAGCCCAGGTAACAATGAGGACCGCCTTCCTTTTTCCAACTCGGCAGATGTGTACGCCTTTGGGTAAGTTTTGCACACTTACACACCTTAGTTAACTTACTGTAAGCCCTTGAGACCTGTTTCTGACTGAAAAGAGCATACTTTACCGGGAGAGTTTACCATTCAGCAGAATAATCATATTTTTGCTTTCACCCCTTTTTAAAGGACCATTTGGTATGAGCTTCAAGCTAGAGACTGGCCAATCACCAACCAGCCTGTGGAAGCTACCATCTGGCAGGTGGGCAGCGGAGAGGGCATAAAGAACGTCTTGGCGGAGATCAGCCTTGGCAAGGAGGTCACTGTAAGTTGAAACAGAAGCACAGAAGTGTGTCGGTCATTCAGAAAAATACGTGTTTCTATCTATTCTACTTGTATAAGAGTGGCAAATGACCAATCATGCTTTAGTGATTGCAAAACTGTGTAGATCGATCATCATTCATAGTCCACAGTCCAGTGAGTGCATGGCTCAGTGCTTCGCCAGGTGCACTGACTCAAAGTGGTTTGTTGTCTCAGGAGATCCTCTCTGCCTGCTGGGCGTACGACCTGAGAGAGAGGCCGACCTTCACCCAGCTGGCCGACATGCTAGAGAAGCTGCCCAAACTCAACCGCAGGCTGTCCCACCCCGGACACTTCTGGAAGTCTGCAGAGTAGGTATCCAGAAATGAAGGACAATGTGAAGACACTGGACATGTGAAAACAAAAAGAACATATCCCTCAGCTCCTATTGTGTATGTTCTGTATTTTATGGTTCCTTGTGGTACAATGGCTCATAGTTTTGTCAGCCTTGGGATTAGGGATGGGGATACATTATTATATACATATTTATAAATAATATCCATAAATGGATATTTGTTTGATATAATTTAAGAATAACATGAGTTAAATAAGTTTGGAGTATTTCATAATTTCTATTCATTATTGCACATGACCCAAATACGCTCCCTGCACCAAAGCAAAGCTCTCCTCAGCTCTGCTGTGGCTTGTTCTCCAATGAAATGTGAACTTTGTAGTTTATATATGCCATTGTGAATTGTAAAGTTAAATTTATTAATTGTCCAACATCACTCTTTCACATTTTTCACCGGAATTTGTCAGTTGCTGTTTGTGAGTACAAGATTCAAAGTTGGACACATGCAGAGCGAGAGCAAGAGCAGTGGAGAGTGAATGAAGTGAGGGAGCTGCGTTACAGAGAACAGAGCAGTGGGTCTGAAAAATAAAGCATTATTTTCTGATTGTTTCACAGCGGTTATGTTCTATAGCACAAATAAACACTGCCACACCTCTGCACAACCCTGCTAGAAGGAGCCACTTTGCCAGATGTTGTGTGAATGCAGGCGAAACTACCCTTCATCCTGCCTGCCGTGTGTGTAGCTCAGCTCAACCTGGCCATTATGTTTTTAGAGTCCTGACAGCCACAGCGATCGAACATTAAAGCTTGAAGCTTCAAACTATTTGTTACAGCCCTACTGTACTCACTGTCGTCTAGGTATAAATAAGGGCTAATGTGTGAGGTATCATCTTAAATTGAGATTAGCTCTACAAAATGTGAAACAACCAATTAAAAATGGAGAGAAGGAGAATTTTTGGACCTGACCGGGGAGGAAAAACCATTTAAAACCTGTGTTTTTTAGTTTATATCTCACATGTTGTTATCACCATTGATATGTGGTAATCCTATTAATTTCTACACCAGAATGGTTTTCATCCCCTTTTTTTTTTTAACCAAAACCAGCTTTTCCACTGCCTGCTGTCACACACCATCTACACATTTATTGATATGTCTTTGTTACAACTTTACTTGCACACCATGTTTCCCACTTATTTCCTGCTGCTTATGATTTGCTTTTTCACAGTCTCTGTTGTGTTTGCTCCGAGACTACAAACAACTTTATTTTAAATGTAAACCCAGGAGTGAACAGCTTCACTATATAGCTACATGCCAGTTTTGTTTCGCTGGATGATGGGAGAGATGCAAGCGTGTTTTCTTTAAAAGAAAACATAAGAAGTCTGCTTGGTCGAGAAATGATACGATGAATCTTAAAATAATTTCTTGATTGAACTCACACAGCCTGACCTGTTTTTATGTAGTGAATGTCCTTTGACTAATGTACATGTATGTAATATCTTTTCAAATTATGCTTTCTTAACTGTTACACTTTCACTAACCGTCTAATGTTTGTGTTTTCCTTTGCTCTCCACTCTCTTTTCTTTTTCTCTTTTCTAATCTAGGTTGTAGCAGTCACTCTGAAACATAAGCAATGCAAAACAAAGCCTGGGTCTGCCTTGCATGCTCCTGTATCCTTAACTCTTACAGGATTGATCAAAGCATTGCCTCTGCCTGAAACAGACGCTGCTTCCACTAATCCACAGTCTGATCTTCCATGTCTAACCCGTTGCGTTTTCTTGTTGGGAAGAGAGGATCGGTGGAATGAGGTGTGGCGGGCGGGGAGGGACGCAGCGGTCATCCTCCACGCTTTCCCTCCTTTCGTCTGATATCTCTTTGCCTTCCTTTTTGGTTTTGTTCTGTAATGTTGTTGGGAACTCTGAGGCTTGTGAATAACTGGCTTGTGGTGTCTGTGCTGAGACTGACTGGTGTGCTGTGGTCTGTGCCTGCTGATGGCTGCCCTCTCCTCGGCCTGCTCACCTATTCTCTGTGCTGCTGTGATGTGGTTGTTATCGCCGGGGGCCCCTGACCACACAGCTCTTTTTCTCTCTGAAACACACACACAAAGAAACACACACTGCTGGACATAAAATGGACCCTACTACCAAATGGACCACTTCATTTATCTATGTTTTTTTCCCCCTGAGGGGTTGACACACGTTTGACAGGCTGCTTGAGTGATGTTCTCAAACCGACTGCCTCTGTGCTCCTCTCTCTCAGTTTTTAATGTTTGTGTTATAGCATGTGCTGAGATGGTTGCCAGCCCATGTCTACACACAATATGCACTTTGTCAACAGGAAAAAAAATAATCATGAACTCTTTGTTGTTGTTTAGTTTGATTTTGAATAGTCATATTTTGCAGTGTTTTCTTTTTCTTTTTTTTCCTTCAGGAGTGTCTAAGAGGCTTGGATAGTGTGATATGCTCACTTGTATGTTGTCTTTTTGGAGTATAACCTGGTAAATTCACTGTTTATTAGACACATTTGAAAACAGGGCACTGATGAAGACTTCTGTATGCTAAACGGCAGTTGAAAAGAAAAGAAACAGGTGAAATATTCCCTTCATCATTCACAATCCACATGGGAATAGAATAATGCTGGCTATTTATGATTAAAGACTTTTTTAATAATAATGTCCATCCATTGAAGTGTAAAGTGCACCTTATAAGAATATGAGTTATTTACAAAGTTCCTTCTTTAAAGAAGTTGAGTGATTTCATTCTCTGCGCAAAAAAAATATAAATCAGGAACCTGGCGCAAAAGTGTCCTATATCTTCCTAAAACATTACCTCTTGTGCGCGCTTGTGTATACCGTTTGTGATTGCTGGCTTCAGTTGGCGTGCTTGTATTTATGTGTTGTGTGTGGGTGCACGTGTGACTGAGTGAGTGTACTGTGTTGGAATACGTAGGGTTGGTTTTTTCGTGAAAGACTGCAGTAAATGTTGTGTTGCAAATCCAATGGTATGTAATGTACATACATTATTTAATGTATAGCAAATGAACCTGATTCTTCTAATATTTGTATAAACATTTTATATGTAAAATACATCACAACATTTTTGAATAGGTACTGCTATGGCTATTACAGATGTGTATATATATTTATATTTTTTTCATGTATAAAATACTGTATAAAAGCTGTACAATTTTTTAGAATGGGCCAATACATGTTTTTTTATGTTATTGTAAAAATTCATATTTTTGTATTGCATGTGACTACCATTCTGTACACGCAGTTTCTGTTTTCATCCGTGGAAGACAATAAAATGAGGCTTGTCATGTAACAATAGAGCGGACGCTGTTATTTCACTGTTGCAATGCAGTTATTGACTTCTTGGCAGTATGAGGCTACTGTATAATTGATGTAACTTAGAATAACTTTTCACTTCCAAAAAACAGTTTGTACAGGGCTGAGCACACTGATAGTCCTGCTTGTGGATTTTCACCCCTGCAAACAGGAAAAACCAAAAAAAGAAGCAAGTTTTGTCAAAACTACTCGAACCTTCAAGCTCAATGTAGTATGTATGTTGTATATGTTTGTAGCAGCTGCGTAATGTTCAAAATCCCATTTTGCCTCTAGGTGGCATAAAGACCCAACAGAAAGTAACAGAAGTCCTCTTCAGTCTTTATATTCTGAACTCGCAGTGAGAGGCAGTGCTGTTTTTTGTTGCAGTTGTGCACATTTTACATTTGTCTTTAGATTTTGTGGACTGTCCTCCTCTTCCTGTCCTGTCAGCTGTAATGTCTGAAGCCATGAATGAACTACAAGTAGTTCATAGTTGTCAGCTATTAAATTAATTGCCAACTCTTTTGATAACTAATTAAATTTTTTTCAA
>NW_023339763.1:17412803-17437033 GCF_004916995.1 Morone saxatilis | reverse complement strand
AATATTTTCGGGTTTCTTTAGTCCTCTGTGACAGTACCTAATATCTTGGGATTGTGGACAATCAAGGTATTTGAGGACATCACCTTGGGCTTTGGGAACCAGTCATCAACATTTTTCAGACATTTTATGGACTAAATGCTTTGATTAATCGATAAAATGAATTGATAAAAAAAATATTCATTAGTCAGAGCCCTTATTACAAGTAAATTAAGCAAGGCTGCTTGCATTCATATTATTGAAATCGGGCTTGGATGTCTTATAAATCTACATTTATCCATAGTTGTAATTTATAGCCTTAACAGAACAGTATGGACTGTTTTTTCACATTTCTGCTTATGCAGCTTTTCATGATGGCTCTATCAAACGTTTATAATATGAGACCTTGGGTCTGTCAGTAAAATGATTAATTCTGCTTGTGTTCAGTCCTTGAAACCTGTTATCAGTAAGGATGCATCAGAAGTGTGGCTTTGAATAATAGGAATGATGGATGTATTTCTGTACACTGGTATCAATCCAACAGAAAAGAAAGGACCCTGTATCCTGGCTGATGATGCACTGCAACCAAAAGCTCTTTGACTCCAGCTGGTACAGGATCACATGACCAGCATTTGGTGAGAGGAAACAGTTTCCTCTACTGGGAGGCCAGACACAGAATATTCTTTCTTCCCCGCCTGGCAATCAAAGCAAATAACAATTAGGCATTTGTTGTTTTTGTTATGTGCCATAAAATCTGGACCTGATGATATAACAGTGTTGGACCTTCAGGAATGTTGATATGTGCAGGACCTAGGCATATGTCTATGATCAAGTCATATGTTTAAAATCATGATTGTAATTAAAATTCAAAGACACCATCACATAATTCTTTTTCGTACTTGTCTCAAACTACAACACATTTAAGTAGGTTTTCAAGACAAAAAACAAGAACTCATTTGGAGGATAAAATTTACAAAAAAACAAACAAAATTGGAACTGCCTTCTTCTAGCCACAATGTTAACATGGCCCAAACATTAACATAGTGGACTACTGACAGATTTGGGGACTAGACTGCACTATGCCTCCCATAAATTGTTAGAGATTACTGCCGTTCTCGAGACAAGGATATTTGTACTGGAGGAGTCTTCTGAACTCTATGACACAGAGTAAGTTCATCAGAATTCAACTCAACAAGATTTAATTGGACAGCTATCTCTAAATGACATAATGTTTCCAAGAGTCACTGAAAAGAAACCAATGAAGTCACGTGCTGTGAATGGGGTTTCCTCGCTGGGATAATCTGGTTGCTAAACCTAAAGATAAGTGCAAGACTGTACTCTTATGGATTCAGTTCAGTTCTTCAGACTCTTAGGACTCACGTGGCTTAGCAAAACATGCACGTGTCTAAAAGGGATCAACTACATTGATAGTTTCAATCTGTTCTATATGTGCAGGCATCATTTCAGCGCAGATCGCCTCCACACAAGCAGATATGGAGTTAAAGTACTGATGGACCATATCTGGTCCAGCATCACCCATTAATAGGCCAGGCCCAGGATGATGCACCCTGACACACAGCAGCCTTGGCACTAGAAAGACAAAACACTGAAGCCTCAATGTCAGCTTGTTGACAACCAGCTCATGGATCAGTCTCCTAATTCCTCCTCCCGTCACTCTCTTCTCCCCTGCCTCACCCCTTGTGCGATTCACTGATAAAATGGAAGCGCTGGTTAACACTGGCATTAAATTCACCCCCTGGTCATTGCCATGTCGTCTGTCTCCACCCCAACAAGCACATTCTGTAACACCAACCTTGCTGATAACAAGGACGACAAAAAGAAAGAACAGCTCTCTCCTGCCTGGGCTGATGAGACTGATAGGGCCAGCAAGGTGACCAAACGTTTGTCTTATTAGTCTTCCCCAACTTCCCCTCTTACGGATATCTCGTACAAACTAAGATTAGAGATTAAGGAACTGGATGTGATGTTAGTGAAAACAGGAGAGACGATGACAGGGTCAACAGGGTTGACAGTCTGTCTACAGCCCTGTCACAAAAAATTTAATTGGAAAAGAATGCTTTTGAACTCCAAATTTAACTTTAAGTATTGATGATGATGAAAATGATTTAAGTATCAAGCACAATATCGGTTTTATGTTTAGAAATGTGATTATGCCAAGATCGCAGGAGTCAGCTCCTATCCACTTCCTCTTTTTTGAGGGGTGGCCATTTTTTTAATTCTGTGGCCACAGATGTGTTACTGTAAATCTGCTCGTTTTGAATATGTTGCTCTTCAGTTGAACTCGTGTTGTCGAGCTGCATTCTCAAACATCTACAGGCCACATAATTACAGTGCAAACATTTTTGATGACTTTACTGAACTGCTGTCTATTATCTGCACTGACTTTGACTGTGCAGTTATTGTTGGTGATTTTAACATTCATGGTGATACCCCCCAGTACAGCAGCACTTAAGAACTTTATTGTATTCTGGATAACTATGGACTGACTCAGCATGTGACAGAGCCCACACATAATAACGGGGGCACTCTGGACTAACTATCTCCAAGTGTCTTAACATTTCTAAGGTTGTGGTGGTGGCTCATTCCTGTGAGCATTCCTGTGTTCTCTTTGAGATGACTATGTCTTTGCACCCAAATGTTCAATCAGAATTAATCAGAAATCGCTGGAAACACTGAACACTGAATTACTCATTCAGGCTTTCTCTTCCTCACTCACCCTT
Source organism: Morone saxatilis (assembly GCF_004916995.1). NCBI lineage: Eukaryota > Metazoa > Chordata > Actinopteri > Moronidae > Morone > Morone saxatilis. The sequence goes on along the minus strand of NW_023339763.1, from coordinate 17,434,316 downwards.
GCCTGGGTCTCAGTCAAGAATCTTGTGGATATTTCAAGTTCTAAAATTACAGATGTTATTGATTCCATTGCTCCCACAAAGGTAAAGGTAGAAAAAAACACCATGGAGAAATAACACACGGGTAGAAAAATAAATAAAAGAGAGAGAGGTGAATGCAGTTGGTGAAAAACACATCTCCACATGCATTGTGACATCTATAAAGAGAGTCTTCGCCTTTTTAATTTAGAACTGAGAAATGCTAGGTGGTCCATCTGTGACATCAAAAGCAATAATAATGCATGGGCCTTATTCGCTTCTGACAACAAGCTGACAAACCCTCATGTGTCACAAACCCCTGAACTTTTATCCGCTAAGTCATGTAATGAATTTGCTTCCTTCTTCACTGACAAAATTCATAAAATTAAACAAGCTGTCAATTCCTCCATATTAGGTATAGGATCTGTATTGTCCTGTGTCAACCTAAAACCAATTTGATTACCATGACACAATTGAAGCCTATGTATTATACAATCTTGGAAGAATATGTGCAACAACTGACATCCCTCTCCTGCTGCGTTGATATTCTGCCTTCAGGCTTTTTCAAAAAATGCATTTAACTGCATGGTATCAGATCAATAGTAAACACTTCTCTACTCTCAGGCTATTTCCCACAGTAACTGAAAACTGCAGTTATTCAGCTCTTAAAATATAATAATCTAGATAACTCACTAATGAACAATTACGGGTCCATATAAAACTTCCACTTTTAATCATTGAAAAGCCTGTTTTTTAACAGCTTAACACCCTCTTGGTTTTTCCAGACAGGATTTTGACAACAACACAGCACTGAGACTGCTCTTGTTAATGTCTTGAATGACATCCACTTAAACACAGTGGAAAAGTCTCAGTTGGGATATTATTAGGCATGCTAGTCCACAACCAAAATACTATACTACATACTAGTCAGATTGGAAAAGTAGGTTGGACTTTCTGGTGTAGTGCTGAACTGGTTTGAATGACAGGGACTACTTTGTGTCGATCAGTAATTACACATCTCAATGTGCAAAAACTCTCACTAGTGCAGAAAACTAATTATTTTAATTATTTAATGATTTAAACTAATCATTTTTTTGTGTCATTATGCAGACGACACATGCATGGTACCAAAATTTCCTCCAGTTAAACAAAGATAAAACAAAAATAATTATCTTTTGACCATAGAAGAATGATTAAAAGTCAGTGCTCACCTCCAATCACTAACATTAAAGGCCACAAACCAGGCCAGAAATCTTGATGTTGTCATGGAATTTTAAATTCTAAAGTTGATCAAACAGCTCCAGCTGATTCAGAACGCCACTGCTAGAGTCCTCACAAAGATCAGCATAATAGATCACAACACTCCAGTTCTCAGATCTTTAAATTTCTTATTTGCCAAAGACATTATTAAAATACCACAATTAATTTATAAAGAACACAATTGTTCAATGTCAAATAAATGTATGATTTGCTGTTCTGCTTTGAACTATCAAGACCTTTCAGAGGGTCTGGGACAGGTCTACTTGTCACAGAGTCAAAAGTTTTTATGCACCACTTATCTGAAACAAACTCCCAGAAAACCTGAGATCCACTCCAACTCTTTAAATTAAAACTATTCATATTTTGCAGTGTACAGAAGCTGCACTGTTTTATTTGATAGTTTATATTTAATCTGTCTATTATAGCTTCTTTTTTATAATAAACTGGTCTTGGCCTATGCTCTGATTGTTCTGCTTACAAATGGGACTTTCCATTACTCAGGGGAAGGTGTGGGGTTTTTCAGATAAAGTCATCTGTGCTCCTTCTATTTTCACTTCCTTTCATATGTAACTAACCCTTATCAAATAAAATCAGCATCAAGGGTAAAAGCGCAAAAAGCGAAATAAGATAATTTATAATACTACTTATAACAGTCTTGCACACTAACCTTACCTCCACTTTTTTGTCTGTATAATAAGATGTTGTCCAATTTTATCAGCACAGATTTGAAAAAGAAGTGGAAAATCTACCTAGTCTGAACATTTTCACCCTGAGAAAATTGGTGTTTTTATAATTTTTATTGCTAGTCTTACTATGAGATGGTCATGATGAATTTGTCCTAACTGGTGTCATTGCCTTGATTGCAAAAGCAAAGAGGGTTGACTAGTAGGGTCATTTACCTCAAAGTAGTTCCTACATGGGAGCATGGAGTCAGCTGGATTCCTCCGGTCTTGCATGTTGTTGGTGTCATCTGCAGGAATGAGACAACTTGCCAAATCAATCATTTCACTTTAAATGTGTAAAAGTGTAAGTGCAGACACACTACAGAAATTACAACAAACAGTTACAGAGGGAACTCAAAATAGATACACTTATCAACGCAAATGAGTAATACTTTTGTGTGTGTGACTTGTGCTGCGATATTTTTACTGCATGTAGTGACACATTAACTGACACATTGTCAAAAGCCCTTATACTATTGTTACATTAAACCATGGACTATTATTAGAGTGATATGTCCCCAATTGTGGCTTGTGGCTTGGAAAAAATACATAGATGACGCTGAAGAAGATGAATGTGTCCACGTGCTAGATGTATGCAAGGTTCTTCCGGTTATGTCATCTAAAACGTTTGTGGGCAGCAGGTATTATAAACCATGCAAGAGCTGGTCAGCATCACAGCATCTAAAAAGGGAGACTTGTGACAGGCCTTAAAGACAATACCATTTACAAAAACAAAGAAAAGTGCAATGTGCTGCTTTACTGCTTGCGATAAAACTATGGAATGTATAACTTTGGTGTCATGCAGATTGTGGGTTGGATATGTAGAATTTTATAGATAGTTTACTCATATATATCACTGTTGTGCATGCAGATAGCTACATTGTTCACAGACAACTATATGTAAAGCCCAAGTTGCGTTGATTCAAAACTGAAATGAAGGTAAAACACGCTATTTACCGGAATTCATGTTCATTGATTAAGACCTATTACTATCTTACTGGAAGCTACTTAGAATTCAGCATGTAGGCAACTTTTTATAGTCTGCCACCCCACAGATGTCTGCGTGACCAACTTCAGCATTGAACAGAACATCAAAACCACTTCCTTGTCTTTTTATAGTCCAAATGGAGAAGTAAGAACAACCAGATGAGTCTGCCATTGATTGCTGTCAGTGTCTCTCAGGTCTTTTACACATCGTTCATCTCACCTTACTTGCATACAAAACCATATTCTTTTTGGAACTATATCAAGATCACCTACAATGTAAGTGACAGTTTGCTTTAATACATTATATTATTTTGATACCTGTAAACACTAAGAAATAGACCAAAAAATAATGGTATCGACTTAATTTTTAGGATACAGTTGAGTTCTTAAGAACTCTAAAAAAAGTAATAAGTGCTAATATCTGTATTTATAGTTAATGTTGTTGCATGGTTCTGTCCTAAATCCTGATGATACGAATGTGATATTTGTGCTATTTTTGATGTATATATATATTTGTAAAGACAGTATATTGTACATTAACGTAAAACAATGCTTGTTAGGGTTTAACGTCACTTTAATGTGAGTTGACATCAGTTTCAGGAACATACTGTACCACTGTAGTCAAATATGTCCTCAAACAGTGCAAAACATATCTTAATGGATGCTGAAAACTGAAAACTTCTGTAAATGTGTAAGTGAGTGGGAAATAATCACTTCAATCTATCAGTTCTTCCTTTTGAATTTATCAGAATCTAACATTACAGAAACAAATCCACTTATTTGAAGAAAAAAAACTAAAATACTATACAATTTCAGTAAAGTTTTAAACAAAGCAATACAAGAACCCCAGCCAATATATTCAAAGATAAATCAATGTTAAAGGATCATACCAGTGTTTCAAATAACATACATTACAGTACATTACTGCTGACTAGTATTTTTAGATAATTAAAGGTAGTTGCTAGTTTTTAGTCCAGTAATGTCCAGTAATGAAATTAAGGTGGATGTACTGCATCATCTGTTAGCCAGAATTTTCATGGCTTTTCAAATACAAAAGCCTATCCTATTTACATTATAATTGTATGCCCTCATGTTTGCTTTTTTTTTCTCTTTTATGTATGCTTATATTTTTCTCTTTTGAGTTAGATTTTACAAAAACCTGTGAGCTGTGAGCAAGTGAGCAAGTCAGTAGCTTCTTAAAAGTTGAATTAAACATTTTACTTAAGTAACCAGTACTCAAGTTACTGTACATAAATACAAATTTGAGGTACTTGAGTATTTCCATTTTATGCATCTTTATACTACTTGACTACATCTCAGAGACAAATGTGACAAAGTTGACTTTTTAAAGATACGTTGTTCTCACAGGACAGCAACACTACAAACACACAATGATCTGATGATGAAGTATTTAGATCCTTTACTTTAAAGTATCATTACCACACTATGAAACTACTCCACTAAAAGTAAATGTCCTGCATTCAAAACCTTACTTACTATGTAAGTAACATCAGCAAAATGTGCTTAAAGTTTCAGAAGAAAAGTACTCATTGTGCAGTAAAGTGGTCTCTCTGACTGTGTTTTACTATTATATATTTTTGGATTAATATTACCACTGCATTAATGAGTATGTTGCATTTTACTGCTGTAGATGTTTAAGGTTGCACTAATTGTCTTTACTTAACTGTTTAATCTACAGCCATACATCCTATTCTAGCATTGGCCCATAAAGAACACTTAATCCTTATGTTTATGAGAAAAACTCAAATTCAAAATCACCACATTTTTAATTGTTTTCACTTGACAATAAAGGTATAGAGAACAATCCGAAAGTAACTAGCTAAAGTTCTTAGTCAGATGGAGCAAAGTAAAAAGTTTGCCCCTGAGATGTATAAAATGAAAATACTTCAAAGGACCTCAAATTGGTACTTATGTACAGTAAAAGTACCAAGTTACATTCCCTGATTGGCAGCTGGTAAAGATGGGGCTATTTGTAACAAACTAATGGGTAGCTTAATCTGTAATATTATGTAATCACATATTATTTGTATTATTACAATATATTATATTGTTGTTGTTGGTGTTAGGGTACGGCGGTGGGATAGGACTCCTTCCTTATTCTCCTCACCGTACTGAATTTGTATTCCAAAACTCATAAAACTTAACTACTATTCCATGTCTTCTCAGATACCAACATGAATGGCCTTCTTGTCCTGTTGTACTGCATAGAAATCCTGGGTCCACTGTTGTGTGGAGCTCAAGTTACCACTAATTTTGAGTCAACCCAACAAGATTCCCAAAATGATTCAACCAGTGCTTCCAGCAGCACATCTGACGGGATGAGCACTCACTTACCAACAACAACAACAACAGTCTCCCAATCATCCAATAGTCCTAGCACTTCACCTTCACCTTCACCTGGCCCACAGCCCACCACACCAAACACCAACAATACCTTTTTCAGCAGGGACTGTCTTCCGGTATTAATGGTGACTGGTGGACTGATCCTAGCCTGTACTATTCTGCTGGTTTCTACTTTATTGTTGGCATGGAAGGTGTGCCATTTGAGCAGACGCATCAAGGCGCTGAGCAGCAATGCAGACCTGATCAGCAACCCTGAATACTTCATGGGAACTGACAAGAAGAACAAAAGCAAGCCAGAAGAGACAGAAGCCAAAGAGACCAGCGTGTTAATGTCTGACATCAGCCAATCACAAGAGGAGAGGGGTAACGGTACCACCAAGGAAGAAGGAGAGAAGGTAAATGAGGACGAGAAAATGGGAGAGGAGAAGAAGAAGGAGGTGGAAGACACCGCCAACGGTGAGGAAGCTTCAACTACACCTGTCGCTGAAAGTTCATCTCCCCCAAAGCCACAAGAGGAGGCCACCGATTCCCAGCCCACCCCAGCTGTAGCAGCCTCCACCTCTGAAGGCACAGAGGAATCAAAGGATGTGGTGTAGAGCTGTGTGTGTGAAGCTAGAGAGTTTCCTGAGCAACTGTCCTTAATTTTTATAGCTTTACAACCCATTTACAGTAAATAAAGGATTTTATATGCAGCTTTTTCTTTACAATAAGTTGAACAACTGTGTGTGCTGTTAAATCTGTCTATCCCAGCACTGAGCATTTTTGGTTGAAAACAACTGGTTTATATTGTATTTCGCTCTTATTTTTGTGTTTTGAATATTGGAATACGTTAATGTTATAATACACCTCTTTCAAGTCAATTTGTTACTTACCTGCTTTATTTTTCTGAGATTTTGAGATGTACACACATTTATGTACATAAATGACATGTGCAACAACCAGAGGAATAAAATAGAGCTTGTGACCTCAGTTTCGAACTCATTACCATGCATCTATTTCCTATTTAGTGGTTGCTGTGTAACATGAGTGCATGTTTGTGTTTGTGCATGAGAGAGAGAGTGAGAGAGAGAAAGAGGTCTGCTTGATTAGCAAGCATAGAATGTTCCTCTTCCGGGCAGTGCACCCAACTCAGAAAGATCCCCCTCTTTCACTTCAACCAGAGCTGACAAAACCTCACACAAAACCTTTTCAAAAAACCAATATGCGGTTGTTTCCGTCGCCTTGTGCAGATATTTGTTTGTCTACTTACTTGTGACGTCATGATGGATGTGCACCTTTCATTAAAAGTCTGAATAGTTTGTCCCCTCTCAATGCAGCCTCCGCTTCAACTCCAGCTCAACTCTGACAGCAAGTAGATGAAAACATTCTGAGTTGCGGTAGCTCTGGGTGATGTGCAAGTTTAGAGCTGGGGTGCAGTAAAAGCCATCTTTAGTGAAAGTAAATGTCAAATATGTCTCAGGCAGGAACTGATTTCCGTATTGTATATCAGGCATTTAAAGTGAATAAGGTAAAACTTGGATATGAGAGATTTGGGTGATTGTTTTTCCCTCTGCTGCTATGTGGTAACACAGCTCAAACTGACAGCACAGCATGTTGTATAGAGACAGACAGTGAAAGTGAGGGTTTGACTTTGAGGCTTGTTGTAAGGGGCAATGACAGGATACACGAGTTTCACTCATAGTGAAAGTAGCCACTGTAAGTTGAGGCAGGAGAGAGGGAAGTACAGAGACAGGTGTGTGATCAAGTAACAAAAACATTGCAAAAGATGTACTTTGTGTAGTTTACATGACAATTGAGCAATGTCAAAAATATACCAAAATATGAATACACAACAACAAAGACTCTTAGCCACTGGGGTTGAATTAATATTTTTTTTTACCATTTTACTTTATTATTATCTTGAATTTTAAGTTTAAACCCTGATCACCATCTGTATCACTGTCGAACGGTCCCCCAGAATGCAAGGCACTGATGCATTGCAGTGCAGAATGGAGCTTGCTTGTATTGCTGATGGCAGGTAGGGAGCTGCAGCGGAGTCCTCTGCAATAAATCTTGAAGGTTTTTGTGGCAGTGTCTAAATTTACACAGGGAAAATAACAACCAATTACAGCACGGTATTACTTTGTAAAGGGAAGCTTTAGAGAGGGATAATATTGATTTAGGTGATAACTGATAACAGTCTAATTTATTTTGAGTACAAACAGGACTGCAATCAGTCAATTAATCTAACCAACAATAGATGTCACTTTAAATGCAGAAATAAATCCTGAAAGCCTCCAGATAAGGGATTGAGGAGTTTCCTTTGTAGCAGCCTTGTACGCAGGGACACCTCCACTACTCGCTCCATTTCTCCTCCGCCACCACCCCCCTCCCCCTTCCTAAGACTTCCCCCCACCAACACCCCACCCTTCCCTCACTTCCACTGCACAGAGTAAATCCAGAGTCTGCAGTGCCTGATCGCGCTAACCCAAAAGATCTATATAAGAGGCAAAGAGGACAAAAGGACCAAACTGCAAGGCAGTGAGGATAACTTCAAAAAAAGCTGCACTGGACAAGTGAGCAAGGGTCAAATTCTATGAGGGGACTTCAGGCATAGGAAAAAAATCACCTTCAGCAGAACAGCAGCTGGTCCCGAGCTTAAAAGCGGGGAGAGGAGAGGGAAGAGGGGCTGGACAGCAAAAAAAAAAGGAGCAGAGAAAAAGTGACTGGAATGATAAGATGAGAAGGTGAGTTATGGACAAATTCAAAGACTCTTTCTTTACACACATATTTTGCCACACCCTTGCTCACACATACTGCAGCGTAGAGCTCCTGACTGTGTCTTTGCCTGTCTTCGGACTAGCTGATGCATGAGTTCTCTGTGGAGTCATTAATAAAACCCATCTATTGAGCTAGTTCTCCTCCTCTGAGAGCATGGGACTGACTGCTCTGACAACCACTGATGACTGAAGACGCAAACTGATGCCAGGGAAAATGACTACAGGGATTTCTCATCTTTTGTGATGAATGATATTCTTGAATAGACTAGAAATATCCTCTTACACATCAGGTCAAATATTTCTCAGTTATAAAAGAACAGGAGACATTTCAACCCTCCGCTAGTGGTGCATATATACAGTATGAGCATTTTTTTATAAAAGGACACTACTACAGCGTCCCTGAAAACATTCCTCCCATGGGGCAGTGAGTTTGGCATGTAATGTGAATGTGTGTATCTGCAAGCAATGCAGTGATGTGCTGCAAATATTGAGCAGCCTGTGTGTGTGTATGTACAGCACAGAGAGAGACAGAGAGGGTGAGAGAGAGATTCTGGCAGAGGGTGGAGCTTCACAGAAACGATGAAACAAGTTTTATTCAGCCTCCCTCTGCAGTTACTATGCTGCTCCTGCAGATAGCAAGTGCATGTTTCCTGTGTTCACCAGTCAAGCACACTGCAGGCCTCACTTCTGCTTTCACAGTGTGCCTCCTGGAGTTCAAGAGGATGCTGTATAAGACAAATCCTAACATTCCTGTCTCCCTGTCTTTCTTTTAGCAGGCATGTGCTCCTGAAGCTCCCCCCTAATGAGGCCCTTCTGCAACTCCTGCTTGTGTTGTTGCTGGGGTTGCATGTTCTAGCTGTGTGCCCCTCCATGTGCTCCTGCAACCGCAGTCACAGGGAGGTAGACTGCTCCTGGAGGGGGCTGAGACAGTTGCCCCATGGCTTGCAGCACAACATGCAGTCCCTCAACTTGTCCCACAACCGATTTCACAACCTGGATGGCCAGCTCACCGCATACACCCATCTCCGCTCCCTTGATTTGTCTCACAACCGGCTGAGCCACCTGCCCACCGGCTTGCCTCGTTCCCTCTGGCATCTCTACGCCGCCTCCAATCGCCTCCAGTTGCTGGACAAGAACGATACCGTCTTCCAGTGGAATCTGCAATTGCTGGACCTCTCCAACAACAAGCTGGAGCGAGCCATCTTCATCAACAATACACTGATCAATCTGTGCACGCTCAACCTAAGCCACAATCACTTCTGGACTTTGCCCACCAACTTGCCTGTACACCTGGACACTATTGACCTGTCCCACAATTTGCTTGTGAAGGTGCTGCCGGGCTCTCTGGACCGGCTCCTTAGATTAACTCACTTCTATCTGCATGCTAACCGCTTTTCCACACTGCCCATTGGAGTGTTTGACAAGACAACATCACTCAGAGTCATCACTCTGGGGGACAACCCTTGGGCCTGCCACCTTTATGACGACATCAGCTACTTACTCTCCTGGACTCAACATACCCCTGCTCACGTCCTGGGCTGCCCTTGCCACACCCAGCCCGTCTGTGGAGGGGTCCGCCCTGGCAGGACTGGAGGGTGGCACTTTGCCTCGTACAACCTGCCCCCTCTGGCAGCGAGTGCTCAGGACCTGAGCTCCATGCCTCCTGAAGCCAGTGTGACCGGTTGGTGGTACTTGTCTGTTTCTGCTCTGCTAAGCACCTCACACAACCCCAAAGAGACCTGGAACACGCCTCACCACCCCTTCACAGTCACACCCATCAGCATCTCCACCCAGCCACCCAGAAGCCCAGACACACACCTGACCATTAATCACTTTTCTGCACCTGCTAGCCCAGCTGCCGGAGAGCACATGTTCCACACTGATGCCCATCTCATCTCTGGCACAAAAGAAACCTCACCCGCCGACACATCCCTTTTTTCTGACACAAGCTTTGTTACTGACACACCCACAAGGGCTGACATGACGCTGGCTACAGACAGATTCTTTACAACAGAGAGCCTCTCCGTCCGAACAAAGAAGACAACCACTCTTCGCACCAGGAGTGTGAGGAGGCAGAATCAGTCTATTCCTAGTGGCGTCAGCAACTGCAGCCCCGATGCTTTTGCTGCCTGCTCCTCGCTCCCTCTCCTACAGAGCCTGGGGCTTCTTTCTCTCATTCTGCAACAAATCCTTTGAAAGACGAAGACTGACAGCTCAGTGCTAAGCATATGCATTTACAGCACAAACAAATAGAGCACAGATAAGAGCCTGTTGACTGTTGTGGTACTGTTATGTTTGTATATTACCAGCTCTCTCAGCAAAAGGCCATTTACAATACAACAGCTTCATGACAAGTTCTCTTAATTCCTGCTTTCCTGAGTATGATGCTACTTTTATGATAGTAAGTCAAAAAAGCAATGTGTTACCTTTTTAACACTTTTTACAAGCCTGGACTCGAATGCACTGTCACTGGTTTAACATTGTAATGAATATATCTAAGCACATGGTGGCACTATACATTCAGGTAGCAGTTTATTATGTAACTGAATGTAGCCTGGTGCTCATCTGCAACTACTGTCTACCCTTTTCAAGGCTGTTCAGCACACATTATGACCTAAAAATTATTAAAAATCTTTTATTTTTTCCAAATTTTCTAAAACTATCGGCTGGGTTTGACTGATGTTGTCTTGGTCATATTATGGTCAATTTATTTTATAGTATTGGCTTTCAAGCAGACATAACAAGTTTTAATTAACTTATTTTGACTCTTAATAGATGTCCTCGATGCCTGCCTGCTTGTTTCATGTAACAAACCATATCACTCACCAGAGGAGCAATATTTTCTGGGGACAGGTTGTTTGTAAGGAACTGGTCATGACATGTATACCTAACAGGGAACAACAGAGACTCTGAAGCGGAGGGAAAACAATGTTGTGTCACTATCTTTAACAAACTCTGAGTGCCGAGTACTGCTTCTGTATTTTGATCACATCTCAGACTTAAGTGTCCTTCATGATTCAGTGACGTTCGTGAAAATGATCTGCATGGTGATTGAGCGTTCCAGGAATGCTAACCTACTGCTATATTGCCGCAGAGCATCAAAGCGCCGACATTCTCAGCTTATTTATATGAAATGTTAAGATATTCCAATTTTGCTTGCATAAAGCATAGATGACAGTGATGTGGCAGAGTACAGGTTTTTACATTTTAGAAATACCTTTGCATATGGCACCAAAAGGTACCAAAAAAGTAGGAAATGCATCTCAGCAAGCTGTATTATTTTGATAAAGTTAAGAGGAATACAGTGATCCAGATAAGCACTTTCTGTAAAGTTAAATAAAATGTGCTGAGTTATTTACACTTTTTGATGATTGTTTGAATTTTGCCTCATCTGCCTTTTTACACCACAAGACAGACAAAAAGCTATTTTATTTTTTTGACATAGGTAGGGGCTGAGGTAGTTGTTTAATTATCAGAACAGATCTGTTTTTAAGTTTATTTATTGAAGGAAGATTCACCAAGCATGAAAGTGCTTATTCCAGTCAGACCTCGCTTTGCAGTTTATCACACCTTCAAACTGCCCAGAGTACACACTGTCTTATCTGTTGGTCACTGAGCAATCATTCTGAAATTCTCAGTTAAAAATAAATAAATAATCATGTGCTGTATAGACAAATACATTGTGGAACAGAGACTAGACCATTATAGTGTATTCTTTCTATGTGAACTTTATTGATGTCCTGCAGAGAAGTGAGAAAATCTCACATGCAGAAACATCTGTGACGGAGAAAGCAGGGCTCTATCCCGGCACTCGGTGCCACAGGGAGGCACAGGTGACTCTGTGGTTCAGCAGGGCACAGCCTTGAAGAGCAATATGCAGTCACTGTCACCACCCACACTGTGAATAATAAACATCTGATGTAATGCCAGTTGGGCTTTGGATCATACCTGAACATCTAGCCAAAAAATGGAAGAATAGAAATCCATAAAATACATTGTCTTGTATAGAAAATTCTTACTGACACAGGAATTTAAAAATACAATACAACTGGATAAATAGACAGATATTATGTGGTTGATGATAATTTAGGAAATACTAATATATCATTCTCAAGATTTACTGTATGGAAAGAATAAATACAAGTCAGAAAAAGTGAACACAAACTACTGATGATATTATCTGCATACCAGCCCTCTAACTGAAAACTCAAACACCTGCTGAATAAAGTGTGTGTATTTATAGCTTAGAAGCAGAAGCCAAAACAGAAACTTGTGGTTGCTGCGCAGTTTATTTATAAGTATGATTAAAAGCTCAAAGAAAGTTAACTTGGTTTTCATTTCTTCCCTCAACTATCTATTTCCCCTTTAACTTATGTCTTCATTTAATCCCTTATTAGTTATTAGGTAGTCCCTTTTTACCAATCTAAAGTACTATTAACCAGCTAGTTTTTCACTGTAGATGTTTGGGGCACATGATCGTCACTCTCCTTTTGTCTTGTTGCCAAATTGCAATTTTTATACATCCTAATCCTTAAGGAGATTTGTCTCTATAACAGATACATGATATAGATATATAGAAAAATATATAATTTTCGTTATCTTTCTGTCAGCCTTGGGCTGCAGAACTTTAAAACATATCTTCCAAGTACAGCACTGTAGGTGCCAGCGAGCTGGCCTGCTTGCCAATTATTTTCTCTGACAACACAAAGTAATGTCAGATTTCTCTTCTGGCTTCTCCTAATAACTGACAAGGTGTAGAAGGCTAGCATCATTTACTGCTCCATGCCTCCCCTCTTCATCTCTCCACCCAGCTTGTTTTGAGTGAGCTGCCTTCTTTCTTCAGACACACTCAATAAGACTCACCCTCAGTGTACTTCGTTATACCCGGCAACCCGAACTGCCCTCTTGTGTCCTTATATATGCCACCTTGTTCAGACGAGAAAGGTTTTAAGAACATATAATGTAGTATAATCTTAATGCAGATGGGGAGTGTGTATTTTTACTTTATACATCTTGGTGTGTGTGTGTATCATTGTTGAACAAGTCTTCTGTTTTTGAAGAGCACTGCTTACAAAGCTGCCTCACTACCAAGCTAATGGGTTCTTGGAGTTAGTTTGGATTTGAACCTCTTTTCTGTATACAGAAATAACGGAGAGTCCAGAAAACAGCCCAGCATTTTAACTGTTCCTCTTAGAGCAGCATGTGGGCGTCATGTAATTTTTCTCTTCAGTAAGAGAGGCCAGAAGGCAACTGCAGGTGGGGCACCTGGTGTGTGATTTTACACTTGCCACTCCCTAAAGTCACACAAAAGACCTGTCACACTGTGCCACGTCCATGAAAGACACATAAACACAAATGACATCAGCTCCTCTCATGATTACATGTGCTCAAAGTGCCCTCTTGTGGCAGTGGGACAGAAATGAATGTTTATCCTAAAACATTACAGTCAGAGAGGAGAGATTGTGTTCTTCACCAGGACACAACATGCCCCTGACTATTCTCAAGGACCTCTTGAAAAAAATCCCACCACTGTTTAGAATGCACAAACATGACATTTGAGTTTAACTGCAATGGCAGGACTTGATAATTCAACACACCATGTTTGGCCAAACATCCAACTAATGCTCAGATTTGGAATAAAATGCATCTATATACTGTAAGCTAATTTGTGGAATTTTCTTTGAACTTTCAAAAGATATTGTTCTCCCAGAACATCACACTCAAACACAGTAGGAGAACAAACAGACTGACAGCAGCAGATGAATGAAGGATAGCACTCTGTGGCACTCAACAGAAACCATTTCTGACATGAGACAGGGAAATCATGACAATTACTGTAGATAACCAGCAACCTACACCACATAATGTACACCTAATGTAATGCCCATTACCATGATAGACTGGAGCTCACACCCATGCTGATGCACAAAGTGGCAGACCTTGAAAAGGCCACTGCAGCCTTCTTATAAAACAATGGCTGCCAATTTCGACCTCCTTAGAGCCTGCATCACCATATCAATTGAAACCCAGAATTAGGCTGGTACCCAACCAAAGGACGTTCAAATGTTGCAGATAAACTTTATCTGATAAACCTAATCTGTATTGACAGCTTGGGTCTATATGCCAAGGCTCACCCTCTCTTTGAGCCAAGAGCAATGTTTTCCAGTCTGGCCACTGATCAACTGAAAAGTGAAACATGTAGGAATCTGGAAGAAATAACAAGATGTACTCCAGCAGCTGGAAGACTGATGAGACAGGCAAAATTCTACCCTGCAGCATAGTGGGGGGAAGCTGAGGATATGGTATCTCTCGCTCTCATCTCAATGGCAGAGACAAGGCAAGGTCAGTGTTAAGGTCGGTGGTTGCAGAATAGGAAGTGGTTGGCAACTGAGAGAATATATGGTGGCAGGCAGAAAGTGAAAAAATTAGGTAAAGAGGAAAAGAGATAGAATAGGCTCATGGAAAACAAAGAATGAACCAGAAGACAGAAAGCACCACTTAACCGGTGTGTCCAGAGGGCCCTGCTATTAGGATTTAGGAATATAAGGTATAGCACATGCATTCATATAAACAAACTCAGAGAAAGCGACTATAACTGTGTATCAGAGTGTTTCAGGCTAGTAATCCGTATGCTTTATTGTGTGTCAGTTTGTCCCTATAGCACCAACAAATGCAGCTGCCTGCATGCATGAGTGTGTCATAACACCGCTATGGAGAGAAAATCTCGCTGTAAATTTGCATGATAAGCCAGAGAGCATGGCACGCAGCTGTCCTGAGGAGGATTTCAACAAAATGGGCTTTAACGTACTTTGACAGAGTGGAAAAAAAGATTTGGGGATGGCGGGCTCAAAATCAAGCTCACTTCACAACAATGTTGAATTAAAAATCTGCAACCAATCCAAAAGAAATGATATCACTTACATGACTAGGATCGTTTCACATTCAGTCTCTGTAGGGTGGGGGGATTATACCACTTCCTCTGTCTTGACAAAGCTCTCCAAAAGGCCAACATGCACATCTTTCTCCCCACTGCTGACTGTACAGGTGATAGGATAGGATCCTCACGGTGCTTTAATGCCACTCGCCATCATCTGTAACACACAGCTCTCTCTGGAGTCATACAAACAGCAGTGAGAACATTCCAGGGAGCAGCAGGGGCATGAGCTTATCTCCCAGCCCAGTGGAGCAGGTAAATGATGTTGTCATCATCCACTTGTGTTGGAGCCTGATTGGTCTAAAGAGCGCCATATGCAAATGGCCCTTTAATACTGAGGTCAAGAATGCAGATCAACTTGCATGGCCTATATTGGTAAAACAGACATATATGTAGTTACAGTAATTCTGGAAAACGGTTCTATTCATGCAGTATTTTTGGGATTTGCTTTGATTTACATATTTTGTAACACTCTGAGGAATCTGTGATCCTTTGGGGTACTATAAGCTATTTTGTGGAACCCTGAGGTGCTTTTGGGCACTTGACACAAGAGAATACTGCCTTTTTGTAATTTGCAAGGATAATTTGGAAGCATTGAGTAGCCTTATGCATTTTAGATTTCAAAAGTCAATATTACAGTTTCATTTTTTAATAATGTGGATGTCTGAATATCACAGTGGCCCATCTACCTGGAATGCTTGTGCGTAGCCTCTGGCACAGCTTAATTAACTCATCTGCATAGTTACAGAAGGCATAATGGGAGAGAGAAATCACTCATCACTAGAACATCCTTCCTCCTGATCTGACTTCAAACAGTTTCTCTCTGTGGCGACAATTGTGCACATTCCCAGTAATCCTTACCTATCATGATCAGTCAACAAGGTCTTTACAGAAGCACCCTTACAAATCAATGATGATGATGATGATGAGTGGAATTAAATTCATCAGTTCTAAATCGAATAATCCTATGTGGACGAAATAGACTTTTATAAGATGCTAAGTTATTCCGGCAAGATGAGAGAGCAAGTAGACTGCAGTTTGGTGGGTGGCTAATTCCTGAAATAGGACTGTCAATTATGCATGTTTCGGTTTGCCTCTCTCCCTGCAGTCTGAGAGGTGATTTAGCTCAGCAAAGAAGAAGCAGAAAGGAGAGGACACTAGAGGGAGACAATTTGTTCACATCTGCAGCGTTCTCCACAGCTTTCCTCTGGATTCTGAATTTTGCTATAATGGGCCCTCCTGAGCAAAGCAGAGAGAGAACTCAATCCACACAGTGATCAATATGAAATCATTCCCATAATCCAAAGGATAACATTAACAACATCTCAAGAGTGTTTGAATAATAAGCATAACACATTCATGGAAGTGATGTGGAAGGTATTTACTCTGAGCTCTCATTTAGTGTTGGATTCTTTCACATGCCAGTTTATGGTTAAAACAGATGGTATTTATGCAAATTTTGTATACAAATATAAACTCCCAGTAGAGTGCCAGTTTCACTTTAAAATGTGTTTCAGTATTAGAAGTCATATATCATCACCTCTATTTATGCTTCTGGACATTTAAAGATGGAAAAATATTTTGTCTTTCACACACAGATTATATGTAGGAATCTGTGCAGAGAAAGGAGGTTGAAATGATCCAAGAACAATTTCTCCAAGGTCAAGTGAAGATTCTGAGGGTGTAAAATGATTACTGCAACAGGAAACAGGATGCCTCTTCTCAAAACAGCATCTCATAACACTGTCAGTGAGTCTGTTGCTTCTCTCACTTTCTTTTTCCCCTCAGCTCTTTCACACACTATCAATTTTACTTCTCTCTCGATCCCCAAATCCTCCAGTTCTCATGCAAAGGCTCAGTTAGTTACAAGCTTTTTTGCATGCTGAGTTTCCTTTCTATTGAGAAGCGGCTCATCTTTCAGCACTGAATGCAAGCAATAGTTGCACTGATGCCACTATATGATTTCAGAAATCTCTGCATTTTCCTTGAATCTAAAGTAAATTGAATAACAATTCAACACAGATGAGTTCAAAGGATGTAGGATGTAAAAATGTGTCTATTTCTTGAAATCATTAATTAATCAAAACGTCTTTCAACAGCTGTCACTTTTATAAATGCCTCCAAGCCATGATGGTGTTACTATGTGACATACTTTGTAGTAAAATACAACCCTTTTCTTTCCTCTTCTGTACTAAACTCTTAGCTGCTCCAGAGGCATAGCTGTCAGGGCGACTAAAGTTGCTTAAAGAAGGATAAACATTTTAGGCACTTTCATCAGGCAGCAGGCAGTAGTGGCTGCTCAGATTAAAGGAGAACACCACTCAATTCAAAAATCTATACAGGTTTCTCATTCAATCACTGTAAAAAAGAGACCCAAACCTTGAACTTGTGTTGTCCAAAAGATATGAAAGATATTTGCTGAGATATGCTATGTAGTTGACCAAGCTTAGATTCTAAAAAGAATAAGGAGTGTCGGCTTTGGCCTCAGGTTGTTTTGGGTTCAAATCTGGTTCACAACCCTTGATCAGATATTGTAAAACGTCACACCCAATGTACCCTTTCTGTCACGTTTGCCTTTGCTCTCTTCATGGTATAACAACAGTGAATAGAAAGGCCACGACAACAATGTTCAAAAAGCAGAATAATTCACAACCGCACCATGAAACCTGGGACCCCAGTGTTTTTATTTGAGCATAAAACAGAAGTTGCTCTTCATGTGTTAAATCCACTGTGATTTTTGCACACCCTGTGATGGGCTTTAAAGTCTGTTGTTCCTCAGAGCTCATATTCCGTGTCAATTTATATCCTCCCTTACTCTTCTGTCTCTCTGCAGCTGCTTGAGTGGATGTGATTTTCTTACATTCACATTGTAGACATATGCT
This sequence comes from Morone saxatilis, assembly GCF_004916995.1. NCBI lineage: Eukaryota > Metazoa > Chordata > Actinopteri > Moronidae > Morone > Morone saxatilis. Next base: position 17,416,393 of record NW_023339763.1, on the reverse strand, counting down.
TTAGGAAGACTTAGAGAAAATGCAACACTAAAGGAATCTTTAATGTATCAGCAAATGGCAAGGGACAGAACAATAGTGCATAGAAGCTCGGGTAAGTAATAGCATTTCACACAAGGTGTCATATTTCCATTTTCTTTGACACTCGTGTGCTACAAGGAATTGCTTCTATACCTTTGTTTTTAGGGATACAGACAGCTGCAATGTGGACTGTCCCCTAACTAATGACAGAGTTTTAGCTGTTAAACTGTCGAAAGTGTTGTTATTTGGGTTTTATCTAAGTCATTGTTTCAAAAACATGTTGCCTGGCCAGATAAGGAATCCCCTCTGGTAGTGCCACAGACAGTCAGCACAAAGAGGCCTATTCAAAAAAACTTTCACTGAATGTGAATAATGAAATAAGATCACTAGTCACGTTTTATGCAGGACTGTTTTTTTGTAAATATTGTCATGCTAAAATGAATGAAAACTGCATTTATATGGAATTTATTGTTTGAATTCTGTGTCCAGTAATCTGGCATGGATAAAATCAAATTAATAAAGTGTGCATGAGAGTTGTTTTCTTATGTTCTGTTGATAGCATACTGTGCAGATAATTTATGTCCAAAAAATATTTTTCCAACTGCAAATGTCATACTTGTTCATTTATTCATCTGTTCCTTATCCTGCTCCTCTTTTTTGGGGGTCAGGAGGGGGCAGAGTCAGCTTATCTCCACATGCTTTGTGCAGAGGGGCAGGGCTGGCAGCTCATTACAGGTCATCTACATGAAAAGATCTATAATTACTCCACCGTATGTATGAATACCACACTTTATTGATCCCCATAGGAAAATTCTTTGTTGGCTTACATAATGAATATAGCAGCTAAAGGTCAGACCTCGGGGTCAGATACTGAGGTTCAGTATCTTGTTCAGGGAGCTTTTCTACAGGATTTGAACCTGCTTCAACACAGATTGTACGGCTCAGGAGACTTTCTCTTATAATCTGATGTTCCGCGTATTCTGAACTGCATTTGAACATTTTATGTGTATGTGTTTGTTATTAATGTTTTAATGTATTATGTTCATTATAACATTATTAGTAAATACAGATGTTTATTGTTGATAGCATGATTGTATTGCTCACGTTTAAAGCTCCAGACCGAGTACGACAAAATAAATTTAAATGCACAAACCAAAAATCATCTCTTGTTGGCAAAATGTATTACATATCACTTTGCAATGATATTTTTAGCTGCAATTTAAAAACTCTACAGTTGGGGGGATAAAACATTCAGTAATTGTTGTTTGTATCTAATTATTGTGCAATCTTAAAAGACACCAGCATGCTGTCCTTAATATTGTAAAATAAAAAGAGGTGCCAGTTGACTGCAGCTGCGCCATATTTATTTTACACTTTACTTCACATTGTTTGCAACTTTTAGCTAAATTAAACTCTGCTTATTTCTTAATAAAACACTTGTGAGCCATAAAAATCAGGACCATTTAAATATTACCATGCAAATAGGAACTGCCCCACTTTTTGCTTCTCGGTAAGGAACTATATTGCCCGGCGGAAGAATAACAAGTTATCCTGCTTAATTTAAAAAAAAAAAGAAAAACAGCTGAATAACAATAAACATCACTAATTAAGAAAAACAAGAAGTTTGTATTTTTTTTCCACACTCGTATGTGTCCACTGGTTTAGAAGAGCAATAAGCCACTTTCACCTCTAGTGGCTTATTGCTTAATTAAATGACAAATCGGAGGATTGGTTTGCAGATTGCCTGAATTGACGTCAATTGGATTGGTTAGGTGACAGAGGCTGGCTCCGCCCCCTGTGGGCCAAGGTAGAGCACGCTGAGAGAGAGGGAGGAGGGAGCAGGGGGCTGAGCTGATCCCACGTGTGACGCTTTCATTCCCGGCTCAGTAATATTCTCATAGCGGGGCTTTGCATATCTCCTGCCGTATCTGTGTGTGTCTGTCACTGTGACTGTAGTCCCAGCCTATAGTTTGAAATAGATATGGAAGGAGACGGGAGTCAAGCCACATCCGGAAGCCTAAATGATTCACAACATGACCCGGGGTAAGAATCTTTCTAAATGTAATCCTAAGGTACGGTTTTTTTTCATGTTACAACATCTTGGAGAGGACTTCGACTGCCGTGCTGGATTCGTCCCCACAGTACGCACTTAAAACCGTGCACGGCTCTGTTTCCAGATGCAGTTTTAAAGAGCCGAGCTTTGTAGCGAGAGTGGCCTCCCCCGTTTCATGTAGATAGAATAATTACCAAGCGCGAATGTGTTTTCATAGTCTTCCTTTATCCTTTAAGGTCGCTTTTAGAAGTAGTTAGTCGTCAAAATGGCCGAACTGACATCTGGACTCACTTCTGTTGTGTTTTCCCCTTACAGTAAAATGTTTATCGGTGGCCTCAGCTGGCAAACCTCACCAGGTGAGACTGTTATTCTCTTTTTCACCGTATCTCAGTATTTCTTGTTGTTTTGTCGCTGTGACTGAGTGCTCGTTGTGGCTGCTGGCGGTGTATGTGCGAATGTGCACTGTGCAGTAGTGTACTGTATGGGATATCTCACTAGTGTGTGCGCACGATGTTATTTTTGATCTCCGTCCATCTGAAGTCCTCTATTCGACCCCTATGCGCATCGCGGGGTGTTTTTTTTTTTTTTTTTTTGAAATACAGTGACAACAGCAATGCCCTTATGTTTCTGTCAAATGACCCGACATATTTTCTCTATCCACAGACAGCCTTAGAGACTATTTTAGTAAATTCGGAGAAATAAGAGAATGTATGGTGATGAGAGACCCCACGACAAAACGCTCAAGGTAAATACAGGGCTTTTTCTACTTTTCCCTTCCACTGCATGTAGCGATATCGCTTACTTTGTCCGTGTTTAGTGTTAATCCAGCGCGTATGTGTGTTTCTGTGTCCGCGCGCGCACGTGTTCGCGTGTGTGTGCGTCCCTGTGTGCGCGCGCCTGCGTGTGGTTTCACAGCAAGCCAGATAAGCTTAAATGCTCACTGCTGTAAAGCTGCAGCCGAATGCAATTTGACATTGACTTTGTGACTGCACCACAGTGTTGGTGTAGTGTCGTCTCATATTGTAACATACCAAATAATGATCAGCGGCGTCCTCAGTTTCTGTTTCCCATCTGCCACAGGACGTCCATAACGTGGATTCGAAACACATTTACAGAGACATGTTGTAGCAGTAATAAGGTCATAGGAATATTATGCCCTGTTAATGCAGTTTATTGTGGCAAGTCACTATATTTATATATATATCTATTTATTTTTTAAAAATCATTTGTGTTTGCAGGAAGAAAAATGTGTTGTAATCTTTGTTTGTGTGTATGCATTGTAACACTGTTGTTGTTTTCGTCTCTTTGTTTTGCAGAGGATTTGGGTTTGTTACGTTTACAGATGCTGCCAGTGTAGATAAAGTCTTAGCTCAACAACACCACGAATTAGACTCAAAGACGGTGAGTTAATTTTATCTACACTTATGTAAGTGTTTATTTCTTGTTTTTGTGTTCGCATTGTCATAACTGTGTGACTTTTTACTGCCTGAGGCCTTGTGTGGTGGTGGTGGTGGGTGGG
>NW_023339763.1:17403443-17412703 GCF_004916995.1 Morone saxatilis | reverse complement strand
GGGGGGGGGAGGACACCCTCTCAGGTTATGTGGATCAAGGTCATGTATATAGGCTAAATGCACGATGGGGCCCTTCAACACTGAGCTCAGCAATAAAACACAACTCCAGGGTGAATATTACGTGTGTTCACTTTCACTTCTGCGGATGAATGGGGCCGACACGCCCCCTTCTTCGCTGCGGCCACATGTGCAGCGTGCACATATCTCATGTTCCACTGAAGGGCGTGCTGTCTCAGGCCTGCTGCCTCGCTATTGTTTGACCCAGCAGACATTGCGTTGTGTCACGCCTGATGCGCTGATACTTTAAGTGTGAAAAATAGGTTTGAAACAACCCCCCCCCCCCCAAAACAAAAAATAAAAAACAACCTTTTCCCCGATTTCAAAAAAAGTATTATTGAGTAAACTATATTAACGCAAAATTAATAAATTTTATAACAACAAAGCGGTTATTCAAACAAATTGATTACTGTAGTTTTATGATTTGATTACATAAATGTAACAGCAATCCATAACCATTTGAAATGCATGTTTAGGTTTAAATAATCGTCCGAATTGAGTTGCACGAATAAGGCATTTGATTCACAGACACTCACACACACACCCACTCGCACGACCAACTTTGAACTATTGTGGATTCTACTTGCCTTTTTGAAATTAATCAGTAGATGAATAATTAAAGATGCTAGTCATTTTTGAGAGATGTCTGTAGTGATGGATTAGACAGGGTTCATCAGAAATTATAATTGTCTGGGATTTAGGTGGTAATATCCAGATATGCCAGCATAGTTTTGGAAGTGGAACAGTGCATGTTGAGGCAACTCTAGGAATATTTTTAAGGATTTTTAAAAGACAAATAGATAGGACTTCAAGTGGCAGTATATAATGTCCAAATCTGTAGGATATGTCAAGTAACGTAAATTAAAGATTTGTTTTTCACTGGAATCATACTCTTGAGCGTGTGAAGTGTGATTGGCACAGGGCTGAGAAAATGCACCTTTTGTTGGAGAGTGGACCTGTCTTGATATTCCTTCCAGTTTTTTCAACTGCAAAGTTTGTAGTAATGTTGCTGCTCTTTTTTATTTTATCAGGGAGCTCTGAGCTTTCTGGCCAGTTTTCAAAACAGCTCGATGATGAAGGCTTTACGTCTCCAAATGGGCTTATGTGTTTAGTATTCCTGCTGGTCTAAAAATGAGTTATTTACCGTTATAAAAAGAAACACAAACAGCTTTACAAAAATAATGATAACACTAAGTCAAAATACATTATGGGGCAAAAACATGGTGGGCATATTTCATTAGTTTCCTCTTCCCCCTCCATCATCCCCTTCCAGTTATGTTTTTGAAGTCTCAGGTGGATCCGTGTCTCACTCAAACCTTAGTTGTGCTTTAGTGTATGTATGCATTTTATGTTATTTCCTTTAATCTCTTATGAGTTCTGTTATTGGGTTGTGGGAATAAGGGTAAAATGGACATACAGTAGTTGTGAACTAGTGAAATTATAGAAGGAGTACAAGCAGGGAAATGACCAATAAGTATGGCAGATGTTTCATTTGTGGAGGGGAGTGTGTAGAAGCAGGTTAAGGGGTTGCTTGAAGGGGTTACGATACAAACACACTTTGATGCAGAATCTAGAGCGGTTTGATAACTTCAAGCTTGACATTTTGAATGAACAACTTTGTGACAGCTTGACAGCCTATATATATGCAGCAAAGGTCGGGGGGGATATGTGTGAGGGAGGGTTGCACATAAAAATGCACTTACACCTGGGAGTTGGCCTGCACAGCTCCCATCTTTTACTGGTGCCTCATAAATAGAGCAGTTGTTGGTTCAGTGCCTGGCCCGAAGGCACTATGAGAGTGGTGGCGGGAGGAAGGAGTTAAATTAATTGTGCATTTTTAATTATTCTATTAATATATTCACTGGATTTAACTCGACGACCTCCTGCTCATACCACAATCTCAAACCACTGCTACTGCTACGTTGCAACTGACTTGTTGATTGTGAAATTTTTTTTTTTTTTTCACCCTTAAGGGAAAGGTCCTTGATTCTTTTTACATAAAGTTACCAACCTTTCGTCTGCAGCTTACTGTATACACAACATCATGTTCAAAATGTAGAACATTGTTGGCCTGTTATTTATTATGCTACATTTAGAACACAGGTTTTTCTTGCTTATCAGAAGCAGTGGTATGCAGGGTAATGTAAATTTACCTTTACCTCTGTTTTATAAAAAAGATACAAAAAGTTTTGCATACATAGGCAATTGTATTACATCACACTTATTACAGGCTATAGGTCATATTTGGCAGAGTTATGTCATACTCGTCAGACTTGACAGCATCTCACTCTAAGAACTGAACAGTGACATTTTAAGGTCTGGCATCCAATCATCATTTTCTCTGAATTATAGCCTTAGTGCACACAGGCACAGCAAAGTTCTCCAAACTTGTTCCACATCTGTCCTTACCTAATTGACAAGTCACTCGGGGCTTGTTGTGAAACCCTTCCTTTTTTATTATATTTATCATTACTTCTGTCAGGTATTATCTTTCCGTAAAAAAATCCATATTTTGTGGGAGTGGATTTTCTTTCAGAAATGTATTGTTTTGGGGTGTTTTTTTTAAAACTTTATTAGATAGCATGCAGTAGAGAGCTGACAGGAAATAAGGAGCGAGAGAGGCCTGGCTAGACTCGATCGGGGGACATTGTGATTACATGGTCAGAGTCTTAAACCCTTAGGCTGCCCTCAAATAAATTGTTCTTAATGACCATTAATATAATCATATTGGGCGGTGACTTTTTCACAGTCTGTATTTGAAAAGTTACGGAGCCAAATCAGACTTAAATTCCTGTCTTATTTTAAGGAAATATATTTTTTTGTGTTTGATTTATTTGCTTTATTTTCATGTACTGTGTCTACATATGCCCAAATTTGAAATCTATTGATGATCCTGCTAGTCTTGTGATAATGGGGATAACTAATGGCTTTATGATCATAAACAACAAAGTAAAGCCATGTGTTTCTATGCAGGACATGGGATGATTTTATTGACACTATGTAACTGACATACAGACGGCCCCATTGACTCAAATAAATGCAGAAAGTATATTTCCTAGCTGCTAATGTGCTGCTGTTTATCTGCCAGTGTGCAATAGAAGATTGCAAACCTAAGGCGGCTGTCGGCATGGTTTTCCTCACTATTAGTCATTGGACTGCTGTGCTGTTGTATATATCTTAACATTCAGACTATCAAGATCGCATTGCATTTGGATATATCCTATCTCATAAAGTTGCTCAGCAGTAAAGAGAAGAATGAACCGGTCCTGCAAATGTGGACGGTTCTTGATGTGTTTGCAGATGTTAGTTTGATACAGGCCTCCTACTTCTGCAGCGCTTGAATGACTCCTTACCAGTGTTTTTGTCCCTAGTAACCTTGAAAGGAGTGAGTGGCTGGAGGTGCTGTGACTGCAAACAAGTTGAGTCATATTATTTGCGCAGGGAAAGTTGAAATCATACTTAATTTACATTTTTTTTCCCCCCCTCGTTTGTTTATTAATCTTATTTTATTTTACAGATGTAGTTAGATGTGTGAATTAAATCAGTGTAGCTTTGGTATTCTGAGAAACGCACACAGTATAGTAATTGTTATTAAGTTATATTATTAAAATTATCCTCACAATTATTTTTAGTATGGATCATCATTTTAGAATAACATTGGTGGTTGAGGTTAAAAGAGGCACACCATCACAATCCTTCTCTTTATTATTATTTTTTACTGTGTGCTCTGCTCTTTGTCCGGTTATGAAAACACTCAAGTCTAGGATGAATGTGAATGAGACATATGGGGAAGCACAGCCTGGGGCTTCAAAACACACATGCTGGTAATTCAGAACATATTTACCATTTTTCATGATGCTTTGTTCAGTTAAGAAATATGCAACTCCTAGCATCTGTTCCTGAAGATGTTTGTATGTGGTATGAACAGGGGAGATCATAGTACATGATTTTGCATTTGAAAAAGTAACAGTTGAGAGATTAACAAGGCAGTAGATTGATTCCAGGTTGGCCTTTTCACTGTTTTATTTAAAGCAGTTTAAAAATAAGGTTTTATAAAGTATTTATCAGTGCTAAGTGGAAATAGCAAAGGCGTTTGAATACAAAATATATATGTCTTCTTGAGAGTGTGATAACATATTTGTCACAGTTTCAACAGCACAAATATGGCTTCAATCTTAATTTATTGTTTTCTTGTAAGATAAGCATATTCTATGTGGTCCTGCGGTAACTCCAGCCTTCATTATATGACCCCAGGTCAACACATACTTGCAGTTTTGATGTTTTAGGTGAGGCAGGAAAAATCACAAGAAGGAAAGGAGGAGAAAAGGCATGGATGAGCAGCTGTTCTAGGCAGATCTAAATCGTGTTTATCAGATAGGATTTGGAAGTAAAGTCAAATCAGTGAGCTGAACTCCGACTTGTGTTAAGTGTAGCAGGTGCTCTGTCTTCTGCAGTTAATTATGGCTGAAGGCGTTATTAGTTCATACTGTATCTGCCTCTTGTCGGCGCATACAGAACATCAGATGTTTGTCAAGGCAGTAAAGTAATATTTTGTGTAATAACAGTGAATCTGGGTTGTTCTCATAATTGTGTTGCATATTTTTAAGAAGAGGAAAAAAAAGATGTCCAATTTGCTTGTTGAGCGTGACATTGGTAAAAATTCTCATTATTGATTTGAGGAGCATAACAAACTGCCTTTTCGAGATGTTATTCCACCGTGAAAATCAGTAAAGATTGACAGCACAGATATGAAACATTTATGTTTAAATTTCTTGTCTATTCCGTTGGTATCGCACACGCACACCTGTGGACCTGCTCACACACACTTAAATTGGGAGAAGCTGCAAGCTTTGATAAGCCTTTTCCTTTTAGTTTAAACACCACATCATCATACCAGTGTAGATATGTCTTAAGAGAGAGTAAGAGAGTTTACCCAGGAGCCGCATTAATATATGAAATCCTTTTGTAAGATGTGAACTTAAGATATATGCTGTTTCTCTGCCCTGATCTCCAACAGTCGCATGCAGAAGCGGCCCTCTGAGACCCTTTAGTAAAAGGCAGTGGAAGATAAAAGATGGTGGGGTGGGGTTGGTGGGGTTGGGGGGGGGGTTTTCTTTTGGTCTGTTCCCATTTATTACGTTGACATATCAGGTTGTATGATGTCTTGAGGAAATTCACTTTTGTTCTGTGTGAGATCATGTTTCATCATATAACAAAGGTGCATCGAAACTATTAATTTGAAAAAGTCGTGTTGGGGTGATGTAAAGAGGGAATAAGGTGAGCAAATACTTAAAAGTACTCCACTGCTTTGGAGAGAGGGAAAAAAGCTCTTTGCACAGACTACAGCTGTATGACTACACCAGTAGTGCATTTCTAGCATGTCGCTTCTCATGCCGTTGTGTACTGTCGAATCTCAGATGCTTAAGATTTGTCTGAGATACCCACATTGCAAAAGGAATACATCCCGTAATTGCAGAGTCCTTTGAAAATGACATCACATTAGAGGCTGCCAGTCAATTATACATAACAGGTACCATTAGATGGTTAGAGTAATTTAATCGATGGAAGAAAGGACCCCATACAGACCACAGATAGTTGTAGATAACAGATGCTGGTAACAATCATATCCAACCCTGAGCCATAAGAATAAGATAGAACCTTTTCTTTTCCTCACAAAGAACACAATGATATGGCTTGTGTTAATTGGCTTCATTTTGTTGCGGCTCATACATGAATAAATAGGTAAAGTTATTGCCGGCTGTTTTTCAATTGTAGTTTTTTTTTTGCAGTTTTCATTCAACACACTGTAAATAAAAAATGCCCATAAAAATGTCATCAAACCTCTTGTTGACCGAAAACCAAACCTTTACATCTCAGAATCTAAACAATCGAAAGCTTGAATTTTTTTTACATAAAAATTACTTAAACGATAAACAATTATCAAAATAGCTGCAGATTTGTTTACGGTCAATCGACTAATTGATTAATCGGCTTACCATTTCAGCTCTACATTATAACATTAAACCATCAATTGGCCATATCTAGCTCTACCTGCGTTTGGACCATTCAGCCGTGTTTAAGCCCTATTTCATATACTTTGCAACGTAAATCACCTAGTAGATTTTGTAGATATGCTTCTTAATGAAGTTTACAGTCCCAATGACCTTCATACTTCCACAGTATGAAAATAATAAACAAACTTAATTCGAGGTGTTTACCTGCTTAATAGAGCTGGATTCCTCCATTTGAGCAGCTAATCTGGCAACCAATAAAACGTAATGTTCAAAGGTGGAGCAAATTCATATTCATAACAGATTGTTCATTCGGGTCCAAGTCAGGTTTCTAAATATTAATGTGCTGTTTAGTTTGTATGCACTGCTTGTGATGTTTCAGTGATAAAGAAATTCCTTGAGGGGGGTTAATAAAGTACTTTTACTGCTAAAAGGTGATAACCATACAGCTACAGCTGGATGGGAGGACCTGCTTTCTACACTACAGTTGTGTCCTTAATTTATGACAGTCAACAGGAACCATTTAGTACTGAAGAGTGCTTTTTGCTACACGTGTTCCCTAAAAAAAATTACCGTCTCTACTTCTACATCAGCTTGCGATTTGTTCCAAGAATACATTGCAACAAACCACAGAGAGTATGCCTAAACTTGTTGCATTCAGCTGATGTAGATGGAGAATGTGGAAATTAGAGCGAAAGCAATAGCACAGTAAGGACAAAAGAGTGTCCCCCCCAACCCATTAAGAAAAGTACTTTCTCCAAAACAAAATGGATCAAAACATGCTAATAGGCATTTTTCTCAATTAGTGGTAAGTAAAGTACTGATAGATGAAAACAAACTGGAGTGAAATAACATTTGCAAGTACTGTGTGTGGAATTACTGAAACAAGTGCACTACCCAGGTCCGGTTGACTGATCCCAAACCTGATGGTATGTGTGTGTGTTACGTAACAAAAATGTTTCAGGAAGGAAGTATCCGGTGAACCTGAGACAACATAATCTCTGCTTTAATGGTACAGTCATCCAGTGCAAAGGCTGATGCATATTTTAGCCCTTGGCTTGAAGTATAAAGGTACTTTCTACATAAAAATCACATTCGCATGGATTTCTAAACTAAAGGGAAACAATTGCTACATCTCCCCTCCTCATAATTTCAAACCTCTCAAAGGAGTCATTCATCATAAGTTGTGACCTAAAAAGGTGCTGCTACAGCATTTCTCAGAAGGATTGGTTAGTAAGTCCTCATTGCCTAATTTGGTTGCATTGCGCTGAGTGTGATTTAAACAAATCTGCTGTATAGCCTCCTTTTTTTCATAATTCTGAGCATATAATGGTCTCCTTTTGATAATTATAATATTTAAAACTGTCAGAAAACTGTATGACCTCCATTGCTGCTGTGTTAAAGTGCTCTCTCATGCATGGTGAAACCTGAAGCTTCAGAGTGAATAGAGATTCTCAGCAGAACAGAAAAACAATTAGTTTATGCAGTATGATGAAATTAGACTTGATATATACATATAGACTTAAAAAGTATAAGATACATTACCAAGTATAGGCCTTAGGTATTCAAGGCATAATGTGTTGTCTTTGCTCAAATAGGGCGCACAAAATAATTGAGTTTGAATTGGTTATGCCTGGGGCTAAGTGCTAAAACAAATCTTTAAATGAAATTCATTACAAGCAGGGTTGCCATACCCAGGTGTTATTGAATTCATTTCTCATTTTGACCTGATTTAGAGAGATAACAGTAATAAGTGAGACTGACAGAAAAGATGACAATGACATTGCACATCATGGTTTCCCTTCAAACACATTAAAACCCAGTCATTCTCATTGGCTTAATTGATCCGTGCAGATGGTGTGTTTCATTCTCGTGTTCCCTGATTCATTTTCCTTCCATTGTTTTTCACAGCAGGAAGAGATATCTGTTTCTTAAATAAATCCGTCTGTGCTGAAGGAGTAACTTTTATAAATGCATAAAAATGGTACATTAATTGTAAATATATTTTGGTATAACACACGGGAAAATATGGCCCGACATGAAATAGATTTTCTGTTAAACACAAATGATTAATATTATGTCAAAAGGAAATTAGATCTGTTAATTTTTTGGGGGCGAAATTCTCTTTCAAATCTATCTGTATCTAGGCTAGGACAAATTAGGATGACATTGCTGTTTGAGATAGTTCCTCCTCATTGTAAGTACAGGGTTGATGAGACCCCCCACCACATACCTTCATGCCAGTGAAATTAACGAGGAAAATGAAGCTAATGAGATAACAAGCACAAGATGGAGAAACGGGCTGATCTGACGCATCCTCCCGGTTATTTGGCAATATCTGGAGGCGTCACCGGCCTCAGACTCTCATTTTCTCCCTGTCATATTCAATCAGCCATTCCTGCCTAAAATAAAAGCAAGCCTCTGCCGCGACCATGACCAGCAGAATGATGGTGGGGCTGGCCTAGCTTCTTCTTCTTCTTCTTTTTCTTTTTTTTTTTTTTTTAAAGCAGTTGTAGGGCAGATGATTTGGTAGCACCAACATTTTGGTCTAGAGACTAATTCACACAATAATTGGCAGTATTTGATATGTGTATTCCTTAAGTACGTTGCCCAATGCAATGAATGCTGTGCCTAGAATGTGTCATTGAGCTCCATCAATTGTGGAAAATTTGCGGTCAGTAATGAGGTCAGTTATATTGGCCAGCTGTCTTCAAACACTCATAATAACAAATTGTGTACTGCTATTAGTCAGTATTCAATATAAACATTTTAAAGTGTTTTCAAGCTAAAGGTCTGCCACGTGACACTACTGAAAAACTTACTTAACTTGAAATCAAAGCAGTTGTTGATCCAAATTGGAAATGGAACCAAGTTAGGTGATATGCTAACAGTTACATAATTGGCTGTTTTTAGAGTAGGGATTATTATACTGACTGCTACAGGTCTGTTATTGCATAGTGCATTGAATGATCATTTACATATGAACAGATCAGCGGTAGCATTCACTGAATTAGGAATTGATTCAACAGTATTCAACTGCATCACAACTACATAATGTAGCGCAGGACATTTGTTGTTCTTCCAGCTTATCGAAGCTGGTGCACATTCTTGCAAGAAAATGTCCATGTCACAAAACCAGATTATCGGATATTAAGCTATGCCCAACCATGACCCAGCCTCTTATCCTAACCT
>NW_023339763.1:17395436-17403422 GCF_004916995.1 Morone saxatilis | reverse complement strand
GGGGGGGGGGCAGAAGGAAAACAATGTCCGATTTGACAAAAGTCAGGTCTGATTCAAGCAGACCCATTGTGTTACTCATTATCATTTTAGTTGGCTTGTGCACTTAATTTGTAAGTGTAGTGTGACTTTGTGCATGTGTGTTGTACTGTGGTTCTTGTGTTGGCTCAAACACCTGTTCATTGCCTTAAAAGCTTTTCTTTTAACAACAATTTTGCTATTCTTTTCTCATTCTCAGATTGATCCTAAGGTTGCCTTTCCCCGTCGCGCCCAGCCTAAGGTAAGAATAAATTGGTCACTAACCCTGCTCAAAGAAAATGATTATGTTTCATGTCACTAGCTTACCTAATTTTGTGTGCTCACACAGCAGATACAAAGAGGCAGTGGTTGTCTGTTTGTTATTGTAGAGAAATACCTAGTCTGGCTCCATTGTTCTCACCTTGTCTATGCTGTTTCACCAAAGCAATTAAAGTTGGACATATTAGACGTAAAGGAAATTTTCAGCATGATTGAGGTTATGTTCTTTTTTGTAATACCTTACATTTTTATATCAATGTCAGTGCTTTTTTCCATTTCATCCCTTATCATAGTTGTTTTTAATGTCAGATGTTTTGTCTTATTAATACAGTATACTGTAGTTCCATTGCAGCAGAGTGTGCCAGTTTTAGTCTGAAATAGTATCAAATTAAGCTTTGTCTGTTTAATGCAACAGAGTAGAAGTGGCCAAACCATCTTACTTTGGTGACTTGTCTATTGGGTTGACTGGCAGGAGATGGGTTCTAATGTATCTGCAGAGAACTGTATCTATTGGATGAAAGTTTTATTTTAGTGGGGGGAAAAAGAAAACTGAGGTTTAGGAAGTGGATTCAAGATCCCGTTTTTAAAGGTTGCACATTCATGTAAAATGGCGAGAGTTTTATTTTTAAGTGAATAGCCCAATATTAGCCTGACTGAATTTGCAAGAAATGATTGGTGACTTCTCATTGACAGTGATGAATGACATTTACCGGCTGAATTATAACTCTATTGAGTTGTTTTCTGAAGCATTCGGAGTTGAATGGGATTGAATGACATAAGTGATTTAGAAATATCTTTAATTGTGGAGCATGCATGTAGAAATAGTCACAATTAGCATCGAAAGAATGGGTGATTTAAAAAAATAAGCCAAACTCCAATCACACAGGAACTGTCGTATGAGCTCCTCATAATGCGTATTATCTTTTCCTTTTCTTGATTACTGGTCTTGAGCAGTTCTATTGACAATTAAATATTCAGCGTGTGCAGATGGTGCTGTAGCATAGTCAAGGGCTTTGTTGACATGCCCTTTCACACCATCCCCCAGCTTTTATTGTGCAGGCTGTAGCTGTAGTACAGTGAAGCGTCATTCAGCATCGCTATCAGGGCTTTTTCCACCTAAACCAGGTGGAAATCGATAATAGATTTTCTCTCTCCCACTGGATCAGAGAGAGGCATTGTTAAAGAGTTGGTCAGGTTTCAAATGAAGAATTGGCAGTGCAGGCTTTCAAAGCCAGAGCACATGGTGACTTAAGGATATCGGCATATGGTTGAGAAACTACCAGGGTTTCTCCACAGTTCTCACATAGCAGGTATATCACTTTAACTTCTTCTGTTCTCAGACTTGCCCATAAAAGTCGAAGGTGCAGTAAAGCAGCTCAGATGTTTGATGATGCTTGCAATTTTTAAGTGAACAGAAAACTCCTCTTGCTGTCATGTTTATTGTTAATCTTTCTTTAAACAGTGTTTTTATATATATATACAGAGATATTTCTTTTTTTGTTTGTTTAGCAATGACTCAGAGAGGGAAATACAATATTTTGAGCTGTTCTACAGGTCTTAAACATATTTGTCATTCTACCTTGCATGATTCATAACTCTGTGAAGTAATGACACCATAACAGAATTTGTGGCACTGCAAAAGCCTGTACCAATGATTTATAAAATGGCTATAGGGCAAGCTTGTTAGGGAAGAAAAATGGTTGTATTGAATGTGGATTATAAAGGATCTTAAAGCAATGGGATTAGGCCAGATAGATTAACATTGCAGGGGTTTGTACTTTCTGTTCAATTGATTTAAGACCTTTTTAAAAGAAGTTCTGAGGTTCCCATTTAGGAAGTCCTCTCTGTTTTGCATTTGCTTTCTTTTGTCCCTCTCTCCCCTCCACTGTCTGCCTGCCTGGCTGCTTATGCAGCTGTTGAATAGGCCTCGTTCTTGCTTAAAGAAGCTCGCCTTGGCAGGTGCCTCGGTGGCACGGGCTTCGGGGAGCAAATCGCGACGAGACCAATCAGCGTTAATTTTCTCACGGCTAACAATGACCTCACAAGTAACCCTGCCAATGACCTCCCACTGCTGAATGCTGCAGTATGGTAAAACTATACAGTATGTACTGCACGTAGAGTAATGCTGAAAACAGACAGGAAGTGAAGGTGAACACAGAGGACATTTCACTGTAAACAACTGAAGGTGTTTGCACCGGGATGACAGGATCACAGGAAAAACAACTTGTATCAGCAGGCATAACTGACACTGCCCCAAAATATGGACAGTTCAGTTGTAAAGAGGCTGTCAGAAACAGACAGATGGGAGTTTGGCAACAAATAATCATTAGGCCTTATTGACGTAGTTTGATTTGACTAGTTTACCAGAGAGGTCTTGCTCAGAGGATTTGTATGTTTGTATGTAGAGGAACATACGATTTTGGAGAATATTAAAGTGAACCTTTGTGCTTTAAGGGCCAATATTATACCTGAATTATGGATTACTGTTATACTCATAAATATGTTCTTGTATGGCAAATCAATCACAAAGTGTGGATTAGCTCTGCTTTGCGCCATGCATTTGAGAATCTTCTATAGGTCTGATTTTAGTAATCTGTTTTTTGTGCACTTGGCCACAAATAGGAGATAACAGGTCTTGTCAATCAAAGAAAACATGCTAAAGAAATTCACAGCGCACATTAATAGCGAATAATGTCACACAACTAAAGCTTATCTTAAGACTTAAAAGTAGACATTTTGTATTATAAATAGAAGCCTTGGTTACAAGTTATGTCAAAGGTATCAATGCAGACTAGTTCACAAATATTCAGGGGTTAGGTTTCATCTGCAGATGATTGACAGATGAGAATGAAAGGATTAAACAATGGTGATGTGATGCAAAGTGCTTTATGCACATTCATTTATGCCCTGTCTCCTCCCTGCCTATTCATCCTGGCTCGGGTTGGCCATGGTTGTATTAGATAGGCAGCTGAATGTAGCTTCAGAATGCCAGGGTTTCTACATAAATGTTTCAGCACCTCCAACATTTAGTTTCCATCCTGGCAAAAGATATAAAAAAGGGAAATGAAAATTGTACAAATATGATGAACAAAATACATTCATCACCTTCTGTTTTCTCCTGGTTAACCTCCAAGAAATTGGTTAGTAGATGGCATACGCACCTAAGTGTTAAAAAAAAAAAAACTTAGAAAGGGTTTTCTTCACTGAAATTGCAACGTGCTGCTGTGATGAATAAGGAATGTTATGCAAGAGCCAATGTAAGATGTAATCGGTCAGTCGTTCACCTTTTGAGCTTTATCAGAGAGATCCTCTTGCATCTCGCCTCATAGTGAAGGTAGATACTCTATGACGGTTGAAACATCCCTCATTATGTGGCCAGTGCTGTGTGATGTAGCACCACTGCTCATTTCCACTGAAACTTAAAAAGCCTACTATTATGTTTTATAAATATGGAATCATTTCGTTTGAAGCTTGCAAAGGTGCTCTTTTTAAGAAAAAAAAAAAAGGGGGGGGGGTGATTTCTAGGAGTTTTCAGGAGGCTGTTGTTTTAGAAGCACAGTCTATCTTCATACAATACTCACATATCATATGCATTTTGAAATAATTATTTGTCACTGCTATTATTTCTCCTGTCCATACAGGGAACCCCTCTTAGCATAACTACACTGTAAGACACATGGGACAAGACCCGCAGTCCTCATTTTGAAGTTCAGCTGTAGCTAGCTAGAGGGGACAGCAGTCAAACATTTTAACCTACCCTTTAACCCAAGCCAGACTCTGCCTCACATAAAAATATTCTAGTTTTTACACCCTAATTATCCAAGTGTGTTTTTTTTTTTTTTCTAAATTTCGAGCCTGTTGAGATACTGACGCTTCTTAAAAAAACATGCCTTTTTAGTATTGTGGATGTGTATCGAAAGTGGTAAAGAAGTCGGAGATGAAATGCTGCTGTTTCTTCCTGTCTCCTCGTTTGATATTTTCCTGTAAGGTTCACACCGAAAGATGTAAACGAGGCCTGCTCTCACTTTCCTGGACAAATCAAAGCGTCGGTTTCCGCCGACATTGCTCGAGATTTACCACTCAACTGCTGGCGTCATTACCGCTGCTGCCGCTGCTTTTGTTTCCCACAGTGGAGTCACACACAACCATGGCATGTCCCAGCATGATTTTAATTGCCAGTGGGACTGTGGCCACTTCAGTGGGAGATGAGTTCTGATGGCTTGTTATGGAAATGAAAGGAAGGAGCACCGACCATTTATAGAGCAATGGGCGTAACCCTTTCCACGCACCTCGTAAAGATTTGCCATGTAAGCCATTCCGAACAGGTTGTCGCCGTGTCTCTGGCAGTATTTGGGATGCACAAAAAGATGTGTACTGCACAGAAGCAGCTGTGACAACACTTCCAGATTTTCTGTTTATTTTGTTTACAATGACAGTTTTCTTTTCTGAAACGTGTCGTATTAAACTGCTAATGTCAGTGAGAAGGAAGGCGAACTGTGTTAGTACACTGGTTGCGGTAATTCTGGCCTATCAGTCAAAAATACCATCAAAGCAACCGAATTCTACTTCAACCTGTGACAGCTGCTTCCCTGTTCATGGCCTACTGTTAGTTTCGGCCTATCTCTGGCAGCTGGAGCCCTCTCTTTCTGTTGGCCTCATTCTTCGCCTTGCGTGTCACGTTATCTTTCTCCCTTCGCTTTCTTTCTTTTTCTCCTGCTCTCTCTCTGCGAATGGCAAACTGACCAGTACCCCCACCTCCTCCACTCGTCTGCATCACCCCACACCTCTCTCAGGGACTGTGTTCGCTTTGTTTTTACCTGCAGGAAAGACCCTCAGGTGTATTGCAGTTCCAGAGATTTCAGGTCTTAATGAAGTCTAATAATAATGCTGCATCAAGTAAATCCACATTCTCATCCCCTGTGCTTTTTTTGTACTGTGTGGCCTAAACACGTGCCCACAAACACCTCAGACTGCATGTACATACTGTATAAGAGAGGCACAGGTGTCTAGTTTTATACACAAATTCAAAACAAACTTCTTCTTTTTCCGTTGTTCTCTTTTACTTTATCTCTCACTCCCTCACTCTGCTCTTGTCTGTGCTTCTTTTCAAGTCTTTTAGGATTACAAGGCCTTGTAAATCCAGTCTTATACCTGGCTCAGTTATTTGATCTAGATTTAGCATTATGATATTCCGCTTCTCAAAATGATCCTTATTTTAAATGACACAGCTCACTGCTGGGAAAATGAAACCTCTGTAGCTGCCAGCCCCTTTGAATGTCCCCGTGAGTTTATTAAAAGCACCAGCTTCCCCGTTCCAACTCAGATCTGCACAGCTGCACGAGTCTGAAAGAATATGCAAGGACAAAAGTCTTTAATGTAGAACAGAATGCCGTATCAATATCTTTGTTCGGCTTTACAGTTCATGACAATGAGCCCTCCCAAATATTTATTACGTGAAAGAAGATTATTTCTTATTAAACATTTCTTATTTCAAGGCATTTCTACTGTGCAGATAGCGCACGGAGTGGAAGAAAGAGAAGGAATGTTGTGTTGTGCAGGCTATTATCCGAACCTGACGTCGCATTTCAAGGCATATGGCACAGGTCTTATCCCGGTGAGCGACCGAGATGTCCAACTGAAAAGATATTTGCTGTATTTCTCAGAATAAATGCACTTTTGAAATGGGTTTTCACAGCTGACACTAAATGCACTGACGTTTCACTGAAACCAAGAGTCAGACGGAAGACGACGGAAAAGTGACAAGCGAGTTGATGGAAATTCTTTGCTGTCACTCTCCTCTCACCCCTGGAAAAAAAAAAACCCACATGTGCAGCCAACATAAATAAACCCTCCTTTAGATAGAGGAGGACACAAGCCTGGTAATGGCTACTGTGCCGAAGCTGGAGATGGGTTTAAATCCCTGACCCGTCGGCTCCTTTGCTTTCAGTGGCCTCTGTGGAACTGCTCCAGATGAAAATGGGGCCAGAGCACAGACATATGAATGACTGTTTGTTTGGTGGTCAGACACAATCACCAACTGAGTGACCCAGTTAACGGGTAGTCAAAGCAATGCTCAGTTTGATTCATGCAGGGTTTTTTTTTTTATGCATTTCACTCTAAATGTATCTTGTGTCCTTTTTTCTTCCTGCTTTAAGCTTCAATGGAAAGATAAACGATGTGTAAATGTAAATGCTAGTGTAATTACTTTTTTTTTTTTACTGCAGATATAACATGAACACACATTTCTTTTGTTTAAATAATTGCCGGAGCGCTTATAAATGGGAGTGTACATGTGTGTGATTCTTTCTTTCCTCGGCCTCGCTCTTCCTCTCCTCCGGTCTCCTTGGTTGCGGGTGGAGAGTAATTAGGTTTTCTAGGGGATTGAGGGGTTCTTACAATGCTTACCAATGGCAGCAGTCAGGCAGGCTAGTGCTGGCAGGGCAGAGAAGGACAGAGGGCTGTGCAGGAGCCTGGCACTGCTAAACCTGATGCTGACTGACAGTAATGAGGACAGCCTGCTAGCCAGGATAGAGAGGAGAGGAGAGGAGAGGAGAGGAGGGCATGGTCCTCCACCATACCTCTCAAGACCTCTTATCAAAGCCTCTGTGCACACACAGAAATACAAACCGCACACGCACACACAAGAACACATGTTTAATGTGTTCTAGGTAGACCAGAGCAAATGCATCACTGGCTGTGTTATATCACTTATTTTGAAAGAATCAAAAATAAAACCAACTGGTAGCCATTCAAAAAATGCAGTATTTTACAGCAGCAGCTTTATGACTTTCTGTTCAGTCACTGGAAAACAGCAAGGACCCAAGGAAAGGGGGTTCATTCATAGTAAGAACAGCATGTTCATGTTTTCCTCAAATACCTAATATTTTAATATCTTTTGTGTGTGTTACCGTAGTTACTGGGGGGGGGGGGTTATAGTGGTTTCCCATCAGTACAATGTCACTGACAATTTAAGTGGCTTTGGTCAGCACTAACCAACAGTGACTCTGACCTTGGGCCCCTCACAGCACTGTTCTGTATTAGAGCACTACAATTATGTGACAGGTGAATTAGCCAGTTGTGTTCAGCTTTTTCCATGATACGATCGACCCTCAATCTTCTTTAGTCTCCACCCACCCCGTGGGAAAAACTAAGATTGCGACTGAAGCCACTTAACTTTGAAACTTATCACTTCAGGGAGTGGCTTTGGCAGTTAGAGAGGCCGGTGAGGAATGCATTTCTAATTTTTTTTTTTTTTTTTCTTTGAATGTAATTAGCTCCCAGTTTCTCAGTTATGCTTCCAGACTCCCAACTAGATTGGTGTTCCCATTAATTGAAACTAGGAAAAAAGCAAAGCACATACAACATATTCAGAGAAGTGTAGACAGCGTTGTTCATTGGATTACGTTGTCGCTTTTGTCTGTTCAAGTACATATTATGAGTATTAATAAATGATTAGTGAACTAAATTATAGACTGGTATATTTTGATTTCAGGGATTCAGGCATTTCAGGACCAAATTACATAATTTGTTAATAATCCCAGAGGAAATTTATATTCGTTAATACTCCAGATACAAATGACATATTATACACAACCATAAATAATATATACAACATTCCAACCCAACAAAAAATATAATATTATTATATATATTCATTACTATTATATAATATATATATGACAGATCAACATT
>NW_023339763.1:17389496-17395411 GCF_004916995.1 Morone saxatilis | reverse complement strand
AACATTGACCATAATTATGCAAATGGAAACAGACCATATAGGTTCACTTATATACTGTTACAATTTTGACCTTGATAGAGAACCTGGCCAGTGTTTGGGCAGTGTTTTTTTATGTTTAGATGCTCATTTGGTTAAATTTGTCATAAATGTGTAAATATCTTGTTTAGTTTCTTTTACAAGAGCGAGGTTTTAAACATACAGTATCTATAGTATGTGGTTGTAAAAGTAAAGCTAAAGTCTGATCATTTTGTGTTGGGCGTGTCTGTCTGATTGGAGGATTGCCGGCCCAGCTCACTGAAGTGTTCTGTCATGATTGGATCCAGTTGTCATTGTGGAGTAAGATATTGGAATCTTGCAGGCCAGATTGCTCTTTCTCACTTTGACGTTGTGACAGTTCATGCTCCGTAGTTTTTATGTGCTGCCCCGTCCTGTTTTTTTTTTTTTTTCTTTTCTTTTTTTTTCTGGGGCACCCGCCTCTCAGATTAAGAATGATATTCCTTTAGCAAGACAAACCTGTCAGGTTGTTAGTTGTGCCTTTGTTGGTAGTGATGAATAGTGATTGCCAATAGCTTAGCCTTTTTCTGGTTCAACTGCTTGTTTGCAGCATGTCATTGTATCCATAATGGGGCTTTGAAGTGTTGTGGTTGCAACATTGCATCCTTTAGATTAATTGGAAAATGCATTTACCCACTGCTTGGATCATATGACTATGTTGCTGTACTTACTGTGGAGGTATCACTTTTAAAGGCCTAAGGTTATGGTCCGCCACTACCAAAACCAGTCTAATGTTCGGTTTAGTCACTGCTCTCACACAGTCAATAGCGCAACACTCTAATAATAACCAAACATGACTGGATAGACAAAAATAACAAGCTGCAAACGGAAACATATTCTGTGCTGTAATTACATATTTCAGAACTTGCGCTATTATTTTACTTGTCACTCTCAGCAGCTGCGTGATGTGTTTTCTTTGTGTTAAAGCCCAAAATATCTTAACTAGAAGGTGACTGTGGTGTATCTGTTGTCACTCAGATGTTTAAATATTATGTAATTATCTGAAAGCATTTAGAACATAGATTCTTTGTTGTTTAATTAAAATATGCCAAAATTACTGGGTATTTGTTTCACTTCAACATAGAAATCTTGATTAAAGATAAAAAGGTCGAGAGGATATGAATGTTTTGTAGAACAATGTAACACATGCAACGTTAAGAATCACTGGCCTGCCGTTCAAACCTATCCTCATACCGTATTTCTGTGACTTCCACCTGATGTGAGAGTCACTGAAAGGCAACTGTTATGCATACACTTTGCCCAGGCAATGCTTAATAGCTCCCAAATGGCCCCAGTGGCAGAAAATCTGCATGGAATTGTTAGTAATAGGAAGAACTAGATGGAATCTGAAGGTTGAGCTATAACAAAGCATTGCAAGAAGGATGGCCAGGAGTACAGTCAGGCGTGCCCCACGATTATGGTGGAGATCCTCACCTGCTTTTTCTCTGCAGTCACATGCAAGATGCTCTGTCATTCACTTCCATGATAATGTAACATTTTTCAACCTCAGTGGAGATGGGATAAAATTGGTGACTCTATGGTATCACCTGTTCTGAGCTGAAATTGCATGTTTATTTTTGTATGATGACATGTTGCGTCCGTTGCGATGTGGCACCTTGTGGGATTTAGAAAAATATATACATAAATGTATGAACACCAAGTCTTCAAAACTGAATTACACCTAAGTCAGGGCGCTAAAGAGCTTAGCTGTTCCTCTACATCAGCCTCGGTCCTCAGCTGTGACCTTTCTCTTCCGCACATCATTCACGATTATACTGCTGACATGTTGGCTCATGCCAATAATTTTTCATTGGAGGCAATGTCAGCAACATCATATTTTAGCATCAGGATAAATTTGTGTTGTGTGTGCATGTAGGCTCTCCATAATTTGTATTTGTCTGTTTATGTGCGTGTCTTAGAGATTAGATTTTGCATTCAATTCAACTCAGAAACAAATTCAGATGTAAACACAATCTGGCAGCAGTGGGGAAAATACATATATCACTTCTAAATGAGTGATATATGTATATGTAAATAAGGTGCTTGTATGTATAAAAAAAAAATGTGAGCATGTATGCATGTGAGTCATTTAACAGTATGTTTGAACAAAACTGATTCACCAATCTGCACCATGCCTGCATAGACAGAGCATGATGATTACACATCAAATGCAAAATGAAGGAGAGGCACATTATGAAAAACGATCATTTTATGTATCTGAACCATTTTGACTTGTAACTAAATTATAGGTGTTATTGTATATGGATGAACCATTTTCAAATACTGATTTTTGCAGCCAGATGTAATAGTCAAAATGAATGTTTTTCACACTTAATGAAGCTGTTTCCAGAGTGATGTCGTTCCCAAGTGCACCCTACACAGTACACTCTTGTGGCTCCAAGCTTAGAAGTCACGAATAAGACTTGTTATATTTGAGTGCTTTGGCTGCAAATAACAAATTGACCTTGTAACACAAACAGTCATTTTTGTGGTTGTTTTTATTTTTTTTTATGTTAAAAATTAAACAGCATAGAGCTACTTTGTTCTGCAATGGCAAAACCAACAGGAGTAAGTGCCCAACAGGCATGTAATTGATGTTTAATTGGTGTAATAACAGTAGTTATTGTAGACAGACAACATGGCTTTATACATTTTTCCTGACAATAGAAGTAAACCCTTGACGAGATAATGTTTGCACTAAATGTGCGACAGTGCAAATTATCTCCCCAGAATACAAAACAATAACATAATAATCCATAATTTCCACTCTTACATCAGTTGTTGACGCAGGTCTGAGTCTTTTTGAGTCAGTGACCTTGTCATACAACTCAGTTTCTTTCAGTATGACTACACCACCCACTCCATTGATCTTACATATTAGTGTTCTTTAACAAAAGGAAATGTTTACAACTGTTAGAACTTCAGTGCTCTCTGTTTAATTGAAGCCAACACATACAGTAACTGAAGTAATTACTGCACATTATCCATTCTCAGAAAATATTCAGAGTTAATGTCAGTGTCAAGCTTGGCTGTTCACAGGTTTGATTTATTGTGCCAATTGTGAGATTTCAATATTTGCAGTGAAATTAATTCAACTTTAAATTGGATATCATACGTCTTGGCAGCACATTTCCAATGTCTCGCCACTTGCAGCTCTGCACCTCAGAGACATTTGGACAGTTTTCCTCTGTTCAGGAGGTTTTATAGGGCAGCCAGGTTGGACTTTCATTTATGGTGAAACTGTCTTTGCCACATAGTGGGGATCTCATTGCTTTTAAAGGGAATGAGAGGACCTAATTTAATTGACTGTGATTGACACCGGCCCCTTCCACATCTACTGTTAATTTATTCCTTCTAATCCAACCTCTTCTTGCGACTGCACCGCAGGTGTGCCCACCACTGCGCCAGCATCTTTGGTTGCAAAATTACAAAAAATGTGTTCTCGCACATGGCACACGTGGTAGTGCCATGAATTTACAGCACTGCCTGTGCTTTCACCTCGATTCATTAAAAGAAGACCCCTTGTGACACACTGTCGGGAAAATGCAAAAACAAACCCCATGAAGAAGGGAAAAAAGCCTCCTTTCTGTGTGCTGCTACTGCAGAGTAGTGGAGAATGTGAAATAATCAAACAGAGGTAATGCAAAAGCAGGTCAAGTCCAGCTTGTAACAGTTATTTTGTGACTTAATTTTCTCCCGTGTTATCATACAATAATGAAAAGTGTTGACAGATTCATTTCCTTGCTGCTACTGCCTTAGACCATTTTGTGATTTCTAATTGATAGCTACATGCAGCAATTTTATAGCACGAGACAATTTTATAGCACTTTTAATTAGTCCAACTTTGACCTTCTGTTCACTTTGCATTTATATTGCTCCAAATTATTTTCACCTTCTTTCCTCATTAACTTTTGTCAAATGAATACAGGCATTTACAATATATTTATCCATATATGCACTGTATGAAATATGGTGATACTCAAATTAATTGATAATACTTTCTTATATTAATTGTTTGATTACGGCTGTGACGGTATGGATTTATTCTCACTGCTATGAAAAACCAGCGTATCCCCGCGGTTTGGCGGTTTACCAATGTGTGACAGCTTTGATCTCGTGCATATCGTGCAATGGAATAACATGAGAATGAATGAGGTCTAGGGAAAAAAAATGAAAAATTGCCGTGAGGTCGATAATGAGCCCAACCCCGTGGTAGGCATCACATGACCACGGTATTGTGGTCGTGCGGTTATCA
Organism: Morone saxatilis; assembly: GCF_004916995.1. Taxonomy (NCBI): domain Eukaryota; kingdom Metazoa; phylum Chordata; class Actinopteri; family Moronidae; genus Morone; species Morone saxatilis. The sequence continues at coordinate 17,391,102 of NW_023339763.1, read as the reverse complement.
TCACTGCTCTATTAATTACACACTATTAAATAATCTGTGAAATAAATACCCTCACTGTCTTATCACCTCAGAGAGTTTTTATAAAGGCAACCTAGACAAATGTATTTTAAAAAATAAGCGAATAAATATACCTCAGTGGAATGAGGCTGTAACAACCACTTAGTTGACTAATTGACTAAGAGGGGGAGTCCTTGCATACGTCATTAGGGAGTACAGGTGCATGATGACTCTCTACTCAGATAAATCCTTCGTATGGAACTAGTTAATCTCCCATGTAATATTGAGCAGATGTACATTGGTAAATGAATAAACACCAACCTCCGATGAATCTCAATTGATGGGGTGTTTAGTATTCATTTGGACTTCATCCACGGAATGAATATTGAATTTGTATGAACATGTGTGCCAGCATGCACCACGTGCAGCCATCATCAGCCAAAAAAAAAAATTCTTTAACTTTTGAAACATTGAGCTGTAACTGGTGTTGTGACATTGAGTGATTTATGCTGACACAATGTGGCAGTGCCTTTTTACTGGTTGAACATCACAGGAAGTCCTTGTCTGAGACCTGGTAGTCAGGTGTATACAATGCTGCTGTGGAGTCCTTTGCTCTTTTGGGAATTTGCATCGCGTTTAAATCTCGCGTCTAAACAAAAACAATTTCAGTGGGGTCATTTGACACCAGAGGAGAGGAGAATGAAGGAAAGGAGAGGAGAGAGGCTGAATTTACTCCCACCTGTAAAGCAATGTGATGGCAAGATTCCATTCATTGCAAATGGAAGACATCAATGAAGAGCATGCCAGGCAGACTAGCCAGAGCAGTAAAGACACTTTATATTTAATGCAGTTCTCTGCTACTAAAAGTTGACCTGTAGTTAGCATTTGAATGGCAGCAGATAGTCAGTAAACCAAATTGTGTTGCCCACAATTTTCAAATTAAACAAAACATTAAACATTGCGTCCAGAAACTTCTTCTCCTTTGAGTCCATTGAAAGGCAGTATATGTCTGAAGATCATTGAACCAAAGAAAGAGGTAATACTTCGGCTGAATTCTGAGTCTAAAAGTTTGTTCATAAGAAAAGAAATATTTGAAAAGTGGCAAGTCACGTTGCCTGAAGCGCTTAATTTGCATAAAGTAGACAGGACCTCCATTGGTGATTAAAAACAGCAAACAAAAGCATTGATGAATGTATTAAAAGTAAATAGTGGCAAAGAATTCATTAACATTATTGGTAATTATATGTAGTGCCGCTTAATGAGGCTCTTATTTCACTCCACAGAGTGGGCAGTTAGTAGACAGGAAGTGGAAATTTAGAAAATCAAGAGCAGAGGAGTTTTACACCTGACCTCTTTTGACCTTCATTCTATTCTCTGTCTGGCTTTCTGTTGGGGGTAGCATATTTGTGTGTGTGTGTGTGTTCGCGTGCATGCTTGTGTGTGAATGAGTTTGTCCATCTGTCTCATCTATCCACCCTCTTTGCAGTATTGGAGTCTTTATCTGCTTGGTTGACTTTATAACTGTAACACTAGTTTAATTTCCTTACCTGCTTAATTGAAATTCACATCTCTTTCTCCTCATGTGTCTTGCCTGTGTGTGTGTGTGTGT
>NW_023339763.1:17381235-17389396 GCF_004916995.1 Morone saxatilis | reverse complement strand
GTGTGTGTGTGTGTGTGTGGCGGATATTAGCGGAGATGTATTTTCATTCTAAAAGTGGCAAGTGATGGACAGGATCTCACAGACAATGCCCCCCCTCCCCCTCCCCGTTCACTACCCTCAATCTTTTTGTCTGCTGCACCTGTCTTTTAGATACCTTTCAACCTTGTCTCTTTCTTTTGCTCTCTCTATTCCCAAGTCCCCCTTTTCCCTGGATTGCCTCGGCTTGATAAATCTGATGCTAAATTTAGAGACATATTTCTCAAAGACACCAGGGCTGGAAAGAGAGGACTGCAGACAAAATGGCCTCTCTAATCCATGTTTATCATCTTTTATTTATCTCTTTGAAAAACGTGAGGCCGTCACAGAAATTCCCCTCTCTCTTTTGTCTCTCTGTTGCTGCCATAACTTTTTCTGTCCCCCAATTAAATGTCAGTGACCACATTCTTGTCCCAGAAGGCCACATTTAAACTGACAGCATATTCAAATTACATCATTCAGCTCAGTGGGGTTGTGCTTCATAAAATTAGGGGCTTGTTGAGGTTCTAATAGAATATCTTTGCCATTTAAATTACCGCTGCGAACGTGCTGTCAGTGAGTGCGGCCTTCATTACAGTCCCCTTCTCAAATTCTTTGTTAGACCTAACATTGTTTGATTGCAATATGGCACCCACTGACAGAAATTGTGTGTCCGCCCTGGAGTGGTTTCAGCTGCACCTTACAAGCTTGACTCATCTCACTATTGTGAAGAGACGAAATGAGCCACAGGCTAAGACATTAGCCAAAAAGAAGGCAAAAAAAAGAACCCAATGAAACACCTGAGTATGGCCATGGACACATTAAAAAAGCTCTGTGATCTTTGAAGCACCATTGCAGGACACTTTTATTCCTCCATTTATTCACAAAGTTAAAGATCGTTTTGAGCTTTCCAGATGGTTCTGGGTCAGTAACTGAACTGTTCATGAGTTTAAAGAACAGGGATGCGCGTACTTTAAAAAAAAAAAAAAAGATACCACAAGAGAGGATGGAGCATGCCATACAACCAAGGTTACAAGTCAGAAATATATGTGGGTATGTTTAGAAATCTGTGAAATTATTAGAATTTTTTTGGTTGAGAAGCAAGAGAGGAGATTCTGAGCGACTGCAAATATTTGTTTGATTTTATTTGTCACGGTTAAAACATAGTGTTTGTGTATGAAAGAGGTTCAGCCCATCCATATAGCAAGTTGATGTAGATATTTGTCTTGTTACCCGACGTGCATGTGAATCGAAATCCAAATATGAGACCGTAAGCTTTCTGATCTTTAGTCAGCTTTTACATTGCATATGTAGTAGGGATGAAAGTATTAAACAGTGGATCTGAACAACTTCTGGCAGGCCAAATTAAACAGAAAACACTATCCCACTGTTGTGTGACAATCTCTTAAATGTATTAAAATCTCCCTAAATAGTTTTGACTCCTATGCTGAATTTATACTTCCTAATACTGCTTATTACATGTTATGAAAGCTGTGAAAAGCACAGTGCTTGCAAAGTGGCAGAATATACCCTTCTGTAGACACATTAGAGTATTTTGTAAAGCTCATATTTGCACTAAAATAGTTAGTAGTTAAAGTGCTTCAGTTTCTCCACCTTGTGCTATACAGTCTACTGATGGATCGATTCAGTGAACAATACACACATTCCTCACTGTAGTGCCTCAAGAGGCAAGGTAATGGCTTGAGCACACGACTAGCTCCTCTGTCTCTTTCTCTCTCATTGTCATCTTCCTCTGTCTCTTTCTCACTGCTTTTATAACTTTCTTATCTGCCTGTTGCCAGTACTACTTCTCCTTTATCCCGTCCTTTATAGCCTGTCTTTGCCTCTTGTTTATGTTGATAATGAAGGGTGGAATATTTCCTCCCTGTGCAGTAAAGTGGCATCCTGCAGTGGCCCTCGGCTACATTGTACTGTACATCTTTCAGAAGGGGAGAGAGTAATTAGTTTGCCATTTGGATTCACAATGCAATTATTTGCTTGATTCTGGAACATTTCAGGTTCCTTTAGATAAACAGTGTCAGTCCCTGAGAAAGCAAGGCCAGGCAGATATTTCACAGAAAAGCACATTAGCCAGACTTTTAAAAAGTATTGTTGCTGATTGCAGTGTAATTTTGCTATTTTGCTATTATCAGCAGTCTGCAACATCTGTTCTCAACGTCGTATTTCTGGACATCACATTTAAGTTTTGTTGAATGGATAAAATCTCAGAATTAGAGAGTCTGGCTAACTTTCTTACCCTGCTTTTGTATCCTCAGCTGTTTGATTGAATAGAGTCACAGTGTCAGAGACGTGCTGCATATGTAGGTGACTGCTGTCAACCAACCTTCCACTGAGTAAATGATTGTGCCATGCTTACACCAAACATATTATCACAGTTTAGTTGAAACAGGATTCTCTGTGCGCCTTTCTGCAGTATTCAGCTGAATCAGGTGCTTCTCAGTTTGAGGACAGCAAAAAAGAGACTGGAGCGCACTGATTGATTTGTAGCCTTTAATTGTGCAAACAGACTGATAAAGAGACAGCGGTGTTGAAAAACTAGAATGTTTTAAACTGGCTACAAATCAATCAGGGTACTCTAGTTCTTTTTTCCCCCTTGTATATTGTATTATTATTTCAGTCAGAAATGGGTATATTTGCATTAGTCTTTTGCAGTAATGTTTTAAATTTGCCTTGGGAGAGTTTGTTGGGAGTTATTCACATTGGGGCTGTGAATATTTTCATTATTGGTTAATCTGCTGAGTAATTACAGACTAAATGTCCATCATAATTTCCCAAAGTCAAGGTGACATTCACATCACTTGGGTTGTCTGACCAACTGCCCAAAACCCAAATTATATTCAGTTTACTATCATACAAGACAAAGAAAGACAAAATGTTCACATTTGAAAAGCTGGAACAGTTGAAGGTTTTGCATTTTTGCTTGAGGAATGACGGAAACAAATCATCCATGATTCAAATAGTTTTTTTGTCTATTGATAAATAGTGTAATTCTTGCAGCTCTAATCTACAGCCAAAGAGTAAATTCTGCTTGAGCTGACAACATAGGGGGAAATAAATTCTAATAAGCAAGGAAGTCGAGGTTTGAGGGTGTTGACGGATTGTATTTGACCTCTGCTCGTTGACTCTGAATTGGTTTGTTTTTGGCATTAAAAAAAATCCAATTTGAACACATTTTTTTTGTGATTGGGCAATATTCCAGACTCTTGCAAATAATGGGCCAATTCATTAATTGTTTTACGATGCTATGGTACAGATTCCTGGTGGCACTAATACCTGACTCCATTCCAGTATTCCTCAAAACAAATCAGCTTGCACTGAAATAGCCCAGCAAGGGAAGGAAAACAAAGCTCTCATTATGGAGAAACTATGGAGTAAATAAAAACTAAGAAATCAGTTTTCTGAGGGCATCATGATCATTAAAAATGTAGATGAAACAAATGGCGCATGTCTGTACCAATACTGTAATAGACGGACTCTTATTTTTTTTAAAACTAAGAGCTTTCCTTTTCATAGTAATTACCTGTGAGGTGAAGCTATAGCAGACGTGAGGCTTGCATAAAAACTTTGCCTTGTACTTGGCATCTTGACATTTCCCAGTCTTTGATCGATGAGCTTGCCACTGGCTCCTTCACTCTGGGCGAGTCCCTCTCCCTCTGTCACTGAGAACTCTACAAGATGGTGAGGTTAGCGCCTCTTTAAGCAAGCTTATAAGCACAACAGCTCTCCTTCTCAGAAGATACTGTGTGCCATTGTGCAGTGGAGGAATCCCCAGTTAGCAGTAAACATAAGAAAAGAAGTGTAAATTGGAGTACCGTATACTGCAACAGGTTAACACTTAGATCCGTCATCACCATCACTGATTACATTGAATATGTAAATTCAGAATGGATGCATGATTTTAATACAGCCCATGTTTCTTTTTGATGGTATCAAGATGTTGTTGTCTTTGATTTGCATTCTTGCCATCCTGTGTTGCACTAATTAAACATAGATAATCATATATCACAGTCTTGTATTTCCATACTTGATAATTATGCTGTTCATTGATATTGATGTGTAATTTAGTCACCTCAAACTCACACAATAAAAACGATTCAGTCAGCTCCAGTGGGAAAGAAAAGAAAAAAGAAAACCCTGCATAAAAGATCTTTGTAAAACTCTTGGTACTGACTTTTTCAAGTCTTAATGTAAAAATATTGTTGTGGTTCCTTAAAGTGAATCATCATGATTATCTTTCATTTTGAGGTAATTTGGTTTTAAATCTCTGGGTTAAATTGGGCTTTGTTATGTGGGAATGGGGGCTGATTTAGCTGAGTAATTGCAAGGGTTTGCACCATTATGTAGCAGCAGTCTTCGTGTCAAATGTAGCTTCATATAGCATTATAAGGACCTAATGAGCTTTACGAAATATAATAATTCACACACATAGTCCATTTATTTCATTATCCAGAAAGGGTCCATAGTGACACACTTGCATAGTTGACAGTCTCAGTTCATCTGATGTCAGATAGCTTGATAAATTGAACATTTTCACATATAATGTTGAGTTGGTGTCAAAATTACAAAGAACTGTAACATATAGGGAAATCAAGCCCATATATACACAAAACAATGAAGACAGTGCTCGTTTAATCTGATAAAGAAAATACTCTAAACTATTACTATACTTTTAAATATAGTCCAGTATTAAAAACTAACCAAAACTCTCAAAATGTGTGGTATCAAGTCACAATATTACAGAATCTAAGTAAGATAAAGCCTTACAATACATAGCAAGACTACAAGACCCACTATATGCTATATTGCTGTTATAGACAACATTTAAAGGCAAATATTGGCCCATTCCCTCCTAGGTTTTGCTTAGCTCTGTGTGATTGACAGTGTCTTTTTGATTAGCCACACTCATCGGTCGTGTCAAACAGCACAGCATGGTGACTGTCAGTCATTTGAAGCTAGAGAAAAATGTAGCTACTATAAGAAAAGTAGCTATTCGTTTAAGGGACAAACATGCAAGCAATATTTTTTCCACTGTGGAAAAACGTAATGCATTTGTTGTTGACAGTAGATACACTGACATCATGGAGCTATTTTAACCCAACTTAACCCCTGATGACAACAAATGAGATCCAGTATGTTTGGTTTAATGCTTTGAATATTGAATTATTGTTTGAAGGCTATTCATACACATCAGGATGTTTGTTCTAAATTGAAATAGACATTACAGTAAAAGTAAGACATTAAGAGTAAACACAAGATTTTTGACTGTGTTTAAGAAATACTGCTCTGAGAATAGGTAGATACACGGTACAGGTGCAAAAGCACGGTGCACCAGTTTTGCTTCCTGGAAAAAGAGATAAAATCATAATCACAATGATGAACATAGTCAGGATCATCCAATTGTGTAAGCATAACTTCTAACATCTTTTAGTGAGAATGTGACCCATTTAAAACCTCGGAGGAAATCTTGCCCACATACTGTGAAGCAACATGCAGCTGGTCAAAAACTGCCTCTGACACAATGCCTTCTGCTTTGAATGTTTGTGAAAATAAGGCTTAATGGAAATACACAGAGAATGAAACTTCCCCATGACCTAAATCCAAACTGCCTTTACAAACATATATTTTCACAAGAATCCCTGAATGGCAGCATCTTATTTTCTCACTGCATTTGCCTGTGTGGAGCTAAAACTGAGCAAATGGGGCTCTACTTTGTTCCTCCATCAAAAAGAGTCCATGTGCGTAGAAGCAGGACTCACGCAGTGGAGTGCAATAAACAGCACCTTTGGCCTGCACAGCGGACAAAAGGACAAGAAGTTCTCTGTCTCTCTGTTTGGTGGAATATTGTTTTCCTAAGTCGGGAAGAGGGAGGCAGCTGAGAAAGCAAGGACAGTGGATTTCTTTTAGGCTCCTGGGTGGGGCTAGGGGCCTCTAGGATGAAACGGGGAGCGGATGGGGGAAGTAAATGCCAGCACCCTGCCGTGCAACAGGCATGAAGGCCCTTTGACTCGGTTGCCATGTTACTGGCCTTTGGTCGCAGGTATTCTCTCCCTCGGGCTCACAGATGGAGGGGGACTCTCATGATACGAGGAGTAGAGGAAGAGGGGCAAAGTTCTTTCGCCACACTCACTTTGAGAGGGGGGGGGGTCTGGTCTGTGGACCTTGGAGACAGGTGGTGGTCAGAGTCGGGGGGCGTCGTCTACCTGTCTTTCCATCTTGTGCCTGAAGTGATAACAAGACTGGAGCAATTGAGACCACGTACAAAACTCTCCCCAGAGTGCCTTTTGCTGCTTGAAGGCAAATGTGTGTGTATGTGTGGGGGGGGGCTGAATCTATATTAACTGGATTTCGTAATGTAGATAAGATTCAAACAGACCTCTCCTTAGAACAAAAAAATGCAGACTTTTGTTTTTCTCAATTAAATGTAAGCTTCAAAAATGGAGCCTGATGTCTGAAAGTCAGATGTCTGATTCACATCTGGAAGGCATGGGGAGAGCATGGAGAGGAGAGCTGGAGGGACAGTGACATGGCTGATTTCTGAGGGCACATGTGGAAATGGTGACAAGGGCGGTAGAGAGCAGGTTTGTGTGCGTGTGATGAAAGTATAGTCTGCTTTCAATGTAATGAGTTTCCTTTACTAGAAGTGGTTATTAAAACCCAAATACCCAGCTTAATAAAAATGGATTCCACCATTTTTGTGCGGTATTAAACTTTAGTTACTCCTGCCTTTTTCCGCACTGAGAGGGATCTTATAATGTGCTGTTTTAATGTATCGACCTGCCTAGTCACTAAATGTCAAGCGACATGGGAACAGTTGCAGGTTAAAAATGTTTAAACTGCAAATGGTTTATTTACACTTGTGTTGGCGTCTAGCATAAGAGCAAATGTTGTAGCTGAATATTAATGTGAACAGAGCAAACATGTTATTTGCCATCGGCCACCACACCCTTTTAAAAAATGGGCACGCACACTTCCAGCACAAAACAAATCTGAATTTAGGATTTAGTTAAGTGAAGACTGGTATAATGCTGCTTCAAAGTGTAGGTCACACCTGCTCTAAATCAGTACAAGAGACCCCCTTGGTTTTCACTGCGAATTTGTCCGTCAGTGGAGGCAAATGACAAAACATTTTGAAAAAAATTTCACCCAAGCACTGAAGAAAGAGGGGGCCCCCAGGGTAACACATCTGACTTCAATTCCAGTCTTGTCAGGTATAGACACAAAGCTGAGGGGCACACACAGCAACAGAAAGAAAGACGGTAAAACAGACAGAAAAAGAAACAAGTAAAAAAAATGAGAAAAGAACCAAGAAATAAACAAAAAAATAAATAATCTGGTAGATTTCTGCAAATGATTGCTTTACATTTCTCCTTAATAAAAGATAATTGAAATAAAGCCCCACCAAAATGCAACAGAAGAGGACAGAATATAGTGTTAATACTCTGTATGTCGCCCGGCCCTCAGATTCCAGATTACAGTCATACTGGCCTTTTCTGTCTGAGGAAATAGCAGCCTGCCACTGCTTTTGCTTTAAGGTCTGTCAATAAAGAGGTGGCTCAGTCCATTTTAAGGGCCAAAACAAGCAGGGATATTAACCTTGACTGTCCTTAACCCTTTGACCTCCCCTTTTGCCCACACAGTTGTTCCACAGGGCAAATAAAAAATACTCTTTGCCCTTTTGTGTGTTCATGTTCTGCAGCTTTGATTATTTTAGTTTGTGCTCATGTGAATTTTGCTTATGCATGATACATTTGTGTGTGTGTGTGTGGGGGGGGTGGAGTCGAATTACATGCACAGCAGAGGTTACGGAGTTATTCCTCTCAAGTCTATTTGAGAGAATAATGTTGACTGCTGATAGCAGGGCTTTGATCCGTAACCTATTGTGAGTGTAAAATCAGAAGTGCTAGGCATTTTCTTTGATAATGCTGTGGTAAATAAATTCCACATCTCAGTTGCTTATCAAATTGTATGTAGGTATGGATCTAAAGGTGCTGGCTAAGACTGGAGTGCAGGTGATTCTAAATGGCTCCAGGTAAAGATTTTTCACAGTGGATTATTGCTATGCACTGTGATCCAGATTGTGTTGGCTTTTAGCCTCTACTTTATTTATAGATGATAATACACTGCC
>NW_023339763.1:17367776-17381135 GCF_004916995.1 Morone saxatilis | reverse complement strand
CCCCCCCCCCCCCCCCATGCCTGATGAGCAGCATCTCTAATCCGTACAGATGTTAACCCTTGCAGCTTCCGTTCTTGACTGTCATCTCCATTCAGCAGATAAAGCATTCACTCATTTTTTTTGTCCATTTTAATGATGTCCTGTCGTCCTTGCTTTCCGGCTCCTTGGTCATAAAAACTCAAACTCAGCCCTTACTTTCTCTCTTCTTTTTATGTCCAGCGAGCCTCGTTGCTCTTCCTCTCTGCTATTCTTGTCTGGCACATTTATAAGAAAGCAAAGGAAAATGTCACAAATTTCAGAGCATATCTGACAAACATTCTTATGTTTAATTATAATATTTAAGTATCTAAACTGTCTTTAAAGAAAACCTGTTAACTGTATTACAATTGCATATACTTGTGAATAAATACTTTCCAGTTGTCATCAATATGTCATGATTTGTACTTAAATGCTAACAACAAGTGTTATATGAAGGGAATATAAAATACATATTTAGATTTAAAAACGTACAATATGTCATTTCTGCTGCTAGGGGGTCTCTCACATCAAAACAATAATAATTGTAAAGTAGCATTGTATCATGGGAGTTGTTGTCTTCACCGTCATTGTAGTCAGTTAGGATTCCTTCAGTGTTCATTGTAAAGACTTGTACCTGGTGATTAAAACTGGTAAAGACACAGAATAAAGCAGTTTCACCTTAATCAGTGTTTCTTTGATTCTGTTGGCAGACAATGTAACGTCCCACAAGATCTACAAAGTGTGCAGACAACAACGCTGATGCATGTTCAAAGGGGATACAACGGCATTGACAGGCCACAATAACATTTTTCAACACTGTTTGAAACATTTTGGATAATGTTAGTACACAACTCAACAAAATATATGACGTAGGTAGACATTTTAATGTGGAAATATTATATAATATATATTTAAAACTAGATTCAAGAAAGACATGGGCCACTTTTTATGGGCTTGCCCCCTGATGTGTTCTACAGGGCTGGAGATGATATCTACTCATTGCAGCCCAGCTGGGATCAGAGAGGATGGTGTCTGGCTTTAAATATATATGTAAGGAGAGGGGGGACATTAGTTGGCTGTATGGGTGTGGAATTCAAATTCGGGGATGAGTGCCACATAAGTTAAGCAGCAAAGACAATCTGGAGCTTGATGTAGGACCCAGTGTCAGCTCAGCCCTTCAATTATGCTCATTATTACAGAATGTCCTCATTTTGTAGACACTCTCACCTGCAGTGATATATCACAGACACAAGATTAGACTTGCCATGAAGAGATGGTGCGTTACATTACTCATCCCAGCCATAAGACAGAGACAAAATAGTAGGCAGTAAAACAACAAGCGTACATCACAGGCCTAATTGATGCCCTAATGCAAAGCATCATCCAAGCAGACAGACGGAGAGAGGGTACAGGTTCTCCGTTTCACACATCCTAAGCTCTTAGGCTCTGTAGAGGTTATTTTAGTGGATGAGATATAATGATACGTCAGTGAGATCTGCTGGGACAAGAGGAGCAGGTAGTGCAGTAGAGCAGAGGGCTGATTTATGGGCAGGATAAATGATGCGGTGGGTGTCTGCCTGTGTAATAGCACTGTGCTCTGCACACCGCACTTTCGCTCAGCTGTAGTTTATAGTGTGATGTGTGATGGGGATAAATGTCAGCTCGGCTTATCTAAGAAGATCTGATATGACTTTAAACTGGCTTCTCTCAAACACTTTGACATGTGTTGAAAGGAAAACTGTTAATGGCACATTGACAAAATGGGATCTGAGATTTTGAAAATTGTGCCGTATTGTTCATAACAACTGCGTAACTGCACAACAAGGATTCATCATTGACTATGTTTAACTTGCCATTAGGGCTTCTCTCATCTCTCAAGTTGCTCATGATATTAAGCAGATTCTCCAAGCAATAGTTATTCCCTTGATATTCATAAAATGAAACACATGAGTTGGGCTGAAAATAAAACCAAACAATACCAGATGCTGCCACTCTGTATTAACAGTTAAGGCAATTACTGTTTGAAAGCTGCAGTATTCTCTTTTCACTCAGTTTGGCTATTAAAAAAAGCCCACCATGGTGAAGCTGAGCCAAAGAAGCTTGTGTATATCTATGGGGCACTATTGAAACAGTGAGGGGTGAAAAGTGGAATCCTGTTGCTTGCTCTGAGCATGATCTTACAGGAGTGCACATTATTCCCATACTACTTGTGCAGTGCTTAGCAGTTAACCTCAGACAGGTATAGTCTTACTATATACACAACACTGCTATGCTGGGACAGCATATTAGCTACACTATTAAGTGAAAACAGCCTGTCTTATGTGAAATGGTAGATGAGTTTTCTAAGATTAGTTGATCAGAGGGCAGGTAAGAGTGAACATACTGTATATTATTAATGCACTGTATCATTTTAAAATGAAAACCACCTCTAAGTGTTTGTAAACAGTTTGAAGGTATGATGATAGCTTACATACTTTAGGATGTTATTGCAATTAACATGAGCCAGCTGGAGAAATGAAAGTGTGTGTGTGTGTGTTTGTGTCCACACAGAGAACAGATATTGAAACTGTGGTTTGGAATAGTGTATTGACAATATGTTGGGAAAGGTTTGTGGGTTTCCCTGGGGGGATTTGAGGATAAGCAGGTGTGACGATGGGGATTGCTGTTTTTCTTTCCCAAGGCCTTGCCACACTCCTAGCCCTGCCTCTAACAATTGGCAAACAATAGACTATGGATTTATTCTTATTCCGGTACTTATGTTTTACCTAGAAAAGAGTAAAGAATTATTTCCAAAGGTAAGCTGGTCTGTCACTAACACATACGCCATTATCTGTGGCTAGTAGGGAGGATGAAGTGCGTGTTTATCGTATAATCCACTCCTCTCTTGTTGTTTGTACGGTAATATTGAAATTAAAATCAGTGGGTGCCAAACACTGCAGATGACCTGGTAGGTTTGCCTTCCTTGCAGTTTTGCGCGCTAATTTCTATGCCTTGGCCTCCCTCACGCATCCTGGTAATGAGAAAATGTGCTGTTGTCTTTGTTTACTGAGCCAGTCTGTCTGGCTGCAGCTCTTCACATTGTTTGAATATAAACAGGAGCAAAATTATTAGCTCACTTGGAGTGTTTCTGCTAAGTTACATGAGCGTACAGCGTGCAGGGCAACAGAGAGCTCTGTGCACAATATACATATAGTTAGTACATACACCAAACAGTTTCTGATTGCTGGGAAATATCCACAAACAGTTGAGACCAAATGTGTTTAGATGACAGTTTCAAGACAAACTTGCATGATGGGTTTTCTCTGCTTATTGATCTTTTACACACATATATGAACCACAAATTGAGAGTCATCACGCACTAGATAGACCACACTGCGAGATGATGTGTCGAGCCAGGCATTTCAAGGAAACGGCTGACTTAGGATTTAAAATCTTTAATAATTTTGCAACTTATTTTTCTATGGAGATGCCTCATTTTGAATATGGTTGACTTATTGGAGAGGAAATTTGCCTGTCAAGATGATATCAGTTTTCTTTTAATATATATCCACAGCTGTTTCTTCAGGAAATTGCTATTTTATTTATTTATTATTTATTTCTTGGTTTATTAGATTTAATAGACTTAGAAAATGAAAAGCCTTTCATACCATATGACAGACCCTAGCAGATTTCCTTTTTCTCTATTGTACACACACTAGAGATGAGCTATAGATAATGGTCAAAAATTAGATTTCCAGACTTGGAAGCCTTGACTGGTCTGCAACTTAATTGTGAGGCAAAAAACTACAAGATAAGAAATGCCAACTTTTGGAACTAAACCTCACGTCTGCTGAGCCAGCAAATCCTAAGTCTGATCTCAAAATTTAATCAGTATGGTACAACAAGGCCTAAATTCTTGGCTTAAAGTTTTGTTTGCAAGAACAGGTTTGAGACTGTTAGAAGTGAGTGTTTTTATAGTTCTCTATCTGTGCATACCTAGTAGAAGAGGGTTTACCATGGGCTTGGGGAAATGACATTCAATACCTAGAAATGTGGGAATATAAATTTCAGGTTCTGAATTTGGCATTAATTCGATATAATATTTTATTGCTTGATTGTTTCTTTTCCATTTTCACAGTTATTTTGTTTTTGCAAGCTTCATTTCACCCTTCCATCATCACTCTGATGAGCACCACAAGGAGGAGTCATGAGGTAGTGATGCTATGAGCCAAAATAGTAGCAGACTCAATGTAAGAAAATCCATTTAGAGCGCTCTTGGTTTGATAAAAAATATTGATACTTGGTGCAAGTGCATCGATAACGTTGGGCAAGAGGAAATGTTATAATATTGTAATATAACACTGTATCGATTTTTTTGTCCCAACCCTGTTTAACGCCCTAATTTGGAGGTAGAATGAGGAAGTAAATTAATGGTCTGACAGTACTTAAAGGGCCATTTTACTGATTTTCAATCCGGTTCCTATTATTTAAATCTAAAATAAACATTCCCGCGCTTCTGATCCCAGCACTGCTACCTCCTAAGTGTGTTGACATTTAATATTATGGAGCTTTATGTAATATAGTAAACGTATGTAGACATTTCAAAATTCAAACTAATGTATTGAACAGAAAAGAGTGCATGCATGTCAAAATATGTGCGCAGGGCATGCTGTAATGAGTGTTGTGGGTGACATGCGAGGGTGAATGTAAATTGCTTTTTTATTGTATTTTCTGCAGTGTCCTGTTTTTATCACACTTGGTGGGCAGGTTTCCCTTAAGGGATAATAAAAATGCCTTGTACTTGCTTAGAAGTTGTAGTTCCCTCTCTTCTATTAGCCATGATAAATGTTAAACAGTTTGTCCAATTTTATCTCGTTATATGAATATAATCCTTTGTTTGTTTGCGAAATTACATTTTTAAAGTTTCAAAAAACCATTCCACAAGTCATTTTAGTACTTGAACCAGTTACTCTGACACAGCCTCTCTCTCACTTCTGTATCATCAGCAAAATGATCAAAGCACTACGTTTTGTTTGATTTGTTGAGCTCTCAAGATTCACCTGTTTCTCCTGTTCAGTGAGGTAAAATCTCAGCGTCCAAATGATGGCAGATGATGATATGATACCCAGTAATACCACAGAACAGACTTTATGGCTCAGTTTCTTGCTCCACTGCTCAGGACTTATTTTATATCCACACAGACAACATCAGCCAAGCAATAATAATTTTGTGGCCTAACACTTGAAAATTGTGCCTCTTTATGAAGCTGCTGTTTGATATTTCAATCCAGGTCCTAGATTTAAACTCATCATTTTTATAAAACAGCCCTCAACCTGCCATCTCAATCTAGTCTTTTCTGTGTTAAAGTCTCTTTCCATGTCATTAGTTGATTCATTTACATGACAGATGCCCTCATGCATGCTGTGGTGAGCCTAGGGGTGCACTGCAGCTGAACACCACCTGCGGTGTGAGTTTGTTATTTGAGCCCATGGTCTAGAGTTCCCTTTCTGCCCTTCTCATGAGCACTCACTGCTGACCCTGACTGGTACAGTCCTCACACTAAAAACTGAAGCTAACAGTACAGTTAAATTCTCACACTTGACTCCTTTTTGGGTTGCGTGTTTATGGGTGATTGTACGTGTGCACCTAAGTGTTAACTGTTATCACTGTCATGGGTTGCTACACATGGAAAAAATAAATAAATCTGAATTTCAGGGTAATTTTCAGACACTAAACATAGTCCAAACGGCCAGCTAAGTTATAACACTTCACTGCTGATTGGGCTAAAAAAAGAAAAGAAACAAAAGCCAGCAATCATTTTCAATCATGTATAGACATGGTTTACTTCCTTGATGGTAGGTGGGATATAAATAAGATTGATGTAGACTTCTTGTACTGCAAACATATAATCTGCCTGCATGATAATTTTGAAAGTTTTTTTGACTGCAGTGAACTTGGCATTCCTATTGCATAGCAAAAACAAGACTTGAAGGGCTCTAATGAGTGGTTGGTAGGATGTGTTACAGATTACTCAGAAAATGTGATCTTTTTGATTGCACATTTCTTGACTCTGAAAAGACGTTTATGTACTTCTGGTTTCTTGAGTGGTTTGTATAGTAATCATTATGGGTGGAGAATGACATTTATATGCAGACACAGGTTGATATGCCACCTACTTGCTACATACTAGCACTAAAAACATAACTGAATCAACATAACTATAAAAAACATATAAAAACACAAAATATAATAAAAAGGGACTGATGGTATGATGGTGTTATATTATAACCCTAGTTCTATGATCACAGGCAGACTTTGCTAACACTCATCCACTCAGTCTTGTGTATTGTGAAATTTGCATGTATGTGCTTTGGCCTTTCAGCTTGTTTGGGGCTTCTGGACCATATAAATGACAAGTGGCCTGTTGTCTTAGAACTATGGTTACAATGCGCAACCATATTTTTACTTCCAACAGGATGTAGTATTCCAACTTTGCCTTTGAAGGTTTATAGGGTTAAAGCCCAAATAACAACCATGCACACAGCATTGTGAAATAGGTTGACAGTGGTAACCACACCAGGAAGGGAAGGACAGACCTTGTGCACTGTTTCCTTTGCTTTGTCACTGTCTCTAAGGAGAGATAGATGAGAGGATTCACTGCTTCTCCTTTAAAGGGGCAACCACTTAAGAGATGAATGGAGAGATTGATTAAGCATGCACATACAATTTAACACTGCACAGATACCTAAAGGTGAGAGGCCTGTATAAACAATTTGTATTGGGGTGTATGTGAATATATAAATCTGGAAACCCTGTAAATTTGGAGACTAGTTTTCCAGTCATGGAAACACCTAGAAATTGATTAAAATTTAACCAACAAATATCCTGGCGAGTCAAAAAACGTATGTAAACTTGTCCTCGGACAAAATGTTTTGTATGTTAGATGCTCATATTTCAACTGTACTATATGTCATAAAAACCTGAAGGAGTTACCGTATGCAAAACAGAATGGGGGAAGGGGGGGTGGAAATGCTCCCACAAATGTCCCCCATAAGACGCTGACCATCATTGGTGGAAAATGATTTCTTTAAAGAGTGGGAACCCTGTATCTGTACTCATGCATTAGTGATGTTCTGATTAGGCATGGCACGTGTTCAAGACTGATCCAGGCATTTTTTTGATCGTATTGGTATGGGCTATTATTGCAAGCAGACCAGATTTTTAAATTTAAAATCGACATTAAATCACTTTAGTCCCAGGGGGCTTGAAGCAGTTGTGCAGCTGTTAAAATTCTCCAAGGTTCTTTCCTTCTACAAACATCTCTTCCATAGTAGTCTGTAAACTAGTGTGTGATCCAGCTGTTTTCCTCCTGTGTTTCAAAAGCTTGATGTACTGAGATACATTTATTATAAACCCTCAACTGATCATGCAGCGATCTCAATGGTTCCCAGCGTTCTTTTGAACATCCATATAAGCGAACTGTTAATGAGCAGTTTGAGATTCAAGTGTATGTCCTTTTTGAAGTATGCATAATTACATCCCACACTTTAAAAAAAAAATAGTTACAGCAATTAACGTTCATTTTATCTGACGATATAATCCAAGGAAGAGCATATCCAGCCATTTGATGGTGACAAATGGCCAACGAATGGAGGGTATTGGCTTGGGACAAGGATGAACTTGCACTGCAACAAAGACACTAGCCTGTCCTTCTGC
Organism: Morone saxatilis; assembly: GCF_004916995.1. Lineage (NCBI taxonomy): Eukaryota > Metazoa > Chordata > Actinopteri > Moronidae > Morone > Morone saxatilis. The sequence continues at coordinate 17,373,422 of NW_023339763.1, read as the reverse complement.
CCGCTAGGTGAGCTGTGTTAATGTAATGGCTGCGTCCCTCCAGGGGGTTGATGAAGCCGTGCCCTACATGTATTTCCAGAAGAGTGACTACCAGAGCTGGTGCACAGTATGTGCTACATTGCTGCCGTAACACCCAGCCTCCCTAGTTTGCTCCATCAGCCACCTCTCTGTAATCTCAGAGCTTCAAAGCTCCTTATTGTCCTTCCCCACATAAACTCAAAGTCACTTATTTTCATGAGTCATCCCACCCTGCCTCTTGATAGAATTCCTGCTGTATGTTATCTTTTTCCTCTTCCTCCGCTTTTCACTGTTTATTTACACACCACTGGGGCTGCTGTTTTCTGAAGTGTTCCCAATGATAATGACTGCTACAAGATAAGGGTTATTTTTAGGACATTTTGTTTGCATTTTACAGAGTACTGGGGAAGCATTTTTGTAGTAGATTCACTGTACAGAGAACTGATTGCCATTCAATTCTGACACCTGTCTTCTGTTTAACGATATACAGTATAGGACAGCCAAGATTCTATTAGTCAGCACAGGACTTTTAGATAATTTTTTGATGACCATAAATATTGATTCAAAGCTTTCAAGTTACCCAGCATCAAGGGCAACGGAAGCAACCGCAAACCCAGAATGTTCTTTCTTTCTTCAAATACATATTTGCACAAAAGCTGCTCTCTTATCTCCCAGCTTCAGTCATTCTGTTCTGTTCAACTTCATTTATAAAACAGATGTATTTAGACCGTCTTGTCCTGGAACAAAAAAGCAGACAGTAATTACATCTCGTTTAGACCCCTGAAAGACACACATTTGATAGGTGATCCCTAAAGCTGTTAAATCTTTTCTTTAAAGCTACACACAAACAGAGTGGCTGCTATTGGGAATAGCACAAGGGCCTGCCATGATGCAGTCATCACCGACACAGCTTAATCGTGCCAATTCAACTGGGCTATTCTAGGACACAATAGAGGGGAAAGTGCAAAAGTGGGTTGTGTTAATTGAGTGTGTGGGCTGGATGATTTTTTTAAATGGCCCTGTTAATTGTTCTTTAAGGAATGGGTCTCCAATTGGTGCACTCGGCTGTGGCTTGTTGTGCTACCCGGGGCACGACTGGCAGTGGTTATTAAGAGGGCTGTGAGAGCTGCTCTCACGCAAGTGTCATCAGCAAGGTTCCGTATTTACTGATGCTTTCAGATTCATCAGTCATTCTTACCAACGAGGAGGCACACTGATAAATGTATTTTATTTTATGGAAACATGAAAAACCTTGCCTCTAGCAACATCATGCAAATACGGAGTGGCTCAGTCGCTGCCTAAGCCACGATGTTTTAAGTGGCTAAGTGGAGAAAATTTTTATTTGTAAATGCTGCACTGATAGCGTGGAATGGCACATGGTTGTACTGTTTGGTACAGGACGTTCTATTTGGTTGTTGTTTTGTTTCAGTTAATAAGAAGTAACAATAATCACTGCAACAAAACACATCAGAAAATAGATATGAACAGGAACTTTAGTCTAAATGGCAGTGCTTCACAGTAAAAACATTTGTGAATTTCAGTTCTACTCAGAAATTATTTATAAATCTTTTCCAGGATTTTTGACCCCATGGGTATAGCTTTCGACCAGCCAGTGGGAGTTGTAATATATAATTGCCCCTTTGCCTGAAGAGAAGGCAAAATAGCCATCAAATCTTGTACACAGTCTTTAGTCAGGTCTTTAGTCAAGTAATTGTTTCATTTAAAATCTGGAGTGCTGGAGTCCAAACAGAATTATTTTTTTTGGACTATCCTACTTACAGACTGCATGATACATTTGTCAGATGGCTTGAAAAAAGGATTCCAGTGGAACGATCGTGTTGCTCTGTAATTGCAGGAGGTTAAAGTTCCTTCCCCTTACACTTGTTTTTGGCATGTGGATCTACATGATGTTGTGGATTAGCAGACTTCCTATTGGCCCCACTAACAAATTCAGCTGACTGGTTATGTGGCCACTGAAGTGTATAAATTGTTGATAAAAGTGTAATTTTTTTGAAAGAGGGTGTTCTCTGTAATCTTTCCTTAGGTCTAGCTAACAATGTTAGAGTAGAAATCTCCTCTGGCAAGTGTCCTTGTGAACTCTGCTCCACAAATGGCCTAGCCATGGAAAAAGAGTTATATATAGAAAGTGTGGGTGATGCTGGTAGCTCTGGTGCCAGCAAGGGTTGCATTTGTGTCTTAAAGCCACCCGCTACCGATGAATGATTAACTCCCACAGACCCAGTGCAGCACCTAAGGAAAATACAGAGACCTGCTAGTAAACAATGATATCGCGGCTTCATTGCTCTATTTGTTTCAAAGCTAACCGCTGCTAGCACATCAGGGGAGATTCTTTTTTGCCATAAAGGGCTTCAGCACGACTCTTGTGAGACTCCCTGTGTCAGGAGGCCTAATTACACCTACCAAGACTCATCATCTTAGATTAATGAATCTTTCTGGCCACTGCAGCCAGCCAATGCTCTGTAGGTTGCCAGGGAGTTCACCGTTTTCTTTGACCCTCTCTCTGTAGTTACAGGCTAATGGAGCTATAAGCTATCATTGCTAAAGTACGCTGGGTACCACATCATTCATCACAGACCAATGGACAGAATCCTTAACAGCCTCTAACACTAGTAGACCCTGTGGGATTCATCGTACTTTAGAAAGCCTATTGTTGAGCGCTTAATATAGTCTCATTGTCTATTTTGCAACATTAAGGGGTGTTGTGAACAAGGAGGCTCAGGCGATCAGTCAGTCTGTTTTGTTGTAGTCCAAGCTGTACTGCCACTTTGGGTTTAAATGACCAGTTATCATCCCTGTTCTTCCTACTTTGGACAACGGTTATCTGTTGTGGAACCTCTCTGTCTATAAATAACCTGGGTATAGTCAAGAGGGCTTAACTAGTGTCTTTCTCAGTGAAAGAAATAGCTATATAAGGGAAGAAGAGGAAAGGGGAAAGCCTGGAGGGAGGGAGCTGAGTGCTTGTGCAGGTGAAGCTGAGGTTGTCTCCACCATTTTAGCCACATGTCATTATTTAAACTCTGTATAGTCCTTTCTGTTGTCATTCGATCTCATCCACCCTAAGTGCTGATTGATTTAGCTTTTTTCTTCGATGGCTGTTGCCATGACATCTCAAGGCAACCTTTTCCTAGAAGGGCACCGTAACCTTATTAATAACCTTATTTCCACTAAAAGACACAGCAAGCTCTCCTTTAGCTATTAGGGAGAAATAAAAAACGTTGTAGAATCCTATCCCCCTCCCCGGCAGGGTTTTTTTTGTGTGTGTGTGTGTGTGTGTGTGTGTGTGTGTTTTGTTGCAAAAAAGACAGAGAAAAAGAGAGGTAGATAGAGGTGGTCAGATAAAAGAGATAGGCTCTCTAGGCTCTGTGTGAGATGGTCAGATAAAACATGACACTGCTCTTTGAGGTGGAGTGTGAAAAAGGAAAGTAAAAAAAAAAAGCAGGAAACATGAATGCCAGGCCAAAGCTTTGTTAAAACAATGATAACACTTGAAATGTGTTACTGTGCCTGGCGAGTGTTTCATCATCAAAAAGACAGAGAGGGGGAAATACAAGGAGAGAGGACAAAATAAGCGATATTGAATAGGGTCGACCTACTTTACACTCATCCTTAGTGCTTTTAGGGGATAATTCTGGTTAGTTTTAGCAATTATTAGTAATTATGCTCAAATACTGTTACTTAATTACTTCACTGTAGAGCTTTTCTGTTGCTTTGCCAGTTTGCTTGGAGCGCTGCACTCTGCTACACACCGAAAGGGCCAAAACAAGCAACAACACCTGAGGCCTTTTGATACACTGACGCTCAGAAACACACTCACAATTACCACATGTATTGAAGCAGAAGAATAGGGATAGCTCCATTTTATTTTACATCAGGTAGAGTGAGGTACTAGTAGTGATACAGTTGTAACAGAAGCCCAGGCAGTGGATCATTTGATTGCTGATGTAATGACAGTCAAATGATGTTAAAGGTCACTGCTGTGATTTTGTTTTTGACTTCACTCTCTGTCCCCTGGTGGTCAAAAATCACTTTAAACACCTTTCAGGAATATTTAGAAAAAGTCAAACGTGCACGTGAGCCGTCCTGCTTTGACCACTTAATCATCAGCTTTACCCTTATGCAATAACAATGTGAACGACTGTATGTGTGAACAAGGGCAGTTATGCAATTGAAATAAAAACCCCAAATAAGTCACAAACAAGATAATTATGTGAAACAACTTTTGAAAAAACATAGAAAATTAGACTAGGTTGTGTTTATACAATCATTTACAAAAAAGTCTCAAATCTGCCGTAATCATTTATTTATGTTTGGGCATGTTTACTGAGACGGGTTTACATTGTTTTCATGCTCTTCCAACCATTCAGTAATTGACTGTGCCTGGTTGAGTAGGGTGTTGCCGGCCTAAAATAGACCACTCTAATCAAGTTGGTAATTCTTCGCTGTAGGGCAAAGATGGTCGGTCGGAATGGCTTTAAATTCACCACAGCTAGCCAGTCCCTCCAAAATGGATGACGAACGTAGCTAAACCATCCCAGGGAATTGCATCTGGCATCCTTGAGTCACCAGAACCCTGAATTCAAAATATTTTGTATCCCTTAATGCTAAGCGAGGCAAAAATGCTAAACAAGTAAGGATAAAAGTGCAGAGTGGAGAAAAAATAGGTTGGAGCTGCAGGGGAGGCCATGCAGCTGAAAGCTCTCTGACATGATGATGCTATTTATTAAGAGTTATTTATGCAAGACTGAAGAGGTGATGGATAACAAGAGCATTGCCAAGGCTCTCCTTTGTTTTCAGGGTTAGTAAGTGTTCCATTGAAGCTGTAATGGCTGGTCAGCCTCGTGTGCAGAGAGAGGGGGAAAATGTGAGCGTGCACGTAAATGCACACACTTGCTCATGCAAATCACGACCATACCTTTTTTTTGTCCTGTACTGTATGTGCACGTATTTCTGTGTTCTCCTTTGAGTATACAGTATTGGCTAGGCAACGTGTGCCCTTTAGTACATGTGTTTGCTTGCATGTTTGCACTAAGGAAGACTGAAGACAGACAGGGTCTCGAGGGATGGCCTGAAATCTTTGACCTGAATACATATTTTCACATATTAGTGATGAGTGAGGGAGCCCCAGTGAAACGTGACAAGGCCTGTTTTCTTGCTTGTTTACAGGTAATAAACACTCTCCACCATGAAGTTAGAAACCAGGCCAGGAGATGGTATAATATGGTCTAGGTGGAAATGGAGGAATATTCATTGACATTCAGCATAATTAGTATGCAGTAGTACTGTGGTGTATGGCAGTGCCTTCAAGCTTTTTTTCTGGATCTGTGTTTCTATTACTGTTTCATGTGATATTGTTAATCTCATAAATTCATAAAAAAATGTTTTGCCATTTTTTAAAATTGTATATTTGTTTTCTTTGTATATTTTTCGCAAAGAAATAGTGATGTTCAGAGCCAGACCCAGTTTTTAGGAATAAAATAAGTAGGGATTTAGACTCCAAAAAAGAAGACATTACTTTTACAAAAAACAAATATTGGCAGCATATTACAGTACCAGAAGAGAGATCTCCAGACTGCCTAATTTTAGCACCTTTAAAACACACACACACAC
>NW_023339763.1:17367386-17367676 GCF_004916995.1 Morone saxatilis | reverse complement strand
AGACGCACAGACATACTGCTCAATGGCAGGGCCCTCCTGCTGCCCCAAAGCATGGAATACCACATTTGTTTGTTTACGCCTCGTTTTCTTTCCCTGAACTCTATTAACATTTATATTGCAGCTGAAGGTGTTGGAAGTCCCTCCTGCAGTGGGGGAAACTCAGCTTAGATGAGAATGAGCTTCAGTCGAGCCTTCCTAGGCACAGACTTGTGTGTTTATACCTACATTATCCAGCTATTCCCCAACTGCCTCTTTCCCGTCTTGGTAGTTTTTTTTTTTCCCCCTCCCTT
>NW_023339763.1:17367054-17367292 GCF_004916995.1 Morone saxatilis | reverse complement strand
GGTTGGATATGCGTCCGGATTGGACAGCCTGATTGAGCATTAGCATATGAATAGAAGGGAGACAGCTCACCATGTCAGAGGAGGAGGAAGTGTTATAGGAAACATCCGCTAGACATCTGTGTTTCAGATGTTTCTTGCAAATTTTTAACACATTTCATCTCTGATCTGTGGGGGTATTCCGAGCAGGCATTTTCAGATTCACACTGCTGGGGCTTTGCTATTCAGGCAGGATACGATA
>NW_023339763.1:17364569-17367037 GCF_004916995.1 Morone saxatilis | reverse complement strand
ACCACAATGTGTACTGTCATTTTGACAAGCTCCGCCTTCCACAGGCGCCACAAAACAGGAAAAGCTTCACGACAATTTCATACACTGTTAAACAAAGAAAATGACAAAAACTGTATAAATGAGCTGTGCGTGACGCATGCGTGTTGACATCACTTTAACTCTTCTTAGCCAGGAGACCCAGACAAACCGATAAAGCTTGTCACATGTGGCTGATGCCTGTCATGTCGATTTTCCCTGCACGCTAGACCTGCATCAATTAGGCCCCAATACTGCAGGTTATAGATCTGTATCTGACTATATCTGTCCCCAGGACCCGCAGGCCAGACCTACAGCAGGGACACATCGCTCTGTTTGATAGTTTAGCACAGGGGGGACAGAGGCATCAAGCCTATTATTGTGCAATGTGTTTTTTTTTTTTCCTCCCTTGTATGTCCTCTGGCTACTGCGTTATGGATGTTTACCTTATGTGCACAATCGAGATGTGATCACAACTGGCAGGAATTGTCAGTGTATAGCTGTGCGTCTCTGGAAGTACAAGGCAACAGATTTAATTTTGTCTGCATTGTGGTCCCACTTGTAAGTATGCTGTAAACACTCGCAAAAATAGAGTCAGTGTAGGAGAAAACCTAAGGATGGTGACGTGTTATTGTCTTAAGTGGATGATCAGGCTTCTAATACAGGATGGACCTAATTGGATAGTGTTCTTAAATTGACATGATGACAGTTATGATGGAGACTGCGACTTGAGACAAGCGCAGAAAAATTCTGGGAACATTCTCAGTCATTTCTTTTCTTATTTTTAGCATTTCATATGTGCTCGAGTGATATTAGGAAGCTTATATTATAAAAAGTTAATCGTCTAACTGGTCTTGTGCTCAATAAAAATACCATTAATACAACAAGTGAGAAGGCCTGGAGGGAATGTGGGACTAGATGAATGATCCATGATTTATGCGAAAATGTATCGCTGCCTGGTCTCCGTAGTTGCACCCTAGAGGCATGTCGATGCATTGGAATACTCAGAGCTCACTTGGACTGAGTGTGCCTGCAGTTCACCAAGTAACTACTATGTATGCTTGACAATTATGTCAAAAAAAAAAAAAGAAAAAGATATTTTTACACCAAATAGCAAATTATCAAACTCATATTATTTATATTTTTGCAGAAAAAGGAACATTATTCCCACTTTAAATCTTCTCACTTCCTTTCTTGGCCCTTCTCTCTATCAAGGCCTAGTCTTCTAAAGCGTCACTAGAGAATATTTGATATCATTGCTGATGTTTTCAGTGGATGCTTTTTTATAAGGCATTATGGTCTTTCACACTCCCCAACATCTGTGGGAATAAGTGGATTGGCCAAGCCCTCCTTAAGCACTTATGCTCTCTTTTTTCACCGTCACACAAGTTTTGACTCATTTTAAGGCCAGTAACCATCCCAATGCAAACAATATGAATTCAAATATCCATTGGACATCAGTAAGAGCATGTTCCTGTGGTACATTCTTATATAGCTTTAATATATTCTATTGGACACAAGCGATGACTGTTAATTCACGATAATCATCGTTATGAAATGCATTAGACAGTCATCACAATAGCCATCTTGTCTGTCTATCGAATTATCATGTCTCTCCTTGCTTTTTATTTCTCTCTCTCTCCTCCACCAGGCTGTCCGGCATCCTCAAAGTTCACATTGGGTATGGTTTTGGCGTGTCAGGCAAACTTCTGGGTTTGTTCTGGCTCTTAGTTCCTGGGCGAAACAAACACAGACCAAACACACAGCACAAGTACAACATTGCCCTGCCCCACGCACACCGAAAGCATATTAATAGTGTTATATAGCGTAGGCGGGAGAGGATGGCCCTTTTTGTAATCTGGTATTTTTCTTGTTCCATTTAATGTACTACTGCAAATGATGATGACTATGATTTGCAGAGTTTTAACATGAAACAAAGTCAGGTGACCGATAGTGGAGTTCCAATCAAATTTCCGATAAGGGAGGGGCGGACCCCCAGTTGTGTTGCATTGAGTTAAACTCATATGTACCTTCACAGTTTGTGCCTTGGACTACCGCAAGAGTGAGCCCAGATACGTGACGCAGCTTTATGAAGAAAATTAAAAAGATAAACCCTTCCCTGTGTGAAGTTGACCCCCAGCTGCACCTTAGGTCACTCCACCGATCACTCTGTTCTCGTATTTGTTAAAGTAAGGCTGATGGTGTTCAAGCTGGTGCCCTCTTTAAAGGTTGGAGGGATCGTAGATGGTGCTAGGACTGGCGGCTTAGAGCGGCCTGAGCCAGCCGAATGGGGGAAGCACACCCGTCATCCTGGTGATAGCCGTGAGAGATTCCACATGCTCTGGCATGAGTAAATTCATCCTTTTCCATCCCCTCTCTGCATCTACCATGTGTTCGTGGCCCTTGATGTTCAGTTCCATCACTTGTTCCCTCACTCCCGTAAAGATTCTTCC
>NW_023339763.1:17348656-17364544 GCF_004916995.1 Morone saxatilis | reverse complement strand
TTTTCTTTTCACTTTTTAGCATTTTCATGTGCTGAGATGGAAGCTGAATATCAAGTTAATGTCACTGGTCTTGTGTGCTTCATAATACCATTAACACAAGAGAGCCTGGAGGAATGTGGGACTGGGATTGCATCTATTTATGCAAAATGTATCGCTGCCTGGCCTGTGCACTTAGAGCATGTGTGCTTGGATACTCAGAGTCACTGGAATGTGCCTGCAGCCTAACTACTGTATGCTGTAATATGTTAAAAAAAAAAAAGAAAAAGAAATAGAAATGTATCAACATATTATTATATTTTCAGAAAAAGGAACATATTCCCAATTCCAAAATCTGCTAGGCAGTCTGTAAGCGTCACATGATTTTGTATCATTGCTTGATGTTCTTCAGTGGTGCTTTTTAGCATCTGGTCTCACACACATCTGTGGTGAATAAGTGACCTCCTAGCCTTTGCTTCTTTTACGTCCACTTAGTCTGACATAATGCAGTACATACATGCAAACATTAATTAATACATTCTTAGCATGTTCTGTGTCGTATAGTATACATTTTTTGACACAAGCTATTCCCGAAATCACGAGTAATGCATTGCAGTCACAACCTTTTTTCTGCTTTCCATTTCTGTCTCTCCTTTTTTTATTTCTCTCTCTCTCCTCCACCAGCTGTCCCCGCATCCTCAAAGTTCACATTGGGTAGGGTCTTGCGCTGTCAGGCAACTTCTGGTTTGTTCTGCTCTTTAGTTCCCTGGGCTGAAACAAACACAGACAAACACACAGCACAAGTACACACATGTGCCCTGCACACGCACACAGGAAAGCATAGCGAGAGAGCCCTTTTGTGCTTTTTCTTGTTTTTCTGCAACATTTTACTGATGACTTCCCACAGCCAACAGCAAAGTGTCACTTTCCTTCGATTTGCTAATTTGCATTGGTTCCCTTTCCCAGCATGATTCTTGGGTATCAGTGCCCACAAGCTGAATGTCAGTGTCTCTTCTTAGCATACAAATATCCCCCTGATATAGTATGTCATGTACACTCCTGGACATCTCTAACATTTGATAATACCCTTGATATTTCACTAGCAAAATTTCAAATAGCCTTTTCTTTAATGAAATACCAGCATGTACAATATATACCAAATACGTCCTTCTGCATTAAAAATAGCACCATGTACCTTAAAGATGTACGTACTTTGTGAACATTATTACCGATATAATTATGAATTTTTACATTAAAATGGCATTTAGTCTATTGCATCTTGAATTAAAAGCTGATTAAATTGTTAAAACGCATAGAAATGTGTAGTCCCGAAATGTTCTATTCTTGTGGATTTGGAAGCAGTACTACACCGAGCGGTATAGGTGATCTGCCATGGCCTCATCTAATCTGATTTGCATGCCAGAGAGAATTATGTAATTGGCATTTATGCAGAACAAAGAAGGATCAGCTCATGGAAAAGAAGGGTTTTCATGTAGAACTGTGTGTCTAAGCCTGTTTTCTGCAGCTCTGTGCTGCCTACGGTTGGCTACTGCGCAGACAGACAAGAAATGACTGTTGTGTGGGACTGTTTGTATGTGTGTGTTTATACCATACACAGGCATGATGTGTTGTATTAGCGCACGATGAGCTGGCACATGCCCTGTGACAAGGGAGATATATTGGAAGCTTACCAGATCTTTCACATATGCTACCTCAAATTTATAAAGCTTTTAACTCTCCTATAATTATTATGTACCAATCTGAAAACTTCACACTGAATAGAAATGGCTGGGACTTAAGCTGAACCACATGTAAGATATGTTTGAGCAGTATGCAGTGGCTCTGAGACATACTGTTGGCATGACTAACTCCCTACCTTGCATTACATTCAGGATCTTAAGCCATTTTCACATTATATATATTAAAGCCCCAGGCAAAACTAGCCCAGTCCCAGAATAAATGCTATGTTATTTTGACCTCTTCTTATGAAATTAAGCCTAAGGCTAACCTTAGCCCAGGGCGAGGCGATTGACAGTTATTGTTGGCTTCAGGTCTACTATCGTATTTTAATAAAAAAAAAAACACTGTGTATACTGGGAGAATTTTATATATGCTCAAGACTTATTTTAGAGGCCCAGTCTTTACATTAGCTTGGGGCGAACGGAGACTTTGTCTTGTGTGTGTCGCGGAATCCCGAACAGTCTGATTACCCTAATCAAGCTCACAATACATAAATGCTGAGCAGAACCTTTAAAAAAAACTTAACCAAAAATGCCACTTAACCATCCTATACCTTAGTATATGCTATACGGTAGAATTTTACATAATCCAGAATTCCGTTCACATCACATGTTTACCATAGCTACTGCTAGTACTTCTTTTTTTCTATTCGCTCTTTGCTGGCTACAAACTTGCAGCATATCTCTGCATGCTTACCAACCACCTGTTTGATAGGGACATATTGCTGAGAACCATCTGGAAGGAATTGGCAGGAACATGTACCGGGCAGTCAACTGCTGTGCACATATATGTCCGGGTGCTCGCGTTTGTTAATGTAAATTATTAGAGATTGCAACTTTGCTTGTGTCCTCAGACAGATAAAGTCCTAAAGTCAAAATAGTATGTGTGAGTGACAAACATGTGCACCTAAGAAAAAGTAATAAAATCACCAATTCCTTAATTATACTAAAGATAAAAAACATATATGTGATATACTAATAATACTGTCCAAATCTTGTTGTACACAACACTTTTAGCTTCTGAAAATGACTGGGTTAACAATAGCATACATCTCCTGCCACTGTTATACCTCGACACGAAATCCGATAATCAAGCTCTGTAATGAATTTTTTTTACCATTTAGATCTATCAGCATTTCTTATGCAACAAGGAAATTCAATATTCATCTAAATAACGCCGCTCCCCTTAGGCAAATGATATGTCTATAAACTTGTAGCCAGTTATGAAGTTGCAAGAGTAACATGATATACCCAGGGTCGTTCTTTCCAACTTTATTCCTTCTAATGCTCTTTCACCCAGTAATGCACACGACTCCGACTCGATGTTATTTGTGGACACGAACACAATTCGACTGAATAATTACAAGGCACTCAACATGACCCTTGATCATTATATACATATCGGAGTAAGTACTGAACATAAAGTCGTGTAATACGTACCTTGTCCATTATCTCACTACCCCTGACTTGGGTAGACTAACATATTACAGTCTTCAAAGAGTAGCCAAGGTCTCTACTTTTCAGCTCGTGTGCCAGTGCTTCGCTTGCGCGGCTCATCCCCGTTAACTGTGGTCCTATTTCTTATAGAAATTTGTGTTTGCCGCTCCGTGAGGGGAGCCGGAGGCCGTCCAACTTCCAAGATGCAGGATTCGATAAACTCGGATACACCTGGAACTCCCCCAAATAGAGCAATGGCCCCTAGGCCGAACCCACTCTCCCGCAGTGAGCGATGAGACTTCAATTGCAATGGATCTCTAATCTGACACACTCTACCCGCGCCGTTCCTATTTCTCATGACATCTGAATTGCCTTGACCAGTTGGTACGCATATCTGCTGTTTTGTATGAAGAGTACACAAAGCCAGTCAAGACACCTCAGACTCACACCCAGCCAGGTTCGCCTGGACGAGAGAGCGAGCTGTCAGACCCTGCAGAATGGACAGTTATTAGTACTGCCTGGGCCCTCCTGTTCTGTGCAGTCACGTGCATTTTATTGTAAATGACGTTGCACTCACCGCATAGGCTGAGAGAGCAGCATGACAAGCGAAGAAGAAACGAGGTGACACAAGAACGTGGTAATTCAGAAAATACAAGAATAAGTTTAGCATATATGGAGTAACTACCAGTCGTAGTAACTCGCTCCATTTTTAGTACTAAGGATAAAAGCCACCTACTTTGCAGGACAAAAAGCGCTCAAATTTTTCTCACTGAATTGGAGAGTAACAAGGTAGGAAAGAGTGAAAGATCAGAGCCGCTGTTGCTATCCGCTCCTAATAACGCTTTTACTGAACCCTGTAAAATTGGCGCTCTTACATCTCACTTTGTTTTAAATATTTACTGGATCTCCAGCTCGCCTAAGAACAAATCACTGCTAGCTGCTAATAAATTCTTCAATGATCGAAACACCTCCAGGAGAGACAATCTGTTCATAGCAACAACTTAAATGTGCGCTTATTGTCCTCTCTTTTTCATTCGTGCTAAATCCTCTATACGTTACTTAACAAGCCTGCTTTATTTTCTTAAAATTAAAACCTGCATTATATTGAAGTGACTCAGACTAAGATGTTCGAGTTTCCCAGCCAACTGTAATAATTTTATACCCGGAGAGGCAATTGCTGTTAACTGGGTTTCTGTCCTTGCTGTCCTGTCTCTCCATTTCTTTTAATCTGAACGCCTCCAGGAACACCTCGTGGGAATTATCGTTGTTCAAAACTTAGCACAAACATCCTCTTGGAACACATGATTCTGTTGGTCAACAGGTCAAGGTCAGTCCGTGAACCTCGACAAAACCCTTTTCTCTGGCATAACCCAAGAATTTAGAAGGCCGGTATATTTGCACAATTTGCTCAGTCAAATGAATTTAGCTAACGTACAGATAAAGTAGTAAATTTCTAAATTTATAAAAGCACAATTTAAACACATATATATAATCTGACCAAAGTGGCTGTACAGCTGGATAAACTACAAAAAGAACAAATAATATCCCAGAAAAGAGACGCATTGGTGGATAACTAAAAATACAGAAAAACACATTGGTGGATAACTAAAAAGACAAATAATACAGAGAATTGGTGACACTTTTGTGTCAAAGGTCACTGTGACCTCAAAATGACATTGACAAACACATTTTCGGTCATAACTCAAGAATTGGTACAGTAATTATGACAACATTTCACACAGATGTTTAACGAGATACAACAATTAGATTTTTTACTCAAAAGGTCAAAGGTCAACTTTACTGTGACATCATAATGTTCTGGAAAAAACACTTTTTCAACATCATAACCCAGGAACAGAAGAGGAGACTGTGGCCATAGTGTAACCACAGTTGGTCGGACACTGAATTGGTGACACTTTTGACTCAAAGGTTAAAGGTCATTGTAATCTCAGAACAGGTTTCAGCCATAACTTAAGAATGAATTAGGACGACGAAGTAGCACGACACAAGTAAACAATAATAACACAGTATAGGCTTTCATCTTTCCATCTCATCTATTCTGCCTTTCACTTTCTTCAAAGTCAGACAGACATTAACCCTGTTACACCTATTCAAAGCTCTGTTATTTCAAAAGGTTGTTAATGCTGATGATCCCATCAACAGGCACTATGCAACTCTATGAAGCTTTCACCTGTTTCATAGCTTATTGACTTGGTTATCCAGACAGACAACACTAAAACAACCACAGCTCCTATAAAACCTCCCGCTCCCAGTTTATTGTACATGCCGAGTGTGAAAAGAGCATAGAACAAAAAAAAAAAGAGGGTGAATGAAAATCAAACATTTAGCAAGCCAGGGAGTGCCACACTATGACTTAAAAGCCAGTGAATGTTGGACTTAAATTCAATAGATGACAGTTGAATACATATATATGTTTAAGGAGAAAATATGTACCCAATATGCTTGCCAGAACAAATGGATGGACGTTGGATTGGTGCGAGTTTGCAAAAATTGCTCAAACCCTATTACGCTTCCTTGCTGTAAAATGTCTTAATTAAACAATTGTAATGCATTAAAATTGCAAATAAGATTATGTATAATTTGCAGCTACAAGTGTAGTGTACATGGTCACAGGAGAGTTCCAGTTTAATTATTTCTCACAAATACAGTTTTTCTAAAATATCACTTATATAAAGTCTTATGTCAAAAAGAATTCAGGCTCAGGACAGCAGGCAAATACCTTTTTCCAGTCACCGTATTCCAACTATTATTACATTTTCTCTCTGCCTTTTTTTCATCACATCAGAATTGGTCAGTAAATCAGCATTTTGACTACTTCTAATATCCTTCAAGCCTCAGAATTAACCCCCTCGTCCTCTCAGTGCAGGCATTTGCTGCAGTGTATTTCTCAGGCCAGAGGCAAGGTGGCCTGGCTGTGCGGCTATGAACCTCTGTTGATCCGTTACTGCTCTTAAAAATGCTGAGCTGTCAGCAGGAGCCAGGTGAGGCAGTTTGTTCTGCTCACCACTCAATGGACATGTTTCATTGGCACCTTGCTGGAGGTCAGCAGTAAGTGACGGCCAGAGCTGTGGGGGTCAGGCCTACTACCCACCTAGCTGGAGAGTGAATTACACTGTAGGTGGGGCAGGTGGGCTGAGCCAAGGCTAGGGGGGCTGAGATTGTGGCCCAGCAGCATGTTAAGGGTGTGTGTGGACTGTGTGCAGAAATCCATTTGACCATAGTGTCACACAGCTCCATTTAATACGCCTGATGTGTAAGAGCTGCTTGGAAAAGCCACCAATTCCTTTTTTTCCCCCCACAGATTCTTTAACCAATAACTATTCTGTAGGGCACCTCACTCGAGTGATGGAGTTGGAAGAAGATGTATCATTGAAGGATTAGGACTAGAGCTCATCAAAGAAAATAGCCTGGTCAGTGTGACATGCCACTTTCAAGTGGCTGAATATTTTAAGAGAGCGCTCTTCCTCAGAGGAAATGAAATACAGACAAAGAGTGAAGAGGAGGAGGATTTTGTTTGTTTCTGCCACTGCTCAGGGGCAGAGATGGGAGATTTGGAGATGTGGAGTAGATTGTTAGGGAGTGAGGCAGTTGGGGCCTATTTTCACCGCAGCTGAGGCCTCCACTAGCCACAAGCAGTTTATATAATTCCAGAGATGAGAGAACAAAATATCTTCTACTACACAAAGTAAGATTTTACTCCCTTCTCTTCCTCCTGGCTTTTCTATATCTCCTCCTCTTCTGCTTTACTCCAATCACCGCCTGACAGCACTACCCAGGTGCATCAAGGACAGAACAAGGCATTGCAGCATCGCCACACACAGACAGCCACAGTGCGACAGAGTGTAAACAGTTCCCTTTTACATGACATCTAGTCAGGATCATTGTGCTTGCTCTTCCATGCATCGCTTGCTACTAAATGATTGTGTATTGTGGGCTGAGTGGATGTGTGTCCAGGTAACTGGACGGCGGCCGGTCAGGATTGCCTGGGAGCTATCCACGCCATGGAGAATGACTTAGTTGAGCCCTGCTGCTGAGCTCTTCCGAGCACGCTTAAGAGCTGGGAATTATTCCACTCATTTCTAGGTTCCTGTGAAGCATGACAAAAAACTTGAGTGCTTCATGCTCGCCCAATTCTCCTCCTGAGAGGAGCCGAGAGGCTCAGGGTTTAGAAGTCGTTCAGCAAACACTCACCACGATGAACATTAATTACATCAATTAAGTGGACCACGACCATTGTCTGGGGTGACTAAAAACACTGTCAAAAATGCATTGACAGAGCACACCAATGAATTACTGTTAGTGTAGGGTAGCTACCAGACCACCAGGCTCTAAATAAAGGATGTGTATTTTTTCATGTGAGAATTAATGATCTCGTATTTTATATTGTCTATGTGTTCAAAAGTTTAGTCTAAGTGGTATCATGGTTATTAGTGTGTGGTGGTAATAAGGATCACTTATTTCTTGTTTTTTTTTCTCACATAGCTTCTTTCGTTTCCCTTACTCATTACTGTTCCTTTTCAGCATAATTGTCAATATATACGGAGTGCATATATTAACCAAGGTTCAGGAGAACAGTCCTTTTTAGCCCACTTTTCTTCATTTGGTTTGCATTTGTTTGTTTGTATCTTTATTTATTAGTATTATCATTATTGTAAGTTTTTATTAAGTTTACTAAATCATGCCAGAGGCTATGTGTCTATGAATATGTTAATGTCCCTGGACAGCAGTTCATGCTTCTCAGTGTCAAAGATAAATCAAATATGAACTATGTAAATATTTGGAGAATAAATCATACTGGAAGTGGAATTTTCCAGATTTTAAAATATGCATAATGAATATAGGAAGTGTTATGAAATAACTGTGTCGGACACTGTTTACATGTGAATGTAAACAAATGGCCCCAATGGCCAATAGATAAAAAGTGAAATGATAAGCAGAAAAGACGCACTGTGATTGCCCATAAAATGCGACAGATTAAAGTCACCTCAGCCACAGCAGCTCACTGCGTTGCATATGACACAGAGTGCAGACCACAGCACGGTGCGCTGACTTTTTTTAATAGGGAGGAGAGTCCTGACTGGCTTCCTCCTTCGGGAAAATTGACATTCTTGTCCTTGAGGTGAGCAGTGAAAGACATAAATGTATAACACCCAAGATGCTGCTAACGGCAAGTTGAATTCATGTTTCTGAAGATACTTAATGCCTGATGACCTTGGTAGCCATGTATAATGATGCACACTTCGAGTTTATTTTTGGAACACAATGATCCACATAATTAACTCTGTAGTACAATGAGTTGCGTTTCCATCATCTTGGCAGTTGCCTGGAGTTTGTTTTACTTATAAATGATTAACAAGGTTGCATTCAGTTAGTCATATGTGGCTGAGTTTATATTTAGACAACAATGCTGTTACTGCTAGTGTGAGGGAAAGTCTGTGTAAACCATTTACATGATTACATAATTAATTATGGCTGCAACTAACGATTATTTTCATCAGTGATTATTCTGCCAGTTATTTTCCTGATTAATCGATTAATCTTCTTGTCTCTAAAATGATAGACAAGTGTGAAAAATGCCTCTCACATCACAGAGCCCAAGGTGACTTTGTTCATATTGCTTGTTTTGTCTGACCAACCATCAAAAAAACAACGAAAATTCCATTTATAAGGATATAAAAGAGCAGAAAACGATGTTGATGTTTGTTTGAAGACTAACAAAGACTCTCTAACAAAAGAACAAAATATTTTAACTTTTAAATCTTGATTAACAAAATCTGTGCTCACATTTTTTTTTGGCAAAATGGTTGGTATTAACATTGTTGATCATTCATTCAGCACTAGAAAAAAAATACAGATTAAAGATGGTGAGAGGATTAGAGAGGGATATTGAGTTGGACAACAGAGGGGGTGCATGGCACTTGGAGCTGGAAAAAACAAGGATATTCCTGCTTTTATGCAGCCTTACCTCCTCCTGTTTATCTCCTCCTTTTTTTTCTTATCACGTCACTCACATGACCACATTTCCAGAGATTAAGGTTCCAGGATGATTAGCTGCATTGTTTTCCTACAGAATGCATGTGTGTGTGTGAGTGTGATAGAGGGAGGGAGGGAGGGAGGGAGGGAAGTTCGGGGTGGGGGGTAAGGTGCGTAGTTGGAGGGCCTGCGTAAAAAGCAATTATTGTAATTGGAAGTTAAAATCCCATTTGTTTTCCCCTCTAGTGCTTACTGTCAGAACTAAGACAGGGGTCTTGTTACAAAAATTAACATTTGGTATCTGTGTCAGGGGTCATGCAAGAGAACATCAACTTATTGAAAAGGCTGCCACTCAAACAGCTGAGGCAGGAGAGATGGTTTACTACAGAAAATGTTTCTGTCACACAGCCACAGCCACTTGCTGTTTTGTTTGTAATGTTTTCCAGTACTCTAGGTTGTTGAGTGGTAAATGATGCTTTATGATAATAATAGTTCAGTTTGTAGGTTTTCACATTTTGTCCTTCTGAATGAGAACATTGGATGGTGATGATAATTACTAAAACACTGGGCCTAGGTGAATTAACATAAACACTGTAATTGGATTTCCACATTTCCTTATACAATCCACTGAAATCATGTTGTGTACAAATACAGTTTCAACTTGTCTTCTTGGACCTGGGCCAGGTCAGGTCCATAAAGCCCACCGGCACACTGTATACAAAGCTGAAACTGAATTAAATGACATGACCTGATAGAAATATACAGTAGAAAGACAGCAACAACGCTGGAGGACTCTCAACCTGGTGCAAGTTCAGAGACAGAGAGAGGGCAGCAGAGACCCAAAGTAGACTGGGAGGCACTATAGTGTAAAGAACAGAGCCCAATCCCAAATATAGCTGTTAAAAGCGACTGCAGGGTCCTCACTCTGTCTCCTCTATGTGCCACACTGGACTGAAGGGAGGATCAGACCACTGTATGTCAACGAGTCAACCACTGCTTGAGAACTGCTCAGCCCTCTGCAGTGGGTTTAGAAGCTCAGCAGCATTAGTTCACTGAGGTCCACAATCATCTTTGCCCCGTGTTCAGTCCATATAATTACATATTTGATAAAAAAAGGTTGTTATTTACACAATTGATTGTAATTGAAAATGACAGAGTAAAAGATAATATGGAGGTTTCAGTCTAAATGTGTCGAGTGTATTTCCTTCCACATAAAAGCTTTGAGAAGCTGATTTAAAAAGATATTATAAATCTAAGTCTACTTGCTAGCAGTCTTCTTCTTTTCTGTCTTCTTTGCACCTTGCCACCCATGCGTGTCCTCATGGCTCCATAGCAATACTAGTGGTCAAAAACTCCTCAGAGTGCCTTTAAATAAGACTTCTTTATAATTGTAGTGAAAAACTGTCGATGTTCAGACAATTTGACAGGAATTCCCTACAAGAACTCCCTAAAAATGTCGTACTTTTGTGCGATATGAGCAAGACCCAGATGTTTGTATTAATAAAGGGTATTTTCTCAATTTTTGTTTTGTATTTCAAAACCAGATCAATTTCGGTGTTCTGCATGCTAAATAGATCTTGACAGCCACATGAAGGCAAGCTGTGTCTCATAACCCTGGAGTGAGTTTTAGATACCTAGTCATGTTCACAATATATTGTCTAGGAAATGTGTTAAATGTTCATAACATGCTTGCTCAAATGTCCCAGATTTGGCCACAAGCAAGCATCTAATTAGCATAATATTCATATTTCCAAAAAAGCTCTTAAGAGCACTTCTGGCATTGTCCATTTCTCTTATTTGCCTCTTATTGCTGTAACGTTTGCTTAATGCCTGGCCTGTGCCTAGCGATTGCATGCTGTGCTCATTGTGAATGCAGTGTGAATGTGCTGTTTGGGTATGGGCCCATGCATCTCCTGGGCCCTATAATCAGCTCTAAGCTGCTTCTATCAATCTTCATAACTGTAGTGGGTTGAGGAGGGAAGTGCAGCTAATCAGCTCTAACCGGCCCCATGTTCAGCCTGACTGTCACTGTTATAGCAAGGCCATATGCAAACAGTGTCCCTTACACGTGTGGCCCATACTCACGTCTTGGCTGTCTCACAGGGCCAGTCCACAGATGGCCAGCTCCAGCAGAAGTCAGGTTTTGAAAGGGCCTGTGACTTTCACTGAATAGCTGTTAGTGTAGGTTAATATAGGAGTGGTGGCCCTGCAGCGGTGGCAATCACAGCTCTGATCAGAGCCGGGCTTCAAAGACGTCTGTGCAAGTTGAAGCCAGAGTTGTCATTAGCTTCTGCCCTGTGCTTGACAGCCCTTCCCCACCCCCAACTCCTTCTTCCTGTCTCTCCCTCTCTCTCTCTCTCTCTCTTTCTCCCTCTTTGTCTCTCCCTTATCACACTCATTTTGTGTCGGTGTGCAAACGGCTACTGTAATCCTGGGTCTGGGTGCTTGGGCCTGTCACTCCACATTTGCACTAAGCATCTTTCCTTCTCTCATCTCCTTTGGCCTAATTGTATTGTAATAAGCAATTACAGATCTATTTATGCACACTAGAGCTGAGATTGGACCACTTCTTTGAAAGGGCGTGTTCGGGAGGGGAACTGGACCAGGCAGTGCCCCTCACCCCCTAACTTGTAGCCGGACAAAGACGCCACCGCTGCTAATCGCTCAGCTTTCTCTCTTTCTCTCACTGATGATCTAATCCTGCTTTACTATCTTGCACTCCCCTTCTGTTTTCTATCCTTTGCAGAACGCCCTCCAAAGCAAAAGTGATTGTGCTGTTGTTTGTTGTTTATTGGCTGTGTTTTCTCTTTGTGAGTCAGCTCTAGTGATGCAAATGAGCCGAGGCAGTGTTTACCTGGACTGGCCATGTTTTCCCTGTGTGTTTGGGTGTGTGTGTGTGTGTGTGTACGTGCGAGTGTGTGCGCGCATCGTGCCTGCACAATGTCTAGGCCTTTGATCATACTACATTGCATTGACAGATGCTCTCTGGTGCTTTCTGGTTGCTTATGAACGAGGCCACAGACGGGATCTGAATGCCAGTAATTATATCCCCTTGCTAGAACGATAACAATTGTGGCTTATACAACAAAGTGCGATGGCTTTTTTCTATCTGTCCCATTATTTTTAGGTATGAGAAATGACATCGAAATCCCCTGTCTGCTTCCTCCCTGTCTGGGGCTCTGTGTTTACAGCTGTTTGTGAGCCTGTATGTGTGAGAGGTGGGGGCCATGATAAAGGCTTACACCTTGTAATCATAGCTGGGTGTGTGATCTCGGCGACCTGCAGGAGAACTGGCTTGGAGAATGGTGCGCATGTGATGTGTGTGTGTGCGTGTGTTCGAGATGGAAGGGTAGTGACTGAAAGATCCACTAACAAAGATTTGAAAGCTCTGATAAGAGTGTAAAGACAGTTTTAAAGGTGTTTTTTCCAGCAATTATTTAATATTTTAGTATTTAGTGTTTAATTAAATTTTCTATGACCTAGGCTCATCAGCAACTGGGACTAACATGCTGTCAACTTAAGACTATATATATTGCATCGCCCGGGACCCACGTGTCCATGAAATAGTTCAGACCTAGCAACTAGTCTGTCTAAACTTTTAGACTTGAACATATTGGGGCAAAGGTCACTAAATTAAAATTTTTAATCGCAACTTATGTTTGTTGATCTTTTAACATTACTTTTTAACATGATCCTTGATTTTCTACATATTAATATAGGTGGATATTTACTCGGGATGTCACAGGGACTAATACT
Source organism: Morone saxatilis (assembly GCF_004916995.1). NCBI lineage: Eukaryota > Metazoa > Chordata > Actinopteri > Moronidae > Morone > Morone saxatilis. Next base: position 17,351,642 of record NW_023339763.1, on the reverse strand, counting down.
TCAATACCAAGTCGATGCCAAAATTCTAAAAACTTGGGAAAACCAAAGGTATTGGTGATTTAATTCTTCCAGACCTGAGGGCAATGTATTCGCCCACCAATAGAATGAAAAAAAAAATTTCACTGGTATTGGTATTGACTGCTTAATGTCTGGTATTGTGACATCCCTAATATTTACCAAGAATTTGCGGTCTTTTATAGGTGCTATAGAGTCAGACTGCATCCTTATTTACCAAGCGACAGCCTCCGTGGCTGAGAGATGAGATGCCAAAAACCGCAGTTCCAAGAACGGTCACTTGAGGTTGGCTACCAAACAAGTCAATCTCCATAATCCCCCATATTAAAATGGCCAACTTTACAGCAGAAGTTTGGTCTCTGTATTCAATAACCGGGCTTCATTCAGTCCTCCTCAGCTCTACCCACGCTCCACATCTTTGCCCATTTTTGGATTAGTCAGGAGCCGGCGGAGTCAGGACTGCCAAGATGGCTACGGCCAGAGCCGACCACCCTGAGCTTCACGACAGCTCCTCAGAAACCTAGGGCTGACGTCACAGAGACTACAACCATTTTAATTGAAACGGTCTATGTTTTTTACTAAAGGACTGTATTGTGGATTTGCACAGGCACTGCTGCATGTATGCATTTTAGGGGGGGTTCTTTTCTGAGACGCAGTTCATAGGACTGAATGGAAATTCATACAAATAGCCGCTACTGACCACTGCAGCAAAGGAAATAGGGTCTGAAATTTTTACATCTAGGAAAAGCAGGTGTAAAATATTCCAGACTGTTACAATGTACACACAAGAAGGTGAGAGACTTATGGCAGGCGAATTAACAGAGATGGACGGAGAAAGAGAAATGAAAATTTAAAGTTGCATTAAAAAGTTACTGTACTGAAGCTCCTCCATTCATCACCACACACAACTGTTTCCGTCTGTGGCTTTCTGCTAGAATATGTGTTTTTACTGACTTTTAATGGCTCACATTATTTGATCCAGTGCCATGTAATTGCAGCAGCGAGTACGTTGTAAGTTTTTTATTTTTACCATAAATCTCCCACATTGATTTTTCATAACTCACTCCTGATCTTTTTTTTATTTAGAGATAGCCTTCTTATTGTGGGATGAACACTCTTCTCTTAAATCAATATTCCATGTTCGGCAGCAGAAACCTTTGCTGTTGTGCTCCACTGCTTTCCAGACACGCGCAACATGCGTCAAAACAGTCCGGCATCAAATCTTGCTTTGCTGAACTTTATGCAAATCAGATTAACTGAGGCTGGGCTCATTGACATCTGCAGAATTAGTGAATACAGTGCTAAATTTAGAAATTACAGGGATGCTAAATTTTTGCTCCCCTGATGGTAATTTGCAACAGGCTTAGTAAATATCCCCCGAAATGTTAAATTATTTGCGAGGCAGTAATTCATCCATTAGATGAATGTTTTGGGATTTTTGTTTTTAATTTAATTTAATGTATGAAACAACCTTCATACTAAGGCAGAGTTAAAATAACTCTTACCCACATTGAAGAGCTGGAGAACATGCAAGTTTCATGCTAGAAAAAGATGACATAGAGAAGGTGAAAACATTGATCTGTAATCTAAGAATGAACATTTTCCTCAGCTTTCAGTTTACAACCTTTCCAGTAAAACCATTCAATGTCTTTGTCATCATCTGTCTGTCATTGCCATGTCTTTCTGGATGGAATTGAGAAGACAACATACTTGGAGCATGAGTGCTAGAGTGTCTGTGTAAAATCTCAAGATTTGCATGAATATGATACACATTATTTTCTTATCCTGCGCCTGCTTCTCTGTTTTTTTTAAATATTTTTTCACACTATATTCATTTCCTCTCATATCCTACTTGGGGAGTTAATAACATTCACGCTTTGTCTTTGCAGTCCCAGTTCGGCACGCATGTTCAAAACACTAATAGCTTTTTGTAGGCGCAACACAGAGGCTCTTTGAATTGTGTTTGCTGCCACAGGTAGAAGTCCTAAAATTTCCACAAATAATAATGATATTGTATGCTGCAATATTAGCTACAGGCTTATCTTTTTCAACTTCCTCAGCACTCACAGCAGCCCCCCTATTTTATAGCTCATGCTTAAACCAGGAGCACAATATTATTTGCAATGAGGTGCATTCTTTACACTTGGTGAGGAAAAGAGGAAATACCATATACACTCGCATGCACACGCACACACATGCAAATCAGACAATAGATGAGTCATCAAAGTGAAACAGCCTGGTCTTTACTGACTTTGATAATTACCTGCCTGGCATGGCCTAAAAGGACATGTCCACATGTGCATTAAAGTAGCCTAACTGCCTGTGTGTGTTAGCATGTTTGTGTGTCTAATTATGAAGGTTTACAGATGGAAATAAGTGAATATCACATATGTCCTGGTCATCTACATTATTGACAAGGTCCTTTTTGTTTTGTTTTTTTGTCCCTACTCGGCTGTTACCAATACTTTGCACCAGTCTGGCCGTCTCAGTTCTGTCTCGAGTTCCTCTTAGAAACACTTGAGCCCCCCTGCAGACCTTACCAAAAGGATTAGACAGATTGCTGGAGCCCAAAATTCATCAAGGAAAAATCCTGAATATTCAACATGAATATTCAAACTTAACACCTTAATGAGGCTGCTACATGTCAGGTACAATTTCCTGCACCGTGGTGCCCCATTCAGGCACATATAAAGACAGCCTTTTACCATTTGCCATACCACAAAGCACTTTACCGGAGGGTGTATCAACAGAGAGAGAAAATCTTAGTTTTGGTCCAATTGATAAAAAGAAAAAAGGAATTTTTAAGCAATATGCTTGTACGATTCTTTTGTGATGGACATGAATAATTTGAATAGCTCAGGGATTTACTAGGTGTCAGGGTTGTGCTCCCACTATGCTAACCTCCACATCCTTCCTGGCTTCACTGTGATGTCAGCAACTGCCAGGAGTGTCTCACTGTGTGTGTGTGTGT
>NW_023339763.1:17346511-17348551 GCF_004916995.1 Morone saxatilis | reverse complement strand
GTGTGTGTGTGTGCGCTGCAGGCTAGGAGCAGGATATTCTTGTTGAGGTGTATGGACAAAGCAGTCAGTTTTAAGCACTCTCTGGACAGTATTTACGTGACCTGAATTGGTTGTTCTTTTTCAGGTGGACTGACAAAAGCTTACATTTTAAACTAACAGCACCAATTCTGCAATGTGGACTATGTAACAGTGTTTGCTTTGGAGTTGGAGTAACAGCTATTTTTTGCTTGAATGTTCAAAATGCTAACAAACAGAATGTGACGCACTGAAGTTACCTAACTAAATGCAGAGTTTAAGCTCTGAAAAGAAGGATGTTGTCAGTTTGAGGTGTGCTTTTATTAAAATCAAGAAGCTGCACAATGCTTTTATTATTACCTCTGGAAGTATTGAAGAGCTAGTCTTCCCAACTTAAGTGACGGGCATCATGAGATAGCTTCTGCAGCTTTTTCTTGATGACCTCATAGAAAAGGTCACGCTGTTTTTGTAGAGGTATATGGTTTGTCATTTGGTTCTGTCTGTCATTGTTAAAAACTGCTAACAGGTGTCGATAAGAGAGCACCAGAAGCTTTTTACATTTCTGTCTGCCTCTGTGTATGTATCTGCGGCATGCCATCTATTACCATGGTAATGCACTAGGGCAGTAATTGTTGCAGCCCTTCCTATGCACAGCCTCACACACTCAAGAAATTAGAAACACATTCATGTGTAAGCACACACACGCTCAATCATGCACACTCATAACTCTCCTTACTGTCTCTTAGGGATGTGCAAAAATAACTGAATGTTTAAAAAATTGGGTTGAAGGAAAAAAACTGGGTTGAAGAGTGGTCCATTTTTAAATCTGTCAGCTTGAATTGAAATGTTGTCGAAAAAAGACCTTTAAACTACTACACGAGCCAGACCCAAATGATCAGAACTAATGTTGCTGCAAATGCGGTGGGGGGAGTTTTCTGTTCCCTAGTGGTTATTATTGTGTAGTGTGTGGTTTGGTTAAGAAGAAAATGCATTCGTTAAAATGTAAAATGATCTGTGTCAAATGAAATGCAGTTCCAAAGTCATTTCATCCAGTCAGCTTGGGGTTGGTGCACTTGCTGCATATTGACATGGAAAAAAAATAACAGCAGTCCTTCAAGTAGTCAGGAAATAAGTGATGCATTATTTTGTGTCAGTTAAAATGCGCCCAACACCCAAAAGGATGAGATGATCATTAAGGACCTTTTGCTCCTACGGTGGTAGCATGAAATGGTATAGCCATAGGCATACGGGGACACAATATAAAGCTATGAGGCTTAATGTCTGTTGTCACCATGGAGAGAAAAATAGAGAAAGTAATTGTGTTGTACCAGGACTCAAGCAATCCCATCAGCTATTGGGCAGACATGTCAAAGTATAAAGACAAGGCTGAAAACTTGACCGGTTGCAGCCTGATGGAACAAGGCCGAAAAATGGCCGGGGAATGGGTGGCCCAGAAGGGAAGCAGGACAAACAGCTGATGTAGAGAGGCAGGCGGAGATGAACATTGACTAGTTTATTTTTTTACCTAGATTGGCAATGATAAAAGTGAGTGATGTTGATAAATACTCGCGCAGCCAGTTTATCAGCAGCTGTCTGGCTCGGGGTTGCCGGCGGCAGCATCCATGGCTGATAACCTCTGAGGCCTGAGGCATGATGTTGGGAGGGGGAGGTGGGGGATGGCGGGGGGTAGAGGATGATGCAGCTGCTGGGTCTTGGCCAGTGTATAACCCCTAAACCCGCCAGTTGATATTTTGCATGTTCCCCAGTAATAGTCAAACATTGCGAAGTAGGAGAGAAAAACCACTCATCGCTCTTCACTTAGAGCCTGCGATGCTCATTACACTGCAGGACATAAAATCATTGGATAAATGAAAAATGGAGACCGTTTTTTGTTATGTTATCCTTAGATCCTTACAACTTGTAGGGCTAACAAACAACTAATTACCATGGTAGCAATGCATGCTAATTCCTAATAGTAAGTGTAATTTTAGCATGTAACATAATGCAATTTTTATATATATATAT
>NW_023339763.1:17335906-17346411 GCF_004916995.1 Morone saxatilis | reverse complement strand
TATATATATATATATATGGTGGTATTGTTGCGCGTTGAGTGTGCGGTCTCTACCACAAACTCTTGGGGATACTTTTTTCTGATTAAGTGTTGATCTTGCTGTTGCCAGCACCTCCAGCCCTAAAGTACAATTTTTTTTTTTCTCTTTTTTACTTTTAAATTGGAGTTATAAGGGAAAATAAATGAAGACCACTGAAGTATATTAAGATTTTTTTTATTCATAAAAGCTTGCTTTCTCCCTATTTTTCTTTCTGTTTCACAAAAGTTGGCTTAATTTAATTTTGTGGTAAAACAATATAATGTAATAAGAAAAACATGAAAAATCACAGGAGCAAGATAAAAAACAACCAAACTGTAATAAGAGAGGGCTCATGTGTGGGAGGCTGTGTGCATATGTGCAGGCTATGTGCCTGTGAGACTGTGTGCACCTGGAAAGCACTTGACAGATGGTTACTTCAGCTCTAGCTGAATGTCGCTTCTTTTTTCTCAGCGTTAAGCCTCTTTCATAAATCGAAAGTGTTCCGGTCAGCATTTTGATCAAGATAGACTCTTTCAGCCTTCTTGATAGTTTGCTTGTGTATCTCTCGAGTATGTTTATCCTGCCCCCATCATTTATTTTTGTTTGATTCTGGCGAGCCGAGGGAGATCAGGGCTGGGACTTTCCCTGCTGCCTTCTCTGCTCCTTTTTTTGTTTGCCAGTAAGATTACAGAGCAGTGCATCAAAAATCATTATATGCCACATCATATCAGTAAATTCTCAATCTGTAGTGTAAATGTGACACTTCACAGGAGAGAGTAAGGATTATATATGGGAACATATGTCAATGACCTACAGTAGTCTTTTCCTTTCTCCATTGGCCAAAGAGGTGCAAGAAAAACAGGTCAACAAGATAGGTTGTTAGTTGGTAGTAGATTTTCATTGTTCTAGTTTTAGCTTTATTCATTCAATCCCTTATTGTTTGCCAGTAATTACACAAAGACTAGTGGATCAGACACAAACAATGGTGATATTGCCTTAAGCTAGGAAACGTTATGTCAACATCAGACACGCGGAATCGTTTACGCTGCCATCACCTCCGTGTGTCTATTACCAGAGGTCGGCTGAAACAGGCCGAGGTGAAAGTCCTTCCCGCCACAGTGCTCGAGCATCCTCTGACTCTGCAAAGTCAGATCAGGCCAAAGTAATAACCATAATAACACCATAGGTGTCATTGAGACATGAAGTGCTTGAGCCTCTGTATTATATTTCTTTACATTTTTTCTGCGACCTTAAAACAGGATCCAATACCTATAAATAAAACACTTCAGTAATGTGGTAATACAACGTCTTACAAGTTAAATGTTAAATGTTGTTTGTCAGCAACAACATCAACACCTATGCTGACCAGATGTTTAGGATAAGACTGGGCCTGCTATTAAATGTTGGTGCGTAAATACCATGAGGTCATAAGTTCACAGTTTAATTTTTAATCGTATACAAAAAAGTAATAGTGCCCCACAGATCTTACACTGACACTGGGGTTCAGTTGTTACTGTATTTCCCTGAGAAATTGCCCTCCTAAATTTAGCATGTACTCTCTACAGCAGATGTTCGTGCCCTTTTTGACGCCGGGGGTAATAATCCTTAATATTCTTGCTGTTTGAAACTAAATGAGGCTTTAATGCACTCTGATTCCATCTTCCAGCACTCATTAATTGTTTTTTGAAAGTCCATAAATTATTACTATTGTTTCTTTTTAAGTTTTGCAAAGATAAACAGAAACTTTTATGGATGAAATGGAGGCCTTTAATTCTCTGACGGTCTGTTTTGATTAGAGCTTCAATTTGAAATGTCATTGTGAGGGGAAATTCACAGAACGGCTGTTCTTAGCCAAGATTTTTTTTTTTCTCTGCCAAAACCTTCAGCACTTGTGACCTTGCTATAATACTGAAGTTAAAGCAAAGTGTTTTTGAAACTTGATTGTGTGAATCTGTTTATTCCTGTTGAGCAACAATGTGTCTCACTCCTTTATATCCTCCCTATCACAGGTGCTGCTCACTCAGTGCGTTTGAAGCCTCATTAAAGGTGTTGTGCAACGCATTTGAAGCCTCATCACTAATCTTCTCCTCTCGCCCTTTTCTTTCCAGATGGTCACAAGAACAAAGAAAATATTTGTGGGTGGCTTGTCAGCCAATACAGTAGTGGAAGATGTGAAGCAGTATTTTGAACAGTTTGGGAAGGTAAGACTTTTTTGATTATTATTAGCCTGCATAGTGTCGTCACAATGACAAAATTTCAGCTCTCCTCGATTCCATTACATGCATGTTACAATTATCATCCTTAAGACAATGTGAAAATGTTAATTTGAGGATTGTGTACAGCGCCCCCTGTCGCTCACACAGTGTGAGCACTCCAATCATTACATCAATCACATCATTTGAGCTTTAAAAGATGCCTGCAGCAAAAGTTTGGCTCTTTTACTGACAGTGAGACAAGTAAATCTCTATTGTGACAAGCAAAAGACTCAAGATATGGCAATAGCTTCACGCAGCCCACCATGTCTGGTCAACAACATGCATTTTGCTTACAGAGCAAACACACAATGGCAACCAGCTGCCATGACCAAACCCCCTCTGCAAAAACGTTCTATCTAATCTATTGTAGTTTGGCATTAGAAACAAATATAACTTTAAGTGAAGGGGAATCGAAGTTAGGCTTTTGATATTGTGGCAACACTATTCCAGTGTGCTCTGAGGGAAAAACACACCCAGTTCATTCAGCAGAGGCTCATATTCAGCTGTTTGTTCCTGTCTGCTGCAGCAGTTTCTGCAGGCTGTTCTCATGACCAATACCCCCAGCTGAGCAAGGCATATATATGCACACCCTATCATACAAGGACGCACACACTCACACATGCACACACGCACGCACACACACACGCACACACACCCCTTCACATGCACTGGGGCATGTGCACACACCAAAAGGCTTTGATACAGTGGCAGCATTTCACAGATAATTTCCCCACACTGAGCCGAGATCCATTTCCCTTATGTCATATTCCACATCAGTCAAGGTCACCTTCAGCTGATACAGTCCCTGTAACATCAGCACTTGACCTTGAGTTTAAACAATTTCACTGAGGATGGATTTTCATGGGCACATAATGTACCATGTCCTAAAGGAGACAAAAGAGCTGTTATAGATTAATAGAAACTGTTATATTTTGTTCAGAGACAATATGCAACCAGCCCTCCCCTATAAAGCTCTGTCTTATTTTCTTGACTATAAGTGAGCAAGGTGAAGGACTTTGTTTTGCTCTTTATCTGTGGAAGTGGCACTGAAGACCTCACCATGGCCTGGTCTGCCGTTCCAAATAAAGATGGCTTATTTGCACAATAGAGCGCAGCAAGCAAATATTCAGCACGACTTCGCAATCAATGGATCTGAGAAAGGGCTCGAAATGATTTTCGACTTGATTGAATGACATAATTGACTTGATTATACAAAGTTTTTTCCTCCTTGAGGAATCCTCAAATGCTTAGGAGGAAACAAACAAATCAGACTGATTGAGCAAGATCTTGTGCATGTTTCTGTGTGTGCTTTTATAGCCTACTTGTGCATGCTTGGATGTGCCTGCAGTACTGCTCTCGCCATGCGTGAGTGTGTCAGCGATTAAGTGTATTTATGTGGGTGCATGATTAGGGGTGTGTATGTGTGTGTATGAGCAGGTTTGAGTGTCTTCAGCAAAAAAAAAAAAAGGAAATCAGAGTAGATATTGTGGGCTATGGCGGACAAGATACAGAGCTCTCTTGTTTTGTGTGTGTTCTTCCTTTTTCTGCCTTACACATCTTAGGATTTATTAAATAACCTGCCTGTCACTGCAACCTACCATTATCGCCACATACACACAACTCTGAGGACTTATCCACAGAAGGGAAAACCAATTAATTCAGTTTCCCCTCCATAGAATCTTGGTGGCAGTATGTCTGTCAGTCAGTCATCATTCTGTCTTTCTGTCTGTCTGTCTGTCTATGTGCATGTCAAGGGGGACATTAGCTAGCATGGTCGCAGGGCAGCGAATCATTTATATTGCTGGGAAGTATGTTTTGAAGCACTTATCAATCATCACGCAACTACAGCTTAAGGCACCGGCAAATGTTCCTCCTCGCAGGCAACAAGCCATTTCGCTTGATATTAGCAATCACTGTATTTGTGTGTGCATGTATGTGTGCGTGCGTTTGCGTGTGCGAGGCTGCATAGGCCAATTAGCAGGATGTGGTCTACAGAGATGGCGGTGGTTGGGAGGCAGTGGAGGGGAAACAGCTGGTGTGGCCACAATTGGGTCACAGGTTCTGTCTGTAACCTCCACACCTCCCCTCCCTCCCGCCTCAGTCCCTCCCTTCTGTCTCCATTCTGTCAGGGGGAGAGGTGGCATTTGTTATGGGGGAGAGGCTGACAGCTCTCATGCACATCAGTCTCAATGCCACTCTCCCAGCCGTCACCATTAGTAAAGAGCACATGCCCGAGCTTGGCACAACTTCACAGGAGCTCCTCCGCAGCCGGAGCCCCTTTTTTTTTTTTTTGTTGTTGCCTACAGTACACTCTAAAGGTGTGCATTTGAAGTGATTGTGACAGTCATTTGAACAGAACTAAAGTGTGGTTCTGTTTGGCTGATTCTAATGCATCTCAGATGTATCCCATTACCTGCCTAATAGTAGCCACATCCTGCCCTCCATTTTTTTTTTTTTGAGGCAGCACGCTGCACCTTAGCCCTGCAAGCCAGATGAGACAATCTTATCAGCACTGCCGGCCTCCCTTTATATTCAAGGACTCTTAACTGGAGGCTGCTGCTGTTTCTGTCTTGCAATAAAGCCAAATGAACCAGTGTGCTGTTTGTGCTATTATGTGCTACTGTGCAGCCTTATACATTATAAGAAAAGACAATGTTAGCCTTTAGATATCACACTTTTGTTTTTTCCTCATATGTAGGCTTTGCCAAGTGATATTTTTGGCCCTTTTTCTCTGATAATGTTGATATGTTTGCAGTAGGTGCAGTCTTTTTAAGGAATTTACCTTCCTCCCTTTGCCTTTGTGTGTGGTTTGCATAGCAAGCAGAAATAGCCCCAAACATCAGCCTACAGAGGTGACAGCACTGAAACGATTTTATGATATAATTATGCATAAAGTCTTTATAATTCTTGACTCCTTTAGAGACTGTGCTTGCTCTAAGGTCAAAGGTGAGGTGCAGCAAAAGAACAGCAGATGTGCTTGTTAGGATTCAGTGTCTTGCAAGAGTATCACTTTTGTACTAGTCTGAGGATCTCCACACCTGCAAAAACAGTTCAGTATAGACACTAAAAGCTGCAGTAGGTAACTTTTATAAAAAATAACTTTTTGTCATATTTGCTGAAAGTTTCACTATATCCTGACAGTATTACATGAGACAGATAATCTGAGAAAAAATACCTGTCGCTCAAATACCGACTGGTATTGGAGACTCAATCAACTATCTTCAAGCCACCAGCCCAAATTGTCTTTCTGTCCTCCTCGGCTCTAAATAATAGCTTGCACGGTTAAGATTGAATAAGGTAAAATTATGTAACAATGTCTTTCAGCAGGCCACATCAGTGCTTTGTGGAAATATGGAAATGTTCTCCTTATGTTGATCTCTCTCTGCTGGCATAAAATGCACTCTTATTTTCCATTATATCAAACAGCTGTTAACAGAACACCTACGACCCTAAAATGTTCCACTGAGGCAAGCACTTGATTAAAGATGGGAGATGGTGTGATGACACCTTTTAAATTTGGATATGACGTACCAGCAGAGCCCTGCCCAGGCATGAATAGAGCTCTCCCCTTCAGTTAAAGGCATAATTAGCTGGGCGGCTAATGCTTCCTCATTGGTTTATTGTAATCGGCTTTGAGTGCGTCTCATAGTGCCCTTATTTGGCTCAGCTGGAACAACTCCTGCTCACTGAGTCAGTTTCTTCACTCCTGTCCATTGGCTGGGGTTCGCTGTGCAAGCCTGAAGCTGACTTTTAGTTTAATCAGAGCTACTTGCTTCCATGTCACTGGGCTGCCACAATCGTCCCTTTATGTCCAGGCTGTCCTGGTTCTCATGCTCCACTGGTCTAGAGCCAGATCCTGGAGGTGGAGCTGAATGGGAAGAGGAGGAGTAGGAGCTTAACCAGTTCACTGCCACTGGGCTCAGGAAGGGATAAAGGTAGTCACACAAAGGTCACTTCTGAGTCAGACAAGCTGATCAGGGCCTTGAGTCGTAAGATGAGACAATGGTGTCAAAGTAAAAAAGTAAGAAAAAAAAGAGTGACACCTGTTTCAAAACAATTAAAAGATATTGATAAGAGTGAGATGATAAAATGATCGTCAGGACACAGAGAAGAGACCAGCCTACAGCAGCAGCATGCTGTCCCTGTTTGTGTTTCACCTCTGGCTAGGCACGCGTCTGCATACTTCTCTCATACTTTCACTGACGGGAAGCAGATGAGAGGAAATTATAACAGCGTCCGAAAAAGATTCCTTGGTTAGTGCATGAAATTCTTTCTGGGGCTTTGGTAATCCAATACCACGGCTGACATTTCGCATGCCCTTAGATTTTGTAAATGGCAGAAAAATAACTGTGTGACCGTCTGTAAAGACTGTATAAATTCTTTTTGCATACCTGCCCAAGTGCTTAGGCTCTTAACAGCTCTGGAGGTTTGCAGGTATTCCAAAATAACAGCCTTAATGACAATTAACCAAACCAGTAACACACATTGTTGTAAAATCTGTTTTATTTGATACTTTTCCTTGAGGATGAGCAAGTGGACTTAACTTAATAGATGGATATCAGTGGAATAATGTGGTGTGCCTCTCAGAATTGTGCCTTTTTGCATAATTCTAATTAGTAAAGTTGCGATGTCTCATTAGAAACTTGGACTTTTAGTGTCAGCCCTTACAGCGCATCTAAATCAATGTGGAGATCACCAATAATCATTGATGACACACCGATATCATTGTTCTTAGGTTATCTATTTGACTGCAGAATTAAATTTCACCTTGGATGACAGTGCAATTAAGCTCTGACAATATATACTTAAACTGGAAACTGTGAAGGTGCACATTAAATGCACTTTGGACTTGAAGTGATAGGAGCTCTGAGGAAAGCAAAACCCAAGTACACTATTGCTTCATGTTCATTGGCTGAAATAGCAAACATGGGTGATTAATGCAGAAAAAATGCACTTTATATGAGCGAAAAGAACCTAATCAAAAGGCCACAGTCCTCCATTCCACTTCCTCAGCTAGTGCAGGTGCACATTTGCATGCCATTTACATGGTAGCTCACAGTGACCACTGCTACTCCAGCATTGCGGTGTCCATCATCTGCTGACATTCTGTGATTGTTTCCTCTCTGCTGCGACTCACCCAATCAGCTGAGGATATAGTCTGGTTCCAGTGATTATAAGGAGTGATCAGAGCAGCAATGATGGAGCATGTGCCTTGCAGTGGAGATTTAGCCAGAGGCTTCAATCTCATTGCAGTCACTTGTAGTTAGTGACTGGGACTAGCAGTGAGAAGGGCAGAACAATATAAATGAATTGGCTATGAATGTGGATACGGCTGCGGTGCTGCAGGGACACACAGGGGGAAAGGGCCAGTTAGACAAACTATTTCATATCCCCCTTGACCTTTATTTGCCCAGTGGCCCAGCAACATTTCCAATGGAGTAGCTTTTAAATGGCCGCTGAAGAATTGAGCTGTGCTATTCACATAATTTTTTGTGTGTGCGCGTCTGTCTTTGTATGATAGAGCGAATATATGTGTGTGTGTATGTGGGTGTTATTGCGAGTGTCTTTACTGCAGGTTACTGAATTTTTACTTAAAGGATCAGACCTTTAACAAAAGCTTAAATAGATTTTTGACTATTGCTGATCCTCAGAAATACCTATCAGACGGTCTCGTCCAACAACTAGATGCTGTGCAGTATAGGCGGCTCACAAAGAGAGCTGTGGATCAGGGGAGATTGACACCTTTCTGTAGGTCTGTAGTCTCATCTCCCAGCTGTCCCTCCTGAAATGGCTCCCTCGGGATAAGCCGGGATTGGCTTGATTGTGTTATCGGCGACTGATCGGGTCATTGAATGATGGAATTTTGAGCCCCTGTTCTGCTTAAAGAATGAAATGTTTAAAGAAGATTGACTGTGATTGGATCAGATCCAGCACCTGCTCAAAGGGGTCAATCAGGTGAAGGCAGGAGGCAGCAATCTCTGCTGTGCTATTGTGACACGAATAGAGGGGGGAATTGATGTGTGTGTTGGGATAGGGTGTTGGTGGTGGATGGATGGTAGAGGGGGGCTAGAGATGCCATTCAACAAGGAAGAGGTTGAAAAATGTCATCAGAGGAAGTGTCATGAGTAATTTGCAGCAGTCTCACCATCAGACTGGTGTGGAGGTGGACGCCTCCACCTCCACACCTCCACCTCAGCTTTGCAAACTACAATTTAGTCCTTAGGGAATCCCATGTGGGAGAAAACGTCCTTAGGAATCGAGATTCAAAGAACAGTTTATTTCCCAGATGGATAGGAAATATGTATTGATATATGCTGCATGTATGTTAAATGCTAAAAATTGGCATGGAATAAATGGTTTGAAGGGTGGGAGCCTGGCAGAACATTCATGCAAGGAAGGTCCAGGAGAAAGCAATGAGAAAGCGGCATTTTAGCATGTTTCTGTAGAATCTTTAGCTCAAATTATGAAGATGATTCAACAATTATGTCCGAGGATCAAATTAAAAGAACCTTGTAAACAACACACAAAAGCAGAAGTTATATTTACATCCAGTCTTACTCACCAAATTAGATTGGGTGTATCCTTGAGGTCAAGTTGAGTGCATTTCCTTCCTCATAAAACATTGCAAAGCCAATTTTTTAAAAGTATTTTAAAACCAGTGTTGTTTTCACCAGTGTTTTGTAGCTTGCAGTCATCTTCTTTCCTGCCTTTGCTGGTGCATTACAGAATATCTTGACGTGTTGCTGAGACCTGTAAGTCAGTGGAATAATGTGACATATGCTCATTTGAGAGTAAACTGTTCTGTGTGGTCACTCATACTACCTCAGTGGATGCTACCATAATGTTACTTAGACATAACTGTTATATTACCTAGTGGTTATTTATAATGAGGAGTGTTTTTAAATTTATGCGATGTCGACTCTAGGGCTGCCCCTGAAAAACCCAGAGTCGAATCTCTGGCTTTTGTTTTTAAGTTGTACCGCTGTACACAGAGCGACACATGGCAGGCTGTAAGCTTGAATCTCAAAATGACCACAAACCACAAAACTAACTGTAATGGAAGCGGAGAAGAGTGATTTTTAACGGAGAACAACGTGACGCCAGACAATGTTTGGCAGGGCTGTGCGACTCCAGCCTGTTGGCTGCTCTGACGCTCTCTGCTCCGGTGGTGACTGTCAGTGAAGTTGGCAAAACCTCTTCCGAACCAGACGGTGGTTCAACCTCCTTAACTGACGTCCACTGTGGTTGACTCTTGGACTGACAGCGCTGTCAGCAGCCCGGCAGGAGAGATACTCTGTGGTGTGCTCAGATTTAATAACTGCACTATGAGTAGAACGTACACTTTTACCTTCTCTGACTGTGTGGAAATCTGAAGTTTTCACATCCAAGATAACAAAGAGAGGCGATAAACCGTAAGGTAAGTTAAAAAATGAGATGCATGTAGCTGCGCTTCCACTGCAGGAACCCCCGATGTAGGAGTGTGACACTGAACTGAGAAAAAAAGGAATAAATAATCAAATCTTTGTATTGAACAGCCAAATCTGATTCAACTTTATTCTGGAGGAGGAATTCTGGAGGTATCAAATATTAATCAAATAACACAGGAAACTCTTTAGTGAACTCTTTCAGCCTCTGCCCCCATGGATGGATGGATGGATTTCCTTGCTATGGCTCAAGTGCGTGTTTTAAGAGTAGCAGAGACAGGCATATTTGAGTTGAGGTTCACAGAAGGCAATGGCGGCCTCTGAGTGACAGACCTTGTGCCCCTGCATGTCACAGCCAAATGAGAAACAAAATGATGGTGTCAAATTTCAGCTCTCATGTGATAGGCTTTTAAAAAGGATGCTTTTCAACCCAAATAACTATTTTCCTCCTCATCAGACATCAGTGCTCCACATCCCCCCGCTGTAGAGCTCCAGGAAAACCAGTGAGCATGAACCATGACTCAGCACCACCTGGTGAACAAGCAGTTGACACAGTACAGCTCAACTGATGACGATGCACAGTGCTCACCGTACATCTGAGCTGATACACACAGCTTTATGGATCTTGAGACATTTGCTAAGGGTGTTTGTGTGGCCCTGTGGATGGATTTATCCCAAATGCCTAAACAACAAGGTGATGGCAAACGAAAGCTTAAGTTTGAACTGCAAGTCTTTATTCACATTTTAGAGGTATATAGTAAACAGAGAATTCAATATTCAGTTGTTGTTTTTTTTTTTCAAATGTTAA
>NW_023339763.1:17295608-17335899 GCF_004916995.1 Morone saxatilis | reverse complement strand
ATAAACGAGAAAAGCAGTGATAAAAAATACTTTTCTACTGACTAGATAAACATGTAAAAAGAAAAAGATGTACTGCCAAATGTTGGTTCCGAAGTAAGTTCTTCTATGGCCTCCCATACAGCTGAAGTCATCAGCATATTCTCATAATACACCTGCCTTTTGTGAAATGTAACTTTGAAAATAACCAGTTACATAGTTACATTAAAAGAAAGCAATGGAAGCAAACTTTGCCATTCGTGTTTACAATGATTGACGACAGTGACAGTATGTGTCTTGTTATATAGCACAGTGGGAATTCAGTGCAAGTGTTGGAACAGTAAATCCATGTAGCCTATTGCATGTGCTTCTTCAAGCTCCAGCTCATGCTATGAGTGCCTCCCACACATCGCCTTCTTGAAATCACCGGCTAAATGTTCTTACATGGAAATGTACACAATGTGCTGGCGTTTGATGTGAAGGGCTAATGAAGTCTCAAAGGTTTCACTTATCTGAAACACTTACTGCTCACTGTGTGTCTGGATATCCTCAGGTCTTTTAAAAGTGTTAGATTATCTAGATTTAGGGCCTGAAGTCATCCACTATCTTAAATGATGAAGTTGTTAGGAATTGCTTGTTATGTTTCATTTCGATACAAATGTTAAGTCCAACATTGGTAGTGACAGACTCATTACATCCAGTAATATTTTGCTGGGGCAGAGTAAGTAGGCCAAACAAAATGGGGTAATTGCAATGAAAAAAATTTTGTTTTAGCAAAAGATTCAAGTTTTGTTTCTAACCTGCTCTAGTGTCTTAAACAAGTCTTTAGTCAGAAACTTTGTTAGCTATTTTTTTGTCTTCGCTCTATTTCATTTTTTCGAAATGTGCTTATTATTCTGTTTTCTGAAAACAAGACGAAGAGACAGCCATATATACTAGCAGCTCTGTGAGGCTTTGCTTAGGCACAAAGGTGTGTTGAGGTAAATGCTAATGTCAGCATGCTAACATGTTCCCAGTGCTAACATCCTGATGTGGATAAAATGTTGATTGAAAAGTCAGGGGATCACAAAAGTCATTAGGATTTGTCATCTGGGAACTACCTGTGCCAATCAAATTATGTGGCAATCCATTCATTCAATCTCATGGTGGCGCTATAGGAAACTCAAGGATCACTAAAGTTATTTCAATATCATTTGGCCACCATAAAAGTCTTGTAATTGTATACTATCCCATAGTTATTTAGATGGACAGATGCCATCCCTATAGAGCCATGCCACTAGTGTGACTAAGAACTATAAAATGACTCTCATGTGACTTTCTCTCTATAAGTTCTGGTTCATGTATTCTATTATTATGTACAGCTGTATCTGGAGCAACTCATCTATGTCTTTGTTGGGACATAGGTCAGTGCATACGGGTATACTTACTGAGGGTGTCAATTAATTTGTTAATTTATAATGTATACAGTAAAATGATTCAGTGACACTGTACTTCACAGAGAAGGAAAGGCCTAGAAACTACACACTGCACACTGTTCAGTGTACATTGCAATGCAAAGAACAATTACTCAGATGTAAATTGACCACTGACTATGCGCCTGACATTATTGGCTAGAGTTTTAAATGAGTCCACTTATCCACCTATTTGCCTGTGTGTTTAGTTAATAGAGCTAATCAAAGAACTCATTTGATTTACAGGCACTGAAAATGACCAAATAGTCAGGAGGTGGCTTAAACATTACGCACTGCAATTTAGAAATCTAATTCAAACTAATATATTTTGTCTGTAGCGTTTTTGTATAGTGTTTAGTTTAAGAAGGCTCTCTTAGAAAGGCTTTTTTTGACCTGCCTGAGAGACTACACCTACGATAGAAATATTTCCAATAGCGATAGAGATCGAGAGGCTGTATTTTAGACCATGTCAGCATCCTCATCCAATACCAAATCTTTGTCCAAGTGGCATATTTGCAGACCAGTAATAGCTGTATGTAATTGCAAAGTTAGGTGTCAGTTAGACATGTCCTTATGGGATTTTAATGTTAACTACAGCAACCTCTGGTTAAGTTGCATTAAATTTAATGCATAAATGAAATACCTTGCCAAATTAGGAACGGTATTGAATAACAATTTAGAGTTTATTATTTTTGTCCGGCAATGCAGTATTTAAAGTAATGTTTTAGAACAGATATCAAAATTCTGCCTGACACACTGTATAAGCAATGTATTGGACTGAATATTGGTCTTTTCTGATCAGTTTTGAATTGGTAAAGTAGTAGTAAGGTGATGGATCTCTTGCTGTTTATTTCTGAAGCCTTTTTATGATCATTGAAGGAACCATATGTGTCACCATCTGATATTAACAAAGGCTCATTTTTACTTAAGGAAACTATGTGACTGTCAGTAACCTTGCAGGGGAGCCTTAATGGATCTACCTGATGTAGAAAAAAATTAACATTTTTTATCACATAATGCCAAGATTACTTGTTGTCCAGATCTGAGGTGAAATAATCTGTGCTCATCTCCTTACCCGATCAGCAGTTGTTGTTTTAGATATCTTTATCTGTCCCAAGAATCTAATTTGCAGTAAAATAGGTATACTTCACTGGTGAAACACATAGTAAAATAAAAAAATAATGAAACCACTATGGAATAATGATGATAATGATATTATTTTTATTTAACCGTAACCCATGTTAAACCTTAAATCCCTTAGAAGAGCTATGTAGAGAGTAGTTGTTTATTGTTCTTTCTGTCACACTGTGTATCAGCAGATCAGCTTTAATCAATGGTAGATGGAGTTTTTGTGTAAATAACCCCAAATGTGTGTATACACAGAGAAAGATGATGGAGATGAATATAAAGTAGATAATGATATATAAATGTTAAATAAAATTAAAAGTTAAATTTAAGTTAAGTTTATTTATTTTCCATTCTGTATCATACAGAAAATGTATACTGGTGGAATATACAATCGTGCACAAGATTCAAAGATAAGAAAAAATGATTGTAATGCCAACAGCACTGTCAGTGATTGTCAGGAGTGAACAGAGGTGATTGGGAATTACTTGAGACATTTTTCTGCTGTTAAAACAGAAAGCACTTACTTTGTGTCATGGGGTGAGGTTACCATTGGGATTAGAGTGACTCATCTTGTAGTTGTGTTTTATGTTTAGCCTAATTTATACATATGTGTCTACATGACAGTCATTGTGTTTTTCCTTTTGCTCTGCTGACCTCTATATTTGATTTACTGCTATTTCTTTGCCTTTTTGTGTGTGTGTGTGCTTTCTAAACAGCGTGCTTACCACTTAGAAAGGAATAATGCAGTGAGTGAGCGGCATACGTGCATACGATGCTAGAGAGTGACAACAGATCCCTATCTTAGCTGCCATGCCATGAATAATCTTTGGCTTATTTTCTGAAGTGGTATCTCAGGGTTCTGGTCGAATTGTCTAAAAGCTAAATAAATCTGCTTGATTGAACTAATGGCACAGAGCCAAGATCTGGCACCAAGTCTCGTCTCTCGGCCTAATCTTTTTTGTCACGGACACATTGACCAGGCTCTCACACACACATATATATGCACACACATACACTAACGCTCCCTCCCAAGTCACTTCCTGATCAGGAAACTTTGAACCCAACATGTGGCCCATAAGTCCTATCCACAGGTAATTAGGTTTGATGGTTAGTTGAGCAGAAGCATGGATTTTATCCTCCTCTCTGTCTTGCCTCCTGGAGGGTTGCCTCAACTTGTTTTTGATAAGCCCACTGCCAACCCAGCATCAGTCTCTTCCAGCTGAACACACATTGTAAAAGCCACCAAGGCGCAGTCATCCCTTTTAAAGATGAATTACCAACTGAAATAAAATGATGTAGTCTGAAAAGGTGTGTGTCAGTACAAGAGCGAATATACATTTCAATTCAGATTTGAAAAATTAACCTCTTCATACACTGCACACCCAACTCACTTTTGAGGTAAATCACAGCTTATTTCTCCCTCTAGTGGTTTAAGTGAAGCCAGCTGCATTGGATGTGTTTATGATAGACAGGAATATGTTAATGTCCCCTGTCACTGAGACTAGGACCAACTGGTGCGAGTATTATTCCAGCAGAAATTGTGTTTCATAAATTCATTGAATC
This sequence comes from Morone saxatilis, assembly GCF_004916995.1. NCBI lineage: Eukaryota > Metazoa > Chordata > Actinopteri > Moronidae > Morone > Morone saxatilis. Next base: position 17,331,781 of record NW_023339763.1, on the reverse strand, counting down.
GGCTTGATCAAATTAGTGTCACTTAACATTTATGCAAGCTTGTCTGTGGTTTTCTTTTTGTCAGTTCCTTTGTGGTAGCACGGAGGACAATCACATGCCCTCAAGAAAGTTTGCTGACAATTTGTTTAACTTGGAAGCACTTCTTTAAACCTTAGCAAGCAAAGTGTCAGTGTGTAGCGTAAGTGGTCTTTGTTAGCTGCTGAGACCATGTTGGGTGAAAAGACAGAATTACAGCTTTGAATTTGATTTGATTTGAATTTGATAGGAGGTGAGCATAAAGTAGGACAGGCGGCATCATACTGAAGTGACGGGTTGATTGCATTGAATCATCTGCCAGCAAGTCTTCCAGCTGCCAACTCACCGTGTGAATGAGAGGATATGTGTGTGTGTAAAAAGTTACCTTCAGTGAGTATGACTAACAGGAAATAGCTGTCACTACAGCTGTGTTTTTTCTTAACCTGCCCTGTTGTTCTGTGACCATATGCTAAAATATGAATATAACGTATTTCTAATGTTAAAAGGAACTAAGAAACATATATTAGACATACGTGCATACTACGTGCATCGATTTGATTGATTTGTTTGTGACATTCTGAGCAGAGACACAGGAAAATTAAAGTGTGAAGTTGACACAGGGATGTGTACAAATATGTTGTGTGTGCATGCATTTGAATTGGGTATTGCGGTTTCTTGACAAAACAGACTCAGGAAGTAATTGTCATTTTGACCATCTGGCTTGTGCCGTGCGTACTTTGGCTCAAACCTTGTTCAATGCAGAAATGGTATGTGAATGGACATGCTGAAACCAGAATTCTTTTATTCTGAGATAAAAAAAAAAGGTCAGCAGCCATGATGTGTAATATCTTTACAATATATAAAGTAAATGCAGTGTTTAAGAATGAGTGATACAGGATGCCCATTTTCAGATAAAGTATGGAATTAAATGAAAAAAGAAAGAAAACAAAGGAATTTCACAGTAGACGACAAATGCAGATCTCACTGTTCTGGTTGCTTACAGTGTCACACTACATTGAAATATATTGAATCGTAATACAATCCATCCAATACAGCCCTATGTTACAGTCACTGTGTATTAATGTGGATGTACAGGGCTTTCATCCAATTTCTTTACTGCCATAGTTTGCCCATTCAAAACATGTAAATGTGCGTGTTTTTGCCAGTGTCAGGAGCACAGATACAGCACACCAGTCATTTAAATTGAATAGCTGGTCCCAATGTATAGTCCAAACATGGCAGCGCGCCCTGCTTGTCTTCATCCAGGCCAACCCAGCTACAGCAGTGTGTGAGTGTAGCTTGTGGTGATGCCAGTGAGTATTTGCACATGCCTAAAATGTCCGTGTTTGATCAGACATGCCTGAACACGCCACATTGGAGACGGGTGCACCCACACAGTGTATTTTGTTATTTTCCTCCTACTACATTATGATCAGTGTTTTTTGTGATAATCTTTAAATGCACTTTGATTCAGTATATCTGCATGCAATAATAAACACAGTATGCAGTAGAGCCCAACCAGTACTGGATTTTGAGGCAGGTACTGATATTGATTTTGGAGAGTTTAAGAAAATCAGATAATACCTTATTTGTTATTATTTCTAAAGAGCAATGGAGAAACTGTTTCTGAATGACCTCAGACACATCTTTGGCATTTCTGTACTGCAATATCTTTTTATTTGCTACTTATGGGCCACACTGATACGATACACTTTTAATAGGTTAAATAGCCAAAATAGCTTAACAAACATACCAATTTATACATCAGGATACACAGATACAGTTTGAACATTTAAGGCTATTTTGTTATTTATTTATCAATAACAGTATCTGCAACTTGAAATCGGGTAGCCAGTTTTCAAGTTTATGGTGGCATATGACCATCTTCATGACTACAACCTGTTTTCTATCTTTTGGCAATTGTTTTTCTTCTTTTTGGCAACAAGTATTCTAAAAGAAGAATGCAAATGAACACATGATGGCAGTTAATGTGTTTTAGAGAGTGAATGATATTTACACAGCATGAGTTCCATCCCATGCTGCAACAGATTTGAATTAGCAAAATGGCACATATATATCAGAATTATGTCCTTATATTGGTTTAATGTTTTGCTTCCACAAAGTGAAAAAAGTAAAAAAAAAAGTGCAAATTTTCCGCCAATGGTGTTCCTCTTTTAATTAGGAATCATTTAACTAAATTGCCACATTGCCATCTGCTTTGAGGATAAAACACATGCAAAAGAGATGCAATCTTCCATTTACATAAAGGAGGTAAAATTGTCAGTATGAATGGAGTTTTAGCAGTCACACATGTCACTGACACAGATCAAAATTCCAACGAATTCAGGCTGATTTGGTTACCAAAGTCAACACAAAGCTTGCATACAAGGTCATTTGATGTAGATCTGATCTCTAACAGTCTGTTTCTGCACACACCTTGTAGCATTTATTAATGCTCCATGCTTAATTTGATTGTGTAAATATATAAAAAACACAAATTTCCTACTCAGAATCCTGAGATAGGGCTGGCATTCATTACTACCTGCAGCCTCACAGACACTCTCCTCTACTCTCCCACTCTGTCTGGCTGGCTGCCCAGTCATTGGCAGCTTGCACATGTGGCCGAACTGTAAATCAGATTCAGACTTTCCATTCAAGTGCCCTACTCTGGGGACTGGACTGGCCTTTATTCTGACCTTGTGGACCTTTTTATAGGCTTAGAAAAGAGCAGCAGAATAGAGATAGCTCCATAGTTCACACAGAAATGAAGAGCTGAGTGTCTCTTACCTTTGATTAAAATCTGACCTGATGGCATTTTAGCAAATTTGTGCATTTGAGGTGAACCTTTTTCAACATTTCAGTGTGCACTGTAAATCATCCACAGTTTAAATATCCTCATGGAAATGCACAGTGGTGGGGTTTATAAATTCTCTATTGTGGGATTTAGGTTTGTTGTAAGTGATACTCTCCTCTTAGAACAGAGCTGTCCTCATGAAGGGGTGGGGGTGCATGTTTTGGTCTTTGTCCCCTCTACAGCTGATGCTCCGAAGAGGGTTTGGCAGGGCTCAAGCTGTTCAGCCCACCACTCCCTCCCTCTTTCTCTATCCCCCCGCTCTATCTCTTCCCTCCATCACACCTGATTGCATTTGACAAATGCCCCTATTGGCTCCATATCATCAGGTGCAGTGGAGGCAGCCTAAGACTATATTACTCTGCCCATATACCACATCTGTTCTCCATTTTGCATGGCTGACACACTTGCTTCTGCAAGGTTCGAACGGGGCCAAGGCTCTGTCAGTGGAACAGCTTAGCTGAGTTGCAGGTCCCATTGGCTAAGGGAAGTCCTGGTGAGTGCATTGGACATGGCTTCCAATGTCACTGCTAATCTTTTAGAAGGTGTGGAGAAGGCACAAGGGGAAAAATCATGTTCACATAAACGCTAATGACAGACACGGCAGTAGGGTTTGAAAATTGGTTCTGAATTGGAGCTGGGTCATTACCATAAAACAACTGGGGATTTCCTAAGAAATGTCTTTTGAATTTCCTCTTATTGATCACTGAAAGTGAGGTTTGGACCTACAGTACATTGACAGTTCAGCATGCATCAACATACACCATCATGAAACAGCAACATTTTAAAAAAAAATTTCCTTTCTGATATGCATATGTGTAATATGACAAAGCATGTATGCCTTCAGTAAGAATTTACTAAGAATGCTGCATTTTTTTACGTTCCAAGATCATAATGCCCGAGAATCAGTAAATTGAAACGTGTCCAATTTAAATAAAACTGTGTGTAAAATAGCAGACTTTCAAATGTGAATCTCTGGAGAAGCAGCCAACATTTTTTCATTCTTTATTTAATAGAAATGCAACAGCACAGTTGTTTTGTTTTTTGCTTTGACACAGTATTGAGTTTGTGTTAATATTAACGATCATAATGATATTTTAGACATGCTTTGTTTACGCATTAATAATTAAGAAGAGAAAAGAAAACATTTATTACATCTCCAGAAACTAACATTAATAACCAGATTGTGACATCACTCTGTGCTCCAGCTACATAATGTTGATGTGTTTTGAGGCAACAATGAGCTAATCAGCCACTGACAGCTATATTACTACATTAGCCAGCTTGACCCGTGACACATCTCCCTACTAGCTGATTATTAAATACAGACTTTGAAAGTGACTTTGGGGAGATTTAAGTGGGGAAAACAAAAGAGCACCGCAGTGGCTCCTACTGGGGAGAGACGCTGATGAACTGTCATGGCCAGCGTCTCATCAGCAGGAATGCAAGTAGGGTTGGCACAGTAGTCACCATGTGGTGGCAAGGTTAGGTCACATCAGATGCCTCCGACTTTCATACACAGAAGATGCCGAGTAGAAACCCAATACCAATACGTAAATACCTCTCCTTTACCCCGATTTCACTTGGTCCATATCTTTGAAATTACTTTCAATTTAGGAAAGAAATTGAGGAATGAAGATAAAAAGAGGTGATGGGAAAAATATTGAATTAAAAGTTACAAAGGCATGAGGATGGGGCAGAGACACAAGACTGCCAGAAAGACAGATAGAGTACCTCAGATGTATGTGTGTCATGTGTTCTCATGAGTCAACCAGACACTGCACCTGCTGGGTGGTAATTGGAGGGCTTCCTGGGAAAGGTGGCCACAGCTCTGCTCTGCCTCTGGGCCATCCGCAACAGTCTGAGCCTGCTGTAATTGGCACTGCACATCCTTTAGCTCATAGGATGCACTTAACGGAGACCACAGACTTGCTGTGTTAATTGCTCTTAGTCATCCATAAACCTTTTGATCAATCGGGAGGATCTATGTATCAAATACCTTATTTACCAAGGTTGTGCTGCTCTATGTCAGTTGTTTAAAATCAAGAAAAATCATGCACTTTGGCATCCCTAGTACACACACTTTAGCATAGGAAGTGTGGTTAGTTTGCTGTGCTCTTTCTCCCAGCCCACCCATTAGTTTAAATTGGTGGTGGTGGTGGTGGGGGGGGACACTGGCGCCATATGGTAGGTCCTTGACTGTGACAGACTGACACATTAGTCATTGATGGCTCACAGCCTCTCAGATGATAGGCAGTGCTTAAAACGCTGACCTACAAACACACAGACAGATTCACATACACACTTAATTGATCCTGAAACACTCAAAGTAAATATAGAGGCATTTTTACAGAGGTCGTATGAGCTCAGTCAATTTGACAGTAATGTGTTTGTAAAAATAGTGTAACGAGAGACACAATAGTTTGAAGAGAATAATCATGGCAGCACTAGTTATGACCCCATGATAACAGGACTATGGATCGGTCTCTGTCCATTTGCTCAGTTAATTTCACGCAACATGGCGACATTGTGCATCTTGCCACAGCGTTTTCAAAAATTCAATGATTGGCCTGATGGCGCACTATAATTGGCACTCAAAACAAAAGACGTATTTGTGCCTGATTGGCTCAGGAGGGGGTCTGCCTTATTCTTTAGACAACACATTTCCTGTCTCCTTGTTTTAATACAGTTTTTGCAACTGAACCTTAAATAAATGCAGTAAATCCCCCTCACTAGTAATGAATTGTGTGTTTTAGTATTGGGCAACCAATAACCGATTTAGTTCCTCCAATGTTTACTTTTTGTAATGGAGTCTAACAGTTGATTAAAGATAATAGTAGGTCTGGAACAGTATGCTAGGGTTACAGTAGTGATGGCCTGTGCAGCAGTATGGATGAGATTATCATCAGCCTAAGGGAGCTGTAAGCCATTCACCCTCTTCCCTACTTTTGACTCTCCTCAACAGCACCAAGGTGCTTGCACGTCCTGTTTGAAATGTGTCATCAGCTGTCCTGGCAGGTACGTTGCCACATAAACCTCTGAAGTGACGGCACTTCTTGCCTGGAAAGGTCATTGTAGGAGTGGGTTAAATGTCCCCTAGAGGAGAGAGTGGCAAGCCAGACAGTCTGTGATTTGTGTGAGTTTTACGCTGCTGGAGCTGCTTCGCCTCTCTGAGTGACCTTGACCAATTCTCCCTCAGTTTTAACTTATAAGTCACTCTCTAGAAAACTGTCTGTCCGCCATGTGTCAGACGTGTCAGTAGTCATTAGTCTTAGTCTGATTGCTGATCTGAAGAAATTAAAAAAAGGACTGCCATTAGAGGTCAAGCCATCACAACAACAGCACACAAAACACATCCTCTGTTTTGGTTTAATCCAATTAGACATCCACTGAAGCTTCAGTTGTTTTCAGGCAAGCCTGATTAACTTTGTTGTGAAGAGCTGTGCTTGTTCCTGTTATTTTTCCCCTTTCTTGTGTTTGCTCAGAAATTATCAGCCCTTCCTATCTAGTCTTTAACATGCTTTATGTAGTATTTTAGCTCATACTACAGCTAAAATGATAATCACAATAGTTTGCATAATCAAGAATATCACCGTTTAACTACTGAACCAGAACATTATAAACTGACAAAAAATGACATTTACACTGTACTTGATATACCTAGAAAGTAAATGTCCTTTTTATGGGGTCTGAATTAAAGGATCTGTGCACGCTTATTACTAAAAAAAATATTGTTTCTCATTTACCCCTGGTGGTACTTTTGCATACAGATAAATTTGATTATAAATGCCCATATTGTGAGATATCAGTTTATTAGTCTTTCTGCCTTCACTTTAGTACAATGAAAGTAAAGACAAAAACACAGAAAAATGACATTTAAAAAAATCAGCAGCAACATTTTCTTAACTGAAACAATATCCCTGCTGCTCTGGATAATCCATGGACCTCACTGTGAACGGTCTTCACTGGTCTGCTTTGTAGCAAATGAAAATTTCTGCGATTGGTTAGATAATATACTTGTGGATGTGGGATTGCTAGATTTGATACCAAAGCAAACACTAAATAAAGGGTATTATATGTATACAGTTAACAAATTGTGGATGCTTAAATCCTGATGAAAATATTGCAGTATTGAATGCACAGCTCTAGGTCAAATTTTATTCTGCAGGGTTTTAATAATGACCTGCCCTGTTCACTGTCACCTTTGTCTTCCTGTCACTCTGCTTCCCACTGGGGCCAACATGTGTAACGGTCATCTCCCACCACACGTCTTTGTGCCTGAATGGAGCAGATTATATGATTGCTGTGATTTACACTTCTTGGCCATATTCTCAGAGCTCAAATAGAAGTGCTGCCATCAATACTGCTGCTCATTGCTGGCTGGAAGGCTGCTATTTAACAGCAAATGGTCAAAAGCAGCACATATCCCAGATCAAATGAGGTCAGGTGCTGTTTTGCCACTTGAGTATGAATTAGTTATAGGTATTTTTGTTTGTGATAATGATTTCTTTGGACTCATTTAGGAAGAGATTTAAGAAATTGAGCGATTCTCCTCGTGTGCCACAGTCCTTTGAGAAATATGATTTAGATGACAATGAAAGCTAGAGCCATAATTATTGAGAACAATTTCTTTTTCTACTGTTCGTGAGCTACATCTTTGTAAAATATCTTCTGGGCCCTCTTGTGTAAGGCTCTGTGGTGTGGTCTCTTCTTGTTTTTAAAGATGCCATTTGGAATTCATTACCAGGACTCTGTATGCAGATTTGGAAGGGCTTTGATTAAAGCTCTAACAAGCACTTGATGGGTGGGGATATCACATTTCCTTTTGTTTTAATGCACTCTGTTAGGCTCACTCACAGTTAATAAGTCACAATCAATCTACCTGCTGTACGCACTGAGGCTTTGTAAGAGCTTAACAGGACCCCTGAGAGATGGAATAATTTCACTTCTGAAACAGACTGACGGAGTGAGTGCCTGCATTGATGTTTGCGTCTGTGTGGGATCGTAACAGTTTCCATTGTATATTTATATGCTTGTGTACGAGGGTGGAAGAGAAAAAGAGACTGCTAAAGGAAGGCTGTCAGATATTGCCAGACTGGAAGACAGGCGCTGTATGTTGTCTCCTCCATCTTCACTTGAAAGAGTGGGTGCAGTTGCCTTAAGCGAGTGTATCATATTTGATGACCTCAGAAGCAGCTCTCCCAGAATACCTGACTTATGCTTTCTAGAGCCCAAGTCGTCCCATCCCCTGGATGAAAATATCAGATTTCATCCACGGTTGTTAGAGCGACTCTCACAAATGTGCACAAATGCACAAAATGTGACAGAGATGAATCAAAGGTCATATTGCACATTCGCATCTTTAGTGTGTCAAAGCTATAATGCTGAAGACTGCTTATGAACCTTGTGACGGCTTTAAGTTAAAGGTCCTGTTTATGGCTCTTGTGCGTTAAATGTCGTTGCTGAAGCATGAAGCACAGGGAAACACTCTACTTGCTGAGTCGAGGCTCAGAATGCATCATTGCTATTTTCTCTTCAGTGACATATTAAGCTGGCATTTTAGCAGTTTTTAAGGTTGATTGAATATTTCATTAAATTCAGATTTGTTCCTTTTGATTTATTACAATAAAATATTCCTTAGGTGTTTGTACAGAAGACATGGTTACAGAACCACTTTACGTCTATACCAGACGATACAGATAAGCTGTATCAGAACATATCTGAGAAGGTTAGCGCTGTTGGGTGTAAGGCACAGTATTCCTCAGCACTCATGATATCTGCAAAGTTTACATGCATTTTGTAAGCCAGATTCAACAGTTTTAGAGTCAATTAGAAGCAGGTTTTAAACTTGGGAATTTTAACTAGTATCTATCCACACCCGCTGCATACTTCTAGGATATATCTGTAAATATAGACACTGCTTCCACTGTAACCTTTTTTATTATTAATTCTTAAAGGTTATGTATATGAAATATAACTAGATGTTGCACTACAGCACCAGCATCTCAGACCAAAACAAAAGAAGTAAAACTCACAAACTTGTTGTCTTTCCAACCACAACCAATGCTGGTTTGGTCAAAGTAAAGCCTTAATTGGCTAAGTTAGAGGCGAAAACATTAGCTTCAACGTAAGCTAACGTTAACCCTTGGGGACCAATGCACCAATTATTATTGTAACAACATTAGGGTAAGAATTGCTAAAGGGATGTTTAACCAGAAACAGCAGTAGTATTGCTCTCGCTTGCTGTACTCCAGAGATAACGTCATTTTACTTTGCATCAGTGTAACATCATAATTTCATTCAAAGTGGACATAAATAAATAAAAAGCTCACCAAAACAATCTTTGTTGGTCTTTCCACTGTTCCAACAATCACAGACTCTACTTTGGTCAAAATAAATATTTTATTCACAGTAGATGAGCTGCCGTTTCAGTCGCTCTGCACATGAAGCAGTCTGGCTGTGTAAAAAAAGCACAGAGACTCTGTGAGAGCAACACAGGCAAAGGGAGTGTGACGTCATTCTCTGTTCAGGATGCCATTACTCATTTGCTGCTATATTAATGTTCTAAATTTCACATATATAATCTTTAAGCTACTGTAGCACCATATCACTGGACACACATACTTTCTGAATGCTTTTGGGCTCTCCACAGTAGACAAGAGCTTGGTAATAACTTTAAACAATCTAATCAGGGGTACTCAAGCATGGACATTGACATTCTGGATGCACTGATGCGCTGAGCACACCGGTTCACGCAGCTCCATGAAAGATCTTCAGGACATTTCAAAGTTCTCTCGCTGCTCCTCCCTTCATGTACTCATTCAAAACACAGAGAGGCCGGGGGTGTAGTAGCTTCTCGCTTCTTGTTATTTCCTATGGTTTTCCCGAAAAGTAGCACCCGAAGCCGTTTTTTACTATTTTTATGAAGGCACCGCTTTTTTAATTGAAAAAGAGAAAGGCCCGTGGCTGCAGCTAACACTATATAATGTGGTAGGGCAGAGTCGAGGCTGTAATTGTTTTGATTAAATTTGATAACAGCAGGACAGGGAAAAGTTACTTAGCAAAGAAAGGGGGGAAAAAAACAATTTCTATAATCCTCTCTATTTGAATAAATACCTCTGTCTTGTAAACAAAGATTGTTATGCTGAGTTGCTGGTTTGTACAATTATGTAAACAGCTTTGAAAGACCATTGCTTTGATGACAATATTAGCAAGAAAGGTGTTATTGTCAACTCTGTAGCCTTAGCCATCACTTGAAAAACATTTGTGGAACGAATGAGATGAATGTGTAGATAATTGTCTTAAGAACAGTCCTCATTATGCATGCAAGATATTGTACCAAGGCTTTCAATATTTCAAAACTATTTCCACCTGTATGACTTCGACAGTAGACTCTTCTCAAAACCAATTAAAGAATTTTTTTTTTTATTCAGGCATCTAACTTCATCGTTATTCTTCTTAATCCTTACCAGTTTCCACTTTGTGCTTCTGGTTACCAAATACCAAACATAGTCTGTACACGGTTTGTACGTCACACACCTTGCACAATCGACTGGCACTTTGTGCCGGTGAGTCACAAAAATGGAGTCTCACACATTTGCTTCACACCTGTTAATAACTTTCCACCTTGAGACTCAACATCTTGTGTATCACTGTACCACTGGGTGCACTGCACTCTCCATTGTCTTCAAAAGTTTGAAAATGAGTGGTGGTTTTTTGAATAAGTTACACTATCCCCAGAAATTCACCAAATTGAGGCTATGCAACCTTTCCGACACAAATCTGTTTGCAGAAAAAGTTTAAGCTTGTTGATGTTTTTTTTTTTTTTTTGTTCAAAACGCTCTTCACTTCAAAAGGCAGCATATTTCTACTGTCAGAAGTTCAAGTCTGATCCTTCACTCAAAACACAAAGCAGCCAAATGCAACATTGAGCAGGCTTTTTCCAGTCCTATCTGAAAGAGATTAGAGGAACATGCATTTCCTTCTTTGAGCTCACATTTCAAACTCTGCCTTCGTCATTACTTAACCACTGGTGGAGCAGTCGTTAGAGAAAAATGAGACTGTGAGCTACATACTGCAAGTAGTCCCAGTCAGCTTGGACATCTTGGTCCTGGTTTATGTTGGGACCTCAAATTAGATTACCACAACTAAATAGCTCAGTAATGGGATCATTTTTTAAAATCATGTTCTTATCATGCTTCTTATTCAGGCCTTTGGCTGTCTCTTTCAGCGTGCTATCCATGTAGTTTTCCCCATAGCATTAACAGAGAATAGAGTCTGTTGGAAGGGAGATGTGCACGAGGCTGAATGTAGTTCAGTTTGTTCAGTGGTATGTCTTTGGAGAGCCCCCAGATAGCAGACAGATTTTTTTTTTCTTCTTTCAAGATGAAATGTGCATGTGTGTCTGTGTTACTGAGAGAGAGAGAGACAAAGAGAGAAAGTTGATGTCACAGCAAGTGAGTGGATGATTTCTTTGATTTTCAGGAAGGTTCGATGACAATTTGACAGGGGCTGAGAGGACATGGAAGAAAGTCCTTTGATGCTGACTGTCGACAAAAGGCTTCTACCACATACAAATATCTCTTTATCCTCTCCTCCTTTTTTTCCCTTCCTCCTTCCTTCAATAAATGTTTGGCCATGCTCATCAGACTTTTGCACTGATGTGTACTATACTGAGGTGACAGGCCACCGCTTTCTTTCTTACTCTGCCCAAGCAACAATAAGCAGCAGGACACCAAAATGAGTGATGAGACAATGGTTTATTGCTGTTTGTAAACTAGACTTGATGCGTAAAGGTAAAAATGGGGGGAGTCCAAAACCAACTGCAACCAGTGGCACTATCTCCTCGCAGCACAAAGCAGCTTTGCAGGCTGTGTTCTCAATTGCGACAGGTTGAATATGGCCTAATAAAAGAGAGACAGAGCGGAAATTTCACCCAATTCCTGCAGATAAGAGGGTATTGTTTCAGCAACTCATGAGCTTTTTGTTAGAAAAATGTGAGAATTTAGATTGGCTGAAAGAAACAAGAAATCTTTTCCTTCCCACTCTCTTTTTTTCTTTGTATTTGAGGCCCATTCTCAGTGCCCGTTTATAAAGACAAACCAGGGCGACAAAATGAATCCTGAAGATTAATTGGAAACAGTTGATGGGGGTTTAGACAGCATGTATATGTGCATGGAGAGTTGAGATGCATGATACCCTGTTGGTGTGGTTTGGCAGAGCGCCAAATGCATAGTTTTTTTTTAGTTGTTAATAGTACAAAGACAACAAATATATGTAATTGCCTATTCTTTGAGTGGCTAATTAAAAATCTGAAATGGCTCTCATATCTTTGTGTTCATCAACGGTGCTTCAAGTCACGCCTAACACCGTTCCTGTGTGTGAACATTGTAACAAGAATTTATCTTTATGCATGCACCACACACTACACCATATATATGTTTGTTTATCTACACCACTTTAGGGACACGGAATAGAAATGTTCACGTTACATGCGTGGTCACGGCTGAAGCTGTAGTTATCAGGTTGGGATATCTAAGCCTCAGAGCATTGCCTGTGTTCATATGCTCACAATGCCCAGCGGTCTTACTGGATAAATAATTGTCTGTTTTAAATTGAGCCACATTTTGTTGGTTGGTCCATAGAGTCTGTTGCTCTTGTGCAATTGAATTTATTTCTCCACAGGTGTGCACATTTCTAAAACCAACATTAATGAGAATGCATTAAAGTGCAAACACCATGGTACCATAGTGACTTGGCAACACTCCTCGGGGTTAGATTACACTAGCAGGATGGGATCACAAACAGGAGAAACTGAGTAAATTAAGTTAATAAGAGAAGAGATTAGTTATTTAATGTAAAAGTTAAGTTACATGGTTTCATCAAATTTACATCTAAAGTAAAGTATATGAGATTGAATTGCATTGAGTAAATTGAGTAATTTACTGTGGAAATAAGACAAATATAATTCAAATCAACATTGAATAAGCATAATAAGCAAGAAACAAAATATTTTCAAAAATACCGTAGCAATACAATATATAAATATATAATCTGTTCTGTTAATGTGAACATGTGCCTGCTTTTGTGCTTGTCACTGTGGTATGATATTCCCTATGCAGTCACAGTCATCTAGGCTATATGACTGGTCATGGAGGGACAATATCTGTAACGCCACCAGATTATATCACTTACTTTCAGCGAACTGAACAATTAGGAGCAGTGATGGAATTTGTGAGTATCAAGCCATACTTGAAGATATTCTGTCTTTTTAAGAATTCTCTCAACTCCCCAAATGCCCTGTCGGATTGCAGTGTGATCACATTGGGCCGTGCAGAAATGGCTGAATTGGAATCTTATCTTCTTCCATCTTTCCCATTACGGGCAGATTGAAAGCCCTGCAGCGGTGCTCTGGCCTGGTCCCCAGTCAAGACCGCTTTTTAGACTGCAATTTGACAGCTTCTAAAAATGTCACATTTTGTTGTTAAGATGCACTGCCAAGCACTTGAGCCATACATGCTGTGGCATCAGCACCAGTTTGGTTGTGAAGCTTCACTGACCTTCCCTTCACTCCTGGGCATCACCCCTGGCACTACCTGTCTCCTGGTGTCAGTATGCCATTATGAACTTGAAGAGCCTGATGTGTAGCAGTAGGCACAAAGCCACTTTCCCCAGCTTTCATCCTACACTCAATAGACAGCACTACTAGCCAAGCTACGTACTGATAGAAAATAAGTGAAATGCCACACACACACACACACAGAAAATGGTATTTACTGTATGTACTAATGTATGTAAACAGCAGGTTCTTAAAGTATTTAATTAAATTAATAAATCAATATATTTGCTACAATAAGACATTGAACGATTGAATATGAATAGATTCATCTTTGATTTTATTGTGAGCCGTGGTGGTCCATTGTTTTTGGCTTTCCTCGGAGTCCCAATTTCATAGTGCTATTCTGTCTGAATACAATTGAATTTCATGATTAATGATGTCCTACATTTTTATATGAATGCCTTTTGTTTTTTGCAAGGTCTGGATGATTGTTGTAGTAGCGCAACCTTTCACATGAGTGACAGGGTGATGTGTCTTGCATACATGCACACGTTTGAATAACCAAACCAAGATGGAGTAAAGACAAGAAGTGTGGTTCTCTTTCTAAGCATGTCTTAATCATTTAATTTGAATAAGTGTCCACTTACTGCCATATGTAGACTTACTAATCCATGATAGTCCTTTCCAAAACAGACAGGTGTTGTAGGTCGAGGTTAAGCAATGGTGGCAACAGCATGGGCATATCTGGAAGGAGGGATAAAGAAAATAAGTAATCTGAGAAGGATGAACCTTGTGGTATCAGGACGAACAGATTACTTGTTTTAGTAGCTTCTCTTTCTTCACTTTACTCAGTTGTTGACACATTGGCGTGTTTATGATCCCCTCATACCAGTATTGCCATGCCAGCTTTAGACCATGTATATCCTCAATAGTTATGCTAAAGTTACTTGTGTCCTTCAGATAATATGACATTTGAGATAAAATACGAAAGACATGTTTTTATATGTCTGTTTATCTTTTGTTGTCCTGGGCAGTACAGATGCCCATCTATCTTCTTTAGTCATTCTTTTCATTCGGGCATATGGGCCAAAGCTGCATCTCAGACACACTCAGGGGGGCAGCACTTCACTGACATAGAAAGTGTGGAGGGGACCCCTGCTGTTCGCCATCTGGGCAAATGGCAGGTCTTTATGCCAGCATGGTAGCCACTGAAGAAAGAGGGCACAGGGGCATAGCAGGAAGCTCCGAAGACAGACAGAGGGGGCATTTGCAGACACAGGTCATTCTTCCTCGGTAAAAGAGCCACTCAGTAACACCTGTGCTCCCACTCCCCTCTGCCCTACTTCAGACATTCTGTCAGAAAGCCCATGCTCAGCAGAACTACAGGCTCCAAACAAAAGACTTTGCAGGCTCGGCAGAGTGCGTGCAGGTGAATAACAATAACCACTTGTTCAGTTATTCATATATTCATATGTGTGTTCATATTTAGCCTTCACCGTGAGGGTGATGAACAGTGTTGGCTGAGGCTGTGCCACGCTGACGCAAGGAAGCGCTGGCTCAGTTCCTCTCCTCCAGCGTGGAAGTAGTTACTGGGCAAGAAAGTGACAGTGCGACTGGTCAGGATGTCCTTTGTGGGTCTAGTGTTGGACTTGCTGGGTAGGCATGTTAAAAGAACAGCCCTCCTAATGAGGAGAAATCAGACACGTCTCGGCTGGGGCAATAGAGGGAGAGAGAGAGCGAAGTCAGTGAGAGCTGTGTGGCAGGCCCCTTATGCTCGACTGATAGATTAGTCATTGAGGTCTCATACAGCCTCTCAGATGGCAGGCAGCAGTTACCAAAAAGCTAATAGATACTCACACGTTATTTGCTGCCTTGCTCCTCCCCAGAGAGCCTCCATACCCATCCTCTGTAAAGCATTACGTGAACATGTTCAACCCTGCGCTAAAATCTCTCCCCCACGGCTATGGTCTCAGTGCACCCAATCCTTTCATCCTCATATCTCTCAATCCAGGTAAGGCTTGGATAGAGACCAGTGCTCCGTAAAAAGGAGAGGCCTTTGGCTGCACAATCGATTTCTGTAAAGCAGAATATACAGTATGAGTGACCGTGTCAAGTCAAAATGTAAATGGGCCTAGCTCTGAAACGATCAGGCGGCCTCAGTGTGCATGGATCAGGGAGTATGTAAGCACGAGATAGCATTTACCCCTGGTTTTAACTAAAGCACTCAGACATTCTCCTCTCTGCTGCCCTGTACTGTAATTCCCTCTGAGTGCTCGGTGTGAAAGTGAAGCACTGTTATCAGCCTCTACCAAATGCATTAGACCTCCTCTGACCGCTGAAACAGACCACCTTGTTGTAGATCATTCCCTCTACACAGAATGGAGGTGATGAAGAAGTTGTAAATTAGGATTGTATAGTTTCATGCCCCATAATGATTACTGCACCCCTGGGCTGCACAATCCCTCCCTCTCTGCAATGTTAAATACAATATATGCCTGTCAGTGAATGAAGAATAAATTGATGGTATTACCTGATGTCACCTGTGGTAATAATGTATGATGATGACACAGCAGACTTCAAACCACTTTGCACTTTTTCTATATGCCATGTGGGCAACGAGCAAGGTTGCATCTTTTCCGAGTGCAGGGAGCTGAATGAACTGGAGGTGGTTAGTTTGATGGGACTGCTTCTTAGTGCTGTTTGCTGTGGCTTTCTGAGGCAACTCTTTTCGTATTGAGGTTATTTTGGTGCGGTGATTTGCTGTTATTTTTTGTGTGTGTGTGTGTGTTTTGGTAGCAGATGCACCAAGTAATTTATGGAACACTGGGATGTCTGGGGTTTTGATATGCAAAAGTTTAGGTAAGCCAGATCCATTTGTATACTGGACCAGAGCTGGCATTTAGTACCATTGGGTTGAATAATGCTGATTAATGACAGAGCTTCAGTTCTACCCTTGCCCTCTAAGGGAATCAAGTACACGTATGTTTTGCTGTAGCAATTGTCATGGATAATAAGATTTCTATATACAATATAAATGAATTGTCTTGTATTCTTGACTGTAAGGCTGAGTGATATGGTTTAAATCAGTATTATATAATTAAGATGGTTTTCCTATATAGATGTATAACATCGGTTACATACAAAATACAGTACACCTTTTGTTCCAATGTTTTGCTTTCCATTAGACGCACTTGTGTCAACTCCTGATTATTCAGTTTTGCAACACAGTTTGATTAGAGACTGTATCATATTGTAGGATAGTATCAACACAGAACAATTCTACTAGAAGTTGATAAATGGTTACAACATTAATACTAATTATTGCCCAGCAGTAATTCAGTACAGGAATCTCTCCCCTGTCAACACAACTGCATTACATAATCTGTCTGTCTCTGCTTTGTCTTTGCCCATTTTAAAACTCCAGCCATAAATTAGCTCTTTTAAAATACTATTAGATACCCTTGATAAACTTGTTAACATTGGCCTAACCTTCCGGTAACTTTATTTAGCATATCTATTCTTTTTTTTGTGGGGGAAACCTTTTTTTCAATATTTCTCCAAACATTGTGGATTCAGAAGTCATTATGTAATATGTTTTGGATCAGGTATATTTGAAGGTTAAATTTTTCCATTATATTATACTGTTTCAGGGGTGTTGTGGCCCTGTAGAGATAAGATGACAGTGGGGTTTGTCTCCTCCCTATTCAAAACATGTCTTCAAAAGCAAATAAACTCCCTCAGCAGCTGTTTGAATTGGTTGAACTGTATTGACAATCTTTTAAAGTGCAGAAAAAGGGCTTATTTTCCCTTTTGTAGAATTTGACAGTGATAAAACGGGATTGCAGCAATAATGGCTGTCATGGATCAACACCTAGAAACATTTTACTCTGCTGATGTGGACATGAATGGGATCCAAAGTCATGTCTCCCTCTGGCTGACTGCCAGGACCTTCACAGGAGCTTTAATAAATGGTTTGTACCAGCAGACGGTCCTTGGCCTGTGTGCGTGTGTAGCCGTGTGTATGCGCACGCATGTGACACTGTGTGTGTGTGTTTATATGCCATAGGGATTTTAATAAGGACTAAGTGCGCAGGAACCCTCCAGAGAGAGAGAGAGAGAGAGAAAGACCAATAACCTACAGTAGTGCACGGTGCTACTAAAAGGGTTGAAGGAACACTGAAGGGGAGGAAGCAAAGGTGTACTAGCTATTTATTCGCAGCACTGGGGTGCACATGAATTATTCAATGTGACATTCATTCATAATTAAGTTTTTTTAATGGATAAATAAATAGACAAAGTGTAGTAGGGGAATGGGTTTTTACATGACACATATAGATGTGGCTTCAAGTCATATTTAATGACAATACCTAAGTATGCATTTAATGAGGGGAAAACCATAGCCAGTGCAAAGCTAATGCATAATATCAGTCCAGTGTGAGTGCAGTGAGAGGGAGGGGGTTAGTGATGCTGCTCAGCCCGGAGAAGATGGAGAAATGAGTTCAGTAGGTGGGCTGCCTCAGGCAAAGAGGTTGGTGGTCGGGCAACTTACGCAAGTGTAGGCACCAGCCTGTGGGTAGCAGCTCTGAGACCTTCAATGGAAGGATAGAGTGGACTTTTGTTAGGATCTACTGGTCTTAGAGGGAGGACATGAACCACACTGGGTGTCTCAGTGTGGAGTATAGTCTGTATTCTGCATGCATGCCTGTTTTTGGTTTAGAATACTGTGTTGAGGAATGAGCCATAATATGACGTATGAAGTTTTCAATGAATACATTACAAAATGTAGACATGCCTTGTACATGCAGTAGAACCTGCGTGAAGGGTTTCATCTTTGGGATTATATGGTTTTATCATCTCGTGCCAGACAGCGTATGTTATTCTTCATTTTCATCACTGTCACCTTGAATCATAGAGCAGATCTGTGAAGGTGTCACTGGTTGCCAGTTGTTTCATTGCTTTCCATTACATCCAGGACAAAACAATTCTCAGGTATCACTTATTCATCTCTGAGTTTATTCACTGACTATAACATCAGACAATCTAACTTTGGTGTCACCAAAAATGAGTCTGATGCACACTGCTTTTCAGTCCATTTCCAAAGAGAAGAACCTGTCACAGCATGCTATGAATTGATTCTCTGTTAAAAGGGTTTGAATATAATTAAAGCTACTGTTTGCTACTCAGCAATCCAAGTGAATCTTGCCATCACACTGTGAGTTGCATCTCAAATTTGTCTCCCTGAACACTATTAACACTATTTAACTTGGGGGCATTCATTTAATTTGCTATAATTGCTTTAGAGCCCCCTCTCTCTATGCTAAGCCAGCTTTCTGCGTAGCGTTGTTGGGGAGGGTGACATTGTGGGGGTGTTAAGGGTGTTGGGGTGGTGGCGGGTGTTGGGGGGGGGTGTCCGCCTGCCTGTTGGTATGCATATTACTACCAGTTTTTCGTGCGGCTAGTGTCCAGGCCTAAAGCACAGTGTGTTGGGGATTGTGATGTTATTGTGGTTATATTAATGCTGTTACAGTACATTAATGAATTGTGTGTCTGCCCTGACATTGAAAATAAATTGTGTGCTTCAGAATCATCAAGAATTAAAATAATTCCATGTTATATGTCAGTGGTAGTTACATATTTTACGTCTTCCAAACAAGAGAAAGACATTTAACAAACTATAGATGTTTCTTTGAGCGAAAACGTCTATTGTATTTTCTGATACTGCTGTATACTGTTGCCATGATGTAAATATCTGATAAATAATAACATTACAGCAGCAGTTATGTTCCTATCAGGAAAAACAGTTAACATGTTTGGGATGTGAGGCTGGTGGGGGGTGCTGGGCAGGTGTTGGGACTCCTTAGGGAGCTGGAGGTCACATTACCATACAAAAGCCACTCTGCTGGGTAACCTTTCCAGGCGCTGCTCCCTAGCCAGGGGGCCTGCGGTCACACACTGGCACTGCCACAAGTGCCTCACCACCAACCCACATATACACACACAGGCACACGTGTACACAAATCTCTCATATTCAGCCCCCGAATACCCCCTACATTTTCCATGACAGAAACATTGCTTGTATAGTGACATGAAATATTTGCACTCAGGGAACATAAATCACAGGGGACAGCTCTAAAGCAAAACAAATACTATGATATGGTCCATTGCCGTCATAATGCACACTAAAGGGAAAGGCATTCATGTGGAATTTAGATCCAAAGCCTAACATTTTATCTTCGCCAGCAGTCTTTCGCACAAATCAGCTCCTTTTTTTCCTCCCTAAATCCCCAGAAAAGCAAGGCTGTTGTCATTTAAGCTCCACTCTATTTACAACTCGGATATGCCTTAGATGTGTGCGAAACACAACAGCGAGGAATGGGAGCGGTGTATTGGATATGGGTAGCACAAGGGAGACAAGAGATAGACATTGACTTTGCCTGGAAGCATGCGGAGGTTCTCCTGGTAGAGAGGAAGAGTAACTGGGGCGAGGAAGAAAGATTGAGAATGGAGGGAGGCGCGTGGCGGGTGGCAGCAGAATAAATGTCGATCAAAGGGTGGGGGAGTTGGGCCCAGAGTATGGGTGGTAGTATTGATGGACAGCAGCGTCAACAGGGATTCAGGTTGCTATTGGAAATGATGCGGGTTTAATGTTGGATTCTGTTTTTTACTTTATTTTTCTAGGAGGAGGAAGAGGGGAGAATTTGGGAGGCATGGAGTAGCTGGGCATTTTTTTCAATCTGGGCTGATTTTGAGTGACAGGTCATAGGGATGGAAAAAATATGTGTTGCTCTCCACATGTGTGTGAGAGTGTATGTGTGTATGTGTGTATGTGTTATCCAACAGGTAACACATGCGCACCATGTAATTATACTCATTACACGGCAGGCTGTGGATCTGCATGATATGCTAGTAGACACTAGAAAAATATCTGGATTGTTGACAGCATAGTGGCACAGGAGCTGTGACAGTCAACTACATTGTTTATGCTGCAATTACCAAGACTGAATTCAATCAGTCAGGCCAATACACTTTTTTATTGCAATTATGCAAAAGACCTTACAGCTCACTGTGTGGTGAGACGTGATGTGCAGTAGCTTATATTGATTACTTTATTTGTAAAATTAAGTCTTTAAGAAGTCCCTGTCACTCAGCCCTCACTGCATCCTGTATCACATGCAAGCACTGCACCCTCATGACAATAATAACTCTTAATATAATTGATGTAATATTCCACACGCAACAATAAGGTATAACATCTAATCACGTTAAGTAGTCATTGCCAAGCTGTAATTAAACTGTTTGAGACAAGTGATTACCAACCCTGATAGAGAATGTGAATATATAATAGCGGTGTTATGAAAATACTAATACCCCATAGCTCTAATTGCAAGGCAATTTTTTACTAATATTGATTGCTTTGTATATGTGTTACCATCACATTGACCATAACGTGCTGGGAGAGCACACAAATATGGCAAGATGAAGCCCTCCTTCACTTTGTTATGCTCCGCTACACATTGTAATGTTAACAGCGGGGCCCTGCAGTCTGACTGGGCTAATGGTGTGCCATCCCATCAGGCCATGCGCCCAACCAGAACATGCAGAGAGATTGTTCACATCAAGCCTGTTGGCAAATTAGCCAACACGCATTAAGCTGTGGCATTATGCTAAAGTTGTCTAAATACTACTATATGCTTAGTGACCAGTGAATGATTGCTGAAGTCCACCCCTCGCTCCCCCACCTCAAGCTGAGTGTCTGTCCTCTCAAACTGGAGTGATAGAATTAGCTGTCACAGATTCTGGTGCAGTGTGAGTTAAAATGAATCCGGCTCAAGAGAGACATGGGAAGGGTAGGAGTGCAGCTACAACCACACACATTCCATGCTTACTGTAAATGTATTTGCTTCTCAGGCTTAATAATGTCCTTTCAGTAAGCTGTTATTTAGGTAGGGGGGGGATTTAAATTTACTATATAGCTGTCAGATTTTAAATATTAATATTTTATGGAGTGGCAGCTGGAACATTTAATGGCAATCAATAGATCACAGCAGGGGAAGGTATTTTTCACAGTGTGATCTGTGATCTGACAGACATTTTACTTTCACTCTCCTAATTAATTTCGTCAGACACCTACAGAGCCTTGCCACGCTGTCAGTGTGCTCGCTGACCAGAGCTCCCGCTCCTTTGTCTAAACTGCCCCGGCTTTTCCCACAGACACACCACTGTACACCTGTACGTTTTCATTTCCTCCCACCTTAATGAAGGTGTTTTGTGCAGCTGATGGACATGCGGCCTCCACTTCTCACATCAACTCTTCGCCCCTCTCCATAGGGTTGCAGTGGTCTTGATGAGGGTGGGTGTAGACCTGTGAAATTGTTCAGCTCCTGAAATACTTCCCTCTGCCCTCTTTCTCACCGTGGTGTGGAAGATCTGGCAGAGTGGTTATGTTAGGTTAGATGTATTTGCAGCTGAAACTCTGGCTCCCTTTCATGCTTCTGTGAAAGCAGATAGAGAAAAGCAGTGGAGCGCTAAGTGGGTAAACTTTCTAACTTAAATATATAGGACTAGGATGTTTTTTAAGATGATCAGAAAAACTGAATATGATGTCAGATGTTATTTTTACAGTATTAATTGCATGTTATTGGAAATAATGTAGGGAATGTCCCTTGTTAGGATGTTTTGGGACATCACAGTGACCTAGTAAACACACAACGGCAATATCCCCCGTTTGAATCTGGACCTTTACTGTATGTCATCTCCCTTTCCTTCACGCCACATTTCCTGTTTGTATCTGCTGTCAAACAAAGGCAGAAATATGAAAAAAGAAAGAACAGGATTTTCTACAGGTGATATCAGTGAAGAAGACGTCTGAAAAGAATACACACTATCTCAATGCTGGAAGTTGTGGGCAACTTCCCGGGGATCCTGTTACAGTTGCATAGGCATCACTGGACCCCATGTTGAGAACAAGTGCCAAGCAATCCCAGTTGGGTGCTGATTCTTCAACTCAACGAAACTATTGATCTGACTCAGTGTTGAGTTTGGTACTTTTTTGATGGTTTTGTACCTTGCAAAGAGTAGTACTACACTGGGATCCATTTAATTTCATCCCTGTGCAGTTTGTTGGACTAAACAGCCTACAGGTACATATCAGGTTCAGCCAGAATAATAATTGAATTACACCATAAACACAAAAATTGCCCTATTGATTGTTTCCTCCTGTTGTTTTGACACTGTATTTGCATAATGGCTTATTTAATAGAGTTTTGGGCTCAGTGGACTTTTTACACCCACACATTCATGTTGTTTTTCTTTGAAATTGACATGTTTTTTTTTGTTGTTGTTTTTTTTTGTCCAGAGAGTGCAAATTTAAACTAAGTTAAACTTAGAAAAAAATACAAAACATGACAGCGGAATAATATATTTCCATAGAGTGAGTGGCTGTAAATTTTGTCTGGTCAACAGAGACTTTCACTCAGATATATCTTTATGCTACATTCACAGTTAAAAAGGCTTTTAAATGTGCAGCTTGTATCTTACACCATATGTTCAGGAAGAAGAGGTTCCAGTTGTGGTCTATATTCTTGCCAATGGGGCACATCTAAGTGTGGGCAGCTAGACTGATTGCCGAGACGGCCAGCAGAGCGGAGGAGGATCAGACATAGAGAGAGGTTCTACTAGATTACACAAGGCTTGTCTGAGCTCAGGATTTCCTCGCCTTTTGTTGTAGAACCTGGCTTGTGGAATAGCAGATCAAAGCTTCACTCGCAGCATCTCGCGTAGCATCATTTACACATCTGTGAAATCCACAATCATAGAGAAGACTATGAAACCTCTCCTGCATTCATTAATGTGGAACTTTGACCAGAGACAAAGGTTAGGTGGAGGACAGAAATGGTCCCGCTTTTTGAGCGGCATTCACAACCGAGTATTTGAGTATTCACAACCGCTCATTAATTCTATTTCTACTTTGAGTATTGGTTATTTGCTTTCTTCTTTTCACTCAGGCAAGCTCTCAATTCATTAGCCGATCCACTATGAATGTATTATTCAATGCCAGTTGCTGGCATTGGTGAGAGCAGTGTGTTTACCATAGCTCATGAAATATGTATCTGTTGAATGGGTGTCCATGTAAGCAGCTGCCTGATATAGTCATGATGAGGGAGAGGTTTCTGTGGCAGTCACAGCCAGTCACTCAAGGACAATCCCTTATAGCTGTTTTGGTTGTGTTGATTGTTGTGTTGATTATCTTACATTAAAGCTGTGGTGTGCAGTGTAGATAACAGATTTACCTCAAGGTGTGTTTCTGTATCAGGGATAACTGTTTTTTTTTCCAGTTTCGTATTGCATGTTGAAAGATAAGCATTTCAACTTTTTTTTTTTCCCCAGTAAGTGTAAATGCTTCCTAACCATCTAATTTATAGGCGGAAAGGGAAAAATGCGATACTTATTACACACACACACACACAACAGACACCAGCCTCCACCTACAACAAAATGACCAGATTTGTTTAAGTAATAGTGAGGCCAGAACATCCATAAAGAGCTGTTTGTTAGATGTCAACTGCTGTAATTATAACAGAGCTGGCATGGCTGAAACTATATTGAGTGGCCTAATGGTGTCTATGGAGAAAGAGCAGAGTAGGGGCCGTTTTTTTGCTCAGATGAAGTGGCTCGCCACAAAGATGAATGATTGCTTTCTCTGCGAACTCCTGGGCTCACAGGTTGATTTAATTGAGTTGAATTAAACCTAAGCCAGGTAGAAATGGAGACAGAGAGAAAATCTATGCAGTCGATCTATAAAAGCCTTTAGGGCTTCGATCTGGATTACGTAGATTATTTTCCTGTCTGGTCACAGTCACACTTCATTCCTATCCCTACAGTCTTAGTTACATATTGTTTAGGTAGGGTATCGATAGTGGGTACCCTCGACTGGCATGTGAGCAAAACTTACTGTAAGCATATAATGGGCAGAAACTATCAGCCCATTTTCATAGGCGTTTGTTTGACACATTTGTGTAGTCATGTAATAAGAAAAAATGTTTTGCTGGTTTATCAAAAGGCTAGGACAGTTACGAAGGCACCTTAAATTAAGTATACAAAGAAAACCATGAAATATCTTTCTTACTAAAATATTGAGAAGAGCTGGCACTGAAAATACATGTTGTTTTGTTCTGGCAGACTGGTGGAGACACTCCTGTGGAGCTGCTTCTGCCATACAGTGCATTTACTATAAATATAGCCTGCTGACGGTAAAGTAATTTCATTGACGTAGTTACCTAATATGGAAAATGCATCACTTCCCGTATATGCTGAGAAGAAGCAGTGCCTGACCACAAGGGCAGGAATGCAAGAAACTCATGTGACTCTTCAGGGCATATCTGTTATTGAGACCGCACTGATTACTGGGAGAAAAAAAAAAGAGCTGTATTGTTAAATGTGTTTGAGTTGAGCGTGATTAGCTGTGCCAATAAAACCGAATACCTGCCTGTAAAACCAGCCAGCTATATGTCAGTGGTAATTGTAAAGTTGTTTGTTCCTGTCGTTTGTGTTCCAAGTACCTCAGCAAATCATCCAATAGTGTTAAAGGGAAATAAAAAAAAAAGCCATGCAGTAATTCAGCGATCAGCAGATGATTGGGGGCATACGTTGCAGCCTGCCAACAGACATGAGGCCGAGCTGCCAAATCACTCTTAAAAGGAAGCCTGAGCAAAGGGGCTTATCTCAATGTGTTGGTCTTTCTCTGCTCCAGCACGTTTTGCCATATGTACACAGAGGCAGGGGCACGATCTCATACGTCTTTCTTTGTCTGTATTTGTCTTGCTGTCTTTATTGTGCTCTCTGTGCTCCGTTCTCTCTGTCTGTCTCTCTCTCTCTGTTTTATCACTGCTTCAGCCCTTTGCTCTCCTGTTAGCCTACATTTCTATTGTGCTCCCGTAACAGGGTTGTCATCTCCTAAGAAATCACCTCTTGTTCTTGACAATTTCAAGATGACACGTTGACTCCTAAAATGTTATGATTAGCCAACATTGTTTGAGCTTTCCTTTGAGTAAAGCTGCTTAGGGGCATCAGATAAAGCCACGCCGTATATTTATCTGGTGCATTTCAATCCTTCTTTGTATTGTGACAGCAGAGATGATACGAGAAGAAGAGGACGAGGTGATCCTATCCTGCCATATTCATTTGAAACTAAACCTGGAGTATTGTTGGATGGGGGATGGAAAGCTGTACTGTGAACTGGACATGGGCGCTACCTGCCCGGCTTCGTTTTTAAACTAAATATTATACGCCTAATGTTGAACTATGTGCCAGGGTTATTTTTGCTTTGGTGTTAAATAAGAGTCCTTGTGTTTCCTATTGAATAGTGAATCGCATACTGCTGGGTTGAATGGATCTGGCAACAAGTTGTCCTTGCTTCAACTTGAAGCCTTGTAGCATTAACATATTATAGCATTAACATAAGCAGAGAATACATGAGAACGTTTAAAATAATACCAAACTCTTGAAAGATCTCAGGCCCATTTCTGTCCTTAGAAAGTCAATGTAGATCCGGGGGAGGTTCTTTAAAGACACTGGCTGCTTTCTGTACCCACCGTGTGTTGTTGCTTGCTTACAGGTTTATTGAAAAAACATGTCTTCTTTGTCCTTCCCAGCGGCATAATGGTATTTCTGAAATACTCTTTATTCTATTTTTGTAAGGACAAGAATGTAAAAAAAAAAATTGTTTGCTACATGTGTTTCGTACTACTATTAAATTATTCTAGATAAATAAGGCTATTCTGAAATGTTTAAATGAGTGAACTATTTTAATTTTGTCAAAAATAACTTCAGCTGATGACAAACAGACAATTTTGTAACCAGTAGCAATGAGTAATGTAATGAGCAATACTCATTACATGAATCTTTAGGAGTTGGGTCCATATGCAACACATTTATTATTAAGTTAATATTCATGGAGACTACTTACTAGACGTTCAAACCAAAAACAGACCTGTGTTAAGAAACCATGCCAGGAGCTGAGTCTCCTGAGACATGAAGTACGATCCAGGAATTTGGAATCCATTTTGAGTAACAGATCCATACATTTCAAGGCTTACATCAAGGTCTCAAACCCTTTCTCCCTTATTTTCTGATGCCAAAAATAGGAAGGGCTGTGTCTGATAATTTTTTGTAACCTTTTGAAACAATGCAACAATCACACACACTTGATCGCCGGGTGTGTGGTGTCAGAGCAAGGTGTGATTTGAACTTCTCTTTCAAGAGCTTTTTTTGGTAATTTATTTTGCATACAACTACTTGTGTCACTTTTGTGTACAACACCATAAATGCCTCCAAGGAGAGACTGTCAAAAAGTGTGTGTCCTTATCCCCAGACAGAGGGAGGTCATGTAGGCAGTGTGATGCAGCCAGCATAGGCTATGACCGTATTCAATATTCGAGTGTGGCCATTTGGAACTTTTGCCTTTTTAGATGTCGTTGGATGGACATGGCGTACCAACTAACTTCAAGTCTGCTGAACCTTATTCTTAAGGTTTGTACTCTTCCACTCGTACACAAATGCTGGCAGGAAAAGTTTCACAGCCATTTTTGGTGGTGTGTCTTTGAACATCACTATGACAATAAAAGTAACTATACCATGGGAAATATAGACTGATGCATCCACTTACACAATGAAAAAAAACCTCCAGAAATTCTCACAAAATTCCTGTACACCCTGTCCAACTAATGCAGCACCTGTCGCCAAGATGGAAAGGGCACAAGTTACCTGAAGTAGCACTGGAGGAATACTGTCTGGCTCTGCACATTTGGTTTAAAAATAGCAACCCTTAGTCATCTGAGCTCTATCCGTTTGTAAATACTTGATGCATAAGGGTCTGTCAGACTCAGCATATTTTTGATTTTTTTTTTTTTTGCACCTCTTGTGTGTCTTGGTTACACTGTCTCTTTTGATGATTCCTCAGAAAATTCAAGTGACTTATGTGTGAGATGAAATTGTGTGTAAGAGTGGGAATGAGATGGATGAGGAGGCAGTTTGTGCAGTGTTCATAAAAGTGCATTCCAAGCAAGACTCTTTTCTTCATGTTTTTTCAGTGCTTAGTTAATTTCAGAAATGCAGGTCATTGCTATGTGTTTGTGTCTGAAAAGCTTTTGTTTGATTTATGTGCGTTAGGAGGGAGCAGGGGCTACGTTTTTCTGGTTTCATTTGCACAGGACAGTGTCCATCAGCAGACATTTAGGCTAACTTTTAGAAGACCCCATGTCTTTGTTTGTATTTCTAGAATTGAACTTGTGAAAGTAGTCTGAATCACAGTGAGATCGCACAGCTAGCTGGAATTGGAGGGATTCATGAGAGCTGCTAATGAGCCACTTGGCTTTTAGCTTTTAGTCGAAGTACACTCTGACACAAGTAGATCAGCCTGTAATGAAAAGAGCACGCAATAATGAAAGGGGTATAGACTGAGGGGCATATTTTATCTTTGAGGCTTTGCTCCCTCACAGTGTTTTTCAGGAATTTTGCACAGTTACTCACTTAGACATGCAGACGTATAAACTGTAAACCACTAGGGTTGGATATGGAGAAATCATATTGAGAAACTTGAGGTATGTTAGGCAAACTGTTATCGATTCCTAAAGGCAAAATTTGGTCTTGTTGATGCATGTGTCAACATAAGTAGTGAGTACGCAAGTGCTCAATAGAGTGGCAGATAGAGTCCAAAATGTATGTCATACAGTCCTTTGCAGCCAGGTAGAATGTGGAAATTATTAATTGGAGCCTAGCTTCACAAATAATTTAAGTTATAGAGCAATTTTTTTTCCTGCAAGGGAAGAAGTTGGTTGAACTGCAGCGTGGTAAAAGTATGCCGAGTCATATTGCCCCAAAAAATAATGCTAATGCTAGTGTGTCCAACTGATGTAAAAAAAAAAAAAAAAAATAAGGGTAAAAAAGAGAACATTCAACTTTTGCATAACAAGATAGAGAATTTATTTTTTGCCAGGAAGGCATTCATGACAACCACATTGTAAGCTGTGACAAATAGCTGTTTTTGGCAGCCTAACTCTGAAAATAATTGGAACCAGAAATTGATAAGAAATGGCATCGATGAATAATATATAAATGAAAAACAGAATAGGCAAATAAAATCAAAATGATACCTTAAGTTAACACAGAGCTTACCCAGATGAGTGTGACTCAAGTCTTAGTAAATGCGTGGCAAAATGCAATAAACGCCACTATTTTTTTGACAGTCATTTCTAAGTGTCTTTAGTTTGCATGCATGTGTGCACACTGGTGTATTTGTGTGTTCTCCTGTTTTACGTGTGTGCGTGCTCCCAGAGGGGAAACAGGCTGTGTGGGGTGTTATCTGCTTCTACAGAGGGTGACAGCTAATCACCAACCCTGACAAACACTGGGGGAGAGGGGAGGGAAGAGAGAGGGAGAGATGACAAATGAGAGGGAGAGAGAGAGAGGAGATGGTGCTGGGCAGGGGGATTGGCATTTGAATTCCACTGAGTAACCACAGAGTGCTTCGGATCCTGTCATCACAACCTCTGTATGAGTTTGGACCTGAGCTGGACCACTGCGCAGCCTCCCACCTGGCCCACTGACAACTAATAAACCCCCATCAGTATAGGTACACACCAAGATAGGAGGCTACTGAGAAAACAATGCGACAATTCTTGATGAGTTGAATAAATCTTTGTGTTTGCCGAGTCTGTCAACGGCAGCTTTGATCGCCTACCTGTCTGCTGCTTGTAAATTCCCAGCGTCGTGAAGAATATCTGCAAAAGGGTTCGCTAGCTGTCTGTATTGCTAGGGAAGGCACCATTCAAGCGGTACCTTGTCAGGTGTAAAGACATCACCACTTAGAGTATTTGCTAACCACGCCATTAATCGTACCCAAAGTCTATGCTAAACGCATTCGTAGACATTTTGCCTTGCAGATGGGCTGATGCATGCTGAGTTAGTGCGAGCTGCTGGTGTCGCCTGTTGACACAGAGATCAGAGGGCTGCGAGAGATGGAGAGATGCTGTCGTGAGATGGCGGCAGGCAGGCTGCACAGGGAGAGAGGAAGAGAGACGAGACAAGACGAGGCTCCACTCCAGTTTGCAAGGAAGAATTTGAGGTTGATGTATTTCCCTCAGCTGTTGTCATTTATAGGCACAGGTACCTTTTAAGGACAGTACAACAGGCAGAAAAATATCCCTCTGTAGACATTTACAAAGCGATAGTGTATTATATGTTCTGTATAATCCTTGAATATATTTTGTTTTGACATTTTAATGGACGTTAATGACGGCTCAGTTTGATTACCAATAGTAGGACTGAAATATCAATCTGTTCCTGGTGGTCCAATGGCTTCTGGCCTCCATGTGGCTTCTGGACTCCCCGCTGGAGCCAATGTGGCTGGCATTATTCGGACCAACTGGCGGCTGTCTGGGTAGCTGTGATGGGTGTCGTGCTGGGGGGCCTCCATACGGGGGAGACCCTCATCTGCTCACAGTGTCACACCTCTCACCACTTTGCTCTCTCTATCTGACCCTGTCACCAAGGCAGAGAGTGACAGATACAGGCAGAGAGAAACTGTGCAAGAGACAGAGAGAGTGGGTGGCACATCCTTTTAGATACAGGCAAAGCTGAAATCCTTGCTAAATAAAATCAAAGATAGCTGTCATATGCTTTTACCGAGCACACTGCTTGAGTACACGCAAATGGCACTATCACTGAAGAAGTCAAAGGTCCACAGCTACTGGAGAATTGAGGATGTCATTCATGTCTTTAAGCATACAGTGTAAGTGCGGGCAGTCTGTTTAACAAGCATAGTTTACGAACAGCTCTCATACAGCGCAGATTAGATCAGCAATTAGCTGACTATATGTTATGACCAATGCAGTTTTGTCATGTTACGTCCAACAGGTTGATTTTTACCTCAGATTTCTTCTTGTCTGGGGTTCTTGTGGAGCAGTGCAAATAGATAACATTGTGTTTATGTATCTTATCCACAGATGGCTTCTGGTGGTCTGGTGTGGGTGACCGCATAGCATCTGTGTTTAAGTGTGCGCACGCATCTACATCTGTGTATTTGTGTTGTGTTGGGTGCTAATGACAGTTGGCATTTGGCCACTATCAGTGGATCGTTAATTAGTATTGAGAGGTTTGGGGGAGAAGCACAGATTCCGCTCTATCTCACAAACAGATGTGTGTTTGATCTGCTAACCCAGCTCAAACACACACACACCACGCTGTCCGTCCATAGCAACTCTCTGACATATGGAAATGCCTATAAGCAAGTCCCTCTCAGCACAGTGATATTGACTGCAATAAATCTAACCACAGAAAAACATCAGGGAAAAAAAAGTATGGATCATAGTGGAGTCTGTTGTGAACCTGCCAGAGAAAAATCGTAACGACATAAATGACATTAACAAAAGGATACGCAGAGATGCACTATTGCAAAAAATGCATTAGTACAATACTGATGCACTCAGCCCACAGTTCAGTACAACATAAAGGGTTTACTGTTTGATGCACTCTGAATTTAGTTTTTAAGTTTAACTCAAAGCAAACTGTGACTGTGAAGTATCTCTTAAATCTAAAAAAAGATAAGATATAACCATTATTAGTTTGTATAATATAATATTTGTATCTTTTTTGTTTGATTTGTTGTAGGTTTTACTGTCAGGTCCTTATTCATATAAAAAAAAAAAGCAGTAAATCAAAAAATCTACAACTATAATGTCGTCAATGCATAGAGAACAATACAACCGTTTTCTCCCAACACCTTACATCAGCGCAAAAAAGTGAAAAAGGACTTCAGTGGTGGAAAAAGAGCAGTAATTAAAAGAATTTCTGTTTATTTCTTAAAGCCAACCTTTAAGAAACCTATACAAACCCACACTCTGAAGTAAAAGATTATTATTGGGCTCACTAATGTCAGAGCCTTTGTCTATTCAGTTAATTGTTGCATAGTTGTCCTGATGGAATTGTTCTGTGACCTTTAGTATTTTTATTTCTCCAACCCTTATATTTGCTAAGTGATGGTATTCTGTCTGATTAGCGCACCCTCGTCCCCCCAGACACACACACACACACTATTACAAAACACAATGTATTCACTCCCAGAACCCCACTCCCATTGTTCTGCTTTATAACACTGGGAAAGGAGCATCAGTCAAGTATATTAGCTGGATCCTATTACTGTCACCAGATTGCCTCTCTGAGCCATCTTAAAGAGCCCCCAGACAAAACTTCCTGTCATGTTAATCCAAGCTTTAATAAATAGAGGGATGTGTAACCATATTCAAATAGGGGCTCCCGTATTTATGCTGACAAAGAGAGACGGGCTATCACGAAATGACAGATGAAAGTGTTTTGCATGAAAAGGAGGGGGAAAAAAAAGTTTTTATCTGTGCTCATTCTCTCCCATTCTGGAGAGAAATGTCAAATTATTGAAATGGCCTTTAAAAAAAGCTTAAGCCTAATCTAAGTAAAACACTACAGGTATTAGGGATGGTGGCCATTGTGAGTAAAATGAATGCTATTCAACTCCTGCTAGCAGCTCATTTCATCCCTCTTGTTCACCTATTGATATCAAAGTACATAATACACACCTTGTCTTCTAAGAGAGATTTATGTTCATCAGACCTGTGAACATTAGAGCATAGTGTCACTGAGCACTTTCACTGATTCATGAATACAGAATCTGTTATTAAATGTTATTTTCTAGTTGGTTATTCAAAGGCGTTACTAGCTATGTCATTTAGTTAAAGCTCAGGCAGTCACAAAGGTGCACTAGGAGCCCTTTGGATCCCCGAGGAGTCTCCGCACTAACAAAGAGAGCTGAAATCGACCTCTTCAATTCGAGGCCATCTCTCAGATTCACGTGTGGAAAAGAGCAAAGCCACTAATGCTATCACAGAGAATAGCATGCTCTCTTTCAGACTAGGTTCATTTCTAGCTAGTCATTCCTTGACACTCTGAAGAGAAAAAAATCCCAGTATTTCACAACCACATGCCTGCGTATTTCACTCTGTGGTGCAGAGGCTTCCCATTTCATTAATAGACTGATTGAATCTGAACATGTTTGTTCGTTTCTGCCGTTGTGTGACTGAATTGTTCCGTATCACCAAAATATTTCTTGCATTGCGTAATAAAAACTAAGTAACAATATGTATTCAAGACCTTATATTACAGGTAGGGTGAAGGTGTGATGATACATATTTTATAACGCAAAGGCCCTGATTATTCATTATGAGTGTAGTGCTAGTATTACTAAGCAATAATAATATTAGTATTAGTAATTTGTAATAACCATTAGTATTGGAAAAACATTGAAAAAATATGAATCACCGTTTTAATATGTAGTATTAAATCTGGTGCTGCATTGTTATTGGTATTCCTTTTACCTAGCACCATGCAGACTATTAAATGAAGACTAAAAGATGGATGGATGGATGAATGAGCCAGCGAACAAGCTGAAAACGTTCTAAGACAGTTTTTCTGTGAATCACTGAGGCATATAACTGACTCACCACAACGCTCATTTTCTGCATGTGGATTTTTGATTTTGGTTAGAAATTGGAAATAAATACTGGTTTAGCCATACCCTGAGCAAGCAGGCAGGAGCAATTAAACATTTGATTCTACAAAGAAACCGTCTGTAATAGATTTTAATGGATCTGCTTTATGCCTCAAAGTGATTGGGGTATGTATCTAAGGGGGTTCTCACAGAGAGTTTTAACACTGGTAGCACCTCTATGGGTCAGTCAGCAGAAATTAGCCTCACACTTTTACTGCTTGAGCAATGGAAACCGAGAAAAACTAGAGGACAGACACTAAAAGAGATGTTAACTATCAGAAAATAATTCAAAATAAGCTATTAAATATTAACATGGACTAACACCAGCTAAATATGGTATATTAAAATGGCTAATAAAAAGTTGTGTACCCAACCTCACACTGGCTGTTGCAGTGTAATCCTTTTCGTCCTCTGCAACTTCCTCACACGTTCGACTCATTTGCCCATCTAAACAAACCTCTACCCAGCGTCCCTCTCACCCTCCACATCATGTGTTCACACAGTCTCTCCAAACATTTCATAGTATCCTCTGACCTTTTTCTGTCCTCCCGTCAAGGCTGCTTGCAGCTTTATTTACATTTAACAAGGAGGAGGGAAGAAGGGGCGGATGATGTAAAATGTGTTCCCTCTATGTGTGTGTGTGTGTTTGTCTACTGTAAGAGAAATCTGATTGGCTTTCCAGGAGGAAGGACATCATTTTAAATAAGTCCTCAATGTTAAACTGTTTGCTCTAGGGCTTAGGGATTGCTCACCTCTCCAAATACTATTTTAGCTTGAAAGCACAATATTTCCCAGCCTGAGCTTTCACATGGGAGAATGAGGGAGGGCCATGGTGCAGCAGTTTCATGGAGGTGGCTTGCAGGCATACTCCATTCTGACAGAATGAGGAGGCACTCTGCAAGAGTGTGGCGGAGAGGAAAGGGGCCCTATTAATAAAATGACTCCATAATGGGTAGTTCCCTGCAGCTTGGCAAAGGAAGACAGGCGGATTGATGGACGAGGCCAAGGCCTACTTCCTCGAGCATACTGAGCTCAACTGTGTGGACATGCCTCTGTGAGGCCAAACGCAAGGCCAGACCCCACAACATACTGAAGCCCCATTCATATAGGAAGGAAGTACCTCATAAATGTTTTCCTGTTTTGTGTAAAAGGGTCAGAGTGTCAGTTTTAAATGAGCAATACATCATAGCTAAGCCTTGTTAAAAGCTGTCTCGAGATGGCTTTAATGCTATATGAAACGTTCAGGATTTTTTTTCTCCAAATTATGCAATATGTTCTGTATCACAGATGGCTGATTTGAAGCCTGGAACCAGACAGAATCTACCTTAATTGTAATCTTACCTTAAAGTAAGAAAACAGTCAGGTAAACAAGACTCCCAGGGTGACGGTATTACATTTGTGTAATGCATACTTAAGAGGACAGCGTACATAAAATAGCGTTTGCCAGAAATAGGTTGTTTACAAGAAAAGGGTGTATAAATCTGCTCCATTTTTAACTGCTTTTTTGT
Source organism: Morone saxatilis (assembly GCF_004916995.1). Classification (NCBI taxonomy): domain Eukaryota; kingdom Metazoa; phylum Chordata; class Actinopteri; family Moronidae; genus Morone; species Morone saxatilis. Next base: position 17,297,276 of record NW_023339763.1, on the reverse strand, counting down.
TTTGAGGATGGGTTGGGCAGTGCTAGAGATGCGCTAATAAAATATTGTTTTGCCACAACAGTGTTACTTTCTGCCCTAACAATATTGCAGCCTCCTGAAGGCATCACTTCATCATCCTTTCATTACATTTCTTTGTAACAGTACATTGATTAGAGTGGCCTCAGCATGACTGCCTTTTTAATTGTGTATTTGTTGATGTGAAAGCTGCACAGAGCGCCGTGGTAGGATCTGTACTAACCATTTCAACAATGCTCTGAGGCATTATTTGACACACAAAGTTCATTGTTAGAATATACATCAGTTTGTATCACCATAGCGACCTCCTTGGATGCTGAGCAGGGGACCTCATAAATATGTATTCCTGACAGATTTGAGGAATTGTCTTCCTCAAGTGTTCCTCTCAAGCCATTTTGTTAATGTCAACATGAAGGAAAGTTCCTGGAATAAGTGTTGACATTCAGCCCATGGTGTATATCATTAATAATTACATTCACAAGAATTTCTGTCAGACGACTGCTGAAAAACACTAGAATCACGTTTTTCTGTCACTCTCATTTTTCGGTAATTAGTTATAAAAAATAGATGAATTATGTACGTGAACTCTCAAAGCCCATTATCTTTGTGTTGCCATACAGTGGGCTTCATTCATAGTTAAATCATATACAGTGCTATATGACTATTCAGATTTCCAGTCATTCCTCAAATATGTGATTGTGCATTAGAAATTAAAATATTCCATTGCTTGGGCTCCACTTGTTTCATCTCTCTACACTATCAGCTCTCCATAAAATATAATAAAAACATGTTGCATTGTATTAAGGTCAGTATGTAAATTGTCTTTAGTAGTCACAAACCAGCTGATGAATTCAGTTTTGCTTGAAGAAACTAAAACAGACATATTTACTGTTAGAAAAATAAAGAGAAATGGGCTAGACAGAGCAGACAGCAGATAAGCGCCTATTCACCCTACATCACTGTGCTCTTCCTATCTGTGTCTGTGTGTGGTGTGTGTCTGCTGTGTGTCGTGTCGTGGCGTTCACCGCTGCGTGTGTGTGTGTGTGTCTGTGGTGTGCGTGTGTGTCTAGTGAGTGTATGTGTTGTTACGTTTGCACTCTAGCCGTGCATTTTTATCAGTTCTGCTGAGGGTTGCCACTCATCCATTATAATAAGGAATATTCCTTTTGGGATAGAGATGGGTTGTGTTCCAGATTAAACACAGCTGGCATGGCCTCTGCTGTGGATCTGAAAAAAATAGCTCGTCCATCTAGGCTTGCGCTTAAGAACAGTGTCCCTTTTGCCCCCTTGTGTAATTGCAAGAGCTTATAGGGAGCTAAAATTTTGCCCTGTGCTCCTCGTTAAACCACCACTTGTAAAAGCGCTCAAGCGTGGATGCAGCACATTGCAGCTCAACGTTCCCAGACAATGATATAGATTTCCTTCACAAAAGAACAATTGAAAGGGTTGTCACAAATTTGTCCATTGTCACTGGGTCGCTATCATTTCTCTGTTAATTGCCATCATTGTAATAGAATATTAGATGCTCTACACTGCAAAGGGAGTGTTGATGAAGGGGCAGTGCCAGCTGAGTTTTCTCCTTGACCGTGACCTATATCTGTCATAATGGTAATGATAATAATGATATTGTGATACTTCATTGATCCATGTAGG
>NW_023339763.1:17292076-17295596 GCF_004916995.1 Morone saxatilis | reverse complement strand
TTTTTTTTTTTTTTACCCCCTTTACCCCTTCCAAAGTGAGGCCGTGGTGCTGGTTCAGCTACAGACTACTGCCCCTGGTGAAGGCAGAGATTCAGTCTCTTTCTCAAAGACTCTTAAGGAAAACGGATGCTTGCCAACAAGGGGGCTTAAAACTGGGTCCTCAAGTTAAACAGTAGTCTCTCTACTCAGGGTGTGATCTTACTGTAGAGTATACTGAAGAGTGGGTTCACTCGGCTGTGGTGCAGAGGCAGAGCGGGTCGTCCCCTAATTGGAAGGTTGTTGGTTCGATCCCCGGCTCCTCCTGCACGAATGCCGAAGTATCCTTGAGCAAGATACTGAACCCCGAATTGCTCCTGATGCTGTGCATCTATGTGTGAATGTGTATGAATGTGTTAGTTTCTGTTCACTGAGTGAATGTGTGTGAAAGGGTGACTTTGAGTGGTCGGAAGACTAGAAAGGTGCTATACAAGTACAGGTCCATTTAACAATTACCATCCATTAATCATTCATTGTAACTCTTGAGGTTTTGGTTGTGCCAGTAGAAATTCATATTTATCAGACGCCTCCACAGTATTAGTTTAGTTTAGTTTTCATTAAATCTGTCCGATGTGGGATTCAACAAGTCCTTTTGTAAATATGTGTAACAATTTTAGAAATGGGAGAAGTTTTATAGAAGGACCTCCTCCTGCAAACTTGGCCATCTACATATTTGGCATGGTTCCCCAAGCCCTGGCTGCTGGCTATATCCCAGACAAGTTACATCTGTCAGGTTATTGCTTTTATATATCATGTCATGTTTTGACAGGGGGAATGAGTGTGCTGACTAGACAATGTAATGAATAGAATGTTAACCAAGTTTAATTATCCAACCTTGACAAGTGTGACAAAATCTTTAGCTAAATTGACTGTTATTTAGGATTTTGTCATTTAAGTTGGACCAAGCCTTTCCTGCAACGCCATGCTAGGGATACAAATTTCACCTTAAAGGTCCCTATTTGTTCCCCCTTTATGCCCCTATCTCAAGCCAGTGTTTGCTTTTCCCTTCTGGTCTACGGTCGAAAGATGGCAGTTTAACTTGGCATACTCCATTAAGACGTAGGTATAAAGGGCTTATTCAATCTTCAAGATTCAAGATTCAAGAAGCTTTATTTATCCCGAGGGAAATTACTGTGCAACAGTTGCAATACAAAGGTGGGAAAAGTAATACAGGGTTAGGGAGTAAACTAAATGGTGACAAAATGCAACAAAAATTGCAGTTAAACAGGTATATATGATTGATGATTAATTACATTAATAAAAAAAACATAGTTATGCATATTATATTCACTTTCTGCCAATAGATCCTCCTAAATGTTACACACTGGACATTTAATTCCTATTTAGCCACATGAATTAATCCATAATCAGTACATCATTAAAAGTGCCTGTTTTTCCATAACTTTTAAACTACTGTCATGGCTAAATCCTAATTAGGTATTTAAACAGTAAATTAAATAAAAATAATTTAAATTATAATTACAAAATGCCTTCACTTAAAATGAGGATGCTGCTTCTCCCTGCTATTCAACAATTGGCCAGATATGGTAAGTTCCAGACTTCATTGGAGGACATGAATTAGATGAATGGCTCGCAGCTCCCCAGCCAGCAATGAGCTGCTGAGTGGGATCTGTTGAAGCTGGTAGTTTGGAATTAGCATGAGCGTCAGGATAGCTAATGAAACCAGACAGCTGCCAAACAACTCGGTGGGATTTCTCCCTGTCTTATTTTATATTGCAGGAGTCACGCACCAACTGGTTACTCAGTCAGGGCAGTTAGCTAGCTAGCTTCTTTAGTCGGTGTGTGCGGCCCATTCAGGCGGTCAGCACACACACCTGTAATTGCATTTCATTAAAGACACAGCCTAGTGATGCAACCAGGAACTTACACCACAGCACATTTTCTGACAGTTCACACTGTATGTCCTTCATCTTTTATGTTGTTAGTCGACATATTTTTGATTAAAATTATGAATGAATGATCCTTGACATCCCTATGTCATGCCAAACATGAATATGTCATTTTCCATAGTTGTATTTTGGATGAAAATAACTCATACAGTACCACAGTCATATAGTTTGGATTAAAAATGTTATTTTATACTACTTTATGCAGGATTTGTTTAAGTTGAATTAGTCACATATTGAGGAAAAGTAGTTTGTAAGCTTTTCAAAATGATCTGCTCGCTTGAGCATCACCTGGTGAACCCATGCAAATAGCACAGCCTGTGCCTTGGCAGTGAGCAACAAATCCCAGTAATCCTCAACACCAAAATTGACACCAAAATTGCCAGATAACTACACGCACACAAACAGTGCAATTCTTTCCTCTTAGGTAAAAATGGAGTTCACAGCAAGTGTAATAGATGAAGGCAAGAAAGAAAGCTCTGTGCACCCAATACAAGCAGCACAAAGCCCCAACGGGTGCCAGCACAAAAACAGAGCCCAAAGCCTCAACAAAAAGATGGGTCCCAGGTCACTATCTGTGGCTCCGGTCTCCGTTCCTTTGGCATCAGATATGATCTATATCAGTGTCACCCCCAAATTGCTGGAAAGCTCCTCTGGTAGCCTTCAGCCGTGAGCTGAATGTAAATGTGCATTTGACACCTCTAAATCGCTGTCATAATTCATTTCCAGAGCTCTTAAATCTCTCCCTGTCACCTGGCACCTCTGCTGTTTTCCTGTCTAAAAACAGAGCACATTAGCCTTTATTGATGCCTTTGTCCTTTGATACATAATTCATCATTTAGCAACCTTTTTTTTGAATTATCATGTATTATTTTGAGTTTGTTCAAACATATGGATTGATACAGACAAAGAGGTTGCACCTGGTGTGGACTTCAGTCTCATGCTATATGACAGGAGCAGGATAAGTCTTTTTGTTGTTACACCGGACTGCTTCACCTTCGCATATGTCCTAAGTTGACTGACCACATGCAGTTGTGTCGCTTGAATCTATCTGCATGTCCCGTAAAAATCACGTTCTCCAGTTGTCAAGAAATTCTCACTCCTGAATGAGTTACTGTGTGGCTTGCAGCATAAGCAGAGGTCAGAGGTCTAATGTGCTGAGGTTTATGCAGTGTTACAGGGTTTATCTGGAGTCATCCGACGTATGCCACTCTGCTTCATTACTTTCAAACGGAGTCATATTTTACACCACAAACAACCTTACACAGTACATACTCAATATGTCATTCATTGGGATGTGTCGGTTATTATATAATTGCTTTAAATGATTTAAATGCAACTAAGTAATAGTATGTCTAAAACTACTCATTACACTGCTACTATTACTGCTGCTACTGCTACTGTCAACACTCTTACTGTTGTTGAGGCAGCACTAACATTATCACACCTTTAAATGTGGAAAATGATTGGTATTACATTCAGTATCTAAGATTTATGCAAAATGATTGAACTCGTACTTTTTAGACAATATTTTTATGTTCATAGGTCCATTGGGTAACATTTAGGAGAATCTATTG
>NW_023339763.1:17291526-17291974 GCF_004916995.1 Morone saxatilis | reverse complement strand
CTTAGAATGAGCCATTTTTATTGATAGAGGGAGTGAGAAGATACAAAAAGAAAAGAGCATTATTACATGTTTATTTAAAGCATATACAATTGTATCTAGTACCTGCTGAATCAAATTGTGATCTACAGAATGGGATCCAACCAAAGAAAGGGCACTTGTATCTATTACCACCACCTTCTGAATTGTGAATAAAAGTGAAATTGTTGGAAAGCCAACAATTCACACAGCTAATATACTCCTGTCAGCCCTTTTTTTTAGAAGGAGGTTATTTGGTTCAGATGTGTTTGCTACAGGTTTAGTTAAAGAGCTGCCCAGTCTCCTCCCCACCCCCCCGACTGTCTTCCAGCAGCCTTCTCTTTTTAAGTGGTCATGGACTGTTCCAGTGCATATACCACACTGAAATAGACTTTTGCTCTTTTCTTCATTGTCACAAAAGGCCAGGCACTTC
>NW_023339763.1:17291190-17291470 GCF_004916995.1 Morone saxatilis | reverse complement strand
AAGACAGCCATTATCCTTTGAACCTTTCTTTTCACTGAGCCAGGAGAAAAGGAAGAGTGAAAGAGAAGGAGGAGGAGGACAGAGAAAGATTTCTTCCCTGAGGTGAGCCTGGCCTCACCTCTGTGTGGCGGGCTTTTTTGTGAGCAGTGAAGAGGTCCTTAACCTTCTATCAGATGGAGGCACACAGTTGTGTTCTGCTTGAATAACTACATTGAAAAGCCCTGAAGCACGGGAGATGGTTCTATAGACTCTGCAAGTGGCAGAGAGAGAGAGAAAGAGA
>NW_023339763.1:17271470-17291150 GCF_004916995.1 Morone saxatilis | reverse complement strand
AGAGAGAGAGAGAGAGAGAGACTGTATTGTATGACCTGCTGGAGTGTGACTCTCACATGATGTGCACATTCTTTGTTAAAGTGCCCATCAGTGCTTCACCGTGAATCTGTGTTCTTTGTTGTATGGGTCTCGCTGACAGGATGGTCCCCCTCTAATAATGTCACAACAACACAGTTCCCACATTTATATAATACACTTCCTTTAATAGACCTCACTTCATTTTACAAAGTAACAGTCGTTCTGCTCTCAGGCTGTAAATGGCTTTACAGCGGCAATACCATCAATATGAGAGGACAGATATTTGAATGTCATGTTGCATGAACGGCTCGTGGTGGTTGATGGCTGATGATATCGCTGGCTGTTTTTATCATTCAAACCAGTCAGATATCATGTGGATTTAATGTGCTCACTTGTTTACCTTGATAGCAGCAACAAATTAAGTGATTACAGGTAGCTACCTAACAAAACAAACTAATTACATGCTAGTACAGAAGTCGTACATAGTGTTGTGTCCATTATTTTTGCAGGTGCTCGTGGGTATCATTTTACATTTTCATGAGTTTCGTCTCACCAGCGAGTCACAGACACTTTAAACAAAAATGTTGCTTATCAATCTCTGTCATAACAGTGGTGTTTGAAGGAGGCGCCACCAGAATATTCTCCCCTGGTCATTTTGTCTACATTTCTACTGATGCATGCATTAGTGACTCTTTTGGCTGTTTCAGTATTACTGATATTAGATGATGAGGTCAAATGCTATAAATTTCTGTCTGCCGTGTAAATGATCACAGGCTGTCAGGCGCGCTTGTCAAATTAAACGTCAGTTGGTAAACATGCCATTCAATCTTTGCTCTGCAGTGGAGCTTCCACACTGTCAGATGTGGGGACATTATAAACAGTGTCGGGTGTTCTGAGCAGAATTCCAGCGAAAATAGATAAATAAATAACATAAATATCATCAAGTTTTCTCGGGCTTAATTTCTCAAACAGTGTAATTATCTGGCCAAACACTTAATGTGATAGTAAAGTTACTGTACTGCAGGAAAAACAAATAAAAAAGTAACTCTGTGTTCTTCAAACTCAGGCAATGAAATCACAACCCACTGCACTACAAATTCCAGTTATCCCACTTCCTCTCACTTTAATGTGATTTTCATTAGATCGCCTGGCATGAGACAGAGGTTGGGTTACGTGACATTATAAATGTCTGTTTATAAAACTGTTGCTGCAGGTGATATTGCTTGGCAGCTGTGTATTTGTACACTACTTTCATATGTTTCCCCACCACACAGTCATCAGACAGCACATTTTTTTCAGAGACAGCAAACGTCATTATTTCTGCAGCATTTTCTGTGTTCGTGTGTTGTGTCAACAGAGGAAACACTTAATGACTTTGTTAGTGGCTGTCGTACAGAACTTCAGACTGCAGTACCACAGTCGGAGTGCTAGTGAAGCTATACTCGCAGTTAACAGTTCTTTTCTATTGCACCTTCGGATCTTATTCCTTCCTCTTCTCACATGTATCACATATCTAACTCTCCCTTTATTTGTCTTTGCCTTACTTAACCATACTCTGCCCATTGTTTGCTACACTGTTCTGAACATTGTTGGATTTTATAAGCCCCACCTCTATTCCAGCATCCACCTGTAGGCTCTGATTCTCCGCCCAATTCAGGTGCTGAGTTATGTGAACTCTTGCAAGGTGTAACAATACTCTTTGTCCACATAATAAAGGGCGCCATGTTAAATCTAGGTTCACCGTGTACATAGTCTACTTATAATGACTGTTGCCAGCTATATTTTGCAATTTAGAAATATTTTGGGGAGGTGCAAATAAAGTGCCTGTGAGCCGCATGTGGCCTGTGAGCCATGCAGTGAGTAACCGGGCCCTGCAAGCTGTGCCAACGTCTTGTGTGCCAAATGTGTGGCAAGGGGGTGGCATGAACAGTGTGCCAGTGCTAGTCTGCCTGGCTGCCAGGCACTTCTCTTTATCCAATCAGACAGTTCGGCTTGAGTGAGACCCCTATTCTTGTCTCTTCCCATCTCCTCCCGAAGCTTTGTCACCCTCCCATGAAAAACACAGACGCATGCTTGTGAGCACATATTTCCCCCAGCACAGCATCAAGCCTCCGCGGTAAACCGTTACACTTACCTAGAGACCATAACCATGGAATGAATGGTGCAGAGTGTTCCCTCTTTGTTTTCTGTCTTCCACTCCTCTCTAACCCTCTTGTTTTTTTGTTTTTTTCATTTATCTCCCAAGACAAAATCACAGGCTAAATGAGCATGCCTCACTCTGTTTTTTAAGCATTTCTTCTGAGTTATAGAAAGCAGACTGTGTCTAGAGATCTGTTTCTCAGGGATGTGTGAAGAAAAAAATGCTGTCTGTGTGTGGCTTTATTGGACATGATGAGGGATGATATTATAGTGGATGCTGCTGCCGCAGCGGCTGTGAGATGAGGAAGGATCCCATTTGTCTCATGCTCGCTTAGTGTAATGTGTCTATCTGTCACCCTCCCAAGACCGGACATTGGTGTTCATCAAAATAAACATATTGTCCGCACAGTTTTTTCCGCCGTTCGTCATTCTTGTTAATTCTCTCTCCCATTGCCACTTCTCACTCACATCTTTGCCACATCTTATCCAAATTCCTATATCATTAAAAATTCCGAGCTACAGACAGAAGGGGAACTGGTAACCTGACAATAATTTTTTGACCGCAGAATGATTACGTCGGAGAGAGGTGCTTAGAAAGAAATAAGTGTAAAGCAGTGAGAATATATATTCCAAGAGTAATTACAGTGAGTAGAATGAGATGTGATTCAATGGGGGAAAGGTGACGCGAGGAACTTGCTGGAAAGATTAAGCTAATGTCAGTTCTTTTCTTGTGTCTTTCAGGTTGATGATGCCATGCTTATGTTTGATAAGACTACTAACAGACATAGAGGTAAGTGCACACTGCATCTGCTCACTTTCCTCTCATTTTTGCTCTGTCTTTCTGAAAGGTGAGAAAATAGTCATTTTATGTCCTTTCCCCATGAGATAACACAGAACAGTTCCAATCTTACATGATATTAGGTGCGCCGTCTGTTCAACAATGGGAGCGTGTCAAAGTAATCAATAAGCTGGTATGGTGTTTAGAATGTTTCAGCATTGGGTGTATGTGTGTGTGTGTGTGATGATGCTGGTGTGAGTGTTTCAGAGAGGTGCTTAAAGGGTGTAAAGATTGTGAGATGGCGGGTGCTGTGCAGTCAGATAACAGCATCAGATAAGGCCCAGGAGAAGCACTGACTTTATCTCTCATCGCCTCCTTATCTTAGATGAGGGGACGTTTCTCTCTCAAGCAGAGGACTTTCCAAAGACAGGTTACCTCCCTGCGCCACAATGCAGTGTTGTGTATTTAAGCCAAGCCGCATGCTTACAGGCCCGACCTAACCGCCAGTAAGCGCATACATAGGGCTGTCAGTTATCCAGAGCCCTGCTTGACGGCTGTTATTGGCTATGGATCCTCACGTAGGTACGTTTAAAAGAAGTTTTAGGAGACAGACTGTCCCTGGCTGTGCATGTGTGTACGTATCATTGTATGCGCGAGTTGTCGACAGGCACTGGCAGGTAGTTCCACAAGAAAAAGGAGCAGGCACTTCTCTGTTTGTCACACCAGTCAGTTCACTCGTAGCCGGAGCTGGCATCGCACCGTCTCACTGAACCGGGCTGAGCGCTGTTTTGCCATATAGAGCGACTCAGCCTCTCAACCTGTATAAATGTTTAAGTGCACTCGGCTTGGATTGAAGACTGTATTGTTTTTGTGTGTGCGCAAACTCTCTTTTTCTACTGTATCTGTGTGTGTGTAAGTGTGTGTACTCGGTGGAGACGAACTCTTTGAGTCTGGTAAACAGTTTCTAAGTGTGGAACATGTGAACTATAGTGGAAGTGATCTATGGCTTTGAGGGGATTTTGATCTGTAGTGACAGAACCCAGTGTGAGGTCTGCTTTGAGACGAAGGCTTTTTTCTCTCTCTCTTATTTCTTGCTCTTCTCTCTCTCTCTCCTGTCTGCTGCACTGCCAGCCCTCTGTGAAAGGGGATGGGCACCACGCTCGGGGAGTGTGTTAGGCACTTGCCTTTGGGCAGCAAAATGCCCTTCAAATGAAGACAATGATGGAGAAACAGCCTCCTTGGCAATTTTTCTGATGACAGCGGACGTATTTATATCGAGTGTGACACTGATGCAGGAGGCAGGTGCAGTGCTTTCTGCGGTTGCTGCTTCTTCTAACTAGCATTTTAAATGTTTTGTTCCAGTAGGAATTTAAAACAGTAGATATTTTCTGCTTTCATCTTTAAAAAAAACAACAACAGATCTTCCAGACAAATTGCATAGAATATTACAGAGCCATAAGAAAATTTGAATAATTCATCTGAGCCATTGGTGTGATTGTGTAATATTAATGGCTCAGCTGCCCCGTGACCACAAAGGAAAGGACATTGAATATATTATCAGTGAAACCAGTTCCCGGCCCTATTTTACCACTGCCTACAGATCCAGTGATGGGCATCTGGCAGCCTGCAGTCCAAATCAATTTCCCACCTGTGTTCATTTTTATCTTACAGATTGATTCATGAAAAAATAATTCAGTATTTTTTTCTGCAGCAGTGCCACAGATAAAAATAACACATTCTTTATTTAACAGTCCAAATGTTACACAGTGCAATTCTTCGGAAACCATAGTGCCTATTCCATAATTGCAAGACCCGAAAATAACAGTTCACTTATTGCTTAAATGCCCTGCAAAGCACTGCAGGAAAGAGCAATATTTCCAACAACTATTGCCGTTCCTATTTTCTTGTTAGTCTTGAATATGTTGCAACTTAGACACACTTTACTTCAGTGTGATGTCTAAGCTTATATATGCATTGCAACAAAATTTTGAATCTGCTCCGTCTCAACCCTAAACCACAATAGTAGTCCACGTCTTTTGTAAAAAATAAAATAAAATTAGGGTTAGGGTTAGGGATTTACTTGAGCTGTGCTGTGAGGTCAATATAATGCTTCTGAAAATAACAAATTAAATACACTGTAGAGAAGAGACAACATACTTACAGCATATTACGGAGGTGTGAAGGTAAAATTATTCCTTTAAAAAAGAAAGCACTGGGTATTTGAGGTAAAATTCGCAGCAGTTAAAGGTGATCTCTTGTTAGGCCTGCTGTGGCACGCTATGACTTCACATCATCTCATTTGAATGTTATCTCATCTCGCCTTTTTATTTTTCCCATTAAGCCTTTTTTCACACAGAGGCTGTATTGTATATTACTATAATGCATTGTATTTTGTTTGGACGGGTTTATTGTGTATGAGATGCATGATCGACACTTGATTGTAAGTGTGTTTTCTTTGGGGCTGTGTTGAATTGGATAGAGGACAAACGTCACACTCCACTAGTAGCAGCATTGTCCTTCAGACGGTCCCTGCGAGGCTGGCGAAACGACAGCCAGAGGAGACATTCTCTACCCGTCTCGTTTTCTCTGTACTTTTCTTTTTTTTTACTCTCTATCTCTCTCAGTCATTCAGTCTTCTTCTTTCTTCCTTTTCTTGTCTCACTATTTCTGTCCCCACGCCATCTCCCCACCCTGCCTGTCCTCGCCGTCTCTCTCTTTCTCTCTCTGTCTCTCCTGCTAGAGGACACTCGCTGTAAGCAAAGCTCCTCACAAAGGCACACACTGCACACCATCTCCTTGGCATTTAAAGGAGTAGAATACGGCCAATTGTGTTGGAAATTGAACTCTCTAAAGCCTCCCTTCCCGCTGCAGCAGTTCATTGTGGGTGAGTTCAGTGTCTTTGGTGAGCAGCTTGGGCTGTCCAGAGGTTGATGCCAGAGGGCGCCTATTGTTCCGTGTTCCACTGCAGTGTCCCCACCACCCTGCCTCCATTCAACCTTCCCTTATTCTCCTGACACTCAGTTTGTGACAAAAAAAAAAGAGAAAATCAGGAATGTGTATATTTGTAATCACATATTTGACTTAGTATTTGATTTCGGGATGGGTTATTCAGCAGTGCAGAAGGGCCAAAACACAGGCTATGTTCTAAGACAAGGTCAAGAACACATCAGTCACGGACTACACATATCAGTTGTCCTTCCCACCTCTGCTCAACATGACTACACATGCCACCCCTGGATGACAAGACGAGCTGTACGGGTGGGAAATAAAAGCTTTTGGAATAGCCCTGAGTCAAAATCATTCTGTCATCCGTTGCCTACTCCCGTCCCGCAGGCTGACATTTTATCTATGATCTAAGATGTGATTTTACTGTCAAACACAATTGGTAGTGCCAAGGAGAGTGTTGCTAAGGTGAGAAAAATGGCATCTCTTCGAGTAGGGGATGGAGACTGTGAAGAAAGAGTGGCAGAGTGGCAACTATCGGTGTCCTCCAAAGCATTGGGTTTAATATGCAAGTAAAAAGGTACAGTAGATGATAGGTGAATTCTTTGTCTTGCTACTGACACGCATCCTTTATTAAGTGCTACTCCGACACACCATAATTACCCCTCCTTCTCCGCCACGTTGCCACTCTCTTCATCAGCACATCTCTCTGTAGCTTAATTCCACGCACATAATCCATACTGGACCTTTTCAAGGGGAAATGCGTATGATATAGATGTACACTCCCTCTGATTTGATTGTTCACAAGCAGCTTCTCAGCACCACGCCTAATCCACATGAATCCAGAAAAGATAAGTATATACAATGCAAATTAGTACATTGCAATGCTAAATTACACTCTTACGATTATAAGTAGCTGATTAATTGGGTCAAAACTGCATGCCACAGTAATTGTTTGATTCATGCTCTGCAAAAACCTGTACTGCTAAAAATCACTGTCAGCCCTGCCGTTTTCATCAAGTTTTTAGTTTTCAACAAGTTTTTAGTTAATTACTTTGAGGCAAAATATTGAAGGTGGCACCTATATCTTTTCCGGGTGATATGCACATTCTCTCTCACCTTTTTAATTACACCATTAAGGAAGATGATGAAATCCTAGTGTAAGTTCTTTCGTGTTGCTTTACAATAGTTTGGAACCAGACAGCACCCATTAGTGTAGCTTTATAATGACTGTGTGACTGATTGTAAGCCAAATTCCTTCTTTATTTGAATGATGCAAGTAATAGTAATGTGCAGCAGTGTTGGGGACCAGGATAAACAAATGGAGGCTGGATTGTTTTAGTCACAAGGCTGCTTTGTATGAGCGAGCCACTAAGCGAGGCACATATTAGAAGCCATGTTCCTGAAAAAGAAGGGGATTCTTGGTTTTGAGCAAGGACAGGGTCCAGGCTGTGTGAATTTGTGTTTAGCCCCTTTTTTCTTTGGGCTTAAAGGGCTGGTTTTCTTTTTGGCAGACAAACAGAAGACTGCATTGTGTGTGTCTGTAATCTCTTTACCTGGATTGGCAGCAAAGCTAGCAAGTGCAGCTCCCAGTGTGGAATTGGCACTGAGGAGTCAATGTCACACCGAGCGAGCTGCCTTCCAAACAACCAAAAAAACGGTTGTGTGTCTATGAGGCTGTGTGTGTGTGTGGATGACAGCATGCAGTTGTTGTTTCTTTTCAAATTGTGTGTCTTTGTTTGTTTTATAGGTGGATTTTACAGCCTCACTGCAAGCAATACGGACAGTGTGCCCAAACCTATGAATATGCAACAAAATCCAATGTTCGAATAGTATCATATTATTATTTACTGGCTGTAGTGTGTTTGTTACAATTTCAAAACTATGCTTTATAGAGCAAAAAGTCTTTGCTCCAGGATACACAAGCTCCTACAGTAACAAAGGCTTGAGTGGTATTAGGTGTCATTATACACCAACTATTTGACATACATTCGCCTCTCCCGACTCACTGGGTGAGAAGAAAAAAATAATTGGCCTCATTATCTTTCATCTCTTTGGCATATTACATTCATTATTTTATACAAAGACTGCCAGTATGAGTCCTGTAACCTGGGAAGCAGAGCTGCGCCTCCACAGGTTAACTGTTGCTCCCTGAAAAGCCCCGGTATTTGACGTCACCACAATGCCTCATCAGCCACCGGTGCTAGGGATTGAACATGGCCGACTGAGCAGAGGATGTCTGTCTGCAAAGTGATTGCTGGCTCATTGACTGAGTAGGAGAGGAGGGGAATAAGGGGAGTGGGGAAAGGAAACAAGTACAGTTGGAGAAGAAATGGGAAGAAAAAGAAGAGGATGGAAAGAAGGGGGACTGAGAGAAAGAGAAGCAGGACAAGTAGAATGAAGGCATGGTGAGGGAGAAAAAGGGAAAGAAATAAAGAGAAAGGGAGAGTGCCTCAGTGGGAAGCCTCCCCCTGCTGGCTCCTCTGGCTGGAAGCTGCTGCCGATGGCTTCAAAAGAGCGCCAGGCAGTCTAGGCCTCCGCTTCTAGCAATTAGAGATCACTCCAGCGGATGCCTCCTGGCCAGCCTGCAAATCCCTCAAAAATACCCTCTGATTACTACTGTAGGACACAGGCTGTTTACCAAATGGATCTAGCACTGCTGAGACTGAGGTTTGATAATGCCTTCTTTTGTTCAGGCAAGAGAGGGAGCAGGGTCATTTGAGTTTTAAAGATGGCGCGACTTCAGAAATGAATTTCCACCAAGAGAAAGAAAGAAAGTTAACCAAGTCTTTAATTTCTCATCCAAAAGGCGCTACAAGCAAATGGCTGAGGCTTTTTTTTCCTTCTTTATAACAAGAGAATAAAACCTATTTGGACAGAAGTCAGATAGTGTCTTTCCATGAGGTAGTCTTTGATCGTTAATATCCTCCACTACCAATCCCTTTTTAAACAACTGAATCCCTGTAGGCTCCATGGGAGTTGTAGTGTTTACAGATCTCAGCTCCTCTGTGCTCTGTGACTACTGTATAGCAGCACTGATGCAGAGTAAAACAATCAACCGATGTGCCTGACTTAACTGATTGACACAGCATTTGCATCAAGTGGAATCAGATATTCCTGCACTTTTCCTCGCATTGCCTCAGCCTTCAGTATTCCTCACTGCATTCTCTCACCTTGACAGACCTGATATTAGCGATTAGTGTGAATGTCATTTAAATGGCAGAGCTAATCATACACTCCAGGTCTACCTCCACCTGAGGGCCCCTCGCCTTGGCCTAATCGCAGTGACAAAGGAAATGATGTGTTTAGCCACTCTTAATAACCGCTCCAGCTCATCAGCTCCTAGGCGAGCTGGCAACCTGTGGCTCCCTGACGAGGCATAGCATGAAGCTGAGAGCCTGGCCTCTGGCCCCGCTTCTTCCTCTTCAGGGTGTTTGTTGTGATCCACGTCCTGACACCAGTGACCCATCAGGGGCTCACCTCAAAATCAACAGCAGCATTACAGTGGTAACTGTGTACAGTGCTAGTGTTCAGCAATGAGCCCAATGAGATGTACTTGACAGGTAGGTGATTAAATGGTAGAGAATCCTCCTCTCCTTGTCACCTGTCTGTTTGCTCCTACTCATTGCTGACATCCGCCCCGCTATCAAATCAGTGTTGCCGTAGTATTGTGTGTGTGTGTGTGTGTGTGCGTGCGTGCGTGCGTGCACGTGTGTGTGTGTGTGTTTTAGTCTCTAGTATGCCTCGTAGACCGGATGGGTTTGGTTTTGAATTAGACTCTGCTGTGCTGGCCCTGCATGACCATTGCAAGGGGAAGGAGGATGAAGGCAGGAGATTGTGGAAGAAAGCCTGGGGTTTTAATCTCTTCCCCATGTTTATCTCACCACCAGGAGACAAACCATGTGCCATTAAAAACATCAGCAGCTCCCACTGGCTGGCTGCACGGCCGCACCTCTGGAGACGTTTGAAGGACAAAATGAAAGGGACAAAAAATTGTGCAGAAAGGCACATTTGTGTATGATAGGCATGGTCTGATTTCATGCACGCGTATGCATTGGAAAGCCATATTGATTAGAATTTTCCTTGGATATGCAGTATATGTGAATGGAGAGACACACAGCGAGGCCGCACTGCATATTTGCGGTATATATATTCTCGCTTAAAAGCAGAGAACATATTTGAACAAAAATAAGCAAACATCTTTGGCCTCAGCTGCCGTGGGGAATCAGTCTCTTCAGGAAATGAAAATGCCAGCATGGAATTGTCATCATATTGAGAGTTAGCCAACCTTTGACCTTGTAATACCCCCATAGCTTCTCTATTTGTGACCTGCTGGATGCTCTTAGAAAGTGAAACCATCGGGGAGGATCTACTGCTCACATCATCATTCTCAGAACACCTAATAGTGGATTTACCAAGGTTAAACCTCCTGTGAGATTGCAGCCACCGTGACCTGGAATACTGAGTTTACATCCACTCACAGACAAATACGCACACGCGCACAGATACAATATATAAGACATTGCTTGTGCCAGACACACGTAGGCACACAAGTTTGTTTGAAATTACATTCTACACGGACAAGCTCACCTTAATCTGGATATAATGTATAGTTATTACAAAGCGTCAAAGTCAAGACATTTAAAAAAGCTCTAGAACAATGTTCATATAACTGCAGGAATATTTTCTTTGCATCTGATGTGCATGAGACTGTTACAGAGACAGGCAGGGGAAGTGGAAGCTTCCCTCTGCATTGTCCCCTGTATTTACAGCCTGATTGGTGCCTACCCAGGCGTCTTACAGCTGAGCGCAGCACATGAGGGAATTAGCTAAGTGTCTGTTGTGCAGTGTTAGTAAAATATGTCGCTTCTTGTCTTTGTAAGATTTTTAGAACATGCTGATCACATGCGCATGTTTTTGATGGCCTTCACAACCGCAGATGCACTGCACAAACATCTGTACTCTGCACAGTTCTCCAGATTTACTAAAATGATTAACACTGATTTTTATAGATATTTAAAAGTGTTTCTGATGCACCTTTTATTAGAAATTACTGATCAGACTAAATAATAAGAAATATAATAATAATAAAATAATAAAAAAAGTAATAAGAGTTAGCTCTTGGTTTATGGATACATTTACATCTATATCTTTTAACAGGTTTATAACAACTGTCAGCTGTTGCTGATGCTGATATATGTCAAAATGTTTCTCAGTACACTGTAATGATATAGTCTCTGATTTAAAATGAGGCATAAGAGATCAACTTACATTACATAGATGGCATTTAAAATTAGTCAGTTTCACAAAAAAAACCCTGACATTATTTGCCCTTTCTGTGTGGTATATCATCTGGTACATCATTTTTTTTTCAGCGAAAGAGCTTCAGTATAACTTCAGTATAAGCTATCAAGTTCCAATAAACGAGGACGACATAAAACTTCGTATCAAGTCTCAGCACAACTGCTTTGAAGTAAGTGTTTGTACTGTCCCTCTTAAGTGTAATGGTGGTCAGAATGCACCGACCCACGCGACTGATTCACAATCAGCCGCCGAGCCACAGCAATCACTTCTCACAGAAAGATTGCAAGCTGAATTAGATTACATCACCTCCAGTCCAAGCATCTAATCTTAGATTAAAGGGAAAAAGAACAATCTCTGGTTTCTTTCATATATACTTTTTTGTTCTTTGTGCTTTGGGGGTCAAATTGAGTGTCTTATGTCATTCTAAGTGTTTAACCAACATGCCAGTCTTTCCCAATTTCAAAGCAATTCTCCTGCCTCCACTCTATCCCGGCATGCTGTCGTGACGTTTGATGTTTACCATGTTCCCCCTACTGTACTTGCAGCTGATTGGCCTCCCACAGCCGTGCTGGTTTACCACTTAAACAGTTCTAGGAGGCTCTTTTGAAGTGGAAGAGCTTTTTATACAGAAGCAGCCAAAACAATCATAGCACTGCGGGGTACATCCTGGCACTGACTGGTATGTAGTCAGACAAGATAGACTTGCTTTTGTGCTTTTTTTTTTTTTTTTAAGTGCGTAGCCCTAAAAAGCAGTGAAAAGAGCAATTTTGTCTGCCGTCATGAACAATGAAGCATCGGTAATAAGCAACTACTCAGAGGGGGCACATGGTGTCTGTCCCCATATTCACCAGCGGCCTTCAGGCTGCTTCATGTATTTGTAAAAACTAGGAACTTGACGTATCTGAAACTGACACACAAACAAACCATTATACGTCTGTTTCTTCACAACAGATGATAAAGATGCATTTAAATACGGCTCCTTTACATCACAACAAGCACACAGCTGCTGCGATGACCTGTGATGGTCAGTGTTTTGCACAGTGTGTGTGTGAGTTAGTGAGTATGCCTCCACACTGTAATAAGGGTTGCCTAACCAAGCGTAAGTGTCAGGGTGGAGATGCCTGGCTCATTAGGTACCATGGCAGGATAATGTATGAACAGAGCTAGCAGAGAGAGAGAGGAGAGAGTGAGCAAGAGAGAAGAAGGGAAGGCAGCATTGTTTCTTTCTTTCTCTCTTCTTCTGTCTCTCCCGGCTGCCGCCACCCTCTCCTCCTCCTCTCTCCTCCGCCTCTCTCCTCCTTCCTCTCCTCCTCCTCCTCTTCTTTCTCCGCTGCCAGTTTCTTCTTTGTGTGTGTGCGCCTGGGGATATTTAGGCTCCCTGGTCACATTATGCCCTGTTTTTTGATGCAGAGCTGCCACTCCATGGGTTTATACCATTTATTCATAAATGAATTTATTTATTGGTTTATTAAATTTAATTCATTGCGTCTTGCATGATGCTTGTTTTGCGGCTCTGTTGCTCGATTGACAGGTTGCCAGTCATGGTAAGATTCCATATCCCATCGGCGTCATGCAGCAGCACGTTGCTAATTGAGTTGAATGCGTAGCTCGTCTCTCCTCAGTGAATCCATCTGTCGCCGTCTTGTCATCAGTTTGTTCGCACTTGACAGGTTCCAAGTCGGTCTTTGTGTGTTTAACTGTGTGCTTCTGTGTAGGTGTGCTGTGTTTTTATTTATGCAAGGTAGTGTGTGTGTGTGTGTACGTGTGTTTGTGTGTGTATGTGTGTAGAACAATGACATATAAAATGGGTGGCTGCCTAGGGGCCCATTCTTTGTATTATGTGCCTTGCCCCACTGGAGAATCCCACAGAGAACAAGCCCTCAGCCAGCCACCCTCTTTATATGACATTGTCCACTACACACATATTTATACACAAACAAACAGGCGAACGCCACATCTCAGCGGATACGCACAGGCACAATGCATAATGATCTGCAATAAATCAGAATTTGTGAAATTATAGGGGATGACATCTGACATCATTAGGTTTATTTTTTTTTTTGGCTTATGCAGCTTTCCCCGGCAAAAAGCTGTAAGAGACCCTTGACATGGCAGCCCGTCAATAGTTCATGAGGTTACAAAGGAATGCATGTGGGATGATGATATGATTAAACCTTGTGCTCAGTTGCCTTTGTTTGGTTTTTGCCTCCACGGAATTGGCAGTGTAATTGGAGAGACATGGAGAGAAATGGGTTACTCCGTGTTTGTCTGTGTGTGTTTTAGTGTGTGTTCATTCATGTAGGAACCGCACGGCCGTGTAGATGTGCGCTTTTTGGTCCTGATCTACATTGGGCTCATGCTTAGAGAGACTGAACTTAAAAGGCAGTGTGTCTGTGTGATGTGTTCTCC
The DNA here is from genome assembly GCF_004916995.1 of Morone saxatilis. NCBI lineage: Eukaryota > Metazoa > Chordata > Actinopteri > Moronidae > Morone > Morone saxatilis. Next base: position 17,277,559 of record NW_023339763.1, on the reverse strand, counting down.
CCATCAGTAGATAGGTGACGTCTACGGTGTATTTTCCCGCCGCACCTTCATCACTGTCTTTCATCGGCGCTGCCAGACTCTCTCTGCTTCCCCGCTCTGTTCTCTCAAAGTTGTGCGCACGAGGAAAGATAGAAAGAGAGACATGAAGAGAAGTGCGTGTGTGTGTGTGTGTGTGTGTGTGTGAGGAGGAGAAGGTGTACGTCTGCGTGTACGTTGATGGCACTTCACACAGCAGCGTGTGTCCTGGCTTTGATACAGTACGAGCATGCTGTAAGACTAGGGCGAATAAAGACAGAGCGCTGTTTGAAAGAGTAGGTTCACTGCGCTGCTCTGTCAGCAAGCTTTGGGAGGGGAATCTGTCTAGAGGAGAGCCTTGAATATTTTGTAGGCCCCGAGTGTTTCTCGATTCCTCCAGAGGCAGTTTTTCTGTCTGCCTGTGTGTGAGCGATTGCGTCTGACAGTGTTTGTGTACTTGGAGCACGTGGGAACTCCTTACGCACTACAAATGAGCAGCTGCCTTATCATGCTTTTACGCTTATGTGAACCTTATTATAACTGATACTTGCATATGCTCAGAGGGTTGCACACTTGCATGCACGTGCATATGCACGCGCACGCAACCACACGTGTGTGCAACTCTTTCCCAACTGCCACAGTTGAAGTGCAGTTGCATCAAAAGCAGCTGTCTCTCATCTCGCTTTATCTCCGTCATCTTTTCCGCGCTTTCTCTTTCTCGCCTTTGTCACTTCACACATTTTTTTCTTCTTTTGCTCATTCCCTTGTGCTTCTCCCGCCTTGTTTCCTACCCAATCTCTTTCTCACCTTTGCCTCTCTCTTCTCTGCCTACCTGCCAGGAAGATTCTTCCTCCAAAGCGAAGTGATGTTTTTTTGTTTTATTTTCATCTCCCATTTCTGGAGAGTTCACTTTTTTTTGTTGAAATGCTGCCTCAAAGGATCCATATCACAGGTTCTTCTCTGTCCACCAACCTGCGAAACCCAGTCCCACCCTCCCACCTCCACCCCCACCCAATCCATCAGACAGCGGCAGCCAGCCTCACCGACTCCTGCCTCATTTCTCATAAATTAGTCTTACTTCTCTCACACTTTCTCTTTTGTTTCTTGCTCTTACTCATTCCATTCTCCCCATGCCCTCTCCCGCCTTCCATCTCTCTCTGGTCCTCACATTTCATTTTTCTTCCTACAAATGCCACACAGCAGTCCCTTAAGAAATGTCATTTCTGTCTTCTCCTTTTGTTCTGTAATTTCTCCGTGTCCCTCCTTCTCTCTTGGGAATTCATTTATCGTTGACTGTTCTTCTGTCCCCAGCTCTCTGATCTCTCTGTCTCAGTCTCCCTCTCTCTGTCTGTCTCTCTGTCTTTGTCTCTGACACTCCCCTGTTCCACTTCTCTCTTTTTTTTATTTCTCTCTCCTTCTCCCTCCTTTTTTTCCTCTCTCTAACAGTTAATTCAGTGCAATTGTGAAAGGCCATATTGGCATGAATGTTAGGTGATGTATTTTTGTCATATCGGAGAAGACAAATCAGTAGAGTACTGTAAATGTCTGCCCAAATATGTGCAACCATTAATTATATGTGTGCACCCCTGCCTGTTTGTGGCACACTGTTTGTGTACCTTTGTCTTTGTGTGCCCTTAAAAGAAATCAAGCTCTAATCAGAATATTTTTTCACGCTTGCATGCATAAACTTTGGTATTCTCAGTCAGCCATTTGCCTATCACTATCTTTTGTTTTTTCTTTTTTCTTCATGTCTCCTTCACTTGATTTAAGTTCACAAAAAATTAAGAGTTTAAATTTGAGTTTGATGATTTGTTTATTTTGTCATGAAGCTTCAAATTGGCATGTAGTAGTTGACCAATAAGAAAACATCCAGCACCAGTTGGATTGCCATAGTTTAGGCCCATTCACTCAGCACAGATGCCTTTGGATTGCACATATTTGAATGGAAGAATAAGAATAAGTGCTGCGCTAGCTGTATTTTTTGTGGTAAAACGGAATGTGAAAAAAGTTAAAAAGAGGAGAAGACAACGTACACACACATCAAACCACAATGAGACAAAACTACTAGTATCTGAGTAACAAAGGCCTTTAGAAGTTGTTATTTATTGACTAATAGTTTCAGCTTCAGTTGTGCATAAATGATTTAACTCTACCTTCAAAAAACATTTTCAAAATAATTTTTATGCTACACTGAGTTGTAATAGGGTGAATGATGCCTCTGTCATTTCCAGACTGTACCCCGCACCTCTGTTAAACACTATATAACTGTTGGCTCTAGGTCGGAACAAGTACTTAACGCTTTACAGCAGTCACAAACCACACGGAGCTAGTTAGCTTAGCCGCACTGCCCTGGACTAGGTGCTCAGAACACCAGGGAAGTGTTGGTGTTTACACTGGTAGCACAACAACTGTGGACCACTTAGAGGAGATCGTTTTCAGGCCTGGGCCGGGGAGGATGCCAACAGAGAGCGGCGCTGGTGTTGTGCCAGAACCGGACCTGGACAAACAGGCAATGTGACCAGGCTCAGCAGCGTCTATGAACATAGCTAATGGCAAAGGCAAAGAGACTAAAGAGGATGCTGACGGAGGAAGCTACGAAGAGAAAAGGGGAGATTGACTGAGCAAAAAGCTGCTAGACAAGAGTAAATGTCAAATCTTAGAGTTGCTTTAAAGCCCCTACAAGGGACTGTTTTGTGTTGATTCTGGCCCCTGTGGACAAAAGCCGTAGTGTTTCTACCACCTTGTTTCACTGATTTTAAGGGAATCCGACTAGATTACTAGAAGAATAACTATATAGACTTCTGGCTGATAGTCTTGTTTTTTTATATAAGTCATATAGAGGCATCAGTATTAATCAGAGACTGTTTCATAAGTAGTTAAAAACTCCTTTTAGTATGTTTAAGTAAATAATCAGTATACAGTTATTTTTTTCATTTTAGATAAGCCCATCACTGGTCAAGATTGCAAATTAGCATCTACAATCACTTTGCATACCCAGCAAGCACACAAAAAAAGTAATTTTAACCCAGAGCAATTGTCAGTTATCTTTCCCCTCTGGTATTTGTGAGATAATCCTTGTCACAGAGAGACGCTCGGATCTAGCATGGATGCTTTAGAGAAAATTGGTAAGATGTATCACAGAAATTCAGTGCTTCAAATTTGATTCTGATTCTTCTGTGCAGGGTAAACCATCACACGCTGCACACATGCTCCCAAGTGGTCGGAGAACCAATTTGTTAGGCCTCTGACAACAGACAAGCTGGCTATATGAGAACGCTCAGGTCTTAGCCCTGATGTTAAAACACATTTGTCAGATTTTATGTGGACCAAATGTATTTATGTTCAGTTGACCAGTATTTCTTTTCGGTGCAGGGGGTTGAAATTATAGTTTCTGGTAAAACAAATCAGCACCAAAATCCACAGTTTCATCACAGGCGTTTCTGATGTTGATTTGTAGTAGCTGATTTTTGGTAAATCTTGTGAGCAGCAAAGAGAACAGAACTTTGTCTGAATCTTTAACATGGCTCTACAGCACACTTTATGCATCACCGTGATATAATGCCATCTCTCTCTCTCTCTCTCTCTTCTCTAGCCTGTTTTTTTTTTTTTCAAACCAGAAGTGACTCTTCCCCGGTGGATCTCAGTAAAAAGATTCCACTTGAGAACAGTTCTCTGGCGTGCAGGCATGCAGGCACTTGTGTTCCATCAAAATGCTAATAATATCATCTGCAATATCCAGGGCAATATTATTGTAGTGCTAATTGGTGAAAAAAATTGTTGATAGGAGCACCTGCCCACCCCACTACTCAATTATTTTAATTACAATGGCTGAAATAAAAGGGAACACATTGTGTAATGATCAATGTTTCTTCAGTGGGGTGACAGTTTTGCTCTTATTTGCTTTAGCGCGGCCGTGTGTGGCTCATTTAGATGGCGAGGAGATACTTGTGTTTGAGTCGAGCAGCACAAAGTGAATGTGGGCCCTCCGGAGAGTAACTTCTCTCCCCTTGGTTTTATGCAGCATGATTTATTCATCACACCACATGTCTGTAGAAGTGGTCTTTGGGCGGTTCACATGTGCCGATATGTGCCTTGTTGCCCCACACCTCCTTGTGGTTTCACACTTGAGAAGGTTGCTTCGTCATACATATGTGTGAAGGGAGAGGGAGAGGTAGTGAGAGAAAAAAAAGAAAATCCCGAACTATTTATGAATGCAATAGCACAAAAAAAATCATAATTGCAGAAGATTTGTTGAACCGAGAGGGAAGGAAAATCTCTTATTTCGAAACAAATCCTGTCTTCCAAATTGTCAAATTAACTTTTTCTGCAGCAGTGGCTAGTGAGAGGGGGTAATTAATGGCTTCTTTTTGGGAGTTCTTTCCTAGTATGTGTCAGTTTTTCTGGCTGCCTTCAAAGTGATAATGCTTGCCGGCTGTTGCCCCCGGGGAGTGCTCCATCTTATTAACTTGTCTTGGGAGACAGGGCGCCTGCGTTACTGCCTGCAGGGATGGAGAAAGGACCACTAAGTTGTGCGCTGTCTTCTTCTGCCCCAAACATTCACTGCTTACTGTAATTCTTTGTATTCACATGTGGAGGGGTGTGTGTGAACTCGCATATCAACTGACACAAGAAGGGAATAGTTAAGCAGTCAAGAGACGGTGATTAAATATAATCACATAGTCTTTGTGGTGGATCATATCTGCAGTCAGAGGCTGCGTCTGACTATACAAAGTTACTAATGTGCTGTTAAAGGGGGTAGATCTAGTTAAGGAAATGCAGTATGTGAATAAGGATGTACCCGTGTAGCTTTTCTCTCCCAATACTGAATCGTGAAACATGTGGCCGGGGTGTGGTGCTAAAAACTGAGTTGGCAGCCTGCCGTGACTAAATGAATGTAACTCATAGCAGAAACCCTAAATCTTTTGTTGATATTAACAAAGAAACTGAAAATTGTTCCTTGTAAAAACAATTACAAACACGAGTCAAATAAAATAAGCAATAAAAAACTGTAAATGTAATTCTTATGCAATAAAATAAAAATAAGTTATTTCTCATTATTGATCAATGAATTATAGTGATAAATGGTAAAAGGTATCATTTATTTATTAATTTATTTAGATTTCGGTAATAATAACTAGACACACAACTATGTCTCATTTCCTGTCTGCAGAGATTCTGATATTAAGGCGCAGCGTTAGAGAACAAAAGTAATTCGGAAATCTTTTCATCCTAAAATCTTTAGCAGCACATTGATCTTGAGCAAACAGCTGCCAGGCAGGCAGGCACTTAAAGGACAGAAACAGATCTTTTCAACTCCGGATTATACAGTTGTATTATTTTAGGAAATAATTACCCAGGTCTGGGCCTCGGTGACCTCATAGCTGGCTATGGCCATAATTACCACTGATTGAACTGACTGTCATTCACGTCAGCAGGCCAAAACGGCCTCAGGTCACGGGGAAATGTCCTGGTGCTGATGGGCTCCGCCACTGAGTGCTCACTATCAGTGCAGATACCGATCCCTAGTTGTGAGCACAATATAACAAGCATCATACCAACATAACAGAATATATTCAACTTCCTGGGGTCATCCATATCTGTCTTCACACAGAATGGCTCTCATTGATATTTTATCGATGATTTGAGTGGACACATGGGTTCCAGCAAAAGGCTGTACAGACGAAGGAACACGCACAGACACGGATCCTTGTTTGTGAACAAACAATGCAAACCAATAATTTTGACAGGAGTGTACAGCAGACCGATGTATCCATCGCTGCAGTCAGCCCCGAATTGTCCTTGGTGCCTTTGGAGCTTGTCTGACCAGTGAATATTACGTGTTGCCAGCTCTCCATCACTCACTTTTTGCACTAAGAGGATGCTTTCACGCCGCACTTTCGCTATCTGTAAGCTGTTGTCACGGCCGTGGTGTTGTATGTACAGGGAATAAGATTGGCACAGACAAGCAACATGACATGTGAAAAGTGAACTATCCAAGACACCTGAACAAAAACCTGTTAGAGACCTCCAAAACCGATGTGGGCGGACAAATTCAATAGCTGTGTGAGTGTGTG
>NW_023339763.1:17246016-17271445 GCF_004916995.1 Morone saxatilis | reverse complement strand
GTGTGTGTGTGGGGGGGGGGGTTTAGCAGCTTATATCCTTAAATGCCAAATTGGCTATTTTCTTTCCTTTTTTTCACCAGACCCTGTTAGTTTTAGTATGTGGCCATTTTTCCATTGTTTTTTATATGGGCATCTTTCATAGTGCCACTTCTAATAAAACACAAAATCATCTGGTACTCCGGTTAAAGTAGCATTCTCATGAGCAGGAGGAAGACAAATGGCAGGTGTCTGCAGCACAGCCTGTTAATTCTCACACATAGTCTGACTGAAATGACACACACTGTGGAAGGAGAAGTGACGCAGAACGTTGAATTTAAAGTAGCGAGTTATAACAGCAAACCTCCTCACTGCTGTTTACTTAATGTTGAGCTGAGTTTGTATTTGCTGAGAAAATCAATCTTAAAAAGATTTACCAAATGCAGACAAATTAGCCAGCATAAATTAGCCAGAGCATATTCATTATGCCCGTCTCTCAGTGGAATACAGCGCACACTGCAGTGTCTTTATCATTTAACTGCGCTATCATAAATGTAATCATGTATTTTATCTTGAAGTCTCTGATGGTGATAAACATTGCCTTTCAGCTGTTTCATAGTCTGTACCAATATGCAAGTGCACACCTAAATATTAAGAAATGATGGTGTATCTGAGTGAATGTGAACAGAGATATTCCATTTATTTTAGTTAGCTTAACCTCAGCTTGAGCCTCTCTGTGGCTCATTTTTCAAACCACTTCTTATCCTGCTCGTGTTCAGCTCCTGTGTTATTGTCCTGTCTTTCATGCATCAATAGATGGATTATTATACATCCCTATTTGTAATTGGAGGGCAGGTTAGACAAGAGGATAATTAAAATAGTGTGTGTTGCTACTCCATCTACTTTCTGTTACTGTCTTGACGTGTGTGGCTCGGTGTGTTTCCGTGCCCTCCTTTGTCCTCCAAGTTAATGTTGTTGATGTTGCACTTACTGAGGACACACAGACTTGCTGACAAACACACACAGACACACACACATCAACACTCCCACACACGCGGTTATGGAAGAACTTATCTGCCAGAGTGGATACAGCGGGGTTATAGACTTATTATACGGTAAATTATCATGTTATTCAGGTTTAGATTTATTTGGGGTTGTTAACATGACTTGAGTGAGGGAGCAAAGCAGCGCCAGTTTGTCAACTGACAGAAAATGAACAACTATCTTCTACTATCTAAATGATTCAATGGTTTTTCTGTTTTTGAGAAAAAATGTCAAATATTTGCTGCTTCAATCCTCACAAATGTGAGGTTTTGTATTGTAGGTGAAAAGTTTGGAGTTTTGGAGTACTGTTCAGACAAAACATGATTTTACAATGTCAGGTATTGATTTGGGATCTTGTTTTCAGGATTTTTTGAAATGTCTTAAATGAATCAATGAATCAAAAATTAAGCAATATACTTGCATTATTGTGGGTCTAGTTATAACTTGTGTGTCTCAGACTCCATGTATAACTCATTAATGAAAGCTAGAGATAACCACAGAAGGATATTCTTTCCTCAGGAAAGCTCACAGTAGCAGTAGAGATAATGTTAGAGCTCAGACAAAGGACAATATTGCGTGGGCTGACAGGTTGGGTTCCCAGCTGGCAAAGGCTGACCATACTAGGATAGTAGTATTGCCTCCAGCAACAGGAAAATTGGAATGACTGTGGCAAAGTCATGGATACAACAACCAAGGCGTGAGCAGGGAGCCATGTGTTTGTTTCCGTGGGTCTGGAGGCCAGTCCTCATTATAGTGGCTGGTAAAATATTACAGTTCAGCTGACACTGTCTAAGTGAATTGTCCAGAGCAGTTTTGACAGCTAGTGGAAGGCAGGGCTAGATTATGATGGATGATGACAACAGGGGTGGTGCAGAAGGAGCATTGATGTGTTTTGTTGCTCATGCAAGAACTAATGCGTACACCTAATGTGGGACAGTTTCAGTAATGGTGTGCATACACACACACACACACACACACACGAGTGGAGATGCCTGATGGGTATGTTAAAATGTTGTTCAGAATGATGTTGCCATTTTTCATACCTAGAGAATTCATTCAAGACCATGTGCCTTTTTTCACAAGTAAAAAAAAATCATTATTGTTGTTTACCATTCCATCTGCTTGCGTGATACTATTCTTGTTCACGCTTGTTGGTTGGGGAGAGTTATCCAAACCCTTACAATTAGATTATATTGCTTTCTTGTTTTCCTATCAATACAGTTTTATTTCATGAACATGAATAGTTCCGCTGGCAAGTGAAAAATTAATCTGTTTATTGATGAAAAGTTGATTGCAGTCTTTCAAGGCTCCAGTCTCGCTTTTTCCAATATAAGGAAGGCAATGTAACATTGTCAAAGGCAAATGAAAGCGCCAAAAAACAAAAAAATAATGTGGATAAAACTGAGCAGCTGCACAAGACTGCTGACCACCACATGCCATCACAACCTTTCAGAGGTCAGAATAAAGTGAACTCTTCGAACAAGAAGCTTGCACTACAGTGTGAAAGCCCAGCGTTCACAGCAATGAAGTATGAAACATGCAGAAAATGCTGTGGAGATGTGAAGATGTGTTTATGTGAGTGTATGTAGAGAGAGAGAGAATGAGCCTTTTATCAGATAGCTACACTTACCATTTTAGGATGAGTGTGAGTAATGGACACCAGCACTCCAGCTGTAAAGGACCGAATCTGAATCCTCTCCATTTGATACCTCTCAAGGTTTTACTTGTGATATTCTGTATGCCAAAACACAGTATATGGCATAATATCTACATTAGTGAATGGACGACAGGGCAATCCACCTCTTACAGAAAAAGCTATTTTTGTGTTTACCTGTGTCTATCCTTTTCATCTATGCGCCCAGAGGATCTATGTACACAATGAGGCAGGATCACAATATTACAACAAGTAGGCCCAAATGACGTCAATTTTTATTTCTCCTGCCCTTCTTTGGAGCAGATGGGACAAGGAGGACACTTCATCCCCAGGTTCACTGGTCCTTGGCTTCTCCTGGCGTGGCCAATCCATCTCCCAGTAGTCACTCTAGCTTCTGGGTTCTTGCCCGTTCTCCTTCCCTCTTGTCCTCCCTCCAAACAGACTCATTCACTCATTCCCTCTCTCTCTCTCGCTCTCTCATCCACTCTCCTCTTCCCAATTTGGCCACCAGGGAGGTGTGTGGCACTGAAGCAAGCATTATTGATAGAGCATCTGTTTAGACATGGTGCAGGATCTGTGGCATGTGGGCGAGCAGCTGGGGGTTCGAGCAGGGGAGACATTATGTCATATTACATATCTTGATATGTCTCGTTCACTTGTATGCATGCCCATTTCACAGGCACACACTCCCACAGACACTCAGAAACACAAACACATGCCACCACCCCCACCAAGATTATTGTAGTTTCCATCTCACTTGAAAATGTGAAAACCCAGGCTGGTTCTTTACAAGGATGGCTTAAATAATTTATGGACTGTGCGCTAGAAGTTGTCTAATGTCAGTACGATGCAGCAGCAGTTACAAAAGTCCGTTTTAGAGGCCATTTCAAACCTGGGAGCCAGAGGCAAATATTCTGGCATCATAGCTTTATTGTGGCAGCCAGACAGACAGAGTAGCCCTATCCAGATAATCACCACACATCTCTTCTAGATGGCCAAACTTGTCAAAGCTCATGCAGCACACTGCCAGTAGATTTTCATCCTTGGCAGCTGATAAAACAGAGGATTTTATGGTATGTTACACGACACAAAGCGTGTATTTTTATGATGTCATATGGTGGATCTTTGTGGCAATGAAGTGGCAATATTTTCATCACTTGCATCAGTAAAAGAGGTTTTCTGATGTCTCCCTACTACATGCTTGATTGGAGCTACTTTTGTGTTCCACAGCCTAGGACCGATTCCAGGTTTAAAAACACTGCTGAAATTTTCTCTGCATTTGACCATACAAGACACAAAAGGAAGCAATATTTTCAATGGGGCTGTGGAACTTGAACGAAGCACACTATAAAATCTAAATACCTTTACCATTACATACTTGTGATTTTAATTAAGCTGATAGATTATGCTTTAAAATTGAACCAGGCAGCTATTTACTTTCAGGATTTGTTTATTATAATTTGCCTGATATCGAGTTACATATATTGTATATACAGTATACAGCTCTTAGATATTTGAGGAACCTCAGTTTCTGGTAATATTTCTGACTATTAAATGGCCATTACCATTTCAAGATATTAGTTTTTCTTCTGAGATCAGCTTTACCCAACCACCTGCTGGTTTATTTGGGCTCTATCACTATAAAAAAAACTACTAGTTAGTAACATTATTAATGGTTGAAATGTATGTGTCCCAGACAGTTCCAGGGCCCCTGTATTATGCATGCTGGCTCACTTACATGGTTTATCGAGACCCTTCAAAGGAAGTAAGCCATCGTCGATGCTATTTTCTTGTTACGACAAGTCAAAGTGTCTACTAGAGAAAAGCACTGATGCTCCACCTGCACTTTTGATTTTCAGTTTCTTTGCTTCATTAGACCACCAGACCATGATTGACATCTCGCTAACTATGCTGCTAGTTTTATTGCACCTGTTCCTCCAACATACACATGTAAGTTTCATTTAGTACAAGCGGTTTGTGACCTCACATAATTCCCAGCATAGCTTCACATATCTTCAGCCTTATCAGAGGTCTAATCAGCCAGAATAACTGAAAACACCTGTGTGAGTGTACGGGACCTCTGAAGTCCCGGCACATTCCTAAACAGGTGTTGTCAATTATTTTGGCTGATTAGACCTCTTCTCAGTGTGGGCATATATACATGGTGATTGAGTGACATCTCCCTGACTGTTAAGGTGAGACAACTGCTGTTATTTAAGTATATAGATTAAGTGTATTTAGTTAAATGAGTCATATTCAGCTTATGAAGAGTGAAACTGGTGCTGGATTTTTCTGATAACAGCATGACCAAAATTCACGTTTTATGAACTGCTAGACTTTTTACATGATTTCCCTACAAAGATTTGTAGTTAAACTAAAGCTACAATATGCAACATTAGCTCACCTGCATGCCACAAGATATTGTGAACAACTGTTTCTAAGGTTCTCTAGGGATCCCTCTTACACAATGGATGGACGTGCCAATAGATGTCGTGTGTACAGAATTTACCAACATTACAGTATACAATCACAATGACAAAATTAGATATTTAAATATATGTAAAGAGTGGATCCGGGAGGACAATATGTAACCCCAGGTGTAACCAAACAGCCACACAACCTCCACTGCACCATTGACACATGGAAGAGAAAACAAAATCAAAAATCACCTAAAGATTCAGATCCAAACATCTGGAATAAACATGGATGTGAACTGTGACTAAGACATACAACTGCAAGGCGGCACTTATAGTTATTACCACATTGAAGGCCCATTTGGTGCATCTTGTTATTCAAGGAAAAAAACTTCATGGCAAAGTATGTAAATGGTTTGGTGCACACCTGATCTCTGCTTTGAGTGGCAGAGATCAGGTGTGCACAATCATTTCATCAAATCGAAAAGCTGTCATTTTAAGCAAAGAGACTTCTCTGAAAAGGTGCAGGTGCAAGTCCAGATGAAGAGTCTAGTAATTTTACCTCTTTCCCTGCAGCTTGCTTTCTTTATGCATATTATGATTTAGACGTTTCACTAAGTTTTTATTAGTGCACGATGTATGTGGGTGCATGGAGGTGTAAAAACTTTGTCTCATAGCCTTATAATGTTAGTGATATCCAGTGACTTGGGCTAAGTCTGTCTTACATTACATTTTAATTTGGTATTTGCACAAAAATACTACATGATAATACCAGAAATTGTTTTAAAAATCATGAAAGATTATTTTCTTTGGCCTATAAATAAAGACAATATGTGATCATGGCTGATTGAAACTAAATTAGATTTTTTTGTAATTTTTTTATTTTTAAATGATGATATTAAGAGATATTCATCTGCCGCTTCTCATTTGAATTCCACTCCAACAGAAAGCAGCTGAAGCCCCACTGCACAATGTGTGTATGTGTGGACAGACAAGAGAAATAAATTCATTTATACAACATTTCATTTGAGGTGGTAAGCTGCAATAAAAAGCCACAAAGCAGCGTGTTACAAACCAGTGACTGGCCCTCCTTTAATTATGTATCATAAATGTTCAAATGGTGGCTGATTTAGCTCAACTGCAGAGAGGACAGGCTATTATTAGAGGAGACGGGCATTTATTTCTAATTTCCCCCGCTTTATAAGTGTGTGTTTCACAACATTTTACAAAGAAACCTCCCTGCTGTCTGATCTGCTGCCTTTGCTGTGTTAAACTGGGGATGCTGATGTTTGCTATTAATGCAACCTTACCTTACTAAGCTTCCATAGAAGACTTTAACTATGAAGCCACTGCAGGGAGTGTTGAATTTCTTCAAATGCAGCTTAAGATTGAGAAAGAACAGCTAAATCACTCAAAATGAATTAGTGAGTCTGGTCAATATTTCTGTTAAACAGAGAAACCCCCAACCATAAATGGCATTACTGTGTTATTTTACTAATAGAAATAATGCTGTGAAAGTGCTCAATGCTAACATGACAGTCAACTTTTTGTGTTTTTGTCTAAAATGTAAACGTTTTGGATGGTTAGGATCAATTTTCCAGTCAAGTCTGACAATGGCAGCCCGGTCCACATGCCGTCTGCACTGCAGACACTCGGTGGTCAGCTGTGGGTTTACTGCCAGGGACAGAACTGTCTTCCATGCCATTTGTTGTGTCTGACCTTTAAGATGATGAAGCGCAGGGAGAGTGACCCCTGGCAGGATTTGTTCAAAGAGCAGCCTCTTGGTAATGGGGGGTCCAGGGCCTGGCAGCATGCTGGGGGATTGATCAGCCCCTTACTCAAAGGCCAAACGCAGAAAGCCTAGCCAGAGGAGAAGGCCATGCAGGACGTGGAGCCATCCTCTGCTTTGAAGCCCTCTCCAATACCTCAGCTGTTTCACTGCATGAATAAACATGTCTGACTTCTATCTGGTAAAGCTGTTCTTCTGTCCCTTCTGTCCTCTTTACTCCTGGATGAGCTAAGAGTTTCGTTGCTGCAGATGGAAAGATAGAAACGGAGGTCACAAAATCCGTTCTTTCTTTTTTTGTCGCCTGTTCACGCCTCCCCCATCTCCCTCTTCTTTCTTGTTTAGCTTTCTCCCTCTCTCCCTGCTTCTCGCGTGAATACTTCCTGTGCTCTAGCCTTGTTGCACAGGATAAAATCCACTCATTTAGAGCTTGCATTGCTTCCACAGATGTCAGCTTTGAGATTGAAATGAGCTCCCTTTCTGCAAAGAGGCTGAGTTAAAAGGAAATTTCAGAGAGGGGGAAGAGAGACTAAACCGAAATGCAAAGTCTTTTCAGTTCCATAAGTGTAGCCAGAGTGTGGCTTAACGTTTGTGTGGTTGACCAAGAGCTTGAGTGAGTGATACTTTTTGATACATTAACCTGTGATGACATCGTCTGGTGTGTGGCATAAAAAACAATTGGGCAGCTGTGTATTGCGTTTAAGGATCTTTGAGCATTTTATCTTACATTAACAAACTAGACACCTGAAAAGAACTAGAATAATTTTGACAATGGTACAGTGTTTTTCTAATAATGGAATCAAATTGGAGTAATCAAGGTCTTTGTCATTTCATACATGACTGTTATTTCAGTAAATAGTCTCAGTTCACTTATTGCATATGGTGTAAAAATGTTTAAACTGGCAGCATGTATATGAATGTATTGTACTCGCATAACAATAATGAAACCCAGCTAGTAGTGGCGTAGTATCAGTGGCTGCTTTATATGACACAAGCCAAAACAAGAAGCAGCCAAGGCTCTATTGTCCTGTGTGCAGCAGCAGAGCTGCAGTGAAGAGGCTGCCGTCTGGGTGGTCCAGGTCTCTTAACCTCAGCACTGAGCACTCCAACTCGTCTGCATGTAGAACATCTCCACATGCCTCCCAGAGCTTGAAGAGACTGTAGATTTGATATGAATTCTTAAGGTTGGCCTTTTGTATCTATGCTAATATGAGATCATGACCTTTTGTTACCCTTCCTCAGGTGTTCCTTTGGAGGAGCTAACATAAAAGATAAACACAAATCAATGAGATGAATGACTTCAACAAAGACATAAATAAGAAGTGGTTACCGTCGTCCGTGGAGCTTTCTCATCTATGCTAATCACTGCCCATAGGCATTGATGAAAGGATATTCTGAAGTTATGAAGACGCTGCGCTGTGTTCAGTTTATCGTTTGATTATATACCCAATTATAGTGCAAGTAAGCAATTAGACGAAGCCTGGATGTTGTGAACAGACTCTGTCTGCAATTGAACTATGCTGCTATACTTTGAGCACCCCACAGCTCTAATTTTGTGCCGGCGCTTGTGAGTATGTTTGAGAGAGACGTTTGATGAAAGAGGGGGCTTCGTGAAGCAGCGAAGCCTGCCTTGATTACAAGGGTCAATAGTATCAGAATGACATCATGCATCACTTGATGAGTCCATGATGTCATGATTTGAGGCTCCTGCGTGTGTGTTTGTGCACGTGCACATGTGAAGAATGGAAAAGGCTTTCTTTGAGAACAGTGCTCTTCTTCACCGTAACACCATAACAGCATCTGTAAAGTAAACACAAGTGGCAGTTCCGCCTCTAAGCATTTGGCTCACTCAATGAAAGCAATCTCTACTAAATGGTAATGGGCCTCTGCAAAGTGGCATCATCAGTGTTCTTCATTTCAGATGAACTGCTACTGTGTCACGCCTTTAAATATACCCCATGCTTAAATATTAATAACAATCTGGCCATGCAGGCAATGAGAGGCCTAATTCACTTAAATCAATTTTACTTTGCAACCCCCTTCCATGTAATTCAGTGCTTTAAAGCCTTGTTGTTTGCAGAGGATTATTTTGATTAAATGCTTTTAGTCCCTGAGTGAATTCCCCTGTAGTGCTTTGGTGGGAGGTGTTGGCATCCACAACATCCTGCCAAGATTTCTTTTCAGACCAAAAACTGTTCTTCATGTACAAACTTCTGAGTGATCTGCTTTTCCATCTCTCTGCATTCACTTTCTACTTATTATTCCCCCTTTTCTTATCCTCCACTTTCTTCAGGAATGAGAAATGCTAATTAAGTTTAATGAAATTGATATCTATATCAATAGGTCAGAAAACACAAAAGGTGCATATCTGTTTCATTCATTTCAAGTCCCACGTTGCTTCACACCTCAAAAGAAATTCATCACGCTGCCTCAAAGCCTTTTGGAAAGGCTCCTGCCCCCTCATCCCACCGCCTCCTCCCTGCATTGGTTGTTACTGTATGTGATAGAAATTGAGACATCTATTAAGCTCGGCCTATTGCTTGGCACAAAAGAGTCTGACATTCTTGAATGAAGAATCCTCTTGTGGTTCAAACCTTTGGATCTCATTACACCGATACTCCATTTGTACTAAAGAAATTCTATCAGTGTGAGCAATTATGTTCAGGTTGGTTTTGCACAATTTCGTAACTCATATTCCAGCCACTTGTCTTGCCGGCTTGCTGTCTTACCCTCAGCAATGTTTACCTAACCTTGTATTTGTCTCTGGTCTCTTCATATGGAGCTACTTGCACTGTGTATATTCAGCATATGAGATGTGTCTGTTTCTCTGTATACGTGTGTGGGAATGTGTGTTTGTGCTATGGATATTAGCCAACAGAATTGGATTACTCTAGAAGAGAGAACATTAATTTTTCCATCACCTTATCATGGATAGCGGTCCCTTTATCGATCGGGTTATGTTCACAACAAAAGCAAGGTTTTTTAACACTGTCAAACTAAATTTGAGTTAGGCCACAGTGAGACATTAAACAAACATGAGAGGAGGATATTTCTAATTTGCTCAGAAAACAAAAATAACGTCTGACTTATATACTCCTACCAGCATGTACTGCAGGCTAGATGTCATCATTGATACACCCGGTTCCAAATTATATTTGGTCTAATCGGGACCTGTTCTGTTTCTGTAATTACATGTGCTTGTTTTGCTACTTTTTTAGACCACTGCTGCTCATTAATTGGTGGTGCATCATGGTGCTGCCAGCTTTGGTGTTCTCTTTCTGTTTGGTCTATTTGGGTCAACTGTATTTTGGATCAGGTCTAACTGTCTAACTGTCCTCGGGTCTCTTTCTGATTTATGCTCACTGGGTTTAGGTAGGTCTTCCATAGGTCTGTTTTTTTTGTGCTGTTTCTTGAATGTTACTGGATGATGATGTGAATGTTGTTGGGTGGATCCACTGCACAAGAGAAGGTTTGTTGTGAGATATTATAAATGGAGAGAGAAAGAAAGTTACAGATAGAGAGAGAAGGAGGGAGCAGTTTTTCCTTTCCCAAATGGACTGAACTGAAGCAGCCCAAGTATTCTCATGACCTAATTGCCACAGACTGCAAAAATAGTTACTGTATTCGTCCTGATTAAGTGTCAGTGTAAAGCTCTGTGTTACCAACATATGTTTTTAGAGTCCAACTCCCCTGTCAGATTCTAAAACTCAGGGACCGTTACTTTAAATATCTGGCCAACATGGACTGTATGAATTTTAAAAGTATAAAAAAAAAAAAAACCCACACAGAGCTCTAGTTTCATGGCACAATCACCATGGCAAAGTGTTAGGTCGTGTGTGCAAGGACAATGATGCATCTAAGTGCATTTTGTTCAAAAATGTGTACTCAACATCTGAAAAAGGGCTGGGTGAAGTGGAATATGAAACTGAATATATTGTGATTAATCATTAACCTCTCAGCCAGTGATGGTACTCGTCTAATAAATTTGAAAAAACTGTGCCAATTGCAGTGGTGCATGATGAAAATGGCTCACCAAATGGCCAGGAATGTCTAAACTTGCTTCTCATTATCAGGAAATACATACATGTACTTATACTCTACATTTTAGAGGGAAGTATTTATGTTTGTTTAGTTACAAATTACTTAGTTGCTTTATTTGTCCTGCTTTCAGGTGCATTATTCATAGCCAGCCTTTTATTTACTAAGTGCTCAATTGTGTTAAACACATTGTGTTTAATTTAGTGGCTAGGCGGCTCCTGAGCTACACTAATAGAAGTGTCAGCATGTTAGTGTTACTACTGTTGGCAGTAAGTCTTCCATACGTTGTCTGCTGTGATTTGTCTCACTTGTGTCGCTTTTCTTATTGGCCAAGTTTAGCTTCATCTGTACTTGTAATGGAATATATAGTGCATTGCTGTACAGATACTTTTATAATAGTAATAATCTTTACTTATAGCAAATATTTATAGATATTTTATTTTTACTTTTACTAAGGTTAAAGTCCTTTGCTACCACTTCTAACACTGCATTTTTGTGCAGTGGTAGAAGGAGAATGTTAATGAGAAAAATATTCTGCACCTCATCAGATCATTTTCCTATGATGAAGCTGATGAAAAAGTCTCAAATTTGGCCTGTAGTGTTTGGTTTCTCACCTTTTTGCTCCATAGAGACACTGACACCTTTTAAGGAGGCTGCTCAGTCCTCGGGTCAAGTCCAGAGCTGCGGCTGCTTTACAAATGGACAGAAGGCCTTTGTCAGGTTTGACCTGCAGGATAATTTTCTTCCATCTGATCACACAGATAAGCACTTGTGAACATCCCCAGCTCTCTGGCAGGCCACCTTTGGGTGAAAGAGGTAAACGTCCCTATCACATTTCCTCGGCTATAATCAGTTACTTCACTCGTTTCTTTCTATTCCAGTTATTGTTGCATATACCTGTACAATTCTACTAGTGTGCAGTTTTAAAATCAACAAAAGTCTATTATTATTAGTTAAAAGAGAATTCTTGTATTTTTTTTCCAGGATTCCTTTGACTTCTTCATCAAGTGCTCATTTTAAGCTCTTTATAGCTTACTGCTTTTAGCCTGCTGTCTGGGTGCTAGTAAGCAAAGGGGTAGTTAGTCACCTTCTCCGTGGATAATTGCTTCAATTCAGCTAGAGCGGCCTTGTGATCATATAAGAGGAAAGAAATTTACAGTTATGGGTTTATTGTTTGACACTAATGAGGGTCTTTCTTGAGTTAGAAAGTGTTTGAGAGAGGTGGAGAGAGCTGCGTTCATTTCTCAAGTACACACCCTGTGTTGCTATTGAGATGCCTGTTCCCACCATTGTTCACGCTACAACTTAGCATGTATTGACAGCCCAAATTTGTGTCAACTAAGATGTGTTGAAGTTGTGGTTAGGGATAGTTTACGTGTCTGTGATTAGAGCAAAAATATGATCAATGACATGGTACAGATCCAGGTTAAAGTCATCATATGTAATACACATGTTATACATATTATGTTCATGTTTGTGTGTGTTTGTATGGAGATGGCGTGTCTCTTTAAGTAGGACAGTGGAAATTGATGGCCAACTCTGAAAGCTGACCTACATAGAGGCACAGACAAACTAGTTCCCTCAGCATGCATGGTGAGCCCAGTTGCTTTGCAGAAAATGCAGAGAAAGCATGTATGTTACTGCAATCATTTACAGAAGATCCATCCATACAGTTTCATCCTGGTCTTACAGAGATGCACATATGCTGTGCTGTACGCTAATATAGCGTCATTTCTTATTTCTAGCTTTTGTTCTATAAGCTGTTTTTGAGTGTTGAAGGTCTATTTCCTATGTCCAATTTGCAGAAATTGAGAAAAATGTAGAAATGGAATTATCTGAATTTCAAAAAAGATGTCCAAACAAGTGGTTCTGAAGTGAAAAACTCACTGGGGCGTCTTAAATGATCAAGGCCAAGCGTGAAGAAAACACCCATCACATGGAAATCTAATTACATCAATTTACAGTCATATTGTTTCTGTTTAATTGTTTTCTGGCCTGATGCTTTATTTCATTCTGTTATTATCATTTGTGACATTTCTCAGTATTGAGTAATGAGATGTCCTTCAAAATGTTGTCTCAACTAATAAGTTCCTGCATTTAAAAGCCTCAGAGGGGCTGCTAAACAGTCTAAAAAAAGCTATGTGTGGTAAATGTGGCCCAATTTTAAACCAATTGTCTACCACCTAATGCTTGCTCATACAGCCACCTACACAAAAATTATCACATGCATGTTTTGGTCAAATTGAGGGTTGAAATACAGCACACTGTGCAGACCAAAAGTCCAAATGGAGATTAGCACTTGTGAAGTCCCAAGGGCGGGTTGTATTTGTACACCCACTTCAAGTTTTTTTTATTGTATTTAACATATTTTCTTTTTTTCCATCATCATTTTACTAACAAGGCCTCAGATCCCAAACAAAACACATTCTGGTCAACATGCTATACCTATTCCTGTTAGAACGTGTCCTTTTTACAACAACAGCATCTGTCTAGCACTCTGGGTGTAACCCTACACTACAGTGTACACCTATTACCAAGTAGTAAATAAAATGCTCAAGGCAATGTTCATTAACATGAACATTATTCAATATGACCTTAACCCATGCTTTGTATTATTACTTACCTGGAGAACTGTGTAATATGTGCAAATGATCTTTGTAGTTTTAGGTCTTTTCTTAGAATACATGTTTCCACTGAGCCGTAAAGTTGTTGTTTTTTATTTGTTGTGTTTATTAATTTTGTTAGCCTATTTTTGGAACCAAACCATGATACCAGTCTTTCACTGGTTCTAATTTAGCCAGTTATAAGACTTCACAATATCCTCTCAGGGACCACTTCAATCTATGTAACATGACTAAGCCCTCATAAATAGAAAAGTCCAGATAGTAATGGGTATTGTTTTTGACTGACTCTTTTGATTCTGGTTCTGGCATAATACAGCTAGGAAAGAAACAAAAATATGTTGAAAGAAAATAAATAAATAAATAAAAATATATATTTCCTGCAAACATTCCACTATCTACTACCATATATTACCATCTGTCTATGTCCACCTGCCCACCTTCACTCTCATTACCAATGCTTTGCACATTATAGTAGTGGTCTGCCATATACACTAGCATGTTTCATAACAAAGCTCTGGTTACAAATACAAACCAAAATGTATCCCTGAACACAATACACTACGAGAAACAAAACTGCATCCAGAAAAAAACCAGAATGTCGTTGTGATCTTACAGCTAAACCAACAACATCCAGAGTCTTATATTCAGAGTGTTGTCTTGTCTGAAACAGAGCTTGTGGCTCTGTACTGTGCACTTCAGGGATTCATTTTACATCGTCCATTTTTACTTTCCCCCACAGACTTGTATGCATTAAAGCAGCCCATTTATGTGTTTAGGATTTTTATCAGCTGGTGTCTTGACTTGTGATTAGTGAATCTGGACTTGCCTATGGGACCTAGTCTGTGTCTCTGTGTGCCTTCCTGTCTCAGTGTGTCTGTCTCTGTATTAATTAATAATAAACAAAACCTATTATCTTTATAGGTATCTAAGGGAAAATGCACTTACAGAAGGCATAAGAGCTGATAACTTGAATATGCACTGGTGGACACTATCTACTTCTACAGTACTGTTTACTGTTTAGAACATTCATAAGGACATTAGAGGATGTCTGTATGTACCAAACCAACATAAGAACCCTTTTTATTATAAATGCTATTAGGACCACAACACCTACTTCTCACCAGACTACAGACCTCAGTTGTTCTTCTGTCCCAAGTGTTAAGGGAGGAGACTCCTTCTTTCTTCCTCCTTTCATTTCCTACATTCTGTATTTCTGTCCAACAATAATTTCAAATTCTGCCTCCTTCAGTGGGTCGATTATGACACAAACTGAATTTGTGTTTTGCTTTTAACTGTCAACCCTCTCAGTACCTTCTCAGTAGTTTGTATATATAGTAATAGTTACAGTATTTTCTCAAATTTGCTCCTTCGCTATTCTTTTTTCTCTGCTATATGTGTCCTGTGCTGTTAGAAAGTTCATGGCGTTAACTGTATTAAACAGGGGATTAACGCCCGGGGCTCTGGAATCTCTAGTAATAGCAGACGGAAATACTGATCAAAGGCCTCTAACTGTGCCGTGGGTGTTCGGACTGCCTCTGTCTGCTTCGCTGCATTACAAGAAGATGGGGCTTGGAGGCTGGTGCACACAGACAGACAGGCATTGCAGGGGCTTTCTGTAGACTTACTCCTGATTGGACAGGTGAAGGTTTGATCATGCATAATTAGGGCAGGATGAACAATTCGGTAGAGGACGTATAGGAGAAGCAGTTGTATCTGCAGGAGGGTTGCACCTATGACCTAGCAGCTAAGCGTACATGTACAGCATGTATGTGCATATGTATGTGGGCATCAGTGTTTATTCTGCGTTCATGCACGCGCATATGTGCAGCGCCCGTCAGGGGAGCTCCATTTCCCTCATGCTGTGTCCCAGAGGACACGTCTGACACTTCCTCCAGGTTGCCCCACTTCCTCGCTCTGTGTTGACAGGACCAGTAGTCAGAACTGCTCAGCAGCAGCTAATTTAATCAGGAGGAATATACAGCCATTATTATCAAAGCATTAGATACGCATGTTTTTTGGAAGGGTTTTGGATGTTTAAGAAGCTGCAGCATTCATAAAATGAACAAATATTTATTTTCCAAAACTAGCATTACGGCTATTTTTGTATGTACTGGGAAATATAATAGTAACTCTGCACACACACCTTTAACTAAGACTCTTCATTTTTTCTGTTCATGCTTTACATTGACCTAGAAAGGTGCGGGTAATAAGCACCAGGTCTATCCTTAGTATATCACTGATAATACATGTGTGCTTTACATTTGCTCTCATCTACTTATTGCAGTATATTTAGCTGCAGTCATTGGGGAGTTGGGGGATGCCTGCTACCCATAGCATTTGTAAATTTATATCCCCCCTAATTCTGCCATATGTTCATGCTCTCACAAGCTTACCAGATCTTTAAGTGCGACTGCTAATAATACTCCTCCTACAACCACTTCTGCTTCTACTGCCTCATATATTTTTCTGACAAATATACACCTCCGAAAGAAAAGACAATTAATGAACAATAAAATGTACTCTCCAAAAATAATAATGTGCATATGGAATTCATGTCATCGGGGATCAAAAGGAAAACATAAGACAAAAATTTCAAACCGTTCTTAATCGCATCTTAATTTAAAGCTGCGACGCCACTATTCAAGTCAAAGTCAACTTTGCTGCATCAATTTGCAAGTTCTTCCATTATCTGCTTCTGGCAGAATCAGCTTTTTTTCCAGGTTGGGAGGGGCTGCGGTGGGCGAAGAGGGGGGGTGGGTTGAAAAGCATTGAAGCAAAAGAAGCAGAGAAACCTGGAATGAGTGTGAAATAAAGACCGTGTATGATGAAGCTGGTAAAAGGCCGTGAAAGTAGGCTCCCTGCCGATTCTGTGGAGCGATGAGATGAGGCCAAGCCCAGTTCTCGCTAATAAGTGTGAGGAAGTGCAGCCAAGAGGCCTCAGCCAGTAGCCACACAACACCTATTATCAGCCTTTCTACCAGACATCCATGTGTTTCCATTTACAGGGTATTGTTTAAACTGTGGGAAGGTTCTTCAGTGTGAGCGTGTTGACACCTCTCTCCTTGTGTCTGTCAGTGCTGACAGTCTTTAATAGTCTCGCAGAGGTCAGCCTCCTGCCATGTGTGGATAGTTGGAAGAGAGGGGCCGGAATACATGAGGACAATCTCGCTCTACCGACACCCTGCAGAAGGACGGGAGAGAGGAATGCTTCTGTTGGTGCTATTTTGTGGCCTGTAATTGTGTGTAAGGTCTGTAAAATAGGATAGTAGAGAAGAGAACTGCACTGTAATGGCGGGGGCCAGAGGTTCTGACAGTCCACAGGGGACAGACCAAGAAGGCGTGTGCTGAGCCAAGGAGAGAGAAAAATAAGGATGTTTGTAGTTTTTTTTGTGTACGTGTACGAGACGTATTCCAATAGCAGTTTACACTACAGCAAATGTTGTTTTTTAGTTCATTTAAACAGATCCAGTCTTGGGAGGAAGGGCCCTGCTGGTGGTATCAGGCTTGGCCCTGACCCCAGTGGATATAATGGTGCAGTGGAAAATGTGCTGTCAGTTGATGGAGGAGCTGCCTGTAGGAACAGGAAGGAGTGTGGCGACAGGGGCCATGTGTGTTAACCTCCTTCCTTGTCACCTTTTTCTGTCTTTCTCCCAACCCCCCCTCTTCTTCATCTCCACCTTTTTTTCTTTCCCCTTTCCGCCCTCGTCCCCCCATCCCCCCCAGACTCCACTCCCTCTACCTACACTCCTCCATGACAAATTACTCCTGGCGGTTGATTTGTTGGTTGTCAAAAGTGCTCCTTGCGCTGGCATGAAGGTGGAGTGAGCAGCAGAAGAGGGTGCACCCCACCCACCCCCTCTCCTGTTCTGCCTGTCGTCATCACCGGTCCCTTGTCTCCCCTCCCATCTCGCACATGTGTGTCGCCACAGCTCAGTGTTGAGATGTCTCAGTGGAAATTGATATTCTGTCTCATAAGATCTCATCAGATTAGATGTTGTCCATGTTTAATCAGTTCACACATTAGGTTTCCAACCCTTCTTTTGACAAGGCTGTTTTTGATATGTTCTAGCTTGTGTCAGGAGCAGAAGAGAGGTTTGAGGAGAATCTTTTGTTATTTATGGGGGAGGAGCAGAAAAGAAAAATGCGAGCGAGAGATGAAGACTTTATGACAGACCTGTATAAATGCCAGTGTTTCGAATAAGCTGGCTAGTAAGGCAGCAGCAGCTTCTAACAAAGACATCTTTTGTTGACGATGTGATGAATTAATAGAATAACCTGCTTTAGAGACTAATGTACACCTCCTCTTGCCACTTGTGTATGGGTGTGAATATGAAGACACTTGAGCTGCTAAATATTTACCAAACAACATGCATACAGTAGAGCTGGGTGAAATATATGCTCAGGTATATGTGTGATTGTGATATTGTGATATATGTGATATTAGTATGATATGATCAGTATGGTTACCTGTGTACATATAAACTAACCAAATAGGAATTGGCTTATAGAGCAAATTAAATACCCCATAAATGAAGGTATTTAATCACATTGATTAAAAAATCCTGAGAATCCAATACTGCCAGAAAGCAGTCCTGATCATTGATTTGTAACATAGCCACCAATGGCCAGAGATATTAAAGGAATAACTGTAGCATCCCCGACTGAATGCTGGTTAAGTAACTGAAGTCATTTGTTTAAGCAAAAACATGATTTGGTTTCGGCTTCTACAGTGCCTCAGATTTTATGCTTTTTTCAGTTTTGTATCATTATAAACTAAATGTCTTTGGGTTTTGGACTATTTGGACTAAACAAGACCTTTGAAGATGTCCCCTTGGGAAACTGTGATGGGCATTTGTTCACTATTTTCTTACATTTCATAGACTGGACAAATAATAATCGGAAACAGCTCAGCCAAATCTCTGACAAATGTCTTTTGTTTGTGGACTCAATATGTTCACATGTGCAGGATACTAGGCTCTAAACAGCTTCCTCTGGAGTCTTTGACCTTGGGATTTGTCCTGTAAAGTGGAGGATGACTGTGAGCTGATGCCTGTACACATGGATTTGTCTTAACTTGGACGAATAGAGCAATATTCGCCATTGTTGAGCTCAGTCAACAAGTAATATTTGAACTGTTGTCTCCCATTAGTGTGTCAGTCCCTTTTCACATTCAGTAGGTGACTTGTTTCGACGGTATCACCTGACAGTCCGTGATGATAAATTGATGGTGCTGTGTGTGGAGTGTGTGTCAGTCAGATGGTGCGTTGTCTGTAGCGACAGCTGTTTAAGCTCAATCTGAGGTGATTTTACTTCATCGTCGGGTGTTTGCCATTTTGAAAAGAAACTCATCTCCTTTCAGTCCCACTTGCTGCTTTATTCACTAACTGTTTCTCTTTTGTGCAGTTTCCTCTTTTGCAAAAGTAATAGAATATCAGTTTTCCTTTCAACCCCAGCTATACAGAAGCTAGATTGCTTTGTGCATCGCCATCAAAACACAGAGGAGAGCATTGCAATCCACTTGTGTTCAAAAGTCTGAAACCATCTTGTCTCTCTGTCTTTGTGTTAAAAGAGGGGTTAAGCTTTTATCCTATAAATATGGCACAAAATCCCACTGTCAACGACACATTCATTCTAAGGCCTGCATTAACATAAAAACGAGGGCTTGTTATACAGTGAGATTTCAATAAAAAGAACACAAAATGCATTTAATGAAATTCAGATGCTGGGCCCTAGCTCCCTGAATCTCATTAAATGAGCTTTGTGCTGTTTTTCCATCTTCTCTTTGTAGAAGAGGTCCTCGAGTGCCCTTAATAATGTGGCAGATTTCATCATTTTCCTGATTTAAAGAGGACAATGTCTGTCTTGTTCACTTGTTCTTTTCCATGCCCAAGCCAATCTCCACAGATGTACTCGCATAGTTTCTGGATCTGGCTCCTGATAATATTCCATCTTGTGGTGCATTTTCTTTTAGTCACTGGAGTTTTGTTAAGGCTCTCCACTAACTCATTCTCCCCCCCCCCCCCCNNCCCCCCCCCTCTTCTCTGTTTCTCTCTGCATAGGATTTGGTTTCATAACTTTTGAGAGTGAAGACATCGTAGAGAAAGTCTGTGAAATTCATTTTCATGAAATCAATAACAAAATGGTAAGTCCACTCATTTTTTTTTCTATTCCAGGTGGGCATTGAAGGATTAATATTTGATTTCTTCTTTCCCCTAGTATTAATAGCAGAGGAGGTGCGTGTGTGTGTGTTCATGTTCATGATGCACGAAGGAAAAACACACAAATACACCACACCACTCTGGGTCCTCTGGGTCTCAGGGATGCGGAAGCAGTGGTGTGTCACATGCCCACAAACACGTGAAATTGTGGGCCTGAGTTCTGCCTGTTCAGGCTGAGGACGGTGTAGAGTGAGCCTGTCCCCTCTCTTTCTGAATCCCCTAACTCACACACACACACCACCACACACACACACGCCCACACACACACAACACCAACAACAACAACACTCACACACACACACACACAGGTGGAGATGTCCAGGGATGCAACAGGGAAGCTACTGGCAGAGGCAGAGTTCATTAGTCAGGGATTAGCACCTTCCACAGAGTCCCAGTGATGCTTGTTTTATTTACACCAGTAGCATGGTCATCTTGGAGCAAACTGCAGAGTTCAATAGCAGTTTTCTAAGTCATCATGTTACTTATGATAATTGACAGGAACTGACTTCAGTGTAGGGAGTGTGACATTAGGTCCTCCTTCACCCAGTTCCACCCTGCAGGCCTCTTGGGAGATCCTGCATCATTTGAGCAGTTCTGTGGACTGTGATTGACTGGAGGGAATACTTGTCTGCTGTTCAGTCGGGCTCCTTCTCTCAGTGTGTGTCTTCACTCTCTCCCAGCCTTTTCCTTAAACTGACTGACTGACTGGCTGCGTGACTGACGGGACCAGTGTAGTAGAACCATGTTCACCAGGGACCAGCCCAGGTCACATATGACCCCAGTATACATCCCTCCATGTCTCTGCGCTGCATCACAGTTGATGCTCAGGACTGAAACCAAAAAAGCCACTGTGTGACAGAAATAACTGTATGCGTATGGAAGATATTCTGTCACAATCAAATGTCTCAGATCCTTTGACATGTAGGCACAGAACTCTGTGAACACACAAATGTCACACATCAACATGAAGCATGAATGCACACGCCACAGCATCTATTTATGCACACAAAGCATAACAATTGCTGCCAATGCTGTCAATTGATCCCTGCACAGTTTATGTTACAAAAATAGTTAATAAGACATTTGTTTACCAACAAATCTGATATCAAATCTCTGAAGTATGAGGTTGTTATTTTCTGTGTCCCTCTCCAACTTTTACCATGCAGAAAAATGAGCCTCATTTAAGTCCAACTCACAGCCTATCTCTAAGACGTTCTAATTAGATAATAATTGGATTGTAAACAATAGTGCTAATTAAGAATGCAAGTTAACTTAATAAATAGTAGACCATGTAAATGTTCAATAATGTAGTAATCATTCAATTTACATTGGCTGCTTTCACAACACAACATTAATTAATTAAGGGGTTTGAATCAGGAGTTTAAAAAAATCCACGTAAATTATTTGAATTATAAAGTAAACACAAAATAATGTAATTCCTCAAAATTGTTCTGTCAATAATCGACACGTTGTCAAATAAAACACAAAAGATTGCTTATAATTATGCTAATTAGATAACCAAAATGAGATGAGAGTAGCTATGCTGGACAGGTGTAACACACCAATAGCCCTAGAGTCATTTTTTGTTTTGTCTGTACTCGGCTACTGTAAGCCGCCCTGTAGGCGTCCTCCACAGCAGGCAACCCGCTGCGTCTGTGGCTAAAAACGCTTCATTTGGAGGTAAAACACAACTATTCTTATTTTTAGTTAATAACACACTAATGAAAATATACCTAAGAATAATATATTCCGTTTCTGCTAATAGATCCCCCTTAATGTTACACATTGGACCTTTAAGATTTCACTTGATCTGGCGACACCTGTGGTTTCTAGGGGCAACAGCAGCAAAACACTCATCAAAAAGCTAATTTGTACAGAAATAACTTCAGCATAAGAGCAACTGCCGCATTTGTTTACTGTGTAGTCATTTAAACTATTTTTACAAAGAACAGTAATTGGTCTTTTTCCATTATTCTAATGAATACTATCACTGTGATGTTATGCTGCACACGACACAAGTCTGCGAAAGGAGTTGGTTACCTCCCTGAGAAGCTCGCCTGCAGCTCTTCATCTACCAGCTTACTGTGGCTGCTCCTTCTTGTTCCATTACTCCCTGCAATATCCCAAAATGATTCGCTGTCAAAAAAAAAATGCCAGAAGTGACCAATAGCAGTCAGTGTCAATCTCACTTCCTTCATAATAAAAGTCAACTCATGTTTCACCTTTGAAATGCTTTTAATGTGAAGCTGCAGCACTAGGAAATGTTCCATCAGCATTAGCATCTTAACACAGCATTTTTTCCAGGAATGTCACCACTGACACCCAGTTTGTAATACTGCAAATATATAAATATTGCAACTCTTTCATCAGTATGCAGTGGGCTCAATCACCATTGTGTTACTCATTGTGCAATAGATAACAAACTTAACAGACATTTATTTAAATGAAAATCTTTGAGATTATAAAAAGCCTGTAACAAACTTGCTTATGTCTGCCCTACTGTTTGCATAGAGATATAGTCAAATGAATTCCCTTTTTTAAAATAAGCACTTTGTAGGGGCTTTCAGCTGTAAGACATTATAGATAGAAGATAAATAACACCACTTGCCTGCCATTCATTCTCTTTGACTGTATAGGTTGCATTGTACCTTCCAGCCACAGTTATTGTTATTAGAGAGAGGTTTCATGGAAAGAAATGTACAGAAAGAGCTAAGAAATTGTAGGTTATTTTTGTTTGTTCATCCTCTGCTCCTGTATCTTGCCAGCAACTTCAAAGCTTTCTCTGATGCATCATCTAATAGTGAGTGTTTACATCTGACTTGCTGATGTGTCACAGTCATGACAGTTGCTATTATTGTTATCAATATTTAGTCAAACTTGCTACTAAAGGGCGTAGTGTAAAATAAGAAGAGACCCTTTTTTAGCTGGAAGCTTCTAGTCTCTTGCACTAGTGACCACATGCAACTGTGATGTGATACACTGTTGTGCATAGTGACATGACACATATGGAAAACCATGTGACCCACATGGGAGAAATCCAGAAACCTTAGCAGGAAAGATGAGGATTATTGAGGGGACACAATGTGAAAGGACAGAGCAAGGGCCAGTTTTCAGAGGCTTTTGTCACCTTTGTAAGGGTCCCTCTTG
Organism: Morone saxatilis; assembly: GCF_004916995.1. Classification (NCBI taxonomy): domain Eukaryota; kingdom Metazoa; phylum Chordata; class Actinopteri; family Moronidae; genus Morone; species Morone saxatilis. The sequence goes on along the minus strand of NW_023339763.1, from coordinate 17,248,544 downwards.
GCAACACCTACTGTACATTCAATTTCCTAGTATGCAGGAAATAAGTGTGTCCCTCAGATCTTCTAGAATGTGCTGAAATCCTGGAATGTCTGCAAAGAGAGAAGAATGTGGAGTGTGTTAAGAGCATTTTTCAAAGACACTTCAGGTTTTACCTTAGTTGCACAGAAAGGAGAGTACTGGTTATCCGGTGTCTGAAGCACCAGCACACAAAATAAAAAATGCCTCCTGTCTTCATCCTTATGAAGTACTATACAGAAATAGACCTCATCCATCCTGCCCGCGAGTGTTATCTAAGATGGTCTTTGAATAATTGATGCAGACAGAAATTCCACCCCACTTGGGAGGGTTGTGGATGTACAGGGCACCCCACCTTCTCCTTGCCCGATCTCTCAAGGGCTCTGGCAGTGTAGTGGGTCAATGCCCACTCAGATGTGAGTGACTGGACCTTTTAGTGACTTGGTCAATCACCCTGTGTTCATGTGCCACCAAGGCCTCACTCTCAGGAGCACTCTCTCTCTCTCTCTGTCTCTGTGAGTTCTGCCTCATATATAATTAAAAATAGGGTGCTGCTTAGCAAGAAGCTCTCCAACCTGCCCCACCAACCTGACTTCTACATTGCCCTCACCTCTGGAAACTGCAGGATGTGATAAAAGTATGGATTGTCCTGTGCAGGTGTCCACATGATCTTAGAAACATTCTTTAGCGAGAGCAGTATTAAAACCTGTAAATATGTTGGAGTAAAGATCAATAAGCAGAAGATGGCTTGACAGTTTATCACACCCTCTGGTTTCCACATATACGAATGTCTATATCACACTGTAGTAAGACAGCACCGTGACACAGCTATGGGAAGGTTGTGAATTCCATTTTCTAAGACAGGAGTCCCTCTATCACTCCCCACCCAACCGTTATGCACGCGCAGCTAATTCATAATAATACCTATCAAGTATTGGCTCTGATGAGCGAGCAGTGTGCCATTAAAATGGACTCACATTGGTTTTAGTCAAGTGCTTCAAGGTAATGTTCTTTAATGTGTCATTTTTAATATTCAACAGTAGCGAATGATCACAACAGGAGGGAGGAATTTTCTGTTAGTCGTCAATTTCTCACTGTGTCTTCATGACATGACCAACCAATTACTGCGCTGAGGAGGAGAATGTGCTCTGACTCTGCCAGTCGCTGAGGAAAAGACGAATGCAGGGAGGCATTTATACATCAACCTTTAATATATAGTTACAGATGTACTCTGCACATTGTACTGGTATAAAGGGAACTGAGCAGCACCATATAGTGGGTTTTTAATTGAAGGAGTGGAAAGAAAGCGTTGTTTTCTTAAACAGTTGTCTTAACATTAGTCCCTAATACAGTGTCACTAAAAAAGGACACAAGGCTGGGTTCATTATTTAGACTTTTTGATTTTTTTATTCATGAGTTTATTTATGTTTTACAGCAGTATTAAGATTAAATAATAGCAATATTAATAATAACATTAAGAAGAAAATACATTTTAAAAACATTTTAGGACTCAACTAATTGTAGAAGTGAGTGACAGGATAATGCCAACAGGGTAAAGCAGGCTACTGTAGAAAATTCAGCTTTTTTTCCTTTTACATGTCATGTAATTTCTTTTGGAGACAACTTTTAAACTCACTTTTTAAAGTGTTTCAAATAACACTTGAGACACACAGTGAGGAGGGAAAGGCTGAAAGTTGCAGTAAGTAGCTAGAGGTGAATTTTGCCGGCCTGCTTAGACTTTTAGAGCTCTACTTTGAGGGCAGTGACATGTTTCAGTTGGCAGATAAGTACCTAGCACAGTTTTTTATGCCAAATGCTTTGTGAAATAAAGTCAGATCATCATAAGATCTGCGCCTCTTAAAAATCTGTATGATGTTCATGCATCATTATAACATCAACAGCTCAAAAAGCCCTTCAGCTTTGCTTTATTTGCACAAGCCATCTATGGGGACATGATCCAATGAGCTCAGTGACAAATGTTCATAGGGAAAGTCTACATATTTGGAATTTTCTTTCAGATGGAAATTGACAAAAGTATTTTTATTCTGACTTCAACACTATGGGTGTTGAAAATAGAAATGTGATAATACAAACAAAATCAGTCAGTTCACTATCTTGAGATACTTTAAAAATATTTGACACTTTAAAGACACTTTAAAGTCACATTACGCTGCAAGATTTTTATGAATAGGAATATTAAATAAGCATTATATAGAGCTTGATAATGTTACTGTAATATTGTAATGATATATATTTTCTCCCACATGGAAACAATTAAATATGAACAAAGTTCACATTTAAAGACTTTGGACTCAATAAATAGAGATTCATTAGGCTCTATGGGTTGAAAGATACAAGTCTGTTTAACTAAACATCTAGCTGTGATGTAGCATGTTACTACTATTATAAACCGATCAGCCATAACATTATGAACACTGACAGGTGAAGTGAATAACACTGATTATTTCGTTTTCATGCCACCTTTACTGTCAGGGTGGGATATATTAGGCAGC
>NW_023339763.1:17218357-17245916 GCF_004916995.1 Morone saxatilis | reverse complement strand
CCCATAAGGAGAGTGAGCTGCTTATTGTGAATATGTGAGTTAGATACAACTTTCATGAGGTAAAAGAGAGCTTTACTTAAGTGGTTTTTGTCAGATTCACCTGCCTGCCTGCAGAACATGGGTCTTACCTCCCTTGCACACACACACATTCATATCTGTGTGGTCCTTATACCAAATTGGTTCGGTGTATTCAGAGTGTGGTGAATGCAGAACGTGAAGGAGGCACGTTGGTGGTCCTATAATCAGAAATGTCATGACTGCTGGTCTGTAGTTTCTCCAACCACATCAGGGCAACCTGGAAGGTTTGCTTGGCTGCTTTGTGGGTTGAATAAATACACTTAATATTAGAACAGCCATGAATAGCCAACAACCCTTGGCTAAATTACAGTAAGGCAGAGTTTCTGTGTGAAGTGGTATGGCTCATGTGGCATCTGGAAAGTGAGTCTCATTGAGTTGTGGTTGCTCAGATTTGTGGTGTTTAAAATTCTGCATTAAAAATCAATTTAAGATTTTTTATTTGCATTTTATTAACTCACAAAATAAAAAACAAAAGATACAGAACTTTGACTCTGAATCAACAAGTGCCAGCAAACGAGAAGATTTTTTTCCTCTGAGTTCAAATAATGAAAAATAACTTTGTAGGTTTTGTGGCATTTTGTGGTTAAATATAACAGAAAATGTGAGGAGAAACTTAAAACCACCTAGACAAGGCACGTAAGATTTCCGAGTGAGAGTTGAGTCAAGCAGATGAAAACAAAAAGTATTGTACCACAGTTGTACAATAGGAAGAGCACCAAACAACGTGGAGCCAAACATACATTCTTTAATAGTGATGTATGACCTAAAAGAACAAAATGGCATCATTAAAACAGTCTGTACCAATATTTTTTGTATTATTATTCCATTTAAAATTTGTAACGGTTAATAAGAGCCTCATGGGTTTCCGATATTGTCATTAGGGAAGCATGTTGTATTACCACAGAGCTTTGGTTCTCATGTTGGAAAGTACCTGACAGTGGCTTTAACAAAGAAATGATATGCTTCTCTAACTGCCTCTATCTGTGTGTGTGTGTGTGGTGTGTGTGTGTGTGTGTGTTGTGTTCACATACTGTAGGTCTTATATCGTATAAATCACCTCTGGACACACTCAGATATAGCCATAGACTAAACTCGATATCATTATTTTAAAAGGAGGTTACTAGAGAGAAACTTAAGTTTCTGGGTTGTTAAAAATGTCTTTGAAAATATTTTTTTTTAAAGAGTGGAAATTCTTAAACAGTGTTTGAACATCAAGTGTCTAATAAGGAACTAGGACCACCCTTCGGAGGAGTTTCAGTCCCTCATGGAGTGCTGCCTTATAAGTTCTGGACTGTAAGTAATTGGATGTTTACCCTTCATTGAAGAAGGAAAGCTTTGAGGGATGAAGGAGGTGGAAATCCACTTCACACTCTGCACTCCAGGATGTTCCATAAAAGCTCAATGATGTTCAAATCTGCTGATTGAGGAAGTGATGGAAGCCATTTGACGTCAACCTGATGATCATGGCATTACTTTTGAATGTGTCTCTCAGTGTGTCTGGGGACAATATCATCTTGGAATATAGAAACATGTCAAGGGAACAGTTTTGGCACCACAGGGAGCACCTGGTCCTTAAAATGACCTCATATTCCTTAGCTTTTACATAACCATGCAGAGATATTATCAGACATGATGACTCCTGTGAGATTGCTGGCCATTGAAGACATCATTTTGCTTTATCCAAAACATCTTACCATTATCATGATATGTTTACCATTACTCGTTTGTCCCTGTTCTTTCATTGACCCTGGATACAAATAGTTCAGAATGGAAGGTAAATATCCTCTTTGTAAAATACATGACATATAGTTTTTGATTTGACTGTTTCACAAAAATCTGTGGCAAAATATATCTTTAAAATATCAAATATTGACCCCTAAGGCTTGAAATATTAGCAGTAGTTGGAACAGTAATGGAGGACAGATGGCCATGGGCTGTATTCACAAAACATCTTAAGGGTAAAAGTATTCCAATAAAAATATGGGCCCTGTAAATCCTAACATTAGGACTTATAAGTCTGAGCGAAGTTAGAGGTAGTCCAGAGGATTCCTAAAGGCTGTACTCACACCAAATCTGTGGGTTTTTGTGTGGGACTTTTTGCATTCCCTGCGATACCCACCACCACTGCCTTAACACACTACCCACATTCAAAGGAATGGTAGGACTGGCATCACAATGCCTGATGTAATGTGAATAAACCCGAACACAAATAAAGCTGCTTTTGTGGCCATTCCTTAATATTCAGGTAAAATTGGTGCTGTACAGCATGTAGAGCTACATTATTAGTATGTTCCATCAACTTAAAAATATCACATGCTGATACAATAATTAACAAGCCTGCCTATCTCCCTCTCTCCCTCAATTTGTTAATTTGCTGACACCGACTGGTCACCTGTCAACCAGTCACTGTAGACATCCATGAAACACAATGTCATCCATAGCAACAGGAATTTTGAGTAGGACTCCTAGTGATAAGATAAGATCCTAAAAAAGATGTAAATATGTCCCCCGGACATCTTAGATTCCCAGGAATTACAATGGATTCCTATGGTGACAAGTTGTTAAAGGAGAAGAAAGTATCAAACAGTCTATAGAAACATTTATTTTCTGCTGTTCATCAGTAGATTCAGTGAAGTCCAAACATCCTTACACCCTATCAAGCATGCATGTAAGCACATGCCCTTCTTAGATTTTTCTAGAGTGTGTCTCCTCTTTCACTGGTCACATCTTTATCCACCAGATTCTCTTTTAACAGATCTTTTTCACACACAACACTGCTAAAGGATTTAATCCAAAAATATTGTTTTAACTTGGTTATCAGTCATTCTGTTCTTTAAATAAACCACTTGTTAAATGGTTCTGAGAAGCCTTTTTCTTAAATGAATAACCCCACAGCACCAGGCCTGATATTGTGCATTCAGAGCAGTGACATTTCCTAACTATTCAGTCTATGTGTTTTGACTGTTGAGCTGGGAGTGGGAGCTGGAGTAAATGAATCACACCGTTTCCTTTATTCAGTCTGCCAGTCTACTGATGGAATCCATTCACTAGTGAAGCTAATAGTAGCTGTACACCTCCCCCTCTACACACACACACACCCACAACACTCATCCCTGAAGGACATCCATTGCTAGTCCATCCCGCCCACACCCTCCCCGTTATACCTACAAGGTTAATATGTATAGAAGATGTATTGAAAAGGTCATAACTGGAGTGTTTCTCCACTCTGTGTCACTGGGTTAGTACATGAAAGCAGGTGTTTGTTGTATTCTTCATCAGTGGACTGCATTACTACCCTGATCAAGGAGTGCTTGTGAGGTCAAGTACATGCTACTGCATGTTTGTGTGCATGCGCCTTCATAATTTCAATATCAGGCTTGGTTATTGGTAGATAGAGATATTGTTGATAGAACAATTACCACTAGAACAAGATAGAAGCAAAGCAAAATGAAACATTCTACAATTGCACTGAAATTATTTAGTTAGTTTTTTTTAGTTTTGATGATATGGGATTTATCACCTATTTATTTTATTGTTTGTTTCTCTTACCCTGAATTTGAAAGCTTAGCCAGGGATAGTGATGGTACCTTAGCTTCAACAAGAAGCCCTATTAAGTATGGCTGTCTGTTGGCAAGAATCCTGCGATACGATACGTATCATGATACAGAAGTTTATGGTAGCAGTCAGTCTACGTTTGCAACACTACTGCGGTTTGCGGTTTAAACACAAACATTGATACAATGTTTTTGAGAATCTGTAAAAATTCGCAAAATGATTGTGCCATAATATTTTTCAATATTTTCTTACACCCCTACTGTTTAGTGTACATCTTTTTTATTTATTTGTATATAATTAACAAAATACTTAAATAATATAATATAATATAATGTAATAAACATGATCAGTAAATACTTCTGATCCTTTTTTTAAATTTGCCATGCTTTAGTTTCCAAGCATGAGTCTCCACTGGCTACTGTGTGTCAACATCTGTCTCCTTATAGTATTTTGGGATCATTTCCTGTTGTTGGTCTGGATTACTTTTAATGCTGACAAATTGGGCTGCAGGTTGCTTGGACGAGAGCCAAGGCCCACTTTTTTAAACAGCTGTATGTAGTGATTGCTCCAGTTGCTCAAATTAACACATGAAAGAGTTCCCAGTTGTTCAGCTGTTCAACAGTCCAAGCTATCACAAACAAATAACTTTTTTTAAATATTCATTTCAACTTTCTAAGATTGTATAGTATAGGCTTTATTGTTCGGCTTTCTGTTTCCCTCCCTCCCTGACCTGTTTGTTGGGTTACAGATGTCAGAGATAAACTCAACTGCAGTAAATCAGTGTAGGAAGAAATATCTCAATATATGTTGAAAGCACGCAAATTGAGCTTGTCAGCAATGTGTGTCAGCAATGTGTGGCAGGAATTCACTTCAGCAGTCAGCTGTCTTACAAACTGTATATCTGTGTGTGTGTTTGTGTGTGTGTGTGTGTTTGTGTTTCTGGCTCTCAAATCTCCTGGGTGTTATTTCTGTACAAAACTGTGTAACTATCCTGCCAGTGAATGCAAGGCAGGTTAAAGGGGGCGTCTCAATTCTCAACAAGGCACAATGGTGCTCAGAGACCTCCATTTACGACGTCTGAATGGTGGATCATGATACTTTTCACAACACGATATTGTGCTGCCTTCATAACATCAAGGCACTTGTCCTAGACAAGTTACATCAGCCATAATTCAGGACAACACTTGTAGTTACAATGAGAGCTTGTAAAGTTTGTTTTCTCACAGTTCATATGGCAAAAAGTCAGTCTGCAAAACGTTCCACGCAGCAAAATTTGGATCTCTGCATTCACAACAGCTTAACCTGAGCAGCGCTTCACTGTCAGGCTCTGAATTGTCTTGCCATCCTCTCTGTTCTCTTCTCTTTGACTTAGTTCACTCTTAAAAGCTCCTGCCTCCCTCCCTCACACACTCCTGTGTGTTTGAAGCAGGTGAACACCCACACACTCACACCACCACAGATCCTGGCTCCTGGCTGGTTTTAAATCCATGACAAGGAGCCCTCTCTCTGAATATCAAAGACCTGCATCTGAGAGCATGTAGGCATGACTCACACCCAGGTCTGTCTTACTCCCAGCAGGCAACTGAGCATCCAACTTGCTGGATGTGGCAAGGGCTACCGGAGGACACTGATCACACACTGTCACGTCTAACGGTGTGGGCATAACTTGGCTGTATTTGTCACCCAGCAATGTGAACATGTGAAAATTCCAGCAGTGTACTGAAATTTCGAAGAAACCCATTTGTCCCACCTGGGTTCCTGCTTCCACGCTGGGGGTCATTCCATGACAATAAGAGCGCCTGTCCTCTCTTCAGCACAATGTCAAAGCATTCCTGGCAAGCAAGGCAGAGTAGCTGTGACAGCTACAAAGTGGCTGAGGGAACTGTGTACTTTAGTTGGTCTGCTTCAAATGAAAGGGCTGCTAACAGCAACAAATCACAGCTCTGCAACGCAGCAACTTTTCCTCTGTGATAGAAACCTTTTTCATTAGTGTTCCCTCTTTACATTTCTAGCTCTCTGCTGGATAAACAGAGCTTGTTCTACTATTAATTTAGCACAGCACCTTTGTACAGATGTGAAGTTTAATTTCAGTTTGGCAACTTGCAATAGCATGTTGTGTTTACCAATGTGCATGTGTGAATGTGTATATGAGTTTGTGTGCGAATAGTAATGCGCACCACTGGCCTGTCAGAGTTGCGAAACTATTTGTATGGATGCCGGGGTTGTACCTTGGTTGAGGTGTACACAGCGCTGGCGCAGTAGCCTGTCTTGTGCAGCAGGCCAGGATGACATGTGAATCGCAGCAGCCGAGAAAGCCCTGCTTAAGTGGAGGCAGTAGGGAGAAGCAGGCGAGAGCCAGAAGGCAAACAGACAAACAGATGGACAGGCTGATGCCAAGCAGGCAGTGGAGCAAATAGATTGTGCAGCATGGTGAACAGACTCAGCCTACCAAAGAACAACCAACAGACACAAGACCATGCCACCCTTGTCAGCCAACCGTGCTTCTCTATAATTCATCGAGATAGGATAGATATGTGGTAAATAGGACTCTCATCTTCCTCCTTCTCCTCATCTGCCCCTGTCACATCCCTCATTTGATATGTGTTATGTAGGAGGAGGAGATGTCAGTCTTGCAAGATGGGAAATGAACAAACCTGTATGTGTGAGAACTGGAGTGAGAGAAAGAAATGCAGGAGAGATATGAGTGCTGCAGGTGGAATTGGACTGTGGGGCACTGGGGGACTTCAGCCCAGCAGACGTACACAAAATACACAATGCACAAATGGAGCCATTGACAGAAAAAACAACAATATTCTGTCTTAAAGCACACATTTTTCTCACCCGCTTCAGATTTTAAACACCCTGCCCTGGTAAGACTTAAGTTAAATGAAACAAACATCAGTGAACAAATAGAGATATTGTCAAGAAAGATTATTGCTTTTGAGATTATTCTGTGTTTGTATTAAACAAAGAACTGCCTTTCACAAAGAAGCTGGACATATTGCCATATAAAGGGGGACTGTGGTAATGGCATTGCAGAATAGAGCTTCTCCTACCTTGATGTCTCAGAAACTCTTGGAAAGAATTAAGCTTGTATTTCCCTGAGGCATCAGGCACATGCTCACTGGAGCAACAACCTTTGCTTTAATGCAGGAGGAGCATGATTGTAAGTTTTCCTTAGAGACTTTCCTCTAAAATGTGAGGTGCTCAGATTGACTCAGTCTTGTTTTTCTCTATGGAAAACATCTAGCGTTGTGCAAGTCAAATAGAAAACCACCTTAAAGAGCTGAGACAGCCCTGTCAGATCTGTCTGGTTATGTACCCTACACAGTCTAATGGTTTGTCTCTGTGTGTGTTTGTGTTTGTGCATGTGCATATGTGTGTGTTTGTCTGTCTACATAGGTAGAATGTAAGAAGGCCCAGCCCAAGGAGGTGATGTTCCCACCAGGTACACGAGGGCGAGCCAGGGGTCTGCCCTACACCATGGATGCCTTCATGCTGGGGATGGGCATGCTGAGTGAGTCGTACACACATCCACTTACACCGTAACACACACACACACATGCAAATACAACAACAAGTGATCTATAATCCTTTGTATAATATATAGGTTTGAAATCATCCTGAAAAGATACATCAAGCAACAGTGCAGGCATACATTTATTCGTTTTAAAAGTGAGTTTAATAATAGGTTGCAAATAAAAACATAAAATATGAGTTGTTAAAATTTTGTGGGGTGAGAGGTACAGAGGAAGTATCAGACAAGCACGCCATTTAGTCATCAATTTCAACCTCTTAAAAAAAATAAAAAATAAAACAACTTATGCAAACTCTCATCTAGATAGCCCCATTAGGTGGGCGCTGCCCCTAATTAGGCTGCTTCAAGGTGTGCCACCAGTGGCCACTGTGGTCTATTTCTGGTCGAGTCTGGTACAGGCAGCCCCTGGGCATATAGGAGCAGACCAGCACATTATCAGGCTAAATGAAGAGGAAAATTGGTGTAATGTCATATTAAGGATTCATCACTGTGCCCCCCCTTAATGGGTAATGAAGGGGACACACATGTCAGGGAGAGATCTCATCTACAGGGACCTCAGCTGCTGGCCCACCCCTCTTCATTACCATCCAGCCCGTGCCCGTGGCCCTTTTTATTTAACACTATTGCACTCTCCTTCCCTGCCTCCCTAGCCTCCCACTGTCTGTCTGTCTGTCTGTCTTTATATCTTTCTATCTGTCTGTCTGTCGGTCGCATTTCCTATGCATATAATTTGTATGTGCGACCCAGCCAAATGGATTTGCCCTCACATAAAAGATTTATTTTTTCCTTCAAAAGCAAAAGAGACATGCAGCTGATTGTAAGAGACTTGTTTTGCCGTGCAACTAACCCCTCCCCCTCCCTCTCGTAGCAGGTGCAGGCAGAGCCACAGTCATGCATTTTTATCTTCACCAGGTAACATAATGTTGAAGGAGCTTTGAAAGTCGATAGCAAGTCAGATTTAGCTGTGCTTGTTCTGCATTTTCTTTTAGAAAATGGTCAGGAAGCAGTGGTAATAATTGGTTACATCAATTATTGAGCTGTGGAACTAATAAACATTAAGGGGCAGTTAACTAATTATCCACAATATCTATCTATTCGCCTGTCCATATATTTATATACAGGTTCTTAAACTGTCAGGGTTATTCCAGGGTTGACCTTACCACGAAACTGATTATACAGTTGTTTGTGGTGTTGATAAGACTGGCCAAGTGCTTCTGTCAGCTCTATGTAAGTCGTTCAGTCGCATCTCATCTGTTAGAAGTATTTAACAAGCACAGTGAACTTTTCAGAACTTATTACAGACTAATGTATCTGCGAAGAGGACAGTGCTCTTCCCCTCCATTGGGAGACGGCAGGCAGAAAGGCAGTGATGTGCTCATGTGAGAATATTAACAGCCAACTTGTTTGGAGACATTCTTATCTAAATGAAATTGGAACAAGGACAGCGAAACATTCCTTTATATAATTTGCATTTGGAAAAAGGGACCCAAGGCTCATTATTTAAGAAAGTGTAAGCTCCTTTTGTGCCAAATCTCATTAAAGCCATCCCTAGCTCCTTTGTTTACTGCCTCTAATCGAGGCATTTATCTTTATTGTGTTGTGCCCGATGTATGTTTGCTGAAATTAATACACATTTGAGCCCGGGCGAGGTATGGGTGTACCAGATGGATAATTGATTTTAAAGTGAATCAGAACTGTTGAGCCATAAAATAGGTACATTAGCATGCATATTAATAAGGCAAATAAGAGCACTAAGAGGCTGCCACCAGGCCAGACACAATGGCAGGCTTCATTTAGTGAAATGGTAGGAAAGGCAGTGGGCTCTCTCTTTCTTTCTCCTTCTTTCTTCTTTCCTCCCACTCTACTGCAACATTTGTAGATATGCACATACTAAGAATTTTATGAGATAGTAGCTTAACTTAGCATGTATCTTAATCCACTTTAATATTCCTTTCTATAGCTCTTTCCTCAGACACTCAGTGTGCACATCTGGCAGCAAATTCTTCATTTAGTAATGTGAAACCCATTGTAATGCAGTACATCAGACTAAGGGAAATGGTTTTGCCATTTCAGAAAATGTTGAAATAAGGGAGTATGAGGAGCTGCGGTATCTAAGCCAGCAATTTCAGTTTGGCATTTATTCTGTTTGACAGTAAGACAGTATCAAACACATAATATCCAATATTTTGCGGTCCGTGATAGCTTTTCATTGTATCATATCACAGTTCTTTTCGGACCAAACAAACAATGAGGGGTTTTGTGAAAGCTATCCATCTGTAGCTTCCTGGTGATGACTTCTCATCAGCAACTGATGAGGATTTTTATTTTTTTTCTGGCGTAGCCTCCGTCCTACTTCATCCACACCGGGTTAAGGTTCCCCTCACCGCCTCTCTGAGCCGCATTTCTTTTTGTCTGCGAGTGAGGGGAAAGGGTCTGGGAGAGGCATTTTCCCATTGGGTCAGGAATAAATTGAACTTTTTCATGGACAGCAAACACTGATTAGATATTTATGACCAAGGTCAACCTTTCTGATTCCAGCTGGCACAGTCTCTGAGGCATACAGAACAGAGCATCCACACACATGATCACACCCATACGCACACTCACACGCACATAGACCACATATACTCACGCACAAACTCATACACACAAATATGTGAACACTTGCATACAAGTGGATCCATCTCTGTAAAATGTGTAGCTCAATGCTTGCACCAGAACTTGGGATGGTTAGACACACCGATTCACATCTCAAAAGTCTTAAAAGTACAAGACGCTTACAAATTCAAGACGCAACTGCCGCGATTTAGAAGGGTGACATCTGGATGCATTGTTTGCATCAGTAAAAAAAATAATTGTTTATGTGTAATTATTAGTAGAGGCCCATGCCTTTTATTATTTAGAAATATAATATTTAGAGTTATTCCTCCCCTCTAAACTGTTTGCATAGTATCACGATGAATCGCATTGTTAATCACACTGTATCCAATCACACTGCAATCAAAAGGGGTTAATTGTATCATCGCATTGGTAGTTGCTTCATATTTGTATTTAATGTACTGGACTGTTGGCAATGCATCAAGATGCATATTGCATCGGCCTCAGTGATGGAAATGCACATCCCTGTCTAGAACTGTAATGCCATACAGTGTATGTATTGTACAGTTAATTTTAGTCATTAGTATTTGGGAATATCTAGTTGTATTTTCTGTAAGCTCTATTAGTTTGCAGTATCTATAGGAATTTGTTGCCCAAAAGTTACAAGATATTTGGATGGTAATGTTACTGCAGCCAATTTATAAGGCTAGTACATATCTTACGAGAACTAAAGACACAAAAGCCTGAAAGAGGCTTCCGAGGTCAATTTCTGAGTTGTAGCTTACACACAGGGAAGTCAGTTATCAAGGTTGGCTTCAGTGATTCATTCCTGGCCTAAAGGACTTCCTCTTATTAGGTAATTTAGTCCAGACTTATGGTTGAAGGTGATAATAGCTTGAGGAAAACAGATAAAGACTGAGACATATACCATAATTAGAGGGTTAATTATGTTTATATTACCTTTGATGGTGCTCAAATTCTTACTGACTCACACAGAGGCCCACTCGTTCACCCACCCGCTCGTCTCAAATGTTCTTGTTTTGTCTGTATCCCACTTTGTAGCCGCCTGCTCCCTCACACCCCGTTTCTCAATATGTTGCCCACAGCTGCTTCCGTCTGAAAACTGTCCTGCTAATTAACTGGTGGGTCTGTGGTTGTAATAAGAATCATGACAGCAGATGAACAATACATCTGCTACTCTTACATTTTTTCTAATGACACTGGGTCCTCTCCTCTTTGGGCCTCATTGCAACTCTCCATCCATGCATGCACAGTCCAACTTCTAAACCAGTCTGTACCCTCACACGGACTTTGACTTTGCTTTAAAGATGACAGTTTGCATTGACATTTGCTATCCTCAACAAGTTTTATAATTCAGTGGCTGTGTTAAATTTGACCTTAATTGTATAAAAATCAACCCTAACTCCCTAATTCTGTGTTTATAGTACTAGTTAACATAGATCTTAAAGGAATGTACCTAAACTTTATGTAGGATTAAAATGTTGACATAACTGTTTGTTGTATTTCACACATTTCATAAAAGCAATGCACTACATAAAAGACCCAGTGATGTGATGGAAATGTAATTGTAACACCACCAAACTTTTGTTACCTACCCAAATTGATCATAAATGTTTTCTGATATATACGCATAGGCACACAAAACATGAAACCAGCCCATAAGCTGTGATACATAATAAACAAACCTGTTACATGCAGAAGATAAAGTCAACTGCATTGACCAGATTGGACACAATCATTTAAAAATATTATCTATTATATTATTATATTATTAGGAATTAGAAAATTATATTTGAATCAGATTGTTTTTGTTTCTTATATAATTCATTGCACGATTAGTGGGCTGCTAATGGTTATTTATCAATTTTTCGAGACCCCCTCTAAAATGTTATTGGTTTTTGTAAGGTGAAAGCAAGGTTCCAAAAACTCTCACTTGATGTTGCTGTCCTCAGACAGTCAGAGGTAGTTTCCTTTTAAGAGATCTAATAGGTTAAACACAGCACATGCTTATGATTCCCACTTGATTTCCCTTGTAAGTTAGTTTTAAATTCAGTTTTAATCCCTGGTTAAACCTTATTTCAACCTGTAAAACAACACAGCAGCACACATACCAATGCCATGCTGGAGGTGCAAATGAGGAGCAGTTATCACCTTTTTGCCTACAGCGTGTTTTTTGACAAATATGCATCCAGCCGTATTAACACATGAACCTTTCTGCTATGCTAAAGATGTGAAGAACATAAACAGATGCCAACGTCATTTCAAGGCGCCTGCTATGAAGTGTTATTACACTGAGCTATAAAAATGCCTGAGAACTTATGGTTGAATAAAAAATGAAAATGAATTAGGCAGTTAAAAGCCAAAAGGAGTGCTATGTGTTCAGATGCTTATTGGTGCTTTGGGTTTCAACCCTTTAAGCACCAAATGATACATGTACTTGATACCCAACCCTAATGAAGCTCTAATGATTAATGAATGAAGGGAATCCTCCTGTTGAGGTACCTTAAATGTCTTAAAATATAATGAAACAGGTTATCGAGCCATGCATAGTAACCTGCTTAGATTGTATAAAATATTAGCAGCTATTTTGTGCTCACATTTTAAATCTGCAGGTCTGCTTCCCTTGAAAGAAAATTATTTTACAATCCGAGCTTTATGTTTATAATTGTGTCCATTATTCTTGTAGGTTATAAAAACATTTCAAGCAACAAGATTGGTGTGATCAAGATCAGAGGTTAATGTAATTGTGACAGTAGACCATTGATTGAGGGTGGTGCTTGTTGTCAAACTGCACACAGCGAATGTTGTTGACAATCTACCATCCATATTATGAGCTATAAATACATGCCACCGCTTTATTAGGCTCAAAGCATAAAAATAAATCACTTTTTGCTTATTGCCATTTCTTTCAAACAGAGCAAGCTCGGGTTACACATAATACAAGACTTTGGTTAAGTAAAGCATTGTTCCAAAATGTAATACGACTTAACTTTTTTCAGGCTAATTTTTAATGTGGATTATTATAGTTTTATTTTCAGGGTATTAAGTTACATTAGAATTTGCTTGACAAAATGAAAACACATGGGTCCCTAGGAGTTTTAAAGCCAGCCTTTCAAGATTTGTTTCCCTTTTAAAGAGGATATATATACATATCCATATCCCAATGTTTGTCTGTGTGTGTGTGTGTTTATTTGTTTGTGCTCCTCATCTCTTTTTAATCTCCTTCCTAGGTTACCCTAATATTGTGGCAACGTATGGCCGCGGATACACTGGATTCGCACCCAGCTACAGCTACCAGTTCCCTGGTGAGTTAAAGGCTTTGTGAAAATATCAGTGTTGCAGTTGATTTTTGTTGTGCACTCTTCAGCACATTCACACATACATGCACAAACACACACAGTTTTATGTGCATACACAAAGGCCCATCAAAATACAAGTCAGTCACCAAATAATCTAAGTATGATACGTGTCTGGATTTCTGAAGTAGCTCTTGAAAGCTGACGTATAGTGAAGTAAATTGCTTACTCCTTTTTATCCCATACTTGAACACTACCATGACCAAATGTCTAAAATGGGGGAAGTTCTTCGTCTTCCGTGGCCCAATGTATGCAAATTCCTCAGTGGAGAAGCAGAAAAATAAGCAGTGCTTTGTGCAGGCAGATTTTAAAACGTGGTTTTTATAATGGAAAATGAATAAAGTCATTTTCTGCATTAAAAGTGTTGACTCAGAGTGCCGGGCACTTTAATGGGAGTCCAAATGGGAGGCGTGCAGTCTGGAGGTGAGCAGCTGTACCTGTCTGCTGCAAGAGAGCCTGTGGCTGTGTGGTGCCTCACTTAGACAGGCATACCGTCAATTTCATGCTTTATTTAGGGACTTTACACATACTTTGTTTGCCGGGCCAGACATCATTCCTTCCACTGATGAGATGGAATGGGAAATATCTGACAGCAGCTCAGATCTCTGTAATATCTTTGTGAAATAGATTCAGGGATGGTAAGACAGGAGGTCCAGCTGTGACCACCTGCAGATCCGACATATGCTAGATTTATACTTGACCACCAACATTATTTGACAGAAGAAAGGGAATAGCACCTACTCATCAATGTGGGTGGACATGCGTAGCATACAAATGTGTGAATTAAGCAATGTTTGTCTGTTCTTTTTTTTTTATGGTATAATTTAATAGTATAATGACCATTTCTTTAGATAACTGATTGATATGAATGTGATTCAGAAGACCAGCAATGTACATCATTGTTTTTGAGTGCAGAATACAACCATGATGACATTCAGAATTGGACAAACGGGCATTTATCCATCTTTCATATTCTGTAAAAGCATCTTAGAAAGTTTATGAACTGGGATGTAACAAAAAAAGAGTGAAGAGATTGAAAGGGAAAGGAGCGACCAGTATTTATTCCATCTAAGTAATTCTAGTTAAACATGGATTTTTAAAATGTTTACTGTTTAGGACAAATTAAGGGATATCACCTTCCCCGAGGCAGAATCTATGATCCTGTCCATGTTAAACTCAATTTAAAGAGTTTGATAAAGCTGTATGATTAAAACAACCTCCTCTGGGCTCGCTCAACTCTTGACAGGGTAATTGGAATTTTTAATGTATGAATCAAACTCCTTGTCCAAATTAAATAACCTCAGGCCAAATATTGACTAGTGTCCTTTCTTACGAAGATGTGGAAAGCATCCTCAATTTAAGATCAAGAGCTTGTTTCTCACTGTACACAACCTCACTGGAACTCTATAAATAAATGGTGCTGGGGCCAGGCAGGCTGGATCCAAGAGGCGTAAATTGTGGGCAGCATTTCAAGGGTTTTTTACACCCAGTAAACCTCAGGGGTCCACTGTTAACAGGAAGAAAGTGGTTAGGCAATTGTCCAAATGTCAAGATAAAACAGTGATAAAACATTGATCAGTGATGAAACACTGAATTAAGTAAGAAAACTCAATAAGACATACACAGAAAAAGAGAAACCAAAGCTGACATCCCTGCAGCTGCAACAGAGTTCAAGCGTAGAAAACTGAGCCTGAAAGTGTAGTGAAATATACACAACCTGAGTTGGGGTTTTTTGGGGGGGTGGGGCGGTTTAAAGACAGCAGTGAGGGCAGCTAATCACCAGCTCAACTGCTGTTAAACAGAATCTGACAACATAGCACTCTGGTCCTTGTGACACTCCCAATTAATTCCAACATTGATCACAAAGTGCCTTTGATATTGATCACATACAGTGTGTTTCTATGTGTCTGTATTTGTATGCCTTGACTTGCTTACTAAAAGATTCCATCAGAGACATCATTACTATTTAATGCACCTTCACATATTACTGATGTAAATCACATCATCTCTCTATTCGTCAAAAACGTGTCTGTGCAAGCGATCATATATCAGAGCGTTTCCCCAAAAGGCAAACTCAGGCAATGGCATTTAATTGTGTTTAAACTAGTAGTTACTGTAAAACAATGTTTGGTCGGGACAACAACAACTTTGAGCAGATGTTCCTCTGACACAGCTAGCTGTAGTTACATATTAGCTGAACATGTTCATACACTTCATACTATGGTGACACACGTGCATTCCGCAACCATAGAGCTGGCATGGTACATACATGGCATATCTTCTAACTGCAAGGACCAGTAATTCAGTTGCTGGTGTAAAAAGGTGCCAATGAAATAGGAGAAAAAGACTGCTGATGTTAACAATGTAGATTTTGCAACTTCAAAACATGCAAAAAGATAGAAAATACTACCAGCCTGCGCACAATTTTCTGATAAGAAACACTGAATGGAAGAAAATTAAAGGCCTCAGGGTAGGTTTAATTGCAGAACAAAAATTTAAGCAGGGTTTCAAGGCAAATTTGAGGATTGGTAAATTAGCTGCAAGTTTAATATCGTAAGACCCTTTAAGATTAATTTAGATTCCTTTTGAAAAATGAAATCTCTGTTGAATTTAGAGGACAGAAATTCAGTTTTGAGTGCAGAGAACTAATCTTTGCACATATTTTAAGCATGTGTTTGTCCCTTGTTTAGCTATTACAGAAGGCATTCATCCTGATAACAAAAAGAGGATTGAAGTGTTTGATAAAGACGCCTTCTCTGATTTTTGCTCAGTATTAAAATTCCAAGCTGTATTTTATATGCACTGTTGTAATCACACGCTGTTTACCTCGTGACGGCATTGTTTCAGCATTATGTTTGAACTAAAGTTGGAATTGCATTTCAAAGATGATGCTGCATGGTGCATGTGTAGTGACAATCAAGAAGACAGCAATGTTACCCATTACCTCAGACTTGCAAATGGTAAGGAGGTGTAACAAATGATTAGCAACATCCCCAGAACAACAGGTCTTTTTGTTTTTTTCTCTTCATCAGAGCTTTCTTTGTTGTAGTGGATGAAATTACTTGATTGTTACTATGTTTAAGCAACACATTTTTCTCAGCTTTACATGCCCTACATGTTACATACTGTAACACTGATTTAAGATCTTTGTCTGATCCCATTGTGACAAAAGATGTCAGAACATTTTCTTTGATTGTGCTGATGTACATACAGGACTTTCATGGCAAGCATTAGTATTTTCAGTGTCAAATGAAAATAAAGGGAAACTGTAATGTATGCATGCAAATGTGGCATGTGATCTGTGAGTATTGTCATGTTGCAGTTTTCTGTGTGGAAGTAACATCCCCACTGTTTAAGATGAAGACCTCCGGACTTGTGCTGAGGCTGTTACTGCCTTTACCTTCAAATCAAACCACTCCCTCAGACTTGTGTTGCTGTATTACCGTCATCCTGTGATTTCAGAAGAAAATAATGAGTTGTAGTTGAATCTCCATATTCATTTTAACTCCCTGAAGTCACCACACCTTGAACTGAACATCATTTTTGCTTTTACCAAAATTCCGTTCCACACATCCAGGATATGCTTAAGAAAAATGAAAAGAATGATATTTGGGACTTTGATAACTCCTGTTTCTGAGAGTAGTGTTAATTAATCTGATTGACGACATATTTGCATAATTGAGGTTAACCTGCTGAAAAGGGGAACACATCATGCCAGCATTAGCAAGCTACTTAAAGGGTAGATTCACCCAAATCACAATCAAAACACATTTTACACCAAATAATCCCACATTTTCCTCACCTATTCTACAGTAGATCTTCTGGTATCTAGCCATGCAGATCTTTTTTGTTTTTATTTGCTTGGTTTTGAGATCAGCCTCTCCACCCAAATGCAGTGTAAGTGAATTTAATTTTGTTTTAAACCCACAGAATCGAAAAAGTTACATGAAAAAAAATTCACTAGCAACACGTCTTTCCAGCGACAATCAACAGACGTCGCTGTGGAAATAAAATATTTAGGAACTCCACTCCAGTGTGTTGGGCTGGAGACCAGATACCACTAGAATTAAGCAAGGAAAATATCTTTGTTTGTAGTTTGGGGGAACCAGCTCTTTAACAGCTGCTGCACTGTTACTATCATCAACTGGATGCAGTAATAAATATGCTGTTCTAGTAAGGTAACAAAATTGGCAGTTATCCTGTATGACACTGTCAGAAAGCTTTAGAGTGATGTCAGTGTGGTACATATCTGTGAATGAAGGTATCAGTATCACTTAGACTGAGCAGAGGTGGGTGGTTGACATGTCAGTCATGTAGCTTAAACTTTATTTTCAGCTATTTAACCCACACACAGCTGCCTATACAGCTGCCTATACAGCTGTAGGATCATTGTGTATCTCAGTGTGGGCTTGTTGTTAATATGACGTTTGACCAATTTAACCTGACAGTTGGATTCTTCATTCAAAATATGACCACACAATCCCTTTATGTCATTCTAACTATAAATTAAAAAGTAAATAATGTTCAATATCTTTCAGAAAGGTATAAAAAGAACAAATCTGGGGACTGTTATTGAGCTGTGACCTTCTCTCAAGAAATGTCTGCATTAGCCCAAAGTAATGTTCACTATAAACAATGTCGTACACTGCTCTGTTCATCTGGGATAACAGCTGGGCAAAGAATCAAAGTAAGAAAGTACAGCATGCATCAGCATTACAGAACTTGACTTATCAGACTTCAGAACTAACATTTATCAGGCTACAAAGAGCAAGCTGAAATTGAAAGTATCTTTGAATTAAAATGAGGAACAAAAGGACCTCACTTTGAGTCTATCAGACATTAAAGAGCGTGCCATTCCCTAGATACTGCAGTTAAAAGCAGCTGGACAGCACTGATTTTCAGATAGCTTCAAAAGAGGAAAATTCTAAAGTTTAGTTGAAGTTAGGATCCTTGCCTCATGCTGTGGTAGAAAGAAGAAATATCAGTCCTGTTTCGAGCTGACATTTGCTTTACTGCATCTGGTATATTTCTCTCTTTAAACAGTTAGGAGGATCTATTGACAGAAATGGAGTATAACATAACCTACAGTAGGATAATCATATTTTTCCTCACATTTTTATACATAGACACCTAATGGATTAGATGGGATGCTGTTTTTCCCTACTTATACCCAAAAAGCAGCTGTAAGCATTGCTAGAAACAGAGAGAAAGCAGGAGCTGACAAGGCATAAAGAACATTACTGTACATTATTCTCGTCTTCATGCAACAGTCTAATTAGCATTAGCTAGTTGATAAATGTGCTATTGTATTATTCAACTTGCAGCACCCAGGGGAACATCCCAAGATGTGCTGCATTTAAAGCATGAGGTGTCTAGTTTGGAGGACCTTGCGTGATTAAGGCATTGAAAGCCACATTCAGAGAAGTATCTTTTTTGATCACAGCCTTAAAGTACATCGAACTGCTGTGTTTTTTTAAGATTACCCGAGGCTAAGAGTGTATACAGGGAAATGTCCTTGTGTTTATTATGCATATTAAAATGCAAATGCTAGAAAGAAAATAGTTTTTAGCAATAAGTGCAAGTCAAGCGTATGCACTTTAGTTTATGTGCAGTATAGTTTCTCTCAGTGGTGGCAGCAAATAGAGAAGAAGAAATATGAAGAGGTTCAAGAATGGTAGTATACTGTTTTGTGTGTATGGTGTTTGCTTGAATAGGAGACTTGTCTGTATGAGGAGAAATGTAATTTAAAAAAAAGCAGTATGCATATGTGCATTATGCTGAATCTGAATCAAAAGATACACACCTCATACATTCATATTGTACTTCCTATTGTTAACCAGTCTTGTATCAGTTCCTTTCATTACATGAATTTACAGTCAAATGCACACATACGACACACACACACACACACACAGACGAGCTGTATGCATACAAAGACTGAGATTCAGGATCTGTGTATGAACAGAAGATGGAGGGACTTAACCAGGAGCTCCTCTCCGCTCTCTCGTCTTCCTGTGCGACTCACTGCCTCCACAGCCGTGCCCTTAGAGCCTCCCCTGGCATAAATGACCATTATGGCTCCATTAGGGCTGCTACTAGGAGGTCATTATGCTACACTGAAAAACCAGGGATGAAGATGTTAGTGGGGTCCCATCAGGGGAGAGACATAGACTGAGTGAGAGAAAGACATAACACTCAGTCATCCAGCTACTCCAGATGTCATGACAGACAAACAGCAATTCAGGTCCAGTGAGTCAGCCTCTTAAGTGGTAAAAGAATGGAGGGAAAGGATGATTAAGGAGGGGAGAGGGCAGCGGTAAGTGTAGCAAGGGTGCAATGAAGATAGAGGGGTGGGTAATTTTGGGTTACCAGTTACTTTAACACTAAAGAGATAAACTATCCACTGTTTCTAAAAAAAAAAAAATGCATCTTGTCTCTCTCGCAACATATTTTAACTTTGTTTGTGTGGTGTTTGGGTTGGTTTGTTGTAGTTTGTGGATTGGTTTTTCCATCTGTTTTTCTTGTCTTGCTGCCATATCCTTTTCTTGTCACACACTTCATCTGTGTCAGATCTGTTTCCCCGGAAGATATGACGTGCGTGGTAGCACTGCAGTAGCCTCCGTCCCTCTGTATCTCCGAGTCCACCAACCGACCATGGCTGAGACACAAAAGCATACTCCATCATACCTAAGTGACAGAAAATGATATTTCACAAGCCTTAAATCAGTTCGGAGTAGATTTTTCTTTCTGCGTGGATGTAAACAGGTCTCTGCCCAGCAGGTGGTTCTGGATTCCACAGCTTCTCTCGCTACTGAATATGAAAACCTGCAGGGTGGCCTGGTTGGCAACGAGACCGTCCCATACGCAGAGGATGAAGGGTTTGGCTGCCACAACCACCCACATGTCTGTCCTTGTTGAGTTGTCCTCATATGCAAGGAATAAAGTTACATGTTTTTGAACGTGTCAGATGTTAGGGAATAAGGACAATCTACAGAAAAGAAACACAAATGAGTAGAAAATATCAAGCTGTTGGAATATTTTCCACCAATAATTGATAAGTCAGTTTGAGAATGAATTAATCCATGTTATTAATACTTCTTAATACTATGAACATGTTTTAAATTGACAACCATGGTACAGCATGGACTGTCGTTTTCAAGTACAGGACACAGAGTGGCAGATGTTGCATGGGCTATTACACCTATAGACGGTGCATGATGCTCTATGCAACTGTAAGTAACACTGAATAACAGGCTTCTGACCTTTTAACCCCCCCTTTCCCAGTAGGAGAAGAGTCTGAAGGTTCAGGTAGCAGCTGTCTTCTCAGCAGGTGGCATATAGGGAAAGAGAGCTGCTGACCTGTGCAATTGGTATGATAGTGACTGCTCCTGAGGGCTGCATGCCCCTATAAACTGGGGCAGAGCCGACCAAGCATATGATAAATGCATCAGAGGTCACACCAGGGCATTGGCCTGAAACTCCAGTTAGCTTCCCAGAGTTTAGCAACTGCCTGCTGTTGGGAGATGGAAATATGTTGCCAGGGACTATATAGCTCTATGAACTTCTGAAGCAAAGGTAGCTTCTGCAAGGTTGCCGGTCAAGGACGAAATGATATGCTAGCTGTGGTGTGATGTGTCTAGTTTCATTGGACAAAGCTCTGCTCATGAGCGACAGTAAACATGACAAAGAATGAGCAAACCTTTTCCTATGTTGACATGGTGTCAACGCAAACTCGACACTTCCTGTAGCTCCTTTTCATAGTAAAAGCCCTCAGGGCTGTTTTCTTTTAACAGTTCATCACAATGTTTGAATCAAAGACAAACTAAAGATGTATTTACATCTCAGTTCAAGAACTCCATTCATTTCAGTACAGTTGACTCCAGGTGAGATAGAGAAGGTGGAATTGCTCCAGTATCACTCTAGTACATTGTATTAACGTTCACTAATCAAAAGTGTGGAAGATGCTGTTTTAAACTTTCTGTCCAATGAAAGTCTTTACTTGCTGGTTATAGTTCATTACTTCCTGTATAGATGATGTAGTTTGGGACAGCATGTGCAGTCATTATCAGCAGATCTGAAGCTCTCATAAGTATTCAGACATCTTATATTTCCCATTTCAGCACAATAAGTACCCCACTTCTTGGCTACAGTACTCGAGCAGGTGGAAAAAATCACTGGCCTGAGGCTGATGAGAAGCTTACCTGTGTCATGGGTGCATGCAACATTGTCCTCCATAAGACAGATCCCACTGTTTATGTTTTTACTGCACTGTTGAGACGTGGCGGTGCCACACACAGCGGTGCCATCGGTAGAACAGGTTTCTATTGAACTGGAGTTGCACAGCAGATTGTTCCTTAGATCCTGTGACCATCTCTCTACAAGCTGGGTGAGCTGTGACCCCAGCAAGTGGTCCCACAGGCCAGAGTGAGTGCTACAGGGCTGGAAGCAGATGGCTCTCCTGATGCCACACTGACTCACAGATTGGCTTTAATTGCCAAGGCTGATCATTAGCCCAATGGGTCTATGGAGGCCGGGGCACTCCATGAGTCGCAGGCCTTAAAATAGAGCCTGACGAGGAGCGTCGTGACCTCACATACTTGAATGACCATGCACAACGCATCTTTCTCTCACATCCTTGGACACACACACAGGCATAAAACTGACACAATCAAAGACTCTTGAAGGCTGCGCATGAAGGCAAAGGAGGTGGAGGGACTTTACCAGGGGCCTCTCTCTCCCTTCCTGTCTGCCTCCCTGACTCACTGTCTCCACAGCAATGCTGACTGCACACTCACTCACACACACACACACACACACACATATACACCATCACACATGCAGACTCTCTGAGCTCCCCAGGCCATGACTCTGTTCCCAGTGACAGTAGTGAGTGTGCTGCTCTGACGTCAGTGGACAGCACTGTATGTCACGCCCTATCTACTTCTGTGTGTGCAGTCATAGAGCTAGACTGCTCTCAGATCAGCTCTGTTAACAGCCATCAAATCTGTTTTATGTACATGTGAGTTGCCGTGGGGGAGACACTATAGGCTATGTACTGTATGTTTTACTAGACCTTGAGTAGAGGCACCGGATGGATTCAACAGGTGTAGTAGCACTCCACCTACATTTACATATTTTTCAGTCTAGATGCAATGTGCACTGGTCTGTCTGCATGCTCACATGCACACAAGTCAGGTCACGTGCACATGCACGTGTGCCTCCTCGGGTGTGTGAGCACCTGTCTCTGCAAAACCAGCCACTGCAGTCTGACACAGGCAACGCTGAAAGGTTGTCTATTTCCTGAAAGTGGAAGAGAAGGCTCACCTCATTTGCCCAGGTCTTAACTCACCCTAGGACAGCAGACACATCCTCACACACTGAAGCAGGCAAACAGTCTGCCATGGAGACCCACAGTCTAGGTTCCTGTGGTGGGGAAGATGAGCTGCTGTAAGAGGCAGAGTGGCAACGCTAAAGCTCATTATGTCTCGGCTGTTGAGCCGCTGGTCTAGAAATGAAACTTGAGCTGCCCTGCCTCGTACGTGGCTGCCACCTTTAGACACTGCTGGAGACCAGCAGGAGAACAGAAAGGGAGCACAGACATGGGAGTAGGCAGAGGTGTACAATATGTGTGTCTGGGAGGCCATGCTCAGTGTCTACAGCCTGTTGTTTTGATGCCACCCACTGTTCGTGAGCTCCAGGCCCAGCAAGTTGAGTACTTGCTAGGTCTCTCCACAGCTGCCTCCTCCTTTCCCTCTGTCCTTCCATCCCTCCCTCCTGCTGATTGTGCTAATAGCCCTCAAGTTGCTCTCATCCACTCTTTCCCTATGGACACATGCATACGAATATAAACATGTATGCCTATATTCATAATCATAGCGCACAGCCCTCTGCATGCCTCTGTTCAGGGTGGAAACGTTGCTTACAGCTCCAGTAATCAAGTGGAAGCCAATGTTGCAGTGCTATTTTTGGGTCATGCCACATTTTACCCTACTTGCCCCTGTTATCTGGAGCAGTGGTAGGTTGTGTAACTGCACTGCATGGAGCTGGCTAAAACATAATGGAGTCTGTATGTAATGTTTTAACTAGGCTATAAAAGCATGTTAATGAAATAGTGTCAGCTTATTCTTCTGCTCCTGCTTCTTCTGTTTCTGCTTTTTCTTCTTCATCACCTTTTTCTTGTTGTTATTATTGTTATTGTTATGATTATTACTGGCATTAATACATTGTATTTTATGTTTACTGTAAATTAGTAATTCCTTAAAAGCCAGTTTGTACTGATTAGTGCAAATCCACAAACGCATGTTGGTGGAATGACACTTAATGCACTCACTTTCATTTGAGAAAACCTGAAATTACCCCCCCTTCATCATTCATCTGCCCCCTCCACCGCCACCCTCAGAACTGGAAGATGGACATTAAAATGCATAAAAAATTAAAGCTGTTTACTTGGACACTAATGAGAGGAGGCTTAAGTAGTCTAGTTTAATTAGTATGATTGGCTCTATGGGGACCACGCAGGCAGGGCCATAACAACTGATTCACTCAGAGCTCACAGGACCTTTTCATACTCTCGGAGTGTCAGAACTGATGTCAGAGGAGATTGCACTGCAGAGACATGTTGCCTTTGCTGATCCCAGGTTGGAAAGGAGCACTGCAGTTAAATGCACTGAAGCAGACCATTACATAAGCACCACTGCAAGGTCAGACAGCTGTGTCCTCCCTGTCTGTCTCTCTCTATTTAAGTCACCATCATGAGCTGCCTTGGATATTAGGGTTGTGAACCAAGACCCTGCCCCCTTTCACAAACCAATGTCGCTGTTTGTGGATCTAAATGTTTTTGCCTTATCATTCTGGCATATTTATTTCTCCTCTCTTTTTTAAATGTACGTTTTTTTCTCACACCTTTTTGTTTTCGCTCTCCATTTCTCCTTCTTTAACTACTGTATGTGAGTGCGTGAGTGAGTGAGTGACTGAGAGTTATGTTGAGGCTTGTGTGCAAGCAGAATGTGTTTAGATCAATTCTGCAGCAGAGGTACTGTTTCCTTTTTACTGAAGTGCATGGGAAGGAGTACAAAGGAGAGGTCGAAAGTGCGGCTACACTTCAATAAAGAGCCTAGTTTGTCCTCTTTGATGCTATGCTGCCATGCACTTCAGCTACAAAGAAACGGCGCTCTTGTCACTGAGAACTGAAGTAAAAGACACTGAACTGTTCCTGAGCTCACTTCACCACATCACAACATCACAGTCACTCACACCCACTGTGCAGCTGTGTGATGTATGTGCAGGAGTTTGCAGTTTCGGAGACTGGAGTTATTTCCAAGTTAAGGGTTATAAAAAGTATTACATATTTTTATTAAGTCTAATTTATAATTGATTTATTCTGGGATAAAGTATGTATATTTATATAGCTATAGCTAATATAGAAACTGGTAAAGCAAGTTTATTATTCCAGTTTTGACAGATAACATAGAGAGTATGGAGACTGCTCTTCAACTGAAGGATCTGGATCGAGCCCCCTCATCAGCAAGAATCCACCCTGCTAAAGTGTCCTGGAGCAAACCACTCAGTTCTGTACTACCTCCAGCAGGGCTGGTCTATAGCTCAACCTCACCTCACCTCTGACCTTTCTATCGAGAAAATGATATGTTTACCATCTGTGGTATGGTGGCTTTATAAGACGAACTGCTCTCCTTAGCAGGCAGATGCATGTTTATGTGGCTTATGAATTCAGAATACACTATGATTTCCACATTCCTGTGCGACCTCTTCTAGGCTTAATGGTTACAGTGGATACGATGATGTGACTTGGTGTGTCAAACTAATTCTAGTACATGATTATGTCTTGTAAAGGGACTCAGCAGTTCTCCTGCAACATGGTGGATTTTTGTTCTGTGCACCCCGAAAGGTTACCCAGTTTAAATTTTTACCCAATATCTCCTTTTTGGTCTCATCATTTTGTTCAAAGGTATAAGATACGTGTGCAATTACTACCATAAAGCCAGGCTTTGCTGAGCTCTGGGCTCGCTTTACTTCTGTAATTGACTTTTTCTCCTCCCAGTAAGAAGCCACAAAGTCTTAATGGCAAAGGATCAGTGTGCCAAATGGCTTCATTACATACAGAAACCATTATCTTTGGCAAAAAAGAGCTACGGCTAAGGCAAAGGAACACACACAGAAACAAACACATACACACCAACCTACACATATACGCATATAGTAGCAAAGTCATGTATGGTCATATCAGTGAGAAACAGAAAATGTACTATTCTTATCATACTGTATAGAGGTTGGGGGTCTTGGTAATGTAGAGTCAATATGTTGACCCTATACTGTATTTAAAGAGCAATATTACAACATTCACACCTGAGGGAATGTTTTTTGTTTTGTTTTTTTCAAAACAAAAGCTCTCAAATGGCAAACCATAGTCTGGCTCATAGTATGAAGAGGTACATCGTATCATGTAGTTGTGGAGAAACAAGAAATGCACTTGAGTAGTTGACATGAGCAGCTGTTATGCTGTTATGCTAACCATTTCTCAACAACAATATCTGATGATGCTGTTCTCAACATTGTGCAGGAGTTCCTTTTAAAACTCTTGTATTTGTATTCCTCTAATGGCATGTGGCATGTTCAGTGATATGTCCATTAAGTGTTACTTTACTATTTTAGTATTATATTGTTTTTGTATTGTTATTGTTGGAAATATAGTTGGCAGTGTCAAAAGTGTGATTTTTATTTTTATTTTTAGTTCATCACAACAGTTTATAGTGTAAGTAGGATACTGCGGTATTTGCATTGATATTTTATTAATGTTCAACCGCATCACTTGTCTGTTTATGCATTTTTTATTTTATATTTGTAGGAATGTAAAGATATATCACGATATAGTAGTAGTATGTGAAGATTCAAATCATGATATCAACTGTGGTATCATGGCGCCAAGACATCAGTTATACTTTTACAAAGAAAAAGGATTTATGAGAAATAAACAAATCTTTTTTAGTCATAATTTGTCCACAAGGTCATTTTGTTAAAAAATCGTGAGAAAATCGAATCTTGAACCCAATATGGTTAATTGTATGGAATCGTGAGTCGAGTGTATCATTACATCCCTATGTGTTTGCATAAAGAATTACTCAGAATGCCCAGATTAAAGGCATACTCCAACAGTTTAGTTGAGACAGATTTTTAAAAACTGAGAATTGTCAAAACTAATATATCAGAGGCCAATATATCCTGACGTTTAGTCCCCTAGTAAAGCTCAAGCCAAGATAACTGGTTTCATCAGACCAGATGAGTAAATTGAACTTCATGTGTAAAATCAGCAGAGCGACCCTTTATAGTTCCCATGAAATGGCTAGCAGGGTACCTATTACTTCTGCATATTTTTGTTTCTCCTGTAAAGACAGCCAAGTAGGGAGGTACTGGTCGCAGATATTTATTGGTGTTTGCAGTAGCAAATAGCTCTGAATGATCATTGCAAAATTAGTATACGTCCCTGAGTGCAGGATGAGTCATCAATACTTTTTTAGTGTTTTTCCAGGAAATTACACAATACCATCAAGAATAACTATAAAATTACAATTTTGTCATTGTTGGGCCAGGTACTGGTGTATAGAGCAAGGTGTAGGTGAGGAAAACACTTCATGAGAACTTTAAGGTTGTGGTCAAGCTGATGTACAAAAGGACATGTGGCAATACATGCCAATAGAAGAAAGGAATAAAATACTGCTATGGATGAATTTAGAGAGCATTTATATTTTTTTGTACGCACTTAAGTTGCTATTAAACTGTTTAATTTTAGTTTTGTTTTCTGTTTAATTTTTCCACTCATTCTTTTTCAAACATACCGCTCTGCATCCTGTTCACTGTGTGACCTTTTGTGGCGCGTGCACAGAATCCAAACACTGAGAGAAACCAGACATACACATGGCAAGATTAATTTGAATGATTGACAAGCAACCCAGCTCTGTTAATCAAGTTATGCTCACTCTGATTAGGACCTTAATGTGAGTAAGATAACCCGGTTAAGGTGTTTACATGAGAGGTGCCATAATATGCGTGTTTTGCTATTAGTTGCTCTGGTATAACTTGAATTATTTGTGTGCCACTCGTAAAGATGCTCCTCTCCCTCTCTGCTCCCTTCTCTCTCTACTCTTCTCTCTCTGTCTCTCTCTCTCTCTCTCTCTCTCTTCTCTCTGCTTCTCTGTGTCTCTCTCTCTCTCTCTGGCTCATTCCCAGACACCAGTCTCTGTATTTTATAAGAGGGGAAACCTCTGTGTGTACTGTAGGTTTCCTCTGATCAGTGGAGAGGTGAGACATGAGCATGTGTGCAGCAGTTCATATGAAAGCCACCTGGCTCTCTCTGGCTCTGTGATTTATGCCTTTGATAACAACAACCCAGAGATGCTTT